>NC_136061.1:356282015-356944515 GCF_964261635.1 Lissotriton helveticus | reverse complement strand
ATACACAGCAAGCCGCCTACAACCCAAACGGGCCGGACGCGTAATAAAGGGTCAGGAGCCATCTTCGGATGCATTATGTCATAAACCAAAGGAAAACAACCCCAACAAGTCCCCCGCCCCACACCACCCGCCCCACCCCCCTCCTTGTCCATCGAGTAAGAAACAGCAGGAGGCTAGCATCACCTCACGGGCATCTTGGAAGGTATCTCATTTCCGGGCTTTCGTCCTATGTGACTGTGTTTTAGGGTCTGCCAGTGGGGTATCTGCCAGTCTCAGCAGTCGCAGGTAGGGGGGGCAGCTCAGCTCCCTGAACTCCTCTGTGAGTAGGGTCAAGAACGGCCGCCAGAGTTCCGCAAACTCCGCACTTTTCCCTGTCTTTGCCAACGATAATTTCTCCATACCTAGTACCATCCAGAGCCTATGTAACCACCCAAGCTGCAGAGGGGGTTGAGTATCCCTCCAACGTGCCACAATGTTCTGTATCGCTGCCCCCAATGCAATCGCTATAAGTCTCCCCCTCATGGACTTCAGGGGGTACATCAAGGAGTTAGGGAGGCCAAGCAGCACATAGGCGGGCAATCGGGGGAAGTTGTATGTCTAGGTGCCTGTCTATTAAGTCTAAGATTGAGGTCCAGTAAGGTTGTAAGCGTTCACAGCTCCACAGTAGGTGTTCTAGTGTGCCGTGCCCCCCACACTCTCTCCAGCAGCGGTCGCTAACTCGGGGGTCCCAGCGGTGAAGGCGTTCAGGCGTGTGATACCAATAAGTGGCCACTTTGGTCAATGTTTCTGTAAGGCCCATGTGGTAGGCTGAGTGTCTGGCTCTGTGGTATATGCCCTCCCACTCCTTGTGTGTGAGCTCTCTCCCCAGATCTCTCTCCCATCGGGCCCTCCCAGCATTGTATGAATGGATGTTGGTGAGAAGTAGGTGCTGGTACAGGTCAGAGAGCAGCTTTTTGTCGGAAGTACGCGTCAGCAGCCATTTTTCGTACGGTGTGAGGGTTCGCTGTGTGCCAGATTTAATTGACGGGTGTAGGACCCAGTGACGGACATGCAGGTAGGGCAGGCCGTCCGCCTCCGGTACGCCATAATCCTCTTTCACCTTCTGGAAGGGAAGGATACCGTTAAGGTCAAACATGTGACCCACCACTCTGCAGGGCGTCGTCGTCCAAATCACAAACGCCTGAGGGTCGAGACCGGGGGAAAAGTCTGGATTGCCAAAGATCAGTGTCATTGGGGAGGGAAATGAAGTGAGACCCCTCCGTACTGCTGCACTGTCCCATGTGTTCAGGACTGTGCTCGTGATCTGTCACGCATAGAGATTGGGTGGCCTGTAGCGGCGCGGTAAGAACGGGACGCCCTGAAGCGGCCGGCCTGCCACCGCCTGGTCTTGGAAGAGCCAGTGTTTACTGGACTCCAGTTGGTGCCACTCCACAAGCGTGCATAGCTGGGCAGCCTGAAAATATAGAGTGAGGTCAGGTATTCCTACTCCGCCATGCGCAGGAGGGAGCGTAGCAATCAAATGCTTAAAGTGCGGGCCAAGTCTGACTGCCTCTTTTGAAGCCATCCAGCTGGCGGGCGCAGGGGAAGAGTTTGGAAGACAAAGAATCTGCGGCAACAAGGTCATTTTGGTGGCCGCTATGCGGCCCAGCCAGGAGAGCGTGAGGTGTTTCAATCTCCTAAGTTCCTCATTAAGACGCGAGCTGAGCCACGTGTAGTTGGCGTCTGCCGTAGCCCGCACAGTCGGCGCCAGCAGGACCCTCAGATATGGAATGGGAGAGTCAGACCATTGTAAGTCAAATTCAGCCTTGGCTTCCGTCAGTACATCTGGCGGTAAGGATATGTTAAGGGCCTCTGACTTCCCCACGTTGACCTTGAAGCCCGAGGCCAGCCCAAAGGTATGAAGCTCCACGAAGAGCGCCCGAAGGGACTGCATCGGTGTCATCAAAGAATAAGATGTCGTCTGCGTATAGACAGACTTTCTGCGTGTCACCGCCGAACGGGACGCCCTCAATGAGGTTGTGCTGTCTTATACGTTGCGCTAGCGGTTCCATATATAACGCGAACAGTAGGGGGGAGAGTGGGCAGCCCTGTCTGGTCCCACGGCCATTTGAGAACCGTAGAGAGGTATGGCCATTGACTCTGACCGTCGCGGTCGGCTGCCGATAACAGTTAAAGATACGGTTGCGGAGAGTCTCACCCATGCCGAACTTCTGCAGTGCCAAGTCCAGGTACGGCCAGTGCACTCGATCGAATGCTTTCTCAGCATCGATGGTAAGGAGCATACAGCCTGGTCTCGTTCGAGACCCAGCCTCTATCAAGTGAAGAACACGCCTAGTATTATCACTGGTTTGCCGTTGTGGGATAAACCCGGCTTGATCGGGTTCCACCAATTGCTGCATATATGGGGCGAGTCTGCTCGCGATGATTCCCGTATATAGTTTGAGATCTATATTTAACAAGGATATTGGCCTGTATGAACCGCACCGGGTGGGATCTCGACCTGCCTTGGGTATCACCGATATAGCGGCCTCTAGGAGGTCGTTAAAGGTGTTAAAGAGGTCACGTAGCAGGGGGGCTAATTGCGGGCAGAACGTCTTATAGAAGGCCGCCGAATAGCCGTCCGGCCCCAGGGATTTACCCAGTTTGAGGCGGGATATCGCCGATATCACTTCCTCCAGGCCTATAGGGCGGTCGAGAAACTCCGCTTGCGCCTCGTTCAAGGAGGGGAGGGTCGCTCCCTGCAGGTAGTCGCTGCCGGCCTGCAGGTCCTGCTGGTCTGCCGCATAGAGGTCAGCATAAAAGTCCCCAAAGGCAGCGGCAATAGCTGCATCCTCTGTGATCGGGTCACCGTGGCCAAGCTGGAGGGTCCGGACGTGTTGTCGATGTTGCTGCTCCCGCAAGCTGCTCGCCAGTAGTCTCCCGCAGCGATCCCCCCCAGTGTAGTACGCATGGCGCAGCCGTAAAGCGGCGTATTCAGCGACGTCTTGGTCCAAAGCTGCAAGCATCTTTCGTTCTGCGCATAGTTGACGCCACGCTCGGGCCGTCCCCGTGCACTGATGCATTTGTTCCAGCACTGCCACACGTTGGGTGATCTCAGCCCTTTTTTGTGCGCGTTTCTTGTTGTTGGCCGTAGCCAGTGAGATGAATTCGCCCCAGAGGACTGCCTTGAGTGTTGCCCATTGGGTGGCTTTAGTGGTGTCCTCGTTAGCGTTGTGGACTAGGAATTCGCGGAGGGCAGTCTTGATTCGCTCGAGTACGGCCGGACTCTGCAGTATGCTATCGCGCAGGCGCCAATGTCGCTGGGGTGCAGGCGCCAATGTCGCTGGGGTCCAGGTGTGGTTGGCATCAGAAAGGACGCTACCACCGGAGAATGGTCCGACAGGGAGGCGGGGTGTATCTCGACGTCTCGTGCGCAAGACACTAAATGAGAGGAGCACAAAAGGTAGTCGAGCCTTGCATACGTTTTGTGAGCCGCTGAGTAGTGAGTATACGCTGTGGCCTGTGGATGTGCATGCCGCCACAAGTCGATTAGGCCTAGGTCTGCAAGGCGAGTGTGGGCCGCCGACGGGAGCGCCCCCACCTGGCCAGAGCGCTGGCCCGATCGGTCCCCTGTGTTGTGAAATACTAGGTTAAGGTCGCCTCCCAGTAATAAGTGTGGATGCGTGTTGGCCGTGACCATCTCTAAGGCCTTGTGTAAGAATGCCTCCTGTCCGTCGTTAGGTGATTATATGGAGCCTATCAGTAGGGTTTGCCCTGCAATGAGGAAGTGGTGTGCCAGTAGCCTGTCTTTGATCTCTGCTTCCTTTTGTAGGACCCGCCCCCCAAAGGACTTGGCCACCAGGATCGCTACTCCAGCCACTTTCTTGTGTGCGGTGGAGAAAAATTGCCATGGGAAGGAGCGCGATTTAAGTCTGTGGTGGTCTTTGGGGAGTAGGTGTGTCTCCTGTAGAAGGCAGAGGTCTGCCCCCGAGTGCACCAGGAGAGAGATAATCGATTTGCGTTTGACTGGGTTATTCAGTCCTCTCACGTTGAGAGAGAGAGAGAATAGTCAGTGGGCGTGTCACGTCAAGCCTTCAGGTGAAGCATCTGCGTGGTGCGCTTGTGTCCTGCAGGTACGAAGGGTAGAACAACCCCGCTCAGTACTCGTGGACAAGGAGGACCCCCCCACCCACTCTCCCCACCCCCCCACCCACTCTCCCCACCCCCCCAACCCCCCTCCCCAACTCCTGCCAACCCCTCACCCCCGCCCCACCCGGGTCCCCCCCTAACCCCAACAAGGAACTCCCCGAGAAACCCCCCAACAACCGCTCCCAAGCACATCATTGTCCAAGACCAGTCCCACTAAGGAACAAGTCAATGAAAGGTTACCCGAGTGGACGTCCAGCCACCAGGCCTCTCCCCATCGCGCCCCCCCCCCCGAACCCAATACCTGCTAAGAGATGTTTGCTGAAGTGTTCTCCTCCTGAGTGTGTCTCAGGCTGTCGGTGCGGTGTCTCGGGCCACCTCCCGCACCGCGTTGACCATGTCCGCTCTGATTGTGGAGAAGGGTGGCTCACTGGTTAGAGGAGGCAGACCTGGAAGCAGAGGTCAGCCCAGAACCAGGGTTCAATTCCCGGATCGGCGGGGTCTTGAGTCCTAAAATGTCCATGGACTCGACAATTCTCGCTCCGGTGCCTAATCGATTCATGGGTTCACACTCTGCGACTCTGGGCAATAGATTGCTTAATCTCCACAACGGCCCCTCGCGGCGGGATGCCTGGCTTTCACCTTGCGGATACCCTGCCGGGGTTAACTCACAGGGGAATACCAGGACGGGTTCCCTAAGCAAGCGCTTAGAAACCAGTGTTGATTTGCGCTATACAAATCCATGTACATTTACATTTACATTGTCTGCGTATCAGGCCGCGCGCTGGAACCTGATGTTAGGCGTCGAGAGACCTGTTGCCAGCCATCCCTGGTGGGCCGCTGCCGCGGAGTGGACGTGTCCTCCTCCGTGGCCGTAATCCCCAATACCGCACAGGAGTCCTGAAGGGAGCGGAGTTGGTGCAAGGTCCCGTTCCACCGGAAGATAATACGGAAGGGATGACCCCAGGCATATGGTGTCTCGTGTTCCCTCAGGAAGTCCGTTGCAATTTTAAAGGATTTACGTTTTTGAAGCGTTATAGCGGATAAGTCGTGGTATAGGGCCACCGGGTGCCCACGGAACTGTAGAGGCTGCTGCTTCCTGGCTTCGCCGAGGATGTGTTCCTTGAGCGGATAATCTGGAAGGAAGGCCAGAATGTCTGGCGGCGGGGCCGATGCTCGTCTCGCGAGTCCCACCATGTGCGCCCTATCGATCCGAATCTGGAAGTCGGCGGGTTCGCCCAGTATGCTGCGGAACAAGTCCTGCAAGTAGCCTGCCACATCAGTGCCTTCTTCCTTTGATGGCACGCCTCGGACCTGAATGTTGTTCCGGCGGGACCGGTTTTCCAGATCCTCCGCGTGGGCCTGGAGGTCCAGTTGCTGGTCTTTAAGGCGTATCACCTCTTGTTGCAGCTGCACTATCTCCTCATCTCTGGCGGTGTCTGCTCCTTCCATGGCGGCCACTCTCTCCCCAAGGCTATCCACTTCTCTCCGCACCTCTCGAACCTCACCCGCAACCTCCTGTTTCAGGGTATGGAAATCCTCTCTAAGGGAGTTGAAGAGGGATTCCAAGAAGGAACGGGTAATTGGTACTTCCCCTGTGTCGGCTACCTTCTGGGCCTTTGACTGGCTCAGCGATGGGTGTCCCCTGTCCGCTTTCAACTGGGTCTTGTTCAGCATCTCCGGCAGGGTCCTCTCGCCCTTCTTCCCCCCCTCTGGGCAGCCATTTCGAGAGGTGTCCCTGCAGCGCGGAAGCCAGCTACAGCCGCGGTACTCCCGTTACGAGCGGAGCTTCGTGGAGAAGTCGAGTAGGCCTCTGATCCCAGGCCTCACGCCGCTCCCCAGGCTAGGCGGTGCGTGTAGGCAATGCGGGTCAGACAATGGCGGCGCGTCCCGCGTCTTGTCCGCGGTGGGTCTGGCGGTCCGTGGGCCAGGCGAATGGGTGTAGGGGCAGGGGGACTGTGGGTGACTGATTGGGGTTCTCCTGTCGCTCTGATTCCCCACTTGCCCGCACCCCGCCTATTCCTCGGGGGTGAAGCAAGCCTCCTCACCTCTAGTGCTGTGACGCCAGGATCCCCCTCCGATGCAGCCAGGGCCCGCCAGAGAGACCCACGTCCAATTTCGCTGGTCCAGGCGGCCAGCGGGCGTCTGCAGGTGCAGGGCGCAGAGCCGTCTCTTTGCTGGGTTCAGGGCGGGGGCTCAGGCCTCGGCTCCGCAGCGAGTACTGGTCAGGTCAGGCCGCAGTGCTGCTAGGTGTCTCCAGGCCTGGGCGTGCTCGGGCAAGATGGCGGCCACTCGCCTTGGGCCGGCTGCCCCACTAGGCCACTCCAGCTAGGCCGGGATCCCCTATTGCCACCGCCTCCGTGGGGGATCCGGAGCCAAGTCAGGCAGACAGAGAAGTCGGTGGGGGAGCGCCCCGGTGGGGCCACACAATGCGGCCCGGCGTCCGCCAACAGAAGCCCCGCTCGCGGAGGCCACAGCCGCGATTTCACAGTCCAGGCGGATGTCCTCGCCGCCGCGGGGCCTCCCGGCTCCGGTTCCAGCTGGGGTACAGGGCTGCTCAGCGCCGCAGGGTCGGGCACCGTCTCTCCGCCGCTTTGGGAAGACAGGTGTGGGCTCCACTAGGTTGTTGCCACAGCTCCCCCTCAGGCGGCCCCAATGCGCGCCGTCTCCTGCCATTGTCGCTGCGGGGGGCCGCTGCGCTCGCCTACGCCTCTCCTTGCAACGAACGCCCCAGAGGTCTCGTTGGGCGATCAGGGGGTCCCGGTTCGCCTCGTTCACCTCTCCATTCTCCGCTGTCCTGTAGCGGGGGAGAACGCCGTAATTAAGGCTTGGGCCCAGTCGGTGCGGAGGAGCTCCGGGGAGAAGCGTCCGCTCACTCAGACATCTTGGCCACGCCCCAAGCCATTGTTTTTTAGAGGAATTACCTCCCCTGTAAGAGGACTTTCTCCTATACGGTCTTGAATCATTTTGTCTGGTTTGATTCTGGCTGGAGTAATGCTGTCTGTTGTCACCATAAGAACGGTATTGAGAGGAAGAGCCACGAAAAGTGGATGATGCGTCCCTGCCACGTGCTCCACGAAAAGGCCGCTTTCGATATTAGAGAGATCCTAAGGCGCGAGCAGTGTCCGTATCCTTTTTGATGGACTCCAAAGCATCGTCCACATGCTTGCCGAAGAGGGACTCTCCATCGAAGGACATGTCTAGTATCTTTGCTTGCACCTCCGGTCAAAAGGACGTAGCCTTAAGCCAGCCCTGCCTTCTTAATACTGCGGCGCCTGCCAGTTGTCGGAATCCTGTAGAGGAAATATCGATTGCGCAGTCTATAATTTCTGACAAAATCTTCTCACCCTCTTGTAGGATTCTTTGTGCTTCCGCCCTGGAGGATTCTGGAATGAGGTCGACCAAGGCTGAGATCTCCGACCACATTTGTCGATCGTATCGTCCGAGGAGGGCTAATGAATTTGCCGCCCTCACTGTAGTCGCAGCCATTGTGGAGAACTTTTTGCCGATGGTATCTAGGCGTCGACCTTTCTGGTCAAACGGGGATGTCAAAGGAGAAGCTGGATTACGCAATCTCTTTTGGGCAGCCTGCGTAATCACAGAGTCTGGCTTTGGCTGAGAAACAAGGCAGGCGGGAGAATTTTCAGGCGCCTTGTACTTTTTGTCTATTTGTGGGAGTACGGCTGGAACTGAATTAGGCCGTTGCATGAGTTTGAGTCCCTCCTGCCAGATGGAGTCTATAATAGGAATGGCATGTACTTGTTCAAGAGGTTGGTCTTTAAAATCATAGAGAAAACAACCCTCTTGTCTGGTGATCAAAGGCAAGTGGAAACGTTTTGCTGCCCTTCCCATTAAAAGGTGGAAACCTCCTGTATCTACTGGAGGAGATGCCAGAGGAGAAGCAGGAGGAGGGGACGGTGTCTGAGCCTGGTAATTGTCCCAATCTGTTAGGACTCGTGACCTGGCCAGTGCTACCGGAATTGACGCCGGTATTGAAGGTGGCGGCTGAGAGGCCTGCGATGAAGGTGGGAAACGACGATTATAGTCCTCCAGCATATGTTGAAGGTTTGTAATTAATGACATTGGCAATTGAGCCATAGGAACACCTTGGTCATCATCATGAGTGTCATCTGCAATCGAGATATGTGACTCCATATCATCATCATCATAGTCCTGGTATTTTATATGAAGCTCTGACGGGCTACGTGCAGCACGAAAGGTGTCATCGGCATACGAATCACCAGAGGAATCCTCACCTGCAGATTCAAATAGTTGAGCAGGCGGACCTGTTAGATGTTGCAAAGGGCTCAAAACCAGTGGTGAGGGACGTTTTGCAATCGTAGCTGTTAACACTGAAGTAGTTGCAGTCGCCAGAGAAAATTGCACCGTCAACGGTCCTGTCGATGAGCTCGTCGTCGAGGCATCCGTCGATGTTGACATGGGCGTCGATGAAGAGGTAGGTGCCGTCGATGAAGTCTTCAGCATCAACACCGTACCGTCGACGAGGTTGAAGGAGTTAGCGTCGACGAAGCCTTCGTTGACGAATGACGTTTAGAATGGGCTGTCGACGAGACGGATTTCGTGATCGTCGACGAGATAGGCAGACCTCTTGGACCATCGTCGACGAGGTAGACGATGTCGTCGTCGACAGAGTGCTGGTCGTCGTCGAAGTAGGGATAACGTCGATGGATCTCGTCCATGGATCTCGTCGTCGGATCTCGACGTCGTTGGGCCCGTCGACGGGCTGGCACTCGTTTTAGAGGACGAGGGCACAGCGGGGATCTGCGACGCCAGAGAACTAGGTCCCGCAGGCATAGAGTCTGGCAGATCCCCTAGGGAGACTGGTTTCTGAGTGTCCACAAGCTTCCTCTTTTTAAGAAAAGGAGAAGGAATCTCAGTCTCGGACCCACGCTTCAGAGAGGTCTTAGAATGGCGGGAAGACACACTCTCTATGTTAGACACTGGGTTGTCGGATGTCTTCAACTTCTGTAGCCACAAAAGGAGACGGGCCTCTCTATCTTTTAAAGTTATTGAAAAAAAAGTTCTGCAAATTTTGCAACTCCTCACCTCATGGTCCGGATATAAGCAGTAGATGCATTTTTTATGAGGGTCCTCAGAGAAAAGGCGACTTTTTTGAAGAAGACATATCCTTGAAGTTTTGAAGAAGAATAAACTGAGTAGAGCTCAGGGAGACTCCCTTCACAAGACGTGCGGTAGAAAATCTAAGGGCTTGAGCTTCTGAGGAGAAGGTTCTAGAGGGTGCTACAGCCTGATTGGCTGGAATGTGGACCATTATAAGGACAGATGTTACTAAAGTGAGCTCTCCCTCTATGCTTTCTATGGGCTATGCTGTTCTATGGTACTTTTACAAAATTTCTACTTCTAAATATGCATACTATTTGATATTTATTCTTATATATATATATATATATATATATATATATATATATATATATATATATATATATATTTTAGGTACATGCGTGTCTTACTACTATTTTATGTACCATGGGACTCCCACTTTGACGACGGGGAATTATTCAAGCATGTGAATCTATGAAAGACACACGAATACTGGAGAAATGAAGACTTCTCTACCCTTCACTGATACCACCACTGTCTCACCATATTTAACCTAATTCACATACGTCACCTCTTCCACCTTTGTTGCTGTAAATGCATACGGGACAGCCATATATGTCCGAATCTTTTTTACATAAAACAAAAGAGTGATTGTTTACATTGTATGAGTATTTTTATTCATGTTATTTGGGGTGTTTCAGAACTGTTAAACTATTATGATGGATTAATTGATTTGTGTAAAACTTTACTCCAGCATCACACACTAAGCAATTGTTTGACCAGACAGCATCCGCTGTAGATTACTTATTAATGCCCATGTGCTGAGGGATACAGGGTTACCCCATTACCACTAGTGATGTAGTCCCACAACATGCTTTGAAATTTTTAAAACATTGTGTCATGATCCTTTTTATGACCTGTTCCCAAGTCCATTCTTTGAACGTTCTGCATCTGCTGTGTTTTTTTGGCTCTACTCTACTAATGTTCTCCACTTTTATTTTGTTTGCAATCTCGCTGCTTCTCTGATCGATCATAATCCAGAAAAAAAGAAATGTGAAGCTGGTGCAGGGCACTGCAGGTTTCCTACTTAGGAGAGTCTCATTCCTGATAAAACCTCACTGAATGTGGACTGATGTTTAGTTTTTGCCTGTGCAGCGCTTGCACTGTGCTTGTGAAATCTATTGTTAATATAAATCTTAAAAGGGGCTTTCATTTTGCCCCTTTGCTTTTCATTGCTTCCTGTGCTAGCCACTTACTTTTCCTTCATGTCTACTGGCTGTAGCATACTATTTCCTGTTGATCTTTAGGACTTTCTCTTGACAGTCTCCTGTGGCCCAAGTATTATTGTCATCTGCTTTGTGAAACTTTTTTTAAACTTTTGCCTAAATATCGCTTGGCCTGTGCTTGTTTTTTTTTTTTTTTACTTTCTGCGAGAGCATCGCTCTCTACAGTTCATCTCCGTCCCTCATGTTGCTTCCGTACTCCTTTTCCTTCCTCCCACACACCACTTCAATAACAACCATCTCAACACATCCCAGGCTCTGCCCTTCTGAGACTGTCGCCATCATGGAGTCAGGCAGCAGTCACATAAGTTCTGCTTTTTCATTTTCTATGTATTGATGTATATGTTACAGGCCTCATTTTTTGTTGGAACAACATTTTTTTCATTTTCATTTGGTTATCAGACCACTCATTTTTTCATACCACCCCTTACGGATTACACCAAGAAATCAACATGGCCGCACTTTTGCCCATTAACATACAGTTTGTGGTGAATGGATTAGTGGTTTAACGCGGCACCATGTGGGTCAGGTTTTTAACAAAACCTCTGCTGAACTGCTGCTAATCGGTGTAAGCGTACACTAAGTGTCTTATATCGTGCCTACATTCAATGCATGCAACGGGTTATAAAAGTTAAAGGATAATGGAAATTCTGTGAGCACTTCGTGCTGGCTGAAAATGCTCTTGGTGTCAAATGTGACTTGTCAGTGAGCAAGTAAATACAAGTTAAATATTTTAAAGAGTAGTTATTAACATTAATGAACAGAAACAAAAATTAAAGGTCGACATTTATTGCACACTCATTTAGTTTGACATTCACTTTGGTAGTATCACACAAACATTACCTAAAAACTAAACGTCCGGAGGCAATCATACGTTTTCACACACATCTGTTACGCTCAATTTGGTTTTCTCGTGGCAAGTTTGATTTTTGAACTGTATGTTAAAGTGCCATTACAAACACACAGATTGATGCTTCTAGGTAGTTTTCTATGAATTATGTCTCAGTAAATTGTACAAACATTTCTGCAGCCCTCTACTGTTTTTGATTGATAGGGTTCTTAAAAATAATTAGATCACTGCGGTAAAAGAGAACTTAAAACTTTTATTTTATGCTTTGTGAAGAAAAATAGACCTTAATGTGCGCTTTTGTGCACTTAAACTTTCATAATTACCACCAGCGCTTTGATGGCAGGACATCAATGATCGGCAGTACATTACTTTCGGTTTTGGCAGGACTGTTGTGTTTTGCGAGTACTGTTTCAATATCATTTGTACCATATTGAGTAAACCCAACCTCGAGATGGATGTTACACTAGCAGCAATTTTAACGCAGATTGTTTTCAGATTATGGGCCAGTGCTTTAAACTGCAGTAAGACACATGCAGTTTTTTATTTTCATCAATATAGTGCAAACTCAACTCGAAAATATTAGAGCGCTTTACATAAGCACCAGTTATATTACACAAGGGCGCGTTCATTTTAATTTTCGTAAGGCACGGGAGATTAAGTGAATTGACCAGAACTGGCTGTTTTGAAACTCGTTCCTCCAGTTTCAAAGTCGACAGCTCTGCCAATAGTGCCACATCACCTGCTGTGATCAGTGCTTCACAGGTGCCACGTGTCTGCACTAAGAGGCAAGGAGCTCAAATTCAGGTCATAGCACTCAAGTCAGGTACACCCTGGACCAACTTGCGTCTACCTGTGGTCTACATAAAAAGCCTCACGTGTGACAGTGTGTGCTACAGCAACTCACATCTTCAAATTTGCACACTAAAAAACTTCACGTGTTAGAACTCACCAAACTACAATTTGCAACAAAAAACAGGTTATTATTAATCACATAGGCGAAACCTAATTCATCTACCAGTGATTGTTGTAGGTGTCGCTTAGGCAATCTATAGCCATCACACATTAAAATCTTTATCTCAGATGCACTGTATAGTGAAATAAATATTTTACATTGATTTTTCACTGCAAGTTTACACATGACTCAAAATGCAAACCAAATCAATTGTCTTTGAAAATACTCGTTGTCTTTTTGAAAACACGCCACTAGTCAAATCTTGATTAGCCACTAGATGGCAGGAGTGTGTAAAGCAAACTGATCTATACACCATTAATGCTATAAAAGGAACAGTTTCGTCGCCTCTCTCTAAATAGCACAAACATAAGAAAAAATTAGAAAAAAGAAAAAAAGATGGTCCCCGTGCAGCGTGCAAATGTCATCAGTGTGATCCTTAGACTGGTTAATTTATTTAGCAGAAATTAGGAAAACGTCCATAACAAACCCATGCTTGATGAGACCCCCTATAGTACTGAATTCTTCGGATGCCCAAACTAACGTCACATTTTGCATATTTGGTTGTGCATGGACAGGTAGGGAAACAACGTCAAGAAAGTAAAGGCACGTCCTAAGCACCTAAGCAGTATGCCCCATTTGATAAAAATATACAGCACAAATTGCTAATTTAATCCAATCTAAATTTGAAGCATATCATTTAATACAAATGGTAACATTTTCAGGAGAAACACAGAATTAAAATCAGGCCAGAGCGAAATTCCTTTATGGCAGCGTACTCATGGTTTACACTTTCCCAAAGTCACACTATTACGCCAGTTTTAGCTTTATAAATAAATAAATAAATGGGGACAAGAAGAACAAGCATTTACAATGCAACGGTTTCGCCTTTACAAAAGTTAGAGCTATTGGCATTGTAAATGACAATATTTTTATTTATGTGTTGGTTTTGAAAACAGATAAATAAATGGCATTGTTATTTACAATACCAATAGCATAATCTCTCGCAAATGCTAAACACACACACCCACAGAGAGCCCCCCCACAGAGCCCCACCCACACAGAGCCTCCCCCACACAGAGCCTCCCACACACACCCACACAGCCCGGGTGCGAAACTTGACAAACTGGAAGCCCACGGCATGGGGGTCTCTCCTGAGCCCACTCCCCAGAGTGACCCACTCTTTGGGGGAATTGTCACTTCCCCTGATCCCATTAACACTGTTGGACTACTCCAAGCACCCTGGCGCCTTATTACCTTACGATTGGAGGGCTGGCAGGAGTGAGTGATTGTGTGAGTGAGTGAGTGAGTGAGTGAGTGAGTGAGTGAGTGAGTGAGAGAGTGAGTGAGAGTGTGAGTGAGAGTGTGTGTGCGTGTGTGTGTGTGCGTGTGTGCGTGTGTGAGTGTGCGTGTGTGAGTGTGCGTGTGTGAGTGTGCGTGTGTGAGTGTGAGTGTGTGTGTGTGTGTGAGTGAGTGAGTGAGTGTGTGTGTGAGTGTGTGAGTGTGTGTGTGAGTGTGTGTGTGTGAGTATGCGAGTGAATGAGTGAGTGAGAGTGTGTGTGAATGAGTGAGTACTTTGCACCATAGCACAACTCTAAATGAAATCACTAAAATAATGTGTTTTCTGCTTTTACACCCCGCCATTCCCTTAAACAACACCCTGCAGCTTTATAGATAGGCCGGTGCAGCATAGTTTTCATTGAATCCGTTAATAGCATGAAAACGGCGATCACGCTAAGAAAGCTTTTCGAAGCCTTACTAGCGATAGAAGGCACTATCAGATAATCATAACACACTGCAGCTACCTACAGCTCCTCCAGCCTGAACGGAGTGATCTCTCCCGTATGTTTTACATAGTTCTTCATACAGCCTGCCAGATTTCTAAGCACTGTCGGCTTTTGTCAATAAGAAAAGAGGGGAAAGGAGTGATTTGGCCAGGATCACCGCATGAAAGTACTTAGTCACACATGCAGAGCTCTCTGACATCTTTGTTGATCACAGTGCTCTCCGAAAAGGAGCCTCGCACCCAGCGCTTAATTTGCATATTACCGCGCTGCCAGTAAAGCAGTCTAGCCTGTCCACAGGGCTGGGAACTCTTTATTATGGTTACCCAGCAAAGTCAACATTGTTTTAGCCAAAATCCAATTGAACTCCCTTTGGTAGCCGCGCCGGCCGCTCTCAGCCACGTGTGGACATCCGGCTCGTCGGAGTCTGTGAGGGGTGGGTCTAATTTTGCCTGGTGTATTTACAATAATCAAAACAGATCTCTACCCCTTGCATACGCTACATGGCATCTGGTACGGAGAGCGTACAAGGCGACCAGATCTATGCAATATGTATGAAAGCAACGTAAGATGCAGGGAGCACCATCTCAGCAGGATTGGACAGGGTGCCGTTTCGAAGCAGCACGACAACTCCATGCACCAGCCTTTAATGCACCACTTGTGGCACAGAAGCGCCAAGCACCCCCAGCGAGCGCCGGGAAGCTGGTGCGCTTCTCTGCACTTGGGACGGCAGGCCAGGGGTGCGCAACTCACTTGGAGATCCCTCGGCGGGGTCGGGTCATCGATGACTCGGTCTCCTCTCCCCGCAATCTTCTTTGGACGAGGCTCCGGCAGCTTCTGAGAAACGACCCGGGTGACGAGGACCAATCAGGTCGCGTCTCTCTCGGTGAGCCCCCAGTGACGTCAGCGGGGTCTTCCAGACGGCAGCCAACCACAGCGCGTCCTCGCTATGACGCGTCGCCGGGAGAACCAATCACAGCGCACTGGGTGGTTCAACTAAAAACCCATGGCGGTTTCACGAAAAACAACGAAAGCCTACAGCATCCATCGTACGTGCCAAGGAAAACGTTACAGCGGGAAATAGAGTGAATTTTTTTTTTTATAATTGAAAAGAAGCAATGACGAAAAAAGGGGCGGGTGACGAAAGCCGTGACGAAAAAAGGGGCGGGTGATGAAACAAGGGGGCGGGACTTAAAAAAAGGCACGGGAACGCCCCCGATTCGCGTCCGGACGGGGGAAAGAGTGACGGACAACAATGTCTGCCAATGGCTAGCCTCCATTTATGGAGCTAGCCAATGGTAGACTAAGGCGGGGCATTGCCACATAGTGTAGATCAACAGATTTCGCCTGTGCGAACGCTGCTGCTCAGCGGACGCCAGGCGAAACCTAAAAACCAGACCACGATCAGCGGTTATTCGCGGGACTTACTTTTTGTGTGTGCGTTTTAGGTCTCGCCTGAGCCAGTGCATGCACTGCTCTGGCGAGACTTTTAGTGAGTGGGCATTTTAAAATGTGATCACAAGCTTTCTGTGTGGCCTCAAGCTTGCGAGCATGCGCTTTCCTCGCTGCACCCATTACCTTGCGAGAATTATATTCTTTTAATGATCATTGTACTACACACAACATTTACTGACCAATCACTTATCCCTGTCCAAAAGAACAATGGGCAGCCAATTTAGTCTGTCCCACCTACTGGAAGTACAAGAGGCGCTGACGTTTCATGTTTTGATATAAATTAATATATTTATTGTAGAGGTTTTTATATAGCACTGCTATACCTTGAAGAGTGGCAACATCGCTTTACACCAAATAGTTCATAAAGAGGAGAAAAACATGTACTTCAAACAACAGCAATAGTTAAATGAAAGCAAATGCCCAGCTCTTTCCTCAACAACGTGTTTTTGACAAAGTCGTTAATAAGTTTAATATATGAACGTCTCTTTCCGTCATGCTACTTTAGTGATACAAAAGCCTGTAAGAAATCCTTTCTGACGGTCTTTTTAATACGTGGCAATTAGATCTGTAAACACAAAAACAAGCATTGCCATAGCCAATAGGTCTCGCCTTTGGGACCTTATAACTGTTTAGCAATGCAACAGTTGAAGGCTACAAGATCACCCGCAGGGATCACGCCAACGGAATCGGAGGAGGAATAGCCATCGTCCACAAGTCCACCCTCAAGGTTGCCACCCACGCAGACGACACCTTCAACACCGCCAGACACCTGCACTTCTGGATCCTCACTGACCCCAACACCACCCTCAAAATAACACTCATCTACAGACCCCCCGGACCCTGAGCTCAATTCAGCGACTCCATCGCCAACCTCGCCAGCACCCACGCACTCGCCTCCACGGACTACATCCTCCTCGGGGAGCTGAATTCTCACCTCGAGAACTACAACAACGCCAACTACGCCACCCTGATCAATAACCTCGCCAACCTAGGCCTCAGACAACTTGTCACCGCACCCACCCACGCCGCTGCCAACACGCTGGACCCCGTCTACTCCACAGGCACTCACGTCACCTTCGACCACACCACCGAACTCCACTGGACCGACCACCGCTGCATCCATTTCACCTTCAATAAACCAACCACGCACCACTGCACCCAACAGCTACCTCGCCGCTGCTGAAGCAAAGTCACTGAAGACCAGCTGATCACCATCCTCGCCCAAAACCCACCCACCGACCCCACCAACCCAGACATCGCAGCTCGCAACCTCAGACAGTGATTCGCCGACTGCGCCAACACCCTCGTCCCACTCAAAAAAACCTCCAACAAGAGAGCCACCTGGTTCACAGACGACCTGCAGACCTCCAAACACGCATGCCGGAAACTGCAGAAGATATGGCTCCATGAACGCACTCCGGACAACCATGCAGCCCACAAGGACGCCACCCGCAGACATCACCACCTCATCAGATTAGCCAAGAGATCCGCCTTCAAAGACCGCCTGGATAACAACGCACACGACAGCAAAGAGCTTTTCAGCATCGTAAAGGAACTCTCCACCCCAGCGCCGACATACCGCCCTCACAAGAACTGTGCAACTCACTGGACATCTTCCACCGCAAGATCGCTGTAATCCAGGACAGCTTCGACACCATGACCGCCCCGACAACGCCAGACCCCACCTCCCCTGTGAACACCACCAGCGCCAACCGCCTGACCTCCTGGTCCAACATCAACGACGACGAGACACGCAAGGTCATGAACGCCATCCACTCAGGATCTCAGTCAGACCCGTGCCCACACCACGTATTCAACAAAGCAGACGCTGCCATCGCACCCCAACTGCGGAAGGTCATCAACATCTCCTTCGAAACAGCGACATTCCCGGAAAGGTGGAAACACGCCGAAATCAACGCCCTCCTCAAGAAGCCCAAGGTGGACCCCAAGGACCTCAAGAACTTCCGGCCCATCTCCCTGCTTCCGTTCCCGGCGAAGGTCATCAGGAAAATCGTCAACATGCAACTGGCCCGCCATCTGGAAGACAACAACATCAGCCCTCATCCTCCTGGACCGGTCATCCGCCTTCGACACGGTCTGCCATCGCACTCTAAAGACACGCCTAATAGAAGCCGGATTCCAAGAGAAGACCCTTGACTGGACCACGTCCTTCCTCTCCGGCAGAACCCAGAGCGTCCGCCTCATGCCCTTCCGATCCAAGGCCACCGACATCATCTGCGGCGTCCCCCAGGGCTCATCCCTCAGCACGACGCTGTTCAACGCCTACACGGCCCCCCTCGCACAAATGGCCCGCCAACACGACCTCAATATCATCTCCTATGCTGACGACACCCAGCTCATCCTCTCCCTCACCAAGGACCCGCACACCGCCAGAACCAACCTCCACGAGGGAATGAATGCTGTCGCCGACTGGATGAGGAACAGCCGTCTGAAGCGGAAACCCCTCAGCCTGGAACGACTCCTGGTAGCCGACCACACTGGGAACAGCACCGACACCCACTGACCATGCACGCAACCTAGGATTCATCCTCGGCTCCTCCCTCTCCATGTCTAAACAGGTCAACGCAGTCTCCTCCTCCTGCTACAACACCCTCCGCATGCTCGGCAGGATCTACAAGTGGATCCCGACCGAAACAAGAAGAACGGTGACACAGGCCCTCGTCAGCAGCAGACTGGACTACGGCAACGCACTCTACGC
This sequence comes from Lissotriton helveticus, assembly GCF_964261635.1. NCBI lineage: Eukaryota > Metazoa > Chordata > Amphibia > Caudata > Salamandridae > Lissotriton > Lissotriton helveticus. The sequence continues at coordinate 356,926,268 of NC_136061.1, read as the reverse complement.
AGGAATCCCAGCCAGAACACCTACGACGACTACAACGCTTCCAAAACGCCTCCGCCTGACTGATAGTCAACGTCCCCTGCCGCAGCCACGTCACCCCCCACTTGAGACCTACACTGGCTCCCCGTCAACAAGAGGATCATCTTCAAGCTCCTCACCCACGCACACAAAACGCCGGACCAGTCTACCTGAACAGCAGAGTCAGCTTCTACACCCCAACCCGCCAGCCTCGCCCTCGCCGCTGTTCCCCGCATCCAACGAACAACTTCCAGCGACAGATCCTTCTCCTACCTCGCCGCCAAGACCTGGAACACCCTCCCTACCCACCTACGGCAGACCCAAGACCTACTCGCCTTCAGAAGACACCTCAAGACCTGGCTCTTCGAGAGGTAGCAGCACCCCCTCCCCTCAGCACCTTGAGACCCTCACGGGTAAGTAGCGTGCTTCATAAGTACTCGGATTGGTTGAGTTGATGTTGCACCAAGGATATTGTGCTGCATTACTAAATACTTATAAAGTCCCAAAAGCGAAACCTAATGGCTATACCAATGCTTGTTTCCAATGTATCCTTGTGTTCAAAATGGGCACGAGGGTGCAGTTTGCACTAAGATACAGCGCTAAATGCTGGTTTTTAAATTAGTGTAATTTCTGCAGAACTTCGCATAATCATGCAAAAGCAAATAACGTGGATTTTGCACATCCCTAGTTAAATTTAGCACAGTGCAAACAGAAAAGAACGAGCATTAACCAGAGGCCTGGACGATATGTGGGTGCAGCCTGTGGCCACTAAACACTCCGTTTCATAGAATAAAGTTAGAAAGCTCCCTTGGTTACAACTGCTTGTTGACAAGACAGAAGGACGCTCGTTCACAGAGGCGAACCCCCGAAGGAGCTCAGGAGCCGGCGCCATAACCTGGCGGCGAGCCCCCGGGAAGAAAAGGGGAGAGGGGAAACAGATTGGCACGAAAAGGTAGGTGCTGGGCAAGGTGTCCCCCTCTCGGCCCCCCCCCACCTGGCAGGGCAACGGCCAATCGGGAGGTCGCGCGGGGTTCAAACCCCCCCCAATCCCCAAAGTGGCGCGAACCCCAGAGTGGTAGCTGGGGGGCTTAAAAGCGCAGCTCCCCCAGGTAGGCTCCTAGCATCCAGGAGCGGGGGAGCAGCGCGACGGAAGGACGAAGAGCTTGTCCCACCCACCCACACCAAAGGAACAGCGATGTCGCAGGGCTGTGAAGGGCAAACTACGTGGCGAAGGGCTACGCTGAGAACGGTTGGTACGGAGGCACACCGGAGGGCGGTGCGCCAGAATAGGTCCACTCACCTTCAGATGCCGCACGGCTGGGTGAGGTGGCCTAAGGAAAGCGACCTTAGGATGCCTCACGGCTGGGATTCGTTGCTATAGAAGGGAAGGGGTAGCAAACAGAGACGGCGCTCACAGCCCAGCCCCCGCCGGATGGCAGGGCACAACAAAGTCAGACAAGGTAGCGAGGTGGCCTAACTCTGGGAACAAAGGCTACCCCCTTCCCCGCGCAAACGAGGCGCAAAGAAAATTCCAACCTACCAAAGAACAGGCCCAAAGGGCCAAGAGATTATCACAAGGAAATGTAGAATGATATAATATGCAAAGTACAAAATATAACTGTTTCCAAGTAACCCTAATAAACTGCGGCCAACAAATGACCACCACAAGACAAGAAGTGTAGTGGCTTTCTTGGTGGGAGGGGAAACAACCAAAGGGGTAAAGATGATGTATGCATGTAGAGTGGGGCAGAGTGCGAGGGTTAGGAAAGGACATGCATCAGCCTCGTTGCTTTGTACAACAGGCATCAGGTTGGTTTGCTGGAGCAGGACATTTCAATGTTCTTTCTGCATACTTAATCACAATTGTGTGCATGGAGAGGAGGACTCATTTATGCACAAGATAAACACTGTAAATGGTCACATCAGACAGCGTTGCCCGTATGAGAGTCGGAGGAGAAGTCAGCTTGAAATCGCTTCAGACCTGCAGTGTTGCACCAGAGAATACAGATTTGAATATTTAATATCAGCCTTGTTAATGATTGCAGTTATAGCACCTTCCTCATCAGTGGTGGAGTTCGAAGGAGCTACTATGGCCTTTCAATCCTGGATGCTCTGGTTTCCAGTGGCTAATAAGTGGATGTTGAGCCATTTACAGGATCACTTAATCAAGGCGATAAGCAGGTACCAGGAATATTTGCCCATGAAAAGTAAGGCTCCTGTTATCTAGTGGAAAACAACATTAGTAAACAAGTGACATTTGTGCGAATATGTATCCTAAGGAATTCTATAGAAAAACAAAGTTGAAAAATGTTAAATGTTATGAATTCTATTACAGGACCAAAGGCTTTGGATTATGGTTTCTCTTTCTTTACTGACAACATTTCAGCAACCAATGAAAAAAGTTCAACATTTTACAAAACTACATTTCCCATGATACTAAAATGTACATTCACAAATCAGTCTCTCTGTCCCTATAACCGGGACCTTTGACGTAATATGAGCCTCTTTCATTGCTGCTCGCAGCATAGTTCAGTGCTCTATACTTCTTGTCGTTCTATACTTTATTGCCTTATACCATTGTTAGAAAATAGTTGGTAATTGCTTTGCTGGTTATCTGCTTGCATTTGCCAGCGTATTTGTGCATCTCTGAGTTTTTCTGCTAATAGTTGACTGGGTGTGAGCAAACTCTCTTGCAGGTCGCAGCGTATTTTCCTTTTGCAGCTTCCCCTGGTGGACGCACTGGATAAAAGCGCCTCGGCAGCACGGGCGCAACCTAAATACTTGCCACGGAGCCTCCCCTCATCAGGCCCGCGAGCATAACAGTTTTCCATTGGAGCTGGACTTGCGCAACCAGATTGGGCTGGTTTTGGGCTCCTTTTGGACTATGTGATGTCGGTGTGCAGTTTCCTCCACGCTCCGCATTCTTTTAACGCGGGACACCACACAGTCAAGTAACTATCTATGTGTGGTCCTACGCCTACTCGGGCTGGAAGAATCAGAGTTGGCCCAAGCAGAGTGCAGGTTATTTATAGATCTTGGGCTCTCCTGACGCCCTAATTGGGCTGCAATATCTCTGATACAGCTGGGCTGAGGAGCATAGGTATTTGTATATCTGGTGCGCCAAGGGTTGCTTCCCCTTATCTATTCCTTTGGAATTGACATGGCCAATTTGCAGGTGTTAATTATATCCCCAGAACGGAGGATTGGACCACCTTGGAGGAGGACAAATATGGTTATCACGGGGAGCGGCAGGGTCCCTTATTTAGAGGACAAATTGGTTGACGCCTTAGATGCTTCGGTTCAACAGTGCAATAGAATCGGCTGTCCCTCAGACTGTCAACCAGGCTCAGGAGGCCTCCCTACAGCCAATTACTGCACAGTTGGAGAACTTCGCTAAGTGTCTTGGGTTACATTTGCCATGTGATTCAGGGTCAATTCCGGTCCTGTCCGCAAGACGTCAAGGACAAAAGCCAAGTCATCTACATGGCCTCACATGCAGGCCTTAGCCAATCTTCCCCAAACTTCTTCAGGAGACACTGAGTACTCTGGCCCTCCCCTTCCGGCAGGCGCGACACCAGAGCACAAAAGAGCCACTGATACTGGTACAAATATGCCTGGCACGGCTGTGAAGATAAACTTCTAGATAAAACTGGTCCTCTTGCAAAATACTGGAAATGGCTCAGTAGCTAAAGACACAGATTTGCCTGTAGATCCCAACATCTTAGCGGGCTGGACTTCGAGCGCTATTTATTTTTGGGGGGAACGCCAACTGCGCCGTTTCTGCTGAAAGGTGCAGATCCTTACTCATGCAAATGGACTCCATTCTCACAGAGCTTGCCTCCTATGAAGCGTGTCACTTAATAATAATACTGAAGCTCATAGAGCGCGACAGCTACCCCAAACAGGGGTGTCCCGGCGCCGAGACATCAAGTGAAATTGTGTCAGAGAGGGTAGCAGACTTAACAGCCCATTATTAATCTGCAGCCAAGTCTTCAAGGCCTTTCTGAAACAAGCTTCTGAAACTGCCTGCCGCAGGGGACCTGGTAGAGCGTGCCACAGTGAAGCCGTTCTGACCGTGAACGCTCTACAGCCCAGGCGTGATTTTGCAAAGCGTGGGGCGCGCAGCAGTTTATGAGAATTAGATCGCAGCGCACGATTTTGCTTGTAGAGACACAGTCTTTTCTTCAGATAACCAGGGCATTTTCCGTTAAGAGCCCGATAGGCCAACGTCAGCCCGATAGGCCAACGTCATGGCCTTGAATATAATTATTTTCTCCACTGAAAGCCAGTGGAGCTTCTGTAGATGAGGAGAGACGGTGTCGAAATGGTATACGACACACCAGTCTCGCAGCCGCATTCTATATCATCTGAAGGCGGTAAATGGCGTATTTAGGAAGGCCTAGATGTAGGCCATTAGCGTAATCTAGCCTAGATGTAACTGTGGCATGTACTACTGATTTGCGGCAATCTTCCGGTAAAAAGTGCTGAATTTTTTGGAGATTTTTTAATTTACTAAAACAGATTGCAGAGACCTGCTGTATTTGGGCTGTAAAGGGAAGGTCAGACTCCCATCTCACCCCTAAATTTCGAAAAGATGTGGCAGGGGAAGGTGGTGAGCCCATTTCTTACGGCCACCATAAATCTGAATCTGGCACTGGGACCTGACCGAAGAACAGAACTTCTGTCTTCCCAGGGTTAAGCTTTAATTTATTTGAGTTCATCCATAGTGCTATGTCGCGCAAGCAACCCTTACAATTCTTAAAAGTATCTTCTTAAGGGCAACTCTCGGAGTACGCCCACTTAGATAGGATGTCAGCCAGGTCAGCACTTTCCCACCTAAGCCCACAACTTGTAGTCTCTGGACCAGAATGGTGTGGTCAACAGTGTTGAATGCTGCGGACAGATCCAGGAGCACCAGTAATGCTGATGCTCCAGAATCCAGTGACCACCTTACCGACTCTGCAACATCAAGAAGAGCGGTCTCCATACTGAATCCTGCCTGAAAACCAGATTGTGTGTCATGCAGAGCGCCATTCTGCTCAATAAAAGTGGTCAGTTGGCACTGAACCAGCTTCTCCAGCATTTTTCCTGGGGCGGGGAGCAGAGAGATGGGTCTAAGGTTGCTAAGATCTCCTGGGTCCCCATTTGGCTTCTTTCTCAGAGAGAGAAGTGTCGCATGTTTCCATTCATCAGGAAAGACGTCCGTTTCCAGAGAAGAGTTCTATATATGAAGTAGCCCGCGCATCAGGGAAAGGGATAACATTTTCCACAGTTTGGGAGGACATGGATCATCTGGGGCGCCTGAGCGGCATTTTTGGATTTCAGCTAGAGCATCCCGAGGTGATATTGATATGAAGTTGGACCTTTAGAATTTTATTGCCAAAGTGACTAGCAATTTTTTCACACAAGGCTAGAGATGGTGTCACTTCAGTCTCTATCGCCTTGGGTTCAAAAAAGGTTTGGACTACTTTAAAAAACCTCACTACTGGAATGGTCTGCGTTCTGAAAGCGAGAAACAATATAGTCCCGCCTGCTGCTTTTATAGCCTTATGAAGATCTTTTAGTGCTTTTTTATAAATTGCCTTGGCTATATCACAGTAGCACAACCTCCACTGGTGTTCCAATTTTTTGCACCTGCATTTTTTTCTTTAAGGGCATTAGAAAACCAGGGAGCAGTGGGGGACAATCTAGTAGATTTCACTACTCTGACCGGCGCAACTGACTCCACCGCAGTAGCAATCCATTGGTGTATAGAGGCTGCATCTGCATTGGGGACAGAGGATAAACAGGAATAATTGTCCGGCAAAATAGGTCTTAACGCCGCTTCAGTCAGGTTATTCCAATTTCTCTTATGAATAAAACAAGTTCCCTTAACTTGCCCCAGTTTGGGCAAAGTAAATGAACAAGCATTTACAATGCAACTGTCACGCCTTTGCAAAAGTTAGAGCTATTGGCATTGTAAATGACAACATTTTTATTTATGTGTTGGTTTTGAAAACAGATAAATGGCATTGTCATTTACAATGCCAATAGCTTAATCTCTCGCAAATGCGAGACCGATTGCATTTGCACCCACACACACAAACACAGAGCCACACACACAGAGCCACACATACAGAGCCACACACACACACCCACACAGAGCCCCACACACACCCACACACACACCCACACAGAGCCCCACACACACCCACACAGACACCCACACAGAGCCCCACACACCCACACAGAGCCCCACACAGAGCCCCACACAGAGCCCCACACAGAGCCCCACACAGAGCCACACAGATACACAGAGCCACACACACACACAGAGCCCCACACACACACACACACACACAGAGCCCCCCACACACACACAGAGCCCCCCACACACACACACAGAGCCCCCCACACACACACAGAGCCCCCCACACACACACAGAGCCCCCCCCACACACACAGAGCCCCCCCCACACACACAGAGCCCCCCACACACACAGAGCCTCAAACACACACAGAGCCTCAAACACACACACAGAGCCCCCCCACACACACAGAGCCCCCCCACATACACAGAGCCCCCCCACACACACAGAGCCCCCCCACACACACAGAGCCCACACACACAGAGCCCCCACACACACAGAGCCCCCCCCCACACACACAGAGCCCCCCCCACACACACAGAGCCCCCCCCACACACAGAGCCCCCCCCACACACACACAGAGCCCCCCACACACACACAGAGCCCCCCCCACACACACAGAGCCCCCACACACACAGAGCCCCCCCCACACACAGAGCCCCCCCACACACAGAGCCCCCCACACACAGAGCCCCCACACACAGAGCCCCCCCACACACACAGAGCCCCCCCCACACACAGAGCCCCCCCCCCCCACACACACAGCCCCCACACACACAGCCCCCACACACACAGCCCCCACACACACACACAGAGCCCCCACACACACACAGAGCCACACACACACACACAGAGCCACACACACACACACACAGAGCCCCACACACACACAGAGCCCCACACACACACAGAGCCCCACACACACACAGAGCCCCACACACACACAGAGCCCCACACACACACAGAGCCCCACACACACAGAGCCCCACACACACACAGCCACACACACACAGAGCCCCACACACACACACAGAGCCCCACACACACACACAGAGCCCCACACACACACACAGAGCCCCACACACACACACAGAGCCCCACACACACACACAGAGCCCCACACACACACACAGAGCCCCACACACACACACAGAGCCCCACACACACACACAGAGCCCCACACACACACACAGAGCCCCACACACACACACAGAGCCCCACACACACACACAGAGCCCCACACACACACAGAGCCCCACACACACACACAGAGCCCCACACACACACACAGAGCCCCACACACACACAGAGCCCCACACACACACACAGAGCCCCACACACACACACAGAGCCCCCCCACACACACACACACACACAGAGCCCCCCACACACACACAGAGCCCCCACACACACACAGAGCCCCCCACACACACACAGAGCCCCCCACACACACACAGAGCCCCCCACACACACACAGAGCCCCCCACACACAGAGCCCCCCACACACACAGAGCCCCCCACACACACAGAGCCCCCCACACACACAGAGCCCCCCACACACACAGAGCCCCCCACACACACAGAGCCCCCCCCCACACACAGAGCCCCCCCCACACACACAGAGCCCCCCCACACACACAGAGCCCCCCCACACACACAGAGCCCCCCCCCACACACAGAGCCCCCCCCCACACACAGAGCCCCCCCCCACACACAGAGCCCCCCCCCCACACACAGAGCCCCCCACACACACACAGAGCCCCACACACACACACACACAGAGCCCCCCACACACACAGAGCCCCACACACACACACACACAGAGCCCCCCACACACACAGAGCCCCCCACACACACAGAGCCCCCCCCCACACACAGAGCCCCCCCCCACACACACAGAGCCCCCCCCCACACACACACACACACACACACACAGAGCCCCACACGCACACACACACAGAGCCCCACACACACACACACAGAGCCACACACACACACAGAGCCACACAAACACAAGAACAGAACCGGCCCCACAGGACTGTGGAGTACTCCAGGAACTGCCCAACAACGGTGGAGCGGCCTGCTGCTAGACGCGGCCGCTCTGACTCTTCCTCTCCAACACGGGCTATGTTGAGCCCCACTCACCGACTCCTCAGGCTGCTCCTCCGGTGGGGGTTCAATCGCTGTCTGGGCTCTTGGGCGGCTGCACGCGGGGCTGACATGCGGCGGGGGCAGGCACCGACAATGTGCCTCGTCCCCTCTCCGCGTTACCTCTCCACCGGCTGCTGCACTTGCGGGGCTCTCCCTACTCATGGGAGCCCCGCCTCGCCAGGGCCCCGTTTCACCCGGTCCATCTCAGGACCGGGACTTATAGTGGAGCCAGCAAGGCTCCCAGCTGCAGTCTCCTGCACTTCGACGGATTTCAGGCCCCACCCACGTCACGGGCAGGAGGTGCCTGACGTCCGGTTTGGACATACGGGCCGTGGCGGTGAGTCGCGAAGCAAACAAGGGGTAGGCTCCCTCTAATTCAAAATATAAAGCGGGGTGTGCACCCGTAATTAAAACAAAAAATAGGCGGCTATAACGCGGGGTGGGCACCCGCTAGGAATTAAAAATATAAATGCAATAACAAAAATAGGCGGTCATAACGCGGGGTGGGCACCTGCGCAATAAAAAACAATTAAACAGAACTCCGGGACGCCGGGACGCTCTTTGGAGCAGCTGAGCGCTCTACAAAACAAACAGTAACATAACATAACAGAGCGTTTTTTCAGCATTTTCAGTACATAAAAAACAGAGGCATTGTCAACGCAAAGTTTGTGTTCTCGAGAGGCAGCAAGCCTCGCCCTTTTCAGACTGGGGGGGCATGTTTTTGACTGTTTGTAAAGAATGTAAGAAAGAAAGTCAAAAACACGCCCCCCAGTCTGAAAAGGACGGGGATTAGATAGAAAGAAGAACGTCACTAGGACCTCTTCTCCAATGGCTGGCCACCGTTTAGGAGGCCAGCCAATGGAGAAGAGGGCCGGGGCTGTACCTCGCTAGTGATGTTCTCCTCTATCTCATTAAATCTCGCCAGCGAGACTGTGCAAGCGCAGTCATCGCAGGCGGAGACGTAAAAAGGGATCATGTAGTAATCTCACCAGATCAGAGGGGACAGAGTCTCCATATCGATGGCACAAAAGTTGGAGAAAACTAAGTCCAAGGTGTGCCCTGCTATGTGCGTTAGAGAAGACAACCGTTGTATAAGGTTAGCGCCTGCTAAAGACGAAACCAGTTGCGCTGCTTGTGAACAGTTTGAATCGTTCACATGCAAATTAAAATCTCCCAGGGCCATAAAATTGGAATACATTACCGATTTGTGAGCAATAAAATTACATAAGAGTCTGCACAGCAATAACTGCACAGTCGGGTGGTCTGTAGATGAGAATGCCTGCAAGGGCAGATGAGGGGTTGAATTGTATACAAAAATTAAGTTCTTCAATGTCCTGTACAGAAAGAGGGGCCGAGGACACCAATTTCCACGAATCTCTGAAAATAATTGCCACCCCGCCGCCACCTTTTCCCACCTTCTCAATTGGCGTGGCACATTTTAAAACCTGGTGGGATAGCTAGTGTAATTGTTGTCACCGTATCCGCATTAAGCCAGGTTTCAGTTAAAAACATAACATCCCAGGTACCCTCAATTAAAATTGACCATACATCCACTGCATGCTTGGGCAATGATCTGCAGTTAATGAGGCAAGCCTTGATTTTATCGTTGCACTCGTACGCCAAGCGGGGAAGTACCTTTCTCAAACTAGGGCCCATCAACCGTTTCAGACTGACCGCATGAGTGGCAGCTATGTGGTAGTGGGTAAACAGCTACATTAACCTGGTGAGACCCAGCACAAATTGAGCCTCGGAGGCCCATTAAATCGTCTCGCGACCAGCATATGGGCTCACCGCTACTACAACCGGCAGCATGGCCGGCGCCGGCCGCGGACGGGCTTGCCTTTGGGGTGCCAGCGTCGCGGCCTGCAAGCCATCAGCCTCATATACCCGGGGGCAGAAAGTGAGGATCAATGTGGGTGGAATCGCGTCTGTCCCTCCGTGCAATCGGCACTGTTTGCCGTGACGGACCGGGGACCACGATTAACAAACAATCTCCCACAAGTAAGCAGCAGAAACCAAAACAAGTTTTCAAAGTTTTAAAAACCAGAAGTACAAAGTGCGAGCAATGTATAAATCAGAGCAGAGCAGCTTAATAAAGAACCGTGGCTAACCTCACGGTGCGCAGTTACCTAATGCAGTGCGGCCGGCAAGCCATCAGCCTCATATACCCGGGGGCAGGAAGTGAGGATCAATGTGGGCGGAGTCGCGTCTGTCCCTCCGTGCAATCGGCACCATTTGCCGTGACGGACCGGGGACCACGATTAACAGACATAATCTCCCACAAGTAAGCATCAGAAACTAAAACAAGTTTTAAAAGTTTTAAAAACCAGAAGTGCGAGCAATGTACAAATCAGAGAAGAGCAGCTTAATAAAGAACTGTGGCTTGCCTCACGGCGCGCAATTACCTAATTGCGCGCCGTGGCTGACCACGGCGCGCAATTACCTAATTGCGCGCCGTGGCTGAAGGACACCTCTCTAGGAAGTATCCAAATATGTAGGCACCTTTACATCCCTTGACAACGCCCAAACCAACATCAAGAGTGTTTCAAGCTGGCCTTTTTGGCAGGGCCGGGCGAGGCAGAGCCCGCTCGCCAGGCCACAATTAGTACCGGCGGCTACAGTCGTGGCAGAGGAGACTGGCAGGACACCAGATGTTGCACCTTTTACCCCACAAAACCGAGGTTTTCCAACCGTCGCTTTAATTGAGGCGGCCAAAGAGCAGGCTTCCAGCACCAAATTACCTCAGGTAAGATCTCTCAATACTTCTTTTTTTGTCTGGGGTGTCGTGTCCATCACTTTCTACACAAATGGATGACCATTACACAAGATGCATGGGTCTTGCAAACCATTTAGGGTTTACTCAGACTTTTACCAGACTCCGCAACAGGAGTTTCCTCCCCACCAGTTACATTTTTCCCAACAAGACAGTGATTTTCAAAATACAGAAATAGAAGAACTGCTGCAGAAGAATGCAGTGGCTTTTTGCGACAACTGCCCCAGGGGCTTCTACAGCAGCGTTTTCCTAGTACAGAACAGAGGAGGTGGACAAAGATTAGTCCTCAATCTGAGAGAATTCAATCATTTTGCCACCTACACGCACTTCAAGATGAAAGGTATCCATCTGTTGGCAGATTTGTTACAGGAAGGAGACTGGATGTTCCTCCTGGACCTCAAGGACGCATATTTAACTGTGCCATACTTTCCTCCGCACCAGCGTTTTCTACAATTCCGGTGGAAGTACAGATGGCTGGAATATTTGGTCCATCCTTTCGGGCTTTCTTCGGATCCCTGTTGCTTCACCAAGCTGAATAAACTGGTAGTGGCCCATCTCAGGGAACACGATTTAGACATAATAATTTATCTCGATGACAGTTTCTTAATGGCTACATCACTTTCCATGGCATCGCTTCACAGACAACACTCTCCCGGCTACAGGAGCTGGGGTTTGTCATCAACAATTCCAAGTCAGTCCTGTGTCCAATACAATCGATAGAATTTCTGGGGTTTGTAATCAACTCTTAGACGGCACAGTTACAACTCCTGAAATCAAAGCTATGAGACTTGAAGAAGGAGCTGAAAGTAGCCTTACTCGAACAAGTCATGTCTTTATGAGCGATAGCTCGCCTGGTCGGTCTATTGGCTTCCTCGATACAGGACATTTTTCCAGGTCCCCTCCATTATCGGGCCTTACACGTCTCAAAATACGCTATCCTTAGAAGGAGTTGTCCTACACGGATCAGGTTCCCCTGACAGAAAACATCAGGGAGGAACTTAGTTGGTGGCTGACCCACGTGGATGCCTGGAAGGGCCGGGATATCTTTTGTTCTCTCCCGGAGATTGTGATAGAGTCCGATGCCAGCCATTGGGGCTGGGAGGCTCATTGAGGAGTAGTCTCCACAGGTGGCAGATGGTCTCTTCAGGAGTTGTCTCTTTACATCAACTGCCTGAAACTTCTGGCGGGATCATTCGGACCCTGTCCCCCAAATCAGTATCTTGTTGTATCCTTCTTCGGATGGACAATATACTGGCGGTGCAATACATCAACGAGCTGGGGGGGCACAAGGTCCCCCATGTTGGTGGAGATCGATAAGGACTTCTGGTATTATTGCCTCTCACCAGATTTCAGTGATAGCGGAGTACTTCCCCGGTCAATCCAAAACAGTAGCGGACTGGAACTCCCATCACTTGAAGGATTACAGTGATTGGCAACTCCGCCCATCCTTATTTCAGATGATTCACTCGATCTGGAGTCCGTGTGCGATGGACCTGTTCACCTCGAGGCTCAATCGGCAACTGGAGATCATCTTCAGTAAGAGACCGGATCCCCTAGCGAAGGCCATGGATGCCTTCTCACAGGATTGGTCCACAACCTTGGACTATGCGTTCCCACCTTTTGTCTTTATCCCCAGGTTGTCAAATTAGTTCTACCGCCAAATGGCAGAGATTATCATGGTCACCCCCCTGTGCAAGGCTTAACCTTGGGTCTCCATGCTGTTGGAGGTGGTGTGTGATTGTCCTCTCCTTCTGTGGCCTCCGACGATGCTCCAGGATCCACAAGGGGGAGATGCATCCACCTATACTGTTGAGGCAACTATCCCTGATGGCCTGGAGGCTTTCAGGCAACAGTGGACATTGCCAGGAATTTTTGAAGCAGCTTTGGATTTCAACCAGCAGGCCTGGGCCCCTTCCACCAGGACGCTGTACACGTCAGTATGGTGAAGCTGGATGGGTTGGTGCGTGGAAAGGCATGTGGATCCCGTGGAGGAAGAGTTCTCAGGTGATACATTTTCCTTTCACACAAAAGTCTCAGAAGGTTTAACATACAGATCAGTAAACAATTTCCGATCAGCTATCTCGGCAGGCCATGCCTAAGTGGACAGCAGAATGGTAGGTATGAATCTATTAATATGCAAGCTGCTTAAGAGGATTCGGGTTGCAAACCCGCCTAAGGCCAAGTATTCCTTTTTACAGAATGTTTCTAAAGTCTTGACCTTGTTTGAACGATGGCCAGACAATTCACAGTTATCTAGGAAACAACTGTTGGCCAAACTGGCTATGCTCCTGTGCCTATCTGCTTGTCGACGCGTTTCTGATGTGAGGGTTCTCAACTTCACAGGTAGAGTATTCTCCCAGAATGGGTTTCATTTACTATTTCTGCTAGGACTGAATGTTTCCACGTTGCACTGAGCATAATGCTTTTCAGTCTAATGAGAAACTGTGTGTAGTTCAATGTTTAAAGGGGTATGAAGAATCCCCTCGACCCGTAAAGCCGGAGGGTTGTACAAGAGTATTAATTGCAGTGCAAAAGCCTTTCAAGTCTGTTACATCTGCCACTATTGCAAGATGGCAGAGATTGGTCACAGCAGATGCTGGTATTGACACACAAGTTTAAAGAGTTTTATTACAAACCTGTGTGAGATTTCATCTGTGGTTCTTGATAAGGGTTAAACTAGCATATAATCCGAAGCCTCCGGTCCTGTAATAGAATAAAAAATTTGCTAGCATTCACGCCAAGAATTCTCAATTCTATTAAGGACACGGAGGCAAGGATTATACCGTGATTATCATAACAGTGACGATTGATTACCCGCCCTTATGTTTGGGGTGTCTTCCACAGTTATTACTGGTTGCATTTCTGTTTCAGATGTAGAGCAAAAAGGGTAATGATCCTTCTCCAAGTTACTGGTCAAAGTTGACATTTCGTGTCCTGGTTCACGTTGAACACTTGTTGAAGTCGGAAATGACCACCTGCCGAGCTGTCGATGTTAGACGGTTGCAGATGTTAATGGCATTACTCGTTTTGAGGAAAAGAAAAAGGATTGTGTTACGTGAAAGGTCGTGGTTATAGGGACAGAGAGATTGATTGGTGGATATAAACTAAAGAATCATGAGAAATGTAGTTTTGTAGAATGTTGAACTTTTTTTATTGGCTGCTGAAATTTTGTCAGTAAAGAAAGAAAATGCATAATCCTCACCTCTATTGAGGACACCTTAATAGAATTAAAAATTCTTGGCGTGAATGCTAGCAAATTTTTTTATTTGCTGCTAGATAGAACAGTTGCTAGTAAGTTACAAACAGCCTATTTGGAGTCTATTTCTAACCCTACACTTTATCATACTAATTTAACTACTGCCACATTGACAACAGAATCGACATCAACCCACCTATGTGCTATATTCTTGAATTACAGACAAACAGGGATTTGTTCTTACTAGTAAGACATTAGTCACTTTATGTTATTTACAAAGTGGACTACCGCACCATACCTTCTAGAAAAAAAAAGAAACAACGCAAAATAATTTCTAAAATGCACTTCTTTTAAGAGTTGTTGGTACAGCAATTTGGCATGCAGAAACAATGTGTTTTATGCAACACCCAGAGTACAGCAATTTAGAGGCTCATAAACCTACTAATCCTAATTTTGAGTGTTTCTTACAAGTGTAACAGTGCACGTGAGCTATGATACTTTTATATTTAAACTATTCATCTCTAGAGCAAACGACTCCAGGTTGGTCAGGGTTCCCCTCTGTCTTTTTGTATTTTAGGTCACATATATGAGGTGTCTGGAGTGGGCAGTCAAGGAAAACAAAAAACAAACATCATGGGCATCCTTCTAAACATTTGTGCACACAACTCTGGTACCTTGCTGAGGTCTTTCGTGGTCACTCCATCGTCGTCGCGGCACGGCAGCTTGTGAACAAAGGCCAGCATTTGGTACTTGGCCCTGATGAACTCAGATTTGGTGGGGCTAGGAGAATATTGAGAAAGAATTAGAGGTTACACACAGAACTATACCAAAATCCTCCAAAGTCCACCAATAAGTACTGACGCTGTGTTACACAACTTGCTGGGACACCAATGAAACCCAATCATAAACGTTAATGAAAGGGCTCCAGACTTCCTAGTTCCCAGCTGGAGCTATTTTCAGGTACAGTTCCAGACTTACAGAGGTCACTAAGAGAGACTACTGAGGGTACACCATATGATCTATGTAGTTAAAGCTTAGGGTGCTCTTGGATAGCTTGAATTTTCAGCCTCATCAGTCCTAAACAATGCAGTATATGCATTTGGATGCAGCGAGGGGAAGCTGCATATCCAAACAAGCATGGAGAGACTTCAAGAGGGGCTCAGTGTCCCTAAAGGACACCTACCCATGTTTTCTGTGACCTTTAGGCATAGAGAAATGATGAGACTTGCCCTACACGATGTGGACTGCACCCCTCAACACCCCCTCCATTCCACTAGCAAAAAGACTTTGGGACAAGATAAGCACCAGGCTGCTGCCTGGAATGAAATGGGATGTTTCTACCACAAAAGGTGCTCTGTGGTAAGGACACTCATGCCCTCTTAGCTGCTTGTTCATGAGGTGTTCCTGCTCACATCATGGGATGCAAAGCCTATCGCCAAACTGAATCACTCGATGTCCACTCATCCTTTATTAGGTTGAATAAAAATAATGAGAAACAATCATGTCTGATGTTTAATAAATTGCAGGAGCAGGAATGCGGATAGTCTGAGAGGATACGCAATGTCACGTCACAATGAACAGTAAGGGATGCACGTGAAATGCCCTTCCGACAGGGATACTCACTGCACTTTGTCCTGAGGGTTTGCTTTCCGGCGACCGCTTTGCACCTGGGCTGGATCCAGTAGCGAGTGTTCCCATATAGAGTTGGCACCATTGCCAGCCAAAGTGTGTACCATCTGCAGAAAGAAGAGCAAAGCATGCAACAAAGAAAGATTAAAAAAGAGAAAAAATTAGAAGAGACAGGCACACTGGTAGAACTGTAACTGGGGTATCTAGGTAGGATTCAGATACCCTGACTGGGTACTATAGAAAAGGTAGTTGTTAAAGGGGTGGGGAGGAAGAGTTGCTTCTAGTATAAGAAGTGCCTCATTCCCACGAGGATGCACATAAGCAGCGAGAAGTGGCGATGGCAGATCCCATCAGATTATATGAGGAGTACCGATAATTTTATCCACTTGCCAACTTGGTGGTAAGAGAGGAAAGTGAAGTAAGCTGAAGACAGTATGAGAAGGTGTGTTCTGTGCACACATGCCTGCCTGTGTGTGGGTCAGTCTGTGCATATGTATCTGTTAATGTAGACATATTTATGGTCAGACCAGCTTAGCATAGCTCTATTCAAGGTTTTCTTACTATTGGAAGATGTCTTGCACTACGTCTGGGTGCAACTAGCATTTGTGACCAGCCAAGCATGGTCAGCAGAGCTTGTCCAGCCAAGCATTTAAAGATCCCCAGGTGTTTCACTATCTGCTAGATGCCCTAGTGCTTTAGCCAACTCCAGAGCTGCAGTGCCTCTTGGTACAGGATCCAAGACCTTACTTAGCACTGCTTGTTGCAGTACCGTATGGCAGTAGTGTTGTCTGTGATAACTTGCTTCAGCCTTCACTGGACAGTAGGAAGGCCTTCAACGCCAGGCAAATGGCCTGCAACTCCAACAGATTGATGTGGAGCCGGGATCCGCCAGAGAACAGAGTACTCTGTTTTCCGTAATTTCCAGGTGAACTCGTTCCAGCAGTGAACCATCCATCACCACTACAACAGAGAATTCTCCGTAGGATAGATTCAAATGTTACTTAGTCAACAATAATAGAATCTTATTGCTGAGCCAAAGTAGTTATTTCCCACTATGATGCATACACACTCACTCACTCACCCATACATTAATACATTTGTCTAAATACGCATGTTAAGTGGAATGAGAATAACCACAATCTGGAGCAAAGATGAAACTGGCCTGACTTAGGTCAGTTAAAAAAGCCCTCACTCACCGACCTGGTCGGTGACATGCTTCATCATTGGGCCCCACTAAAGAGGCAGAGTGCCTCTTTAGTGTGCTGCGACGCCAGAACTACTGTGGAGTGGGTTTTTGTGTAAAGGCGTGCAGTGAAATTAATGATAAAAGTGTCTTAAGTGTATCAAAAAATATACTTTATTTGTAGATCACTAGGACACAGATAAAAAGATTTGTTTATGTGTTAGGAATTTAACCAAAATTAACTGTTTGGTTAATTCCAACCATAAAGAAAGTCAGTCAACATGTTTCTGCCTATGAAATGGTGTAAGTTTACCAGGCATTCGTCAGGACTATTAATTGTGCTAAACCCTGGTGGTATGAGCACTCTAAGGCTCACCCTAACCTAGGGACGTGAAAGTGAAAAAAAGGGTTAAAAAGGTGAAAAAAGTGCAAAAGGGAAAGAGCAAGTGCTCATTCCTGGTTACTCCTGGTTTAGGAGGCTTGCCAAATTCAGGTTTCTGCACCTGGAGAAGGAAAAAGGACACATACATACATAGAAGACAGAACAAACATTAAGTAGCTGATCTTGTTCATAAACGTACATCTGTGGTGCTCCAAGAATGTGGGAGGACAGTGGATGGCAACTAAACAGTATTGTTGCGTATAACAAGAGGAAGAGAGAGGACTAGGTAGCTAGTCCGAGTCCCCGAGGGTTTATATGTGATTAATCAAAGAGGACTAGCTTAAGTTGACCAAAGTGTTGCAGTACTCTAATTAGTTCTGTCACGGGCACCTTGTTGGTGTATTCATGAAGCCCTCACCCACCAACCTAGTTGGTGGCATGCTTCATCATCGGGCCCACCCAGTGACACCTAGTATGTCCCGGGTGTGCTACGACGCCTGATTACAGCGGAGCTGGTATATTGCTGAGAGTGCAGTGAGTGAGGTTGAGTGAGTTGTGATTTAAAATGGCTTGGTGGTGGTCCCAGTACCCGAGGGTAAATTAAATTTTAATAACTGGGCCGTCACCAGCGGTTAAAAGTAAGGCTACAGGACGCGTAAGGGTGGCGAGTTACTGCCCCCTGAGTCCTTCAGATGGTCGACATGTTTCAGCCAGTGCCTTAGAGTATTCTGGCTTTCCTCAGGACCGTTTTTTAAAAGGTTTGGTGAAATAAAACAGACTTAGTGTTGTGGTACAGACTATGTGATACACTCACTAAGGCGTTTTTCTATTAGTGAGAGGGGGATTCCCTTCTCATGCATACGCTTTGGGTTATTAGCCAAGGCTTCCTGGAGGGAAGCGGTAAGGGGATGACCAGTCTTTCTGGTCAATGCCTGCCTTGTACCTGTTGTCCCGCCATCGTCCTCCGGTAGGAATACCTTTGCTCCCAGTGTGGCGGGGTTGTATGTGGCGGACTTTGAAGCCAGACATATCCTACCATCAAATAGACCATTCTACCCCTCCATACTGCTATGGAAGAGATACATCGACGATGTCCTGATGTTATGGGAGGGCAGTGATAATGAACTCGAGAACTTCTTAACCTGGATCAACACATTGGATCATAACCTGAAGTTCACACACACCACAAGCAAGACTGAAATTGTCTTCCTTGATGTGATCATTACCATGACTGGTACTGGCCTCTCAACTAAAACGCACTACAAGACCAAAGCCAAAAACAACCTGCTAGAGTTCAGTAGTTTTCATCCTCGCCCTCTTAAAGAAAACCTACCGTATGGGCAATAGTTAAGACTTAGGCGTAATTGCAGTGACGTGCATGACTTTAAGACACAATCTTCTGACCTCACCGGAAAATTACGAAGTAGAGGCTACCCACAAACTATTCTGAACAAAGGCTATAAGAGCGCGCAAACAACCACGTGAGGCGCTCCTTGAAGACAAAACCAACACCTCGGTTGATATTCCTCTCACCTGTGTGACTACATATAATAGCCTTTCCAACTTCATGAAGAAAACTATCAATAAACATTGGAAAATCATCACAAGTGCCAGAAAAACTTGGGACAAACCGCTGTTTTCCTTTAAGAAGGGACGTAGTCTGAAAGACACCCTAGTACATACACGCCCTAAAGAAAAGATACCACCGGTAGCACGTTCAGTGACGGACTCCTGGGGTTTACCCAAAGAAACTGGACACTTTCCTTGCTCAGACTGCAGCATGTGTCACCTGATGACACCATCAAAGACTCTAACACTCGAACAAGGAAAGGTGTGGACGCAAAAGGCACACACAAATTGTAACTCGCTGAATGTTATATACCTTATCACCTGCCCTTGCAACCTACGATATGTTGGGATGACCACACGAAAGGTTAAGCAGCGTATCTGTGAACACAGGAGCAAAATCAGGTGCAAAAAGATCACAACCAAAATGAGTAGACACTGCCTCGATAATAACCACACCACCAACGATTTATGGTGGACAGTGATAGAACAAATCGATGGGAGCAATAACATCACAAGTCGATTATTTGAAAAAGAACAGCGGTGGGTCTACCGGCTGCGGACCCACCTCACTGGATTGAATGACGAGATCCCATGGAACTCGGTGCTCAAATGACTTGTTCCTATGAGCAATCTGTTCATGCCTTGCACTAACCCTAATGACTAAAACCGTGTAGCCCTTTGCCTGTCATAGTTTCCTCTCATGAATGGTCTGTCCAACAGAGGTTTTTCCATCTGAACCCCTGTTTCTTGCGGTACACTGCTTATCAACTATGTTCATTCTGGCACCACTTGGCACCCAATGACGCTTTTCAGCATTTTATGCACTACCGGGACCTGACCGGCTACGCGTCTGCTTCATTTCACACCCTGTGACCATCTTGCACTATAAGTACTGTCGAGGACATCTCATCCTTGCATTTTGTCACTGCGCCCCCGAGCGCTATTTGCCCTATGAATGTAACTGTTGATTAGTGCTTTGCATATCCAACACAGCTCCAATGAGCCCCGTGTACTCCGTACTTTACACATTGTCCTGTTTTACCGCGCACAATTCTAGCGCCCTTTAGATCTTTAATTTGTGACTGTGCATTACGTTCTAGTACACTGAGTATGGCACTAAAGGTCCCCGTGTGATTCAATAAAGTTACCCAGCTTTGAACAGTCATTCCCAAACTACGCTCTAGTTGCAGAGAAATGCCGTCCCATGAGACCATCGGCATCATCTCCCGCAACTAGCACTGGCGATTGCCTAAACCGCACCGTCAGACCCAGCAAGCATCCGCGATTGGCTAATCCGCTATAACCACGCCCACCCACACTTGTGAGCACGCCCAACCCGGAAACAACCCGCTCATCGCGGCTTGGGATTTAATCTCACTCCTCGACCCCGCAGTCCATCGTCGGGGTCCGGTAAGAGGGAGTCACAGGTTCCAAGAGGGTGCCTGGCATCGAGGGCGTGAGTTGACAGACGACCACAGCGGCACTATTGAGATAAGTAACCACTTGGCAAATACCTGACAATACTTCTCATTCCTGCATTTAGGGTGTGCCAATTACGCCTCCACCCCCCTCCCGTGACCCATGGTGCAGATCGCAATTTTCCTACAAGTGAGACAATTTTAATCAACACCGCATTTCGTGACCGGGTCACTGACCTTTGGTCCATTGATCCCAACCCGGATCATATGCTCCCCCGTTTTTAACCCATTAGCTACTTGGCTCGATCTAGTCCACATGTAGCTCACTACACCCCCTAACATTAATGTTAGCTTCCATAAGGTACAGAGGCTGGTGATAACCATACTGTTTAGTTGCCATCCACTGTCCTCCCACATTCTTGGAGCACCACAGATGTACGTTTATGAACAAGATCAGCTACTTAATGTTTGTTCTGTCTTCTATGTATGTCCGTGTCCTTTTTCCTTCTCCAGGTGCAGAAACCTGAATTTGTCAAGCCTCCTAAACCAGGAGTAACCAGGAATGAGCACTTGCTCTTTCATTTTTGCATTTTTTTCACCTTTTTAACCCTTTTTTTCCCACTTTCAAGTCCCTAGGTTAGGGTGAGCCTTAGAGTGCTCATACCTTCAGGGTTTAGCACAATTAATAGTCCTGACGAAATGCCTGGTAAACTTACACCGTTTCATAGGCAGAAACATGTTGACTGACTTTCTTTATGGTTGGAATTAACCAAACAGTTAATTTTGGATAAATTCCTAACACATAAACAAATCTTTATATCTGTGTCCTAGTGATCTACAAATAAAGTATATTTTTTGATACACTTAAGACACTTTTATCATTAATTTCACTGCACGCCTTTACACAAAAACCCGCTCCGCAGTAGTCTGGCATCGCAGCACACTAAAGAGGTACTCGGCCTCTTTAGTGGGGCCCAATGATGAAGCATGTCACCGACCAGGTCGGTGAGTGAGGGCTTTTTTAACTGACCTAAGTCAGGCCAGTTTCATCTTTGCTCCAGATTGTGGTTATTCTCATTCCACTGACCTCTCTTTTTTTTGTTTAACTACCTCAACCGGGGATTAAGAGTGTGTCTTGAATCTCCCTACCTCTCTTCTTGTTGTCACATAAATACACATGTTACCAACACTGATTTCTAATAAAGTTATTAATCAACGTTCCATAATATCAACAATCCGTGCAAGTGCACTTTATCCTTGACGCTCAATTTTACTTGCAAAGGAGTCCACTTCCGATTTTCAGCATGTGGTTCAGCCAAGAGGTAGCGCAACATGAATGCCCAAATGTTGCAACACAATATCCTCCAGACTTGTCATCCTTTATATCTTTGAGAGTGTATTGTCATGCTCCTATACAAAGGTGTTGACGAGTTTCGACCTATTATAAAGGCCTCCTCAACACAACAAGGTCAAGTGTCCACACACTTGCTAAAAATAAAATCATCAACATTAATCAGGGGCCACTGTCTGTGTACGGTCACGTGCAACAGCTGACTCACATGTAAGCGAGGGAGTACTGTGTCTCCTTGCTTCCCTTATATTTCAGGAAACTGAGTCAGGACATCATCAGTCCCTTGGCCACACAGCAAGAGCAGTGAAACCTACCCAAGATGGCACCCCTGACAGCAGAGCAAGACACGTGACATCACACATCACCTGTCAGAAGAGGAGATGGCGAGTATGATGCTTAGATACTTTAGTGTCAGGTTTTATGACTATGATGCTGCATGGATCCCTGTGAGTGACTTTTTAGGTAAGTGCTCTGCAGACACGAGATATTCTTCTCATGTCCAGTTCACATTGACAAGTAGAATACATTACTTCCATGTAGGAATTTCCACGAGGTTGCCGTTGAGTCTCCGACTTGGACTCATTTCACCCCGCAGACTTCCGTGGAACGCAACATCCAGCTCTCCTCTGGATGTGTCAAACAATCGGTATCCGGTCACAATTATAAAATTAAGAAGTACGTCTCAACTTCCCTCGTTTACCTTTTGAGACACATGAGTGTATGTTTGGTAAAAGGTTCACTCTGGCTTCGGTGAGATGCTTTCCATAGTCTTCATTTGAAGAGCACCCTCCGTGAATACAAAGCAGCCTTTTGCACAGTACAACAGCTGATTCTTCATATGGAGATACTGGCAGATAGGTTTTTGTGGATGATACCTGAAACCAATGGACATGATTTTTCTTTCCTGTTTTTCTCCTTGGGTAGCATGCCAACCGTTCTTTTGCCCATCATGCCACCTCAGTTTCGGCCCCAGTGTATACAAATCAGGCTTGACCCTGTTCCAATAGGAACAGTTGAGCCTGAGCAGCCAGGCCAGGTACACCCTGAACCACAACCATAGACAGATTTTGTACTTATTGGGCCTCCTCAATCGGGCGTAGCCCGGTTCAAGTGGCACAGTGGTCACAGAACTCATGTCTTAGCCCGGTTCCAGTGGCACAGTGGGCACAGAACTCATGTCTATCAAAGTGTCAATTGACCTTGTGCCCGATCCCCAATTGTGGAGCAGATTCCGCAACTGGTCCCAGCACCCCCGCCCTGAATTTCCAAGGCCATAGGCGACCCTTCATCAGCTCAAGGCATATAAAGGGCCCCCTATGAACAGACAAACTTTAGCTGGTTAATAACACAGTTCCTCGGGTGGCGATAAAATGCTGAAAGATTTGATTTTCTTTAAGAAGAGTGGGAGGACATTTCTCGCCATGGCACCTTAAATAAATAAGCCTCTGCCACTCCATAATGAGAGCTTACATGTATCCACATTAAAAGTTTATTTATATTCACACTTACTACCGACAAAATACCTCTGAACTCAGAACTTATGCGCTGGGGCGGGAATGGAGCGCCACAGCCCACCCACACATTTAGTGCTTTTTAGTGAGGATTGTCAGCAGGACAGTTTGTTTTTGTTACTCTACTAGATTAGCAAGTACCAGGGACTGAAAAGATGGTAGCCAATTCCAAATGCCTCAGGAGATGTGTGTATGCATGGCTTGCCAGTTTTAGACCGAAGCAGCAAGGGTTGGGCAGAGTGACATCGGTCTTGTAGAATAGTGCGTTTTCACCGACAACTTATTCCAGACCACGTGTACTTCAAGCTATCTAAATCTCTTCATTTAATTGAAACAAACTGGCCGAGTGGGAGCCACTGGAATCATTTTAGTGGTGTGTAGACCTGACTCCCATTGAAACGAACTGCACACATCAATAAAATGAAAAAAAATGCCAATAATCAGTCTTTAAGAAGCCCTAAAAACGTATTTGTTAAAAGGTCTGAGAGCACCACATTTGGGCTCAAAACATGCATTCGAAAGATCGTATTCCACCTACACTTGGCCACTCTGCGACAAAGTGTAGCTGGAATTCAGCTCCAGTTTAATTTTTATTTTTAAAACAAATGTCTTTCACTGTTCTCGGGGCTGTTGAATGCACAACATGGTTTACAAGTAGCTCCATGTCATATGAGGCGACAACATTCAGTCAGCTTGTTTGCTAGCAGCACGTTGCATTCTGTGACTCATTGCAGTTTATTCTGTACCATTATAACGATGCTTTTAAAAATAGCATGAAAGGTGCTGTTGAATAAAAACCATGGCTGGCTAAAGCGGTCCCAGCTGAGAGTGTGCCTTCTGGCAGCTGTATAAACCTGGCATTGAGATACTTCCTGGATTTTTCCCGTTTTTTTTACTGTAATTCTTGAACTGTTGATTTCCAGCTGTGCTGCATCTGGTTTGTGAGGTAAACCTGCCCTTCTTCCTGTTTTGCATCCATTTTGTATGACTTGACACGCACCCTCGCTGCCGCTTCCAGTGCTGCGCCTGTTTTTATGCTGGACTGCTGCTGCTGTCTGCACAGAGTCTGTATTTTGCTTGGGAGGCCTGCACTGTTCAATCAATCAATCAATCAGAACATTTGTATAGCGCACTACTCACCCGGAGGGTCTCAAGGCGCTGGGGGGGGGGGGGGGGGGGGGGGGGGGGTCCGCTACTGCTCGAACAGCCAGGTCTTGAGCTGCTTCCTGAAGGCGAGGTGGTCCTGGGTCAGGCGGAGGTGGGTCGGGAGGGAGTTCCAAGTCTTGGCGGCCAGGTAGGAGAAGGCCCTTCCTCCTGTGGTGGCTCTTCGGATGCGGGGGACGGTGGCGAGGGCGTGGCTGGTCGATCGAAGCTGGCGCGTGGGAGCGTA
This sequence comes from Lissotriton helveticus, assembly GCF_964261635.1. NCBI lineage: Eukaryota > Metazoa > Chordata > Amphibia > Caudata > Salamandridae > Lissotriton > Lissotriton helveticus. Next base: position 356,901,572 of record NC_136061.1, on the reverse strand, counting down.
GAAGTTGAGGCGGCTGTTGAGGTATCCTGGTCCTTGGTTGTGTAGGGCTTTGTGTGCGTGGGTGAGGAGCCGGAAGGTGATTCTCTTGTTGACCGGGAGCCAGTGCAGGTCTCTCAGGTGTCCGGAGATGTGGCTGCGGCGGGGGATGTCCAGGATGAGTCGTGCTGAGGTGTTCTGGATCCGCTGGAGTCTCTTCTGGAGTTTGGCGGTGGTGCCGGCGTAGAGGGAGTTGCCGTAGTCCAGCCGGCTGGTGACGAGGGCCTGGGTGACCGTCTTCCTGGTTTCGGTGGGGATCCATCGGAAGATCTTGCGTAGCATTCGCAGGATGTTGAAGCACGACGAGGAGACGCGTTGACTTGTCTGGCCATGGAGAGGGAGGAGTCCAGGATGAAGCCCAGGTTGCGTGCGTGGTCAGTTGGTTTGGGTGCGCTGCCCAGGGTGGGGGGCCACCAGGAGTTGTCCCAGGCGGAGGGTGAGGATCCCAGGATGAGGACTTCCGTCTTGTCCGAGTTCAGTTTCAGGCGGCTGTTCGACATCCATTTGGCTACGTCTGTCATCCCTTCGTGCAGGTTGGCTCTGGCGGTGGCGGGGTCGTTGGTGAGGGAGAGGATCAGCTGGGTGTCGTCTGCGTAGGAGATGATCTTCAGGTTGTGCTGACGTGCGATGGCTGCGAGGGGGCTCATGTAGACGTTGAAGAGAGTTGGGCTGAGCGAGGAGCCTTGAGGGACGCCGCAGATGACTTCGGTGGCTTCCGATCTGAACGGGGGGAGGCGGACTCTCTGTGTCCTTCCGGCGAGGAAGGAGGTGATCCACTCCAGTGCCTTCTCCTGGATTCCGACGTTGCTGAGGCGCTGTACTAGGGTGCGGTGGCAGACTGTGTCGAAGGCCGCGGAGAGGTCCAGGAGGATGAGGGCCGCTGTTTCTCCGTTGTCGAGCAGGGCTCGGATGTCATCTGTAGCTGCGATCAGGGCGGTCTCGGTGCTGTGGCTGGCCCGGAAGCCAGACTGCGAGAGGTCCAGGGAGCCGTTCGTCTCGAGGAAGGCGGCCAGTTGCTTGTTGACGGTCTTCTCGATGACTTTGGCTGGAAACGGGAGCAGCGAGATGGGGCGGTAGTTCTTGAGGTCGGTAGGGTCTGCTGATGGTTTCTTGAGTAGAGCGCTGAGTTCGGCGTGCTTCCAGCTCTCCGGGAAGGTGGCGATGTCGAAGGAGGTGTTGATGATGTCCCGCAGGTGGGGTGCGATGACAGCGTCGGCCTTGTTGAAGACGTGGTGAGGGCAGGGGTCTGTTGGAGATCCGGAGTGGATGGAGTTCATCGTGCGGATGGTGTCTTCGGTGCTGATCGGGGTCCAGGCGCGGAGGGTGGCGGTGGGGGGCGGTGGTTCGGTCGTGGCGTGCGTTGGTTGAGTGCTGAAGCTGTTGTGTATGTCCGCGATCTTGTTGTGGAAGTAGGAGGCGAGGGAGTTGCAGAGGTCTTGCGAAGGGGTGATGTCGTTGTTTCCGGCGTTGGGGTTGGAGAGCTCTTTCACGATGTTGAAGAGTTCCTTGCAGTTGTGTGCGTTGTTGTCCAGTCGTTCCTTGAATGCGGTTTTCTTGGTGGCGCGGATCAGCTGGTGGTGTTTTCGGGTGGCGAGCTTGATGGCAGTCATGTTTTCCGGTGTTGGGTCTCTGCGCCAGGTTTTCTCGAGTGCTCTGCAGTTCTTCTTGGAGCTCTTGAGTTTGTCGTTAAACCATGGGGCTTTCTTGCTGCGGGGTCTGCTCGGCTGGGTCTTCAGAGGGGCGAGGTCGTCTGCGCAGTCGCTGATCCATTTCGTGAGGTTGGTGGCCGCTTGGCTGGGGTTCGTTGTGCTGGTGGGAGGGTTCTTGCTCAGGGAAGTAGTGAGCTGGTCTGCAGTGATCTTGTTCCAGCTTGTGCGGGGAGCCTGTTGCTGGAGATGGTGGAGCGTGGTCCTTCTGTAGCTGAAGTGGACGCAGCTGTGGTCCGTCCATTGGAGTCCCGTGGCGTGGCTGAAGGCGATGTCCTTGCTGGAAGAGAAGATCGGGTCGAGTGTGTGTCCGGCGTAGTGGGTGGGGGTGGTCACCAGTTGCTTGAGTCCGAGGTTGGCGAGGTTGTCCAGCAGGGTGGTGGTGTTGCGGTCGTTGTTGTTCTCCAGGTGGAAGTTGAGGTCTCCGAGGAGGATGTAGTCGGTTGAGGGGAGGGCGAGCGGGCTGACAAAGTCGGCGATTTCCTCGCTGAATTGTGCGCGTTGTCCCGGGGGTCTGTAGATGAGGGTGCCTCTGAGGGTGGTCTTGGGGTTGACGTGGATCTGGAAGTGCAGGTGTTCGGCGGGTGCGAGGTTGTCGTCGGTGTTGGTCGTGATGCGGATGGAGTTCCTGTGGATGATGGCGATGCCTCCTCCTGTCTGGTTGACGCGGTCCCTCCGGATGATCTTGTAGCCGTCCGGGATGGCGATGGCGATGTCGGGCGCTGAGGAGGCGTTCATCCAGGTTTCCGTGAGGAAGGCGACGTCTGGGTCTGTGGTGTCGAGCAGGTTCCAAAGCTCGACGGCGTGTCTGTGGACGGAGCGGGTGTTGAGCAGGATGCACTTCAGGTGGGTGCTGCTGGAGTTCGGCTTGGTGGGTGCTGGTGTAGCGTGGGTCCGGTTGCAGGTGAACTTGCAGGAGTGGCAGCTGAAGGGTCCGTGGGTGCGTCTCGGTGTGGCTCGGTAGCAGCGCGGGGTTCGGCCGGTGTTGAGAGCGTTGAGTCGGTGGAGTCGTAGGTTCGTCTGGTCGGCTTCCGGCGGTGGGGGCCAGGGGTCCTGGCACTGGGCGCGGTCCAGGCGCGGACGGGCGCAGACGGGCTTACCTTTGGCACACCTGCGGCGCTCAATCGGTGCTCCCGCTGCGCGCGTCCGCTGCGCGGTCGCTCAGGGGGCGTCATAAGAAGGGGGACGGGAGGGCGGGGGACTGTTGCTTCCTGTGCTATACTTGATTTTTTCACATGGAGGCCTCACTGTTCCTGCCATGTGAGGTAGCCCTGCTCTGCCTCTTCCTGTGCTGTACTTGATTTGTGACGGAGTTCGCACGGTTGCTGCTGTGCTGAATCAGTTTGCCAGGTAATCGCACTGTGGTTCCCTGTACTGTACCCGTTTGTATGAGGTCTGCATTCTTGCTTCGTACGGTGCACTTGTTTTAGAATGTAGACCTGCTTTCCACAGTGTACTTGTATTATTTGAGGGAGGCCTGTACTAGCACCATTGTTTTCCATGCAGTGCTTGTTTTGCGATGGAGTTCTGCACCTGTTTTGTGTATTGGCAGCCTGAACTGCTGCTTTCTGGAGTGTACCCGTTTTATGTGAAAATGGGTTTCTAAAGCGGCCTGTGATTTTTTTATTCGTGAGTTAAACATGCACAAGTGCTGCCTGTTCTGTGCCTGCTATGTATCAAAGAATGCAATAACTAATCAGGAACTGGAACTGAAGGGACAGATTTGATGGACAAGGGACTGAATGGTAGCCAAAGAAAAGATACAAATAATGAGAGGAAGAAAGAAGGGCAAGAGAGGAAGAGGCTTATGGAACAAGAAAACATATGAATAAAAGTGGAAAATTTACAAATATGAGAAACGGTAATAGAGACAGAGGCAATAGAGAGAAAGGAGAAGGGATTAGATGGAGAAGGAGAAAGAAATGGAAAGAAAGCAGCTGAAAGCATATTAAACGTAAAGAGACGAATCAATCATGGAGAAGAAACTAATTTGAGAGAAAAGGGTGGAAAAAATAAAGAAATACAGGGAAAAGAGAACAAAGAAATGAAAGATGTAAAGAAAAGGGAAAATCCAGGGGCAGTGAAATAAATATATAGAAGTAACAAAGACACTGCAAAGGATATGGAAAAAGAGGATCAGTAATGACAGAGTATAGGAGAAAAAAAGATAGAAAAACTGGAGAAACAAGAGAAAAGAGAACAAGGGAAAGCGGAGAGAGGAACAGGTACAAAGCTGTATTGATTCATTTGTAAGACATCACCTAAACATCTCACTAATATCCCAGTAATTAGAGATTTGGAGCATTCTTGTGGTTCATTTTATACTGATCCGCAACAATCACCGATAGCTCCGTCCTGAGAGTAAATTAAAATGTTATAATTGCAAAGTGAACGGATTATGTTGAGAAGAATGTTGGCCGGCAGGTGACAGGTTAAATCCAAGTAAGACAGCTCAGGGCTTGACAACTGGCCAAAGAGATTCATATGAATCTTCCGATTTCAAATGATTTTATTAGGTAGTTTCAATAGAAAAACACAAACCGTCCAAGCCAGATTCCTCAATATGACAAAAGAAAACAAGTTACTTACCTGTAACTTTGGTTCCCCAGTATTGGTAACTTTCATAGATTCCCATGCTTTTGTATCATTCCCCGTCGTCGGAATGGGAGTCTCGGTAACAAAAATAACATAGCAGTAGGTACAAAAGAGAAACAAAAAGGCCTAGGCCTCATTCCCTTTTGTAGCATATCCGCCCCTTTTTGTAAAAGAGACCAAACTAAGCATCAGCCAATCAGAAGAGCCTCACCCCATAGAACCCTCCTGAAGGAACCTCAGAGCCTCAGATTTTCGTAGCCGTTGTGTAACAGTAACCACAGCTGCTGAAGGCTGAGCTTTACTCGGGGAGGAGGGTGGGTGCATGGGAATCTATGAAAGTTACCAACACTGGGGAAGCAAAGTTATAGGTAAGTAACTTGTTTTCTTGCCCCAGTATTGGAACTTTCATAGATTCCCATGCTTTTGTATCAGAGTAGCTAGCAGTAAGCAATAAAGCACATTTTGTGGCATAAATATATAAAGATCTCAGTATACATACTTTCATACGAGAATAAGAATATACACATTGGAAAAGCCATTTGTACTAACATGAGATACAAAATGTGCAGAAATAGGAAGGAGGGATAGGAAGGAAAGCTCACCAATCAGTGGAAGAGGTTCCTCAGGACTGCCTAGCCCACAGCCGTGTCCTCCTGAGTCAAGGATTCCAAGCAGTAATGCATCGTAAAGGTGTGTACGCTGCTCCAGGGCGCAGCTCTGCAAATGTCTTCGATGTGTACTCCCGCGAAGAGAGCTGTAGATTAAGCAACGGATCTTGTGGAGTGTGCTCTGATCCTTCTATCCAACGGTTTGCCCGCTGTTGAGTGGCAATATAGAATGGCACTGGCGATCCATCTTGCAATACTCTGCTTTGAAAGAGGAAGGCCCTTGCATGGACCACCAAAAGCAATGAATAATTGTGATTTGCGAAACCCTTTGGTGCGATCCAAATAACATTTCAAGCACCGCTGCACATCCAGAGAATGGAGTGACCTCTCTGCTGGTGTGGAAGGGTGAGGAAAGAATGATTTGAGAATCACAGGTTCATTTAGGTGAAAGTTTGAAGGCACTTTAGGCATGAACTTCGGATTAGTTCTTAAAATCACGGTATTTTTCTTGAACTGGAGAAAAGGTTCCTGTATTGTGAAAGCCTGCAATTCCCCAATGCGTCTCGCCGATGTGAGGGCAAGAAGGAGAGCCAATTTCCACGACAGAAATATCATGTCCGCCCGATGAAGTGGTTCAAAGGGATCTTTCATGAGCTGTTGGAGAACCAAATTCAAATGCCAAGTGGGAGGCGGAGGCCTCACCGGTGGAAAAACTCAGAAGAAGCCCTTGAGAAACTGCTTGATTATTCTTGAAGACCAAAGAGAAGGCCCAGATGCAGACCGCCTGTAGCGAGAGATAGCTGCTAAGTGAACTTTTATGGTTGAATGAGCCAATCCTGTTTTAGCCAAGGACAAGAGAGAAGGTAGAAGTTGATGAGGCTGAGAAGAGAAAGGGTCCAGACTTTCTTTCCTGCACCAAATGCAAAATCTCTTCCATTTTAAACGGTAAGTTTTATTCGTAAAAGGAGCTCTAGCTTGAGACAAAATCTCTTATTTGATTTGCGATGGGAAGGTTCATGAATTCTCGCTGTTCAGGAGCCATGCCTTCAGGTGCAAGGATTCTGGATCCGGATGCCAAATCCACCCGCTGGACATCGTGAGAAGATCCGGAATGGTCCGCAATGGAAGAGGAGGGGCGAGAGAAAACAGGTGAAGTTCTGTGAACCAGAACTGTCTCGGCCAAGCAGGGGCTATTAAAATCATCTTGCACGGCTCCGCTTTGATCTTCCCGAGAAGCCATGGGATCAACGGAATAGGAGGAAAGGCGTACACAAATGCTTTCGACCAAGCTATCGAAAGTGCATTCCCCAATGACCCTCGATGGTGAAGCTTGCTTGCGTAAAACCGGCATTTCTTGTTGAACGGAGTGGCAAATAGATCTATCAAAGGCTTGCCCATTCGTGGGTGACAGACGACATCCTGCTGAGTCTGTCCACCTTTTCGTTTAGAACACCTGGCAGATGTTCTGCCTGAAGCGATATCTTGTGAAGAATAGCCCATTCCCAAATCTTCTGGGCCTCTCGAGACACCGGCAGAGATCTGGTACCCCCTTCCTTGTTTATGTAATGCATGGCCATGGTGTTGTCCGTCTAGACGAGAGCCGCCGACCCCTGCAATCGTGGAAGAAACGCCTGCAGTGCTAGCCTGATAGCCCTTAGTTCTAGGAGGTTGATGTGAAGAAGACTGTGCGGGGGCAACCAATGCCCGCTGACCTGAAGATCCTGAAGCACAGCTCCCCAGCTGTCCAGTGAGGCATCTGTTGTTACTACTTGCGAAGCTGGATTGCTTACGAAGGATAGACCTTGGGAAAGGTTTCCCTGCTTCGTCCACCACAAGGTTGCTCTTTTCATTGCAACAGTAATCATCACTTTGTCGTCGAATGAGCCGTGAACTTGCTTCCATTGTCTGTCTAGCTGTTACTGGAGAGGTATGAGGGGGATGCATGAGGAGATCACCACCAGAAGGGATTTGTAACGGCGAACTAAAAGAGACTTTCTTTTCCTTAATTGCAGAGCCATGGATTGTAGTTTCGCTTGTCTTTCTAGGGATGGAAAAGCTTTGTTGAGATTTGTGTCCAAGATGGCCCAGAGGAAACGCGCTGTCCTGGACGGAATCAGAGATGATTTTTCCCTGTTGAGAGTAAGACCCGAATTCTGAAATAGGTTTGTACAAGCGTTGAAAGCTTCATCGCAGCTTCCCTGGACCGGGCCTTCAGCAACCAGTCGTCCAGGTAAGGGAAGGCTTGAAAATGATTTCTTCGTAAGAAAGCCGCCACCGGAGCCAGCACCTTGGTAAAGATCCTTGGGGCAGAGCGAAGGGCAGAATCCTGAATTGAAAGTGGCGCTTAGCTACTGTAAACCGTACAAACCTCCTGTGAGCTGGGTGAATGGGTATGTGAAAATACGCATCTTCGAGATCGAGCGTGGCCATGAAATTCCCTGGATTGATGAGACGCAATATGTCCTGAAGCGAGACCAGCCGAAAGGATTGTGAAATGAGATAGATGTTGAGCTCCCTGAGGTCTAAAATAGGGCGCCATTTCTCGAACGTCTTCTTTATTAGGAAGATCCTGGAATAGAATCCTTCCCCCTCTTTGAGAGAAGGGTACCAGCTCCACAGCGCATCTGATGAACTTCGAGCTGCAAGAGACGCAGATGTTTTGATGGAATGGCAACAGGGGGCTTGGATGGTGGGATTTGTGTGAACTCCAACGTATGGCCCTTTCGAATGATGTTGAGCACCCACCGGTCCGATGTTATCTGTGACCAGTTGTGGAGGTACTGAGATACCCTGCCTCCTACAGATGTTGTTGTGGAGGTGGGTACAGTAGGCAGAGCCAGAACGCCGCTATTGCCTCTTGGACGCATCACGTCTTTGGCGGTTCTGCTTTCCTCTTGCATTCGATCTAGAGAAAGACGAAGCTTGGCCTTGTTTTTGGTGATAGGGCTGACGGTATGATTGCGATGTCGATCCATAAGAAGGGTACCTTTGCTGTTGATATGAGCCTCTATATGTATTGGTACTACTCCCTCTGGCACCTCTGAAAGGAGCTTTCCGGTATTGAAGCGTCCCAAGAGACCTAACCGTCTCGGTCTCCTTCTTTATTTCTTGGAGAGTATCATCTATGTGTTTACCGAAAAAATGCCTCTCCATCGAAAGGGAGGTCCAAGATCTTATTCTGGATCTCCGGCCTGAACCACGTCGCTCTGAGCCATCCTTGGCGGTGCAGAACCGCTGCACCCGCTAGTGAACGAAAAGCTGTAGTGGCAATTTCCATAGCACAAACTATCACTTCAGCCGATGTTGCTTCTCCTTCAGGCAGTATTTTCTTGGCTTCACCCTTTGCCTCCTGGGGAAGCTGATGCAAGTAAGGTGAAAGGTCACACCATAACTGGCGATCATATCTGCCCAGTATCGCCAAAGCATTTGCCGCCCGGACCAGGAGACTAGCCATTGAAGAGAATCTTTTCCCAGCGTTATCGAGTCGTCTGCCTTCCTTATCAGGAGGAGTAGTAAGGGGTGCGGGACTTCCTCTGTGCCGCCTGCGATATCACAGAGTCCGGTTTTGGGTGTCCAGTCAAGGACGCCTGACCATCCCCAGGTGCCTTATACTTCTTTTCCAGGCGTGGCAAGACCGGAACAACAGTTGCTGGGTTCTTCATAGCCTTGAGACCCTCACTCCACACATGCTCCACGATGGGTATAGATCGGGTTACCTTCTTATATGGCTCCTTAAAGTCATAGAGAAAACACTCCGTCTGAACAGAAGGCATAGGCAGCAGGAATCTGCTAGATGCTCTCTCCATTAACTTATGGAACCCCCCCCCCCCCCCGACATCTGCTGGGGGAGAATCCACCGGGTCTGGACAAGGTGACGCTGGGTACGGGATTACATACTCATCCCATTCTAAACCCTGATTAGGTCTGCCATCAATATCCTGATCCTCATCCGAGGAATCATCCTGTACATCCGGTTGTGGTAAAGGCATATTCGGAGCAGGTGTTTGAGGCTGAGAGGACACCTGGGTTGGCAACTCTGGAGACATGACCACTGGAGTGGTAGGGGCAGGCAAAGCTTTATCTGCTGGGATAGAGGCAGGCTGAGATGTCACCCGAGAGAATCTTGTTTTATATTCCTGTAGCATGCCATGGAGATCCGCCAAGAGAGAGGAAGGAACAGACACCATCTCTTGGCCTGTAAACTCCGGACGTTGAGAAGAGTACTGGTAAGAACATTCATGAAGAAACTCGCCTTCAGAATCTGTTTCTTGACATTTTACTAGCAGTTGAGATGGGCTGTTCCCATACCCAAAAGAGTCCTGATCCTCTTCATCAGAATCCTCTTCTTCCTCTTCCAGCAACAAAGCGGGAGGCAAGGGGGCAACCCTCCTTGGAGACGTCATGTCCAGAGTTATCCTTCTCAAGGAAATAGTGATTTTCTCCGTCGGTACTGTGGTCGATGAAGAAGATACATCTAAGCTAGTCGTCGATGTCGTCAACGGAAGAGTCACCGTCGACGAACGGATTGCCGACGACGAGATTGGCATCGTCGACACTGTTGTCGACTGTATTCGGCGTCGCCATGGTTGTCGTCGAAGCACTCGTCAGCGACACCGTCGTCGTCATCACTGTCGATGAAGTCCTCGCCGACACTGCCGTCGTCGATATCCCCGTCGACGTTCTCGTCAACGTCGCTATCACCATCGTCGACTATCCTGTCGACGTCTCCTGTACCGTCGACGAGCGCGTCGACGGTACCACCTTAGATACCTTGGATTTCGACGCCTTCGTAGACGGAGCCTTCTGTAGCATCGTTGCCGACTTGGAGCTTTTCTCTGACTTCTCAGATGACAGAGAAGATGGTTTCTTGAAACCTGTAGCAGCCTTCAACACTCCTGAAGGCGTAGATGGACCTTCCTCTCCTTTGCACCGTGATGAGGAGATTTTACAGGACTTTGGCACTTAGACTCTCGGGCGGTCTTTTTTGAGGCCTTTGCTGGACGCTCCACAGAAGATGAAGGGGAAACACTACCCCTCTTGACTGACCTTCTGGATGATGTAGCTGAAGAAGAATCCTCACTGTCACTTGACACCGTCTCTTTCCTGGACTTCAATTTCTGGAGCCAAGTGAGGAGGTGACCCTCACAATCCCAGAGAGTCTTTGTAGAAAAGGTGCAGCAGATCTTGCAGTCCGCAGCTTTATGATCAAGATACAGACAGTAAATACAGTCCTTATGCCTGTCCTCCACATACAGCCTTTTCTTGCCACAGGTGGAACATGACTTGAAAAGAGCCTTCTTCTCCTTGTCAGGCATTTCAGAAGAAATACCCAACAATCCTGAAGAAAAAACTGAAGAAAAACCTCAAAAGAGTAGAAAATGAGCAGAGCTCAAAGGAGACTCCCTAAGCACAACTTGCAGTAGAAAATCTGAGGCTCTGAGGTTCCTTCAGGAGGGTTCTATGGGGTGAGGCTCTTCTGATTGGCTGATGCTTAATTTGGTCTCTTTTACAAAAAGAGGAGGATATGCTACAAAAGGGAATGAGGCCTAGGCCTTTTTCTTTCTCTTTTGTACCTACTGCTATGTTATTTTAGTTACCGAGACTCCCATTCCGACGACGGGGAATGATACAAAGGCAATGGGAATCTATGAAAGTTCCAATACTGGGGCAATGGCAACTTTGAAGGTTAATGAACTGCTGCAGAGATATGTAGGTCTACTGTGTACAGCCATTCACACATTTTATGCAGCAAACGTGTTACTTTCAATGCATTTTTACTGATATCGTAACCTTTTATTGGCAGGTTACACGCACAGATTATGTGCTACTTGAAAAATCTGTGTATGAGCAGACTACAAGATGGGCAAGAAGTACATTGTAAAAACTTGGTAGATGTTTCGTTTTTGTGATTTAGGGTGTATTGCAAATCAGGATGGAGAGTGTCATGAGGGCTCTGTAGATGGAAGTAGTTGTCCATGATGCACTTTAGGACTGTGGAGCTTTGTAAGCGCCATCTTGGAATCTCGGTACTGTGATTCCTGGGTGCACTGCAATCAGATTACAGATGCAGAAATGAAAGGAGTAGACCACCATAGCCTATGGATATTTGGAGACCATGTAACAATGCAAACAAAATATTTGCATTGTTAGTTTCACAGATGTCTTAGCACTGCTAAACTAGTGTGGCATGTAAGTCAACAATGAGGTGCACAAGAACTCACTTGATGTGTTGGTGGTGGAATAGGTCCGATTATTTGTGTAAACTAATACAGGATGGTTGTATCCGTGCTTATAAAAATAATGGATGACCATTTATGCTATGTCTGGGCGTTTGTGGTTTTTGCCTGGCATTTGAAAAATTGGGCCTTAGAGGCTGGTTGGCACATCTGAGGTCATAACTGAGCATATCATGGTTATGCCTAGATACTGGAAACTGCGCTTAGGCATGCAGTATTTTACTTGCAAATTTAAATATCTACTTGGATGTATGTTCTCTGTTTGGAAATGTTACATCTTTACCCAGCATATCATTGTGGCACTCTATGTAACGTACAAGTCACAATCAGGCTATACATTTGTTGTCTTTAGTAACCTTTGGGTTTTTAATTGATATTGCACCTATTGTAGTTTATTGTCAGTAATGTCACTTTCTGTGGCTCCTTCAGAGGCAAAGTTCCCACGATCAAATATCCTTCGAGGTCTACAGGACAAAGGTGATGTAACTGCCATTAACTGATGTATGTCGTCACTTCTGCTACCCCAGGCACTTTGCTGAATTGAGATCAATGCCTACCTACATTGGGGAGAAGGGCCAAGTTCTGAGTTGGCAGTAGCATATATGGAGGCCCCACGGCCTATACCTACCTGTAGCAAGGAAGAGGGCCAGGAGCTGTGCCGCAGATGCTTCACCATGGAGATGTGGCGACCAAGGCTCCGGTGCACGCTACAACACTCATCGCATATCAAGACACCGCGGTTAATGGAGGCCCAGCCAGGATCTGAGAAAACAAAAATGAACATAGATATATATATATTTTTTTTTTAGAAAGGGAGGTGGTTTGATACTTGTGGGCCAATGTTATACCCATTAACTTTATGTTCCATCTTCAGTTTGCATTCATTGGTTTATTTGTACTTCCATTAATTTGCATTATAGTTTCACCAAAAAAGCTGATGCAATATATTTACACTCTTCTCAAAATAATCTCTTATAAGAAATGATATATACATTATTGCATTGAAGATCGTTCTCTGACAAATCACAGTTCATAATTACAACTTGTTGCTGATTACCTGTGAAAATTACAAAACTTGATGCAAAGGAAAATAATGGTTGCCATATAAACTAAAGACTAAAGACACAGCGCCACCCTAATGCACCCCAAAAGTAGGTCTCTTGACGTTAAAGTAAGCTTATGGGTGATTTTCAGTAGTTATTTCTTGTCTTGACTATAAGGTTTCTTAATGGAATTTTTTCAAAGAATTTCTGTGTTTTCAATAATTGTTTTGCAAATTATTGAACATCAAGGTTTGTGTTTTATAACTGACCACCATCACATGTCGATTCACAAACTCAGTGGTCAGCCTTGAAGTCCTAAAGACCACGTCACTATGTGATTCGTGAACTAACGAATTACAGTTCTTACTATTTGTTTAGTAGTCCAGCTGTTTGAGTTGCACTGTATTGTGGTTGTATTTATATAACCCTTTGAAATCCTGATTAAACACTGAAGTGCATTAGCAAAGGGGCTGCATGCCACACTGTAGGGGAGAATTTAGCTGGAAGAGTGTTGAACTGCCAGGTGGCCTATGGGGAGAGTATTTTGGTGTTATGCCTCACTGACCACATTAGTTCTTAAGTGTGTAAGTAGATAGGTGTACAACACCCGCACTTGACATTAATTTATTGTCGCGCCTGCTTGAATGTGTCTCTATAGTCCACCCAGGAGTGATAAAGGAGAAACATGCACTGGATCAGACGGCCATGGTGTCCTCCAGGTGGATCAGCTGAGCAACCCACAGGCATGCAAAGGACACAGGTACCCTTGGTAACTGATATAACGAGCACACCCATGAAAATCAGATCGCCCAAATGCACTGGTTACAGGCTACCAGGGTAAAACTCTACCACCCAGGAGCAACAGGTGAGCGTCTCACATGCATTCACTGGACACAGGTAGCCATTAGACGTGACCTAATGAGTTCACCCAGCCATTAGACGTGACCTAATGAGTTCACCCAGGTGTGATAAAGTAGAAGCTAACTGAAATGTGACTGCTAGTTGCTGGGTAAAATGCTCCCACCTACGAGTGACCCAAAGGCATACAATGGATACGGGCAGCCAGGGTAAATGATGCACAGAATCCATCCAGGAATACCCCACGGACAAGTACAGGAGAAACGCATCCTAAATAAATGATACTTAAAGGCTTTCCAGCTGTAGAGCATTCCGAGGTATGGTTACAAGCAGCCGAGGACCCGTGGTCATGACTGGGTATGAAGGCCAACAAATAAATACAACTAGTCAACCTGTCAAGAAAACAGACAAACAAAGGCAGCAAATTACCAAACGTAGAGTCTGAGATCCCATGCCCAGCTCTTAAAATTACATTCAGATTTGCTTCATCGACAATTAGTAATGCCAGCATAGTGTATAAATTATCACGCAGAACTAATTGATTTTCCTCAATATCGTTAAACAATCAGATCAAAAATCTGAAATGAAGAGCCAAAGCTAGATGGGCCACGTTTACGAAATTTAGCGCAGATTCATCACATGGGTCAAAGGTTATTAACAAAAAAATATGACGGTTTCCATGGAAGGACCTACATGCCACCTGCTACAGGGGAGCTATCACTTCTCTCAGACAGAGAAACACGCTCTAAACCAAACAACTAGAAAATAGTAGTTTTGTAACATCACTGTTGGATTTAACAGTAATTTGTGAATACTATTTTTCACTAATCGTATACTCACACAACACAATGCTCGACCTCGAATGCTGCCGCAACAGATGAAACGCATAACCCCCGCAAGTGCCCATTCCGTGGTGTGGTATTCCATGACATGTCATACTAGAACTTATGATGTCAATGGAATCTCTGGGTGAGTGTTGGATTAGCGCTGGGCTGCGGTTGGAAGAAGACGTGCCTTTTACTGTGGGTGTTAAGCTGTTCTGCCTTTCCAATAAATCTACATACTGGAACCCAACTACGTGCTTGTGTTAATTTATGACACAAATACTGGCGACGATCGGGATCAGCAATTACTGATGCGAAAGGAAGCAGAATCACGACAGAACAGCGTTCACATGAAGCTGCCACCTTCATAAGAAATTGACGGTTTTTCACCGAATTGGGTAAAGTACTACCACTCGAATTTCTCTCTTAGCCTGCTCAGCGAGGTTTTTATTACAAATCTCTCGTACTTTTCACCCGCTCACCTGTTTGCCGTTAAGCCATTCAAATTGGCTGAGAGTTCCAGCGCGGCACGAAGAAGAACACAGCTCGTCATTTCTTGACGTTCACATCTCTCTGCCGCAGAAACAAACTGCAAAGCATTGTGGGTACTAACCTTCAACCCAATGACGCACTGACGTCACAGGCGTGCCGCCATTTTGAAATCCATCGAAATTCATCGAGGTAAACAGGAAATTCTCCGGACATTACCGGTTTTTGCATCTTTACGAGTATTATTTACAAATCGAGTGGGCAGTTACTCAACAACAATTTAGAGGTACTAAAAAAAAAATTAAAAATAAATAAATAAAAAAAAAAAACTTTTTTACATACTTATGAAATCCATATTATAAATTGCTATATTGGAAAAAGAAATGTCGAACATTGCTGCCCCCCCTCATTTTCTACAAACAGCAGGAGATCCTAACATCGAATGGGACTTGTGGTTTCCTATGTTCATAGCTTATGTAGATGTCCTGGAGAAGGAGGGGTGTTCTGCTAAACGCAAACTAGCACTTTTGCGACATTGTTTGGGAGGGGCAGGAATTAAAGAATTTGACAATCTTCCTCCAATTGAAGACGCTGGTGACATTGATGTTTTTGAAAAAGTAACCAGGCAAATGAAAATCCGTTTTGGCAGGAAAATAAACACTGTCATGGAGCGATTTAAGTTTTATTCTCGCATTCAAAAACAAGAAGAGTCCATAGAAGACTATGTGTCGGCACTACGCTCTTTAGCCTGTTATTGCTCATTCGAAACAATCTCATACGAACAGGTTCTTAGAGACCAGATCATGATGCGAACAAAGAGCAAGAAAATTCAGGAAAGACTTTGGCTTGGAACAGAAACCACTCTCAACGCTGTTATTAACATAGCCAAGGGTATAGAACAGTCAGAGTTATTCGTATCAGAAATTAGAGGTTCAAATATCAAATCCTCGATTCCCGAACCTGAAGTTTCCTTGGTTAAAAACCAATCTAACCCTAATTTTTCTTCCAGAAACATTTTGAGGAAAGATAGTGAGAAAAAATCCAGTGAAGTCAAAACCTATCCAGATAACAGATTTGGCCAAAGGAAAAGTATTTCATGCTACCGTTGTGGTAGTCCCAACCATGTTGGTAATTATAAAGGTTGCCCTGCCTGGGACAGAGTTTGTGTGAAATGTAAACGTAAAGGTCATTTTGGCAATGTTTGTCGTTCAACACAAAGAGTGAATTATATTTCACAAGAGGAGGAGGAAGTGCTCAATAGTTTCAATTGCATCCTTTCTGTGGATGAGGTTGAACTGGATGAATTTCCCTCTTATCCTATTCTGGTTGATGGCATATCCATTGAGCTAATGATGGATTCGTGTTCACGATATTCCATCATTGGGTTAGATTTGTTTAAAAGTTTCTGGAACAATAGGAAACTTTGTGTTCCGGACATTCATCCTGGAGGTTACTCAGGCAAGAAAATAGAATTAGAAGGGTACTTCTGGGCCAAACTTCAAGTTAAAGATCGTATCACCAATGGGAAGGTGTATGTAGCCACTAAAGGGGTAGCTATTTTAGGATGGCCACACCAACGTGAATTAGGCATCAAACTAGATCCTAATGCCAACCCTCCTGTGTGTTTCATAGAACCTGAAGTAAACTTACTTTCTGACATGAATGATTCTTGTTTCATTAGCAATATTAAAAATAAGTTTCCAAATGTTTTTAAAGACACCCTTGGCAAATACACAGATTTCAAACATAGGATTATACTCAATGAGAATGCAGTGCCAGTTAGACACAGAGTAAGGAATGTCCCGTTAGCTTACAGGGATAAACTCAAAGGAATTTTGGATGACCTTGTGTTAAAGCAAATCATCGAACCTATAGAGTCTTCTCCTTGGGTTTCCCCCGTTGTTCTTTCCCTCAAGAGTTCTGGGGATCTCCGTCTCTGTGTGGACCTTCGTAGCCTAAACCAGGAAATATGGGTTGATAAACATCCCTTACCCAATATTCATGAATTGATTTCCTCATTGTCTGGTGCCACTGTATTCTCTACAATAGACTTGGCGAGTGCATATCACCAAGTAGAGCTCCATGAAGATTCCAAGAAATTGACAGCATTTGTGACTCCAGAGGGCATGTTTCAATACTTGAGGATGCCCTTTGGTCTGGCCAGTGCTGCTTCCGTCTTTCAAAGACTCATGCGAGATGTACTAAAGAACTGCAGTGGTGCAGTAGCTTTCCAAGATGATATATTAATTTTTGGTACAGACTGTGATGAACATGATTTAAACTTGTATTCTGTTCTAAATTGTATCCAAGAGAAAGGTTTAACCTTAAAGTTCTCGAAATGTAAATTTAGGCAGTCTAAAGTCGAATACTTAGGCCATGAGATTTCAGAAAATGGTATTAAGCCCAAACTCAGCCATGTTAAAAGTATTCTGTCTGCTCCTATTCCCACTTCCAAAGAACAGTTAATGTCCTTTCTTGGTTTAACAGAATTTTATGGGAAATTTGTTCAAAATTACTCCATGTTAGTGCACCCTTTACGCTCCTTACTCAAGAAACAAGCAAAATTTGAATGGAGAAAAGACCAACAGGAATCTTTTGATATTCTTAAAAGGAAAATAGTATGTGCTCCTTTTCTCAAACCTTATTCAGTCAATAAGGAATGTATACTTTGCGTAGATGCCAGTAATGTAGGTCTAGGCGCAGTTTTAATGCAAAAGGACAATTCAGGTGAATATGTTGTCTCCTATGCTTCAAGGTCTCTTCGTGGTTCTGAAGTTAATTATTCCACGATAGAGAGGGAGTTACTTGCCTGTACATGGGCCACCCAACATTTCCGACAGTTTATTTGGGGTACCAAATTTTCACTAAGGACCAACCACAAACCTCTGGTTACTATGTTATCGGCTGGAGGTGGTAGGACTCTTACTGCACGATTAGCGAGGCTTGCTGCAAAGTTGCAGGAATATCGATGTGTTGTCACCTATGTTCCAGGTCGCCTAAATGTCCATGCGGATTGCATGTCTCGTTTTCCCATTAAGGATGGTCCGGTTGTGGATCATTCTGAAGAATGTGATGTGGCCTTAACCATGTGTGATATTAACATCATCGTTAATAATAATCAGTCTAAGCTGATTTCTCAAGCTGCTTGGACTAAAGCTTGGAATCAGGATGAAGTTATCAAGGAAGTAAGATTATTTTTAAACAAAGGATGGCCTGAAGAGAGGAAACTCAGTGGTGAACTAGCTTCTTTCTTTAAGGTTAAGGATGAGTTGATGGATGATGGAACTATGATTTTTAGGGATGATAAAATCGTTCCTCCCTTAGGCATACGTGATATGATTTGTGATATAGCCCATGAAGGCCATTTAGGGATGTCTACCACTAAGAGAAGGATCAGAGAATTTTATTGGTGGCCTAGTATGGACAACATGATTGATAAATGGGTAAGAAATTGTTCCCCTTGTGCTTTAAGTGATAAATCCGTGAAACCCATTTCTGTGAGTCCTACTCCTGTTGAGTTTGTTCAAGGTCCGTGGCGCAAACTAGGTGTAGACATCGTTGGCCCTTTTAGTTATCAGTCGGGCAAAGAGATGTTTGCCATTGTTCTGGTTGATTATTTCTCCAAGTGGCCGGAATTGAAAGTTGTGGAGAAGGTAAGTTCTGATGTTATTGTTGACTTTCTAAATGAAGTCTTTTCCAGAGAAGGTCTTCCTGAAGAACTTGTTACTGATAATGGCCCACAATTTGTTAGCGACTTTTTTTCATCATTCCTCTCCAGTTGCGGTATCAAACATAAAAGAGTCTCCAATTATTTTCCTCAAGCCAACGGACAAGTTGAACGTTTTAATAGAGTAATTAAAGAATCTTGTCAGTTGGCTTTGCGTAGTGGTTTGAAGTGGAGGAAAGCCCTCCAAGCAACCTTATTGACGTATCGTTTTCCCCCCAATACTGTTACTGGATTGTCACCTTTCGAAATGTTGCGTTGTAGAAAACCTGGTTCGAAGCTTATGCCTTGGTGGTTGCGTACTGAAAAGGGTGACTATCTAGAATTAGATTTGAAGGCTGTCAGAGAAAGAGTCAATAAATACCAGGCTAAGGAGTCTCGTGTTCCAGCACGCAAGATGGCTCTACCCAAATTGTGTGTTGGTGACTTTGTGAGAGTGAAGTTTAGCGGACAAGTCCGTAAAGGTTCCCCCAGATGGTCTGGTCCTCTCAGAATCATTGAACTCTTCAGCAAAGCTGTAAGGGTGGAAGATGGGAAAATCTGGAATTTAAGACGCATATCTGTGTGTAAATCTGATGACTTGAAACACTTCTCTGAATATAGATCCACTGATTCCAATTCTTTCTCTTCACATTCTAGCGGTTCTCCTCCTAATGAATCACATATGATGAATGACAGTTCTGAGCTTTGTGGTACTCATGAAGCCTTTGATCATTTGTCTTTGAATAAGAATGTTAATGTGGACAATGTTACCAACGATGATATCCTTAATGGTTCTACTTTTTGTGAAAATGTAACCAAGAATGTTATAACTACGAATGGTGATCAGGATATTGTTGCAAACAACTTGGTCAATATGGACCATTCTGATTGTGCTCTTCCTGTTTGTGATCAAAGGTCTACTGCTTCACGTTGTAGTTCACGTGTCAGATGTCCTCCTGTGAAATTCAAGGATTTTGTTCGGTTATGAATTTATTTCTCTAATTTTTTTGTTTTATTTGTTGTGTTTTTCTTTAGTTTTGTTTTTTTTTGAAAGGGGGGAGGTGTGTGGTATTCCATGACATGTCATACTAGAACTTATGATGTCAATGGAATCTCTGGGTGAGTGTTGGATTAGCGCTGGGCTGCGGTTGGAAGAAGACGTGCCTTTTACTGTGGGTGTTAAGCTGTTCTGCCTTTCCAATAAATCTACATACTGGAACCCAACTACGTGCTTGTGTTGATTTATGACACGTGGGTACCCGCTTTTACATCTTGGAATAATGTCAGCCAACAATGCCGGTTATAGTCGTTGTTGGCCGCAGCTTTATTAATATTAAAATTGCAATATTAAAATTACAATACAATATTCACAATCTTAAAATTACAATGATTGTTATGCAATTTTCCATTTGCGAACTGTCCTCATCAATCATACCTGTCATGATAAGAAACCCATGACACCGTTTTGTGAGAATAGGTGTCAGTCTTTTGTGTACTTCTCAGTTCGTAAATGGCACTGTACAACGAGTTCCTTGTGAATCCTTGTTGTACCATTGGTTGGTCGCCCACGCTGTCTGCGTGTCGTGGAGGGGAGCTTTTCTCTCTGGAGTTAGGTCCCCAGCTCGCTACCATTAGCGCCCTGCTGTCCGGCCGGGCCTGGGCCGTGAGTGCCGTCTCCTCCTGGTACTCCCCTCCTTGGTGCGGCCACGTCACCCTGCCGTGCGGCATTGAAAAGTGAGTGGCCTTCTTCCTACACACCGCCCGCCGGTGTGTTTCCTTAGCCAACCATTGTAGGATTTCCGCAAACGCCCCCGCCATTGTCCAGCCCTGCGACTTCGCTGTTCCTTAGGTGTGGGTGGGTGGGTCTGCAGTTCAGTGTTGTCGCGCCGCTCTCCCAGCTCCACGAAGAAGTTGTGGCCTTGCTGGGAGAGGCGGCGACTTAAATCCCCCTGGCCTCCCCTCAGGGGGGCTTCGGTGTACCCCTTGATTGGTGGGTTTGAACCAAGCAGGGGTAACTATTGGGCGCCCCTCGGGGGCGCACAGGTCACGGGTTACTTCCGGCCGGAGCAGGCTGGTGCGTACTCCGTTTCCGCTGGTCTCCGGGCGCTTTGGGGCGCCCAGAACCAGTTTCCCCACCGGTGGGCACCGCGTGGGTTATGGCGCCAGCCTTCAAGCCCCCCGCCCCCCTGCGGGAGGGTGCGGCGGCCTCTGCGATAACCCCCGCAAGTGCCCATTCCGTGGGTACCCGCTTTTACATCTTGGAATAATGTCAGCCAACAATGCCGGTTATAGTAGTGGTCGTTGTTGGCCGCAGTTTTATTAATATTAAAATTGCAATATTAAAATTACAATACAAAATTCACAATCTTAAAATTACAATGATTGTTATGCAATTTTCCATTTACGAACTGTCCTCATCAATCATACCTGTCATGATAAGAAACCCATGACACCGTTTTGTGAGAATAGGTGTCAGTCTTTTGTGTACTCCTCAGTTCGTAAATGGCACTGTACAACGAGTTCCTTGTGAATCCTTGTTGTACCATTGGTTGGTCGCCCACGCTGTCTGTGTGTCGTGGAGGGGAGCTTTTCTCTCTGGAGTTAGGTCCCCAGCTCGCTACCATTTGCGCCCTGCCGTCCGGCCGGGTCTGGGCCGCGAGTGCCGTCTCCTCCTGGTACTCCCCTCCTTGGTGCGGCCACGTCACCCTGCCGTGCGGCATTGAAAAGTGAGTGGCCTTCTTCCTACACACCGCCCGCCGGTGTGTTTCCTTAGCCAACCATTGTAAGATTTCCGCCACGCCGCAGGGAGGCTTACGTCTTTCTGCGGCTCCCCCCAGCCCCCCCCTTTTTTAAAAAATTTTTTTTTTACTTACAGCCTGCCAGCGCCAATGCGCCCCACAGGTTATCCCAGAAGACCTGCATCCTTCTGTCTGAGAGGTGCACCCCATCCTGGACATACAGCTCTGGCCGTCCTGGGTGAATGAGGCCGTGACAAATTGATTCCATGCCGTTAGTGGAGCAAAACTTGTGCATTGCGATGTTCAGCTTCCTTCTTGCATTATCCACCGCCTTGTGGGAGTCGGCGCCTCTCCAGTGCATCCTGCTGATCATCTCGGACCAGACCACTGTCGTGGGGCCCAACCATGTTGTTGCCGTGGTGAGATCCCTCTGGATGGCTAGCCCCACCGCTTTGCGCCCTAGCTGCGTTAGGTCGTTGCCGCCGAGGTGGATGATCAGGGCGTCAGGGTGCCATGCCGAGTCTGCCAGGAGGCTGTCCAAAGTTGGCAGCAGCTGCTCCCATCTCATCCCTGGTTTCCCTACCCAACGGATGCACGTCGCTTTGGGTCTGCTTGCCGCTTTGTGCCCCGACCGCCGCCACCATGCCTCCATTCTGGACACAAATGAATGTCCCACCACCCAGACCAGCCGCGGGCGTCCCCCTGTTGAGAGAAAAGATTCCGTTAAGGTGGCTTGCTGTGCACCGGGATTTTGTCCCATGTTCAAGAAAAAACTTTCAGATCCGGTGGCCTGCTGTGCACCGGGTTAGTCACTCTTAGGCGTGGAGGCGCGTCGGATGGGGGGGGGCCACTTCCCAGCACCCTGCCGTGCGGCATCCCAAAGTGACTGTTCCTCCCACCCCCCCTTTTTTTTTTTTTTTTTTTTATATCAGATGTGGGCGTATGTATGACTTGTAGGCCCTGGATCGCCATCTGCCCACGGCCTGGATCCTGTCCTCTGGCATGCCATGCTGCGATGCCGAGGTTGCTGCCCCGATCCTGAAAGAGTGAGGGGCAAAAGATGCCGGGCGAAACCCGGCTTTTCCGAGGCCTTGGCGCATAATGGCCGTGAATTGAAACCTGCTCAGGTTCCTCCCATCCTGATGCTTGAAGAGGGGGCCTTCGCCCGCCGGGCGGGCCACCATGTATTTGAATAACCAGCACACTGCACAGAGCCCGGTCTCCGGGATGCAGTGCAGCCGTATCGTTACCCCTTTTCGTGCTTGGTCTGTTTTAGACTGCCTCAACGTGATCTCCACAGCTCTTGCCAAGGGTTTGATGTCCCTGGCCTGGAGGCATCGCTGCGCCGGGTCTGTCTGGTTGGGCGCAACTAGCTCGCTTATGCGGAAAGCGCCGAAGAATGCTGTGGTGAATGCAGCTCTAAAGAGTAGGAGCTCATACCTGTCTGAGATGATTCCTTCCAATGCACCCAGGAGGTGGCCTAGTTTACCAAAATCAATGGGGCGCCTGACATCTGACTTTTTACCCTCCGCTCTCCTCCAGCCTTTCAGGGCTGCCTTCAGGTATGGGGAGGTCGTGGGATCCTCACCCGTGTGGAGCCTGGCAAAATGGGCAATGGCTGACAGATGTGCCTGTGCCCATGATCTTGACTTCCTGGCACTGAACGCCCATTGTATGAACCTCTCAACTGCTGTCCGTGTCCCTGCCTTGTCCTCCAGTGATTTTATGCCCCCCACGCTCATTACTGTACTTGCGCATTTCTTGTACCTCCTGGCTGCTTCGGGGGTTAGTGCTTGGCCTATCAGTCTGGAAAGGTCTACCCCCCCAGGTCCCACAGGTATGTCGGGAAAGGGGTCATGTCCTTGCCTGCCCCAGGGACTAGGTCTCTGAATCGCTCCATCTGTGACCGAGACAGTGCGTCCGCCGCCATGTTCACTGCCCCTGGCACGTGGCGTGCCTTCAGCTCCAGATTCCCTTCCAGCTGCAATTTAATGAACTGTCTCACTAGCCTCAAGGTGTCCGGGCATCGTGCTGCGCCTCGGTTAATGGCCTGCACTACCCCCTTGTTATCTGACCATAGTGTTAGCTTCATGTTCTTCAATTCCTGCCTCCAGATTGTCAGTGCCACTATTATTGGGAAAAGCTCCAGGAACGTGATGTTCTTGGTGACCCCCTGTGCATGCCATGCGTTTGGCCACTGGCACGCGCACCATCGTTTCCCCAGGATTGCCCCAAAACCCAGGCTCCCTGCCGCGTCGGTAAAGAGGGCTATCTGTCTGGCTGTCACCCATCCCTCTCTCCAGATCAAGACCCCGTTAAAGTCCTGCAGGAACTCATCCCATATATGCAGGTCCTGTTTTACCCCCAACCCCAGCCGGATATGGTGGTGTCTGTGGGTGACGCCAGATGTCAGCTGTGTCAAGCGCCTGGAGAATACCCTGGCTGCGGGGATCACCCTGGCCGCAAAGTTCAGCTTTCCTATCACCCGTTGGATGTCCCAGAGGGTGGCTTTGCTCCGTCCCAGCAACCTGCCCACATCCTCCCTGAATTCTTTTACCTTGTCTGCGGGCAGCCTGGCTGTCCCTGCCATGGAGTCCAGCTCAATCCCTAGAAAAGTGAGTCTCGTGGTTGGACCTGTCGTCTTTTCTGCTGCAAGGGGGACCCCTAAGGTCCTAGCTAGCCTCTCAAAGGCTGCCAGGGTGCTACTGCACGTGGTGGATCCCGCTGGCCCAGTGAAAAGGAAATCAACCAGGTAATGCAGTTTGCCGCCCTCCCGGTGACAGTCATGGAGGGCCCACTCTAAAAAGGTCGCGAATTGCTCAAAGTATGCGCACGATATGGCACAGCCCATGGGCATCGCCTTATCGACAAACAGGTCTCCCTCCCACTGGAAACCCAGTAATTTAAAACTGGAGGGGTGGACGGGCAATAATCGGAAAGCGGACTCAATGTCCGCCTTAGCCATGCGGGCTCCCTTCCCTGCTGCCTTCACCAAGTCGATTGCGTCATCTACTGATGCATAACCCACCGAGCAGGCTTCCGGGGCAATTCCGTCATTTACTGATGCTCCGTCAGTGAATGACAGGTGATGTATTAGTCTAAACTGACCTTGTTCCTTCTTGGGCACCAGCCCCAGGGGGGAGACAACTATGCCTCCGCGTAGTTGCTCCGGTAGCGGACCCTCAATTCTGCCCAGCGCCTTTTCTTTTGCCAGCTTGGCGCATACCACGTGTGGGTGCTGCATTGCTGATTTTAGGTTCTTTGCCCCCTCCAGTGGTAATGGGCCCTTGAATGGGATGACGAATCCTTCCTCAAATCCCTCAACCAATAACCTGGCATCTGCTCTGTTCGGATACTTGTTCGCCAACCTGGGCAGCTGTTGTCTATTAATAGGGGACCTGGCCAGTTGGCAATCTTGAATGTCTACCAGGTCACCTCGCCTACTTGCCTTGGGGCTAGTGCTTCTTGCTCTTCTCTTTTTTGTCTCCCTTCGACTCACGCTTGCCCCCCCTGCATGATGCTGCTGCGTGCCTCCCTCCGCAGCTAGAACAGGCATGCTGGAACTTACATGAAGATCCCCATGAGCAATCCCCTGCCTCATACCTCCAACAGATGGCTTTGGCCTTGTTTGGGGAGTGAGGCCTCCCTGTGTTCTGCTTCTGATATGCCCAGCCCCTACCCTTCTGGTAAGAACTCCGAAAGGACTGATCGCTCCTGTTAGCCCCAGATTTCACCTCCTTTGCTGCGAGCATTTTATGGATGAAGCCAGATACAGCCTCCTCGTTCCATTCCATCTCAGGGTGCCTCTGCATCTTAAGCCTAAAGCCCTTGTCATACTCTAGCCACGCCTCCCCTGGGAACTGCTTCTGTGCTAGGTGGATATTAACCTCATACAGCCACAGGTCTGCAGCGCAGTGGGGAAACTTTTCTACAATAATGCAGGCCATTATTCTGAAGGCATCCAACCAATTTTCAAAATTGCGTTCCTTCCTGCTGCTGCGCCTTTCCCTCCTGTCCTCTTCCTTCCTGTCACAGGTGGTGAGGTCCAGGCCCTCGAGTTGTGTCTCGAGTAGAGAAAATATGTCTACAAACTCTTTGCGCCATATTCTTTCTTTAACGGCCAGAGGGATGAGGCATGCTAGGCCGGTGGCCTTTGTTGTTAAAGACGCTGGACCAGGGGATGGTCTGATGTACGGATCGGTGGGTATCCCCCCCCAGCGCTGGGCTCCCTGACGTGGGTCCGTACCCCCAACCCAATACCGGGGAAATTTGCTCGCCCTGTGGTGGCAACCCGGCGTGCTCCTGGACCCTCGCCTGACACACCCATCCTGGATCGACCATATGCCATGACATGCCTGCCGCCTCATCTGCGCGCTGCTCCCTGGGCCCCCCTGTTAACCCCTGCCCTGTGCCATTAAGCAATGCTGGCGCCAGTGATTTTAAACACTCTTTAACTATGTCACTGATATGCTCACCATTCGCCTTGCTGGTCGATGCTTCGCTCCGGTCCCCTTCGTCGCGTCAGCGAAGCCTTCTGGCGCTCTTTCCTCGGGGGGTTCTTTTTGGAAGCCCTTTTCATTGGTGTGCCTCTGCGCTTCTTGGGTGCCGATGGGCCTGCCTCTCTGTCCGCCTGGTCTTCCGGTCTGTTTTCTTTCCCCATGTCCAACTGGTGCTGTAGCCATTCGCTCCCGTGGATGGCCGTGACCTCGCGTATCTTCTTTAGTAATTCGGCCACCTCTTCGGGCTGGCCCTCTGACATGACTCTTTGCGTAGCCGCTGCCCGTCTGCCTTCGGGATGCAGCGAGAAGCCGTTCAGCCTCCGCGTCTGCAACTCCTGGCTCTGTTATCTCCCTAGGCCTGCGTCAGGCTGTCACCAAAGTACCGACTGCGTGCCTCGATGGAGCCCTGAGCGTTTGCTGCCTCCCCAACGGTTAGGCTCCGCCTGCTGCGTGAGCTCCGACGGAGGTGGGAGGAGGGGGTCGCTCTCCGCTGTTACGCTCCACCTCCACGTGGTCTCTGCTGGGACGCGGAGTCTGTGCTGCTCGATCGCTATAGCAAGTCTTTTCGTAGCGGCCCTACTGCACACTACGGCCGGTATGTAGCCTTGGTCGAATGCTTCCTTTGGCGAGTTGCCTCTTTTTGTTTCGCTATCCCGCCGGGTGCCCCGGACTTCGTCAGGCTGTATCGAGTGCGCCCCTTTCTTGGCGCCAAAACTGTGCCAGGCTTCGCCGAACTGGTCTCAACTTCTGCCTCGGGAGTGGCGCGCTGCGCACTGCTGGTCTGCTGCTGCTGATGCGAGGATGCGGGGAGAGGGGCTTCGACGCGTCTTCTTCCCCTCGTGTCCCGGTGCTCACTGCAAGGTTCTGTCCGTCCCAAAGACTCTCTCTGCAGTTCAGTGTTGTCGCGCCGGTCTCCCAGCTCCACGAAGAAGTTGTGGCCTTGCTGGGAGAGGCGGCGACTTAAATCCCCCTGGACTCCCCTCAGGGGGGCTTTGGTGTACCCCTTGATTGGTGGGTTTGAACCAAGCAGGGGTAACCATTGGGCGCACCTCGGGGGCGCACAGGTCACGGGTTACTTCCGGCCGGAGCAGGCTGGTGCTTAATCCGTTTCCGCTGGTCTCCGGGCGCTTTGGGGCGCCCAGAACCAGTTTCCCCACCGGTGGGCACCGCGTGGGTTATGGCGCCGGCCTTCAAGCCTCCCCCCCCCCTGCGGGAGGGTGCGGCAGCCTCTGCGAGACTTGGCACAGATAGTAAGAATATAATCCGATCAGTCAGAGTCATCACCACAGGCAAGAGCCCGATTACACCACTCCAAGCAGCTTCACCGTGGACCTGGACAGGATTTCCGGGCATACGAATGAAGGAGGCGGGCTTCCCCTTGTGCGCAGCTCTGACTTGCTGGTTGCAAGGATTGAAACTACGGGCCTCTGTTCACTCCCTGATTACTCGCAGCCCCCGTCGGCTCTGAGTTTTTTCAGAAAAGACCTGGGAAAAACTGAAACCCGTTTTTGCTCATTTACTGGACACGTTCTTCAACAACGCCGCTTTCATGGAGCTCTCCCTGGCAATAGGTTGTCGTTAATCAGCAGGGCTATTATAATGCTGACCTTTTCTTCAACGCCATAGTCCGGTCATGGACTTTATCTCGGCCTATAAGACCCATGTTGTGTCTTGCTTTCTGTGTGCTCCATGTGTCCCTGCTCCACAAGGGGTATGATGCTCCATGAAATGTTGCTATGTTACTTGAAGTGTTGATATGACTGATACACCAGCTGAGACTAGAGGCTGAGCAGGAAGTCCTATGATCCTGGTCAGCTATCCTATAGATGGATTCCTCTAACTTGCAGCTGAACCTGAGGTTTCTTAAACCTATATTAATGAGTGGATAAAGAAGGTAACTGCTGCATTGTAGAGTCCAGGCTGGTAACAACGCTAATGGGATTTCATAACACTAGCGGCAAGATTAAAGAATTCATGCGTGTGAAAAGACCAAAAAGAAGAAGAAGAAATAAAGAACTGGGTACCCCCACCGGTGTCTTTAACATCAGAGTCTCCTGGTAAAGCAACAAGTTGCCAAAGAAACAAGAATTTGCAATGCAATAGGTCTCACATTTACGTGAGTTTGAGCTATTGGCATTGTAAATGACAATGTCTTTTATTTATGTGTTTGTTTTTAAAACCTAAATAAAAAGCATGGTCATTTACAATGCTAATAGCATAAACTCACAAATGTGAGGCCTATTGCAGTGCAAATGCTTGTGCTATTAAAGCTGCACTTCTGTAGCTTGAAGGGTTAGGACTAAACAATAATTTCAATTGTAATCAGGTTGAAAAATGAAAATGAAATGAAAAGCTTTGATTTGTTCTTTTCATAAAAATATCATGTGAATTCGTAAAATTATTCTGTTTACCCAAACTCATACTTATTGCAATCACTACAACACACAAAACCCTGTGTGCATTTCTACAACTATCCTGCAATTGAAAATAATTTATGTGTTTAGTGCTCTTCAAATGATACTAGAGGGTGTAATAAAGTGAGTCGGGCAGGAGGGGCTTCCTGATCCCAAGATTTTTGACTGGGTTGTGGTGTTGTGTATTATGTTAAACAGCAAATCTGTCCAAAGCGAGAGGCTAGCATACATTACAAGAGTCCCGAAACTACCACGCAATGGCCTGTTGCATATGGTTTAAAGAAGAAAAACATATCAATAAAAATGAAGTAAAAATAGCCTGTAGAGCGATTAGGCTGAGTGTAAGGCACAGTAATACCTTCGGGTTGAGTTTGCGCTATACAAGCCTGCAGCGTGAGCTGCAGCGCTCCTAATGTGTGCCGGATGGTTAAAAGCGCTACAATAGCCTGGAGAGCGATTAGGCTGAGTGTAAGGCACAGTAATACCTTCGGGTTGAGTTGAGTTTGTAGAGAGCAAGTAGCACTCCAAATGTGTGCCAGGACAGTCACAAGCGCTGCAACACCTTCGAGTTGAGACAGCACAGGAAGAGAGGAAAAGTGGGACAGAGGAGGCGAGGGTAGGAAGCGGAGGGGAGGGTGGAGGCGAAGTAGGTGTTAAAGAAGGGAGGAGAGCTGGGATGATGGCTGACCTAGCCCTGCAGCTGCGTCTTGTTACATGCTGGCACTAGGAAGATCCTGCTCTCACAGCCTGGGAAGTGAGCCCCCTCAACTCTGAAGAGCACTCAACAGAGGTTGACTTGCGCATTTTATCCAGCTTGCCATAACGTCAGATTGTAAAACGCATTCTTTCGGATGATCTCGAATTTCTTGAAAGACAGGTTTATTTCTCATTTTCTCTTTGTGACAAAACGCACCTCTAACGCAGTCTGAAAGCTGCAGGGCCTACATGCAAATTACGTGTTTCGCAGAGTTCCCCCGCCTCTTGTGGTGTGCTCTGCTTTATAAAATTAAAACGGTGGGAGCGGGACTCACAGTGCCTGCCTGTGCAGTGCAGTGCGCGCGCGTGGGATGGTTAAACGCGCTACATTAGCCTGTAGAGCAATTAGGCTGAGTGAAAGGCACAGTAATACCTTTGGGTTGAGTTTGCGCTATACGAGCCTGCAGCGTGAGCTGCAGCGCTCCTAATGTGTGCCAGCATGGTTAAAAGCACTACAATAGCCTGTAGAGCGATTAGGCTGAGTGTAAGGCAAAGTAATACCTTTGGGTTGAGTTTGCGCTATACAAGCCTGCAGCTTGAGCTGCAAGGCTCCTAATGTTTGCCAGGTCAGATTGTAAAACGCATTCTTTCGGATGATATCGAATTTCTTGAAAGGCAGGCTTATTTCTCATTTTCGCTTTGTGACAAAACGCACCTCTAATGCAGTCTGAAAGCTGCAGGGCCTACATGCAAATTACGGGTTTCGCAGAGTTCCCCGGCCTCTGGTTGCGTGCTCTGCTTTATAACATTAAAACGGTGGGAAAGGGATGCACAGTGCCTGCCTGTGCAGTGCGCGCTGCAAAGAACTTAGAAGAAAAGAAAAAAAAGCCAGTGAGTGGTGCGCGCACTTCTAAGAATTCAAGGAATGCAGCAGGTACAGTGCAGGCTGCAGCTGGCTCCCGAGCTCTCTAGGCCAGGGGAAAGAGAAGGCGGACATGCACCCGCCTTTGGCCAATTGCGTGCGGTCTTTCTTAGAAAGATGCACGCAAAGGCCAATAGCGTGTTAGCAAAAAAAAAAAAAAAAACACACACGCACAAGCGTGTGGTCCGAGTTGGAAGTCCTTACTAGAAGCCAAGCAGAGCAGCGCATGCACGGTGGCTCAGGCGAGACCTAAAAACAGACCAGCTGTGCGTTGCCTCTAGTGTCTTAATCATCAGAGTTTACAGTTAGATAGAAAATAACCTTATTTCTTACACCAGAGTCCTCTGTCATTTTATAAGGTGCAAATGACCTACACCTCAGTACCAAGGCGTAAAAGCCTTTCTTGGTTGCGCTAGTCCAGTTATTGCTCTGCCCTTAAATCTGCCTGGGGTCGTTTGGGCTTCAGCATTCCTTCTGCTGGATGGAGCTTGTGAAGGAAGGGGCAGGAAAGACAGATTATGGGACAGTGGTAGAAAGGAAGCAGTGTTCTTTCTGCTGTGGTCATGTACATTTAAGTGCCATATCTTCAGGGGTCCTTTGGTCAAAATTACAGCCTTGTTGTGAACTACGAAGCAATCAACTGTGTTTGCAAGCTGTGTGCAGTGTTGTGAAGTTCACAGCAGAGTAAACATAAGAGCTGTAGAAAAAAAAAATCACAAGGTGATGTTGCTAGTCAGTAGCTAGTAAAAAGCCTCCAGCAACAAGCGAAGGCGTTTGGAACACCGTATTTGCCTGTGATCACAAGGGACACCAAGGTGTTAGAAGCATAGAGGCGCTGTGGCATGAATAGACCATGAAAATAAGGCTACATGAGCCTGGTGATTTGCTGGAGCAGTTCAACAGTCAATACAGCACAGAGAGTAAGAGAGTCTCACGATTTTATCTTTTAATTATTTAAAACTGGTCTGCATACAGTAGGATTCGGAGGTACTGCTTTTGAGGCAGGTTTTCTCTTAAAGACAAAAATGTTGTATTTACATGCATCGAAAACGTTCGGTCAGGTAGTGAGTTTGCATTTGATTTACGGAAGCGCTTCACGCTCTCAACATTCCTTGCTCAGCAAGTTTATGGTAAGTGACGACTAGCCCAGGCTCACCTCTGTGTCACAGGAAGAAAGCCGTTTAGTTCCGAGAACGGGAAGCTTTCTAATGGATAGTAAATATAGAAAACGGACTTCCATGCAGGCAGCTGTCAGAAGGAAAACGGACTTCTGTTTTTCTATCGGAACAGACAATGGAATTATATATTTGTAAAGGACAGTTTGTTTTTCTGGTAACACATTTTTGAGGATGTGTAGAGTATGTGAGGCCACCAATAAAGACTCTGGAGCCAGTACTGCTTCTGGTGTATTTATTTCTATTATTCCCTAAAGAGCGCCGAGCCTAATGCTTGTGCTCCGGCGCTGCGTTCACTTTCCCGCTCTGGTGCGCATGCGCAGGCAGCCGAGCATGGCTGCCAGCACGTCACGTCGCCGACGTGACGTGCAACCACTAGACCGTCTCTACATATCTCCCCTTTTTCCAACACAAACATTATTAACTTACAGTCCGTCGCTCAGATCATAGTCTCTGAATCTTGTGGGCTTGACCACCGCCCTGCCACGCCGGGTCTGTCTTACCGGGGTGGTGTGGCTCTCTCCTTCGCTGATTCTACTGCTTCCTCTTGCTTCTGCTTGTCCAGTTACCTCACTCTGGTTCTCTCCGGCCCTCGGCTCCTGCTCGGCGCATCCCGCCTTCACCTGTCGCTGTTCTTCTCCTCTCATATCAGGTTCCGCCTCCAGATGCTCTTGTTGGCCGAGTTCAGTCTCTCCATCCTCTTCATCTGCTCCCTCATGGCTCCAAGATAGAATTGTATTGCATCTCGCCATGCGGTCCAGTGACCATACATTCCCATCACTTAACCTAGCCGCTCTGCCCATTATTTCCTTCACTTGCATGGGCTTGCTGTATTTGCTCTCTCCCTTCCTTTGTAGCGTGGGCAACTTCACTCTCACCCATTCACCTTCTTCCAGCTCATTGTCTTCCACGTTTCTCCTCCTGTTGTAGTGTTTTGTGTAGACTGCTTGTGCTTTCTCTATGTTGGCACGCACCACTGCGAGTGACCATTCACTCACTATTGTTTTCTCTTTCCACACCAGATTGTCTTGGGTAAATGGTTCTCGGCCGCGCAATATCTGGAAGGGGCTGTATCCCGTGCTTGTGGGAGTTATCCTAAACGCCCATAACATGTGCCATATGTCCTTCTCCCAATCCTTGTTGTCCGCAATGGCTGCTTGGATTGACCCCATCACTACTCTGTTGAAGCGCTCCACTTGACCATTCCCCGCCGGGTGATATATGGATGTGTGCTTCGCTGTGATGCCGTTCCTTTGCATGAAGTTGTTCCATTTCTCCAACCTGAACTGGGGGCCGTTATCGCTGAGGATGGACTTTGGAATGCCTTCCCTCACAAAGGTGTCTGCCAAAAATTTCACGATGTTTTGTGTCCATGGTTTCTTCGATTTTCACTTCTGGCCATTTCGAGTACTTGTCTACTAGGACACACACATACTTTTGTACTCCTTGTGTGTCTAGGATCGGGCCTAGGATGTCTACTGACAGCTCCTCCCATGGATTCCTTGGAGGTTCGAATGTACCTA
This sequence comes from Lissotriton helveticus, assembly GCF_964261635.1. Taxonomy (NCBI): domain Eukaryota; kingdom Metazoa; phylum Chordata; class Amphibia; order Caudata; family Salamandridae; genus Lissotriton; species Lissotriton helveticus. The sequence continues at coordinate 356,869,504 of NC_136061.1, read as the reverse complement.
GTGCTGGGCGTAGTGGCTTGAGTGTCTTGTCAGCACCCTGGCAGCTTGGGCACTCTCTTACATGTCGCTCTGCTCTTATATCCATTCCTGGCCACCAATAATCTTGTTTGGACCTCAACTTAAGTTTTCCGATTCCCATGTGTCCCTCATGTAGCATGTCCAGCAGTCTGGGGATAATGCTTGTTGGGGGAACGACTTTTCCGCCTCTGTACATGAATATTCCTTGGTCGTCTATGGATAATTCTTCCCTGACTTCGAAGTAGGGGTTGAGTTCCCCACGAGTGTGTCTCTTGTCAGGCCAGCCTTGGGTGATGTATAGCTTCACTTCCTCTAACGTTTGGTCTTCTGCATACGCCTGTTTCCACTCCTGAAGGCTCATGACCTTCTCATGGTCCTCCATGAGTGCGACCCATTCTTCTGCTCCCACCTTGTCTTCCTCACTCGGATCCATGGCCGCCGCTCTGCTCAGGTAGTCTGCCACTCTGTTCTTGCTGCCCGGGATATGCTCCACGTCATACCTGAATTCAAGTAGTTTCAGTGTCATTTTGGATATGCGGGGCGTGGCATCCGCATGCCCGCTCGACGTTAGCACCTTCAGTAATGGCTTGTGGTCCGTCCGCAATTGGAACCGTGTGCCCCACAGAAATTGTCAATCTCGTGGTGGCCCACACCACTGCCAGCATCTCTTTCTCTATCACGCTGTACTTCTTCTCCGTTTCGCTCAGCGTGTGTGAGGCAAAGCTTATTGTTTCTAGTCGTCCCTGTCCCCGGTCTTGCATGAGGACGGCACCCAGTCCTTTGTCGCTGGCGTCTGTGGTTAGTACGGTCTTTCCTTGGGGGTCGTACCCTTGGAGCGGTATTGCTCCCGCTACTTCCTTTTTGATGACGTCAAATTCCCGTTGTGTCTCCTCAGACCAACAGAATTCCGTGTTCTCTTTTGTCAGCTGCCTCATGTGATGAGTCTTGGAGGCAAAGTGCTGTACGAACTTGCCATAGTACTCTGCCATTCCAAGGAATGATCTGACCTCTTCCTTGTTGGTGGGTGGTGGTGCTTTACAGATCGCTCTCACATTTTCTGCTTTAGGAGTCACTCCTTGCACTCCTATCTCATGCCCTAAGTATGTCACTGAGTTCATCCCTATCCGGCATTTGGACCATTCCGCTGTGAGTCCTTTTCTTTCTAAAGTCCTCAACACTTTATAAGCGGTTCTCCGGGGCGGGGTAAAAATTGTACCGGCGCCATTGCGTATCCAGTCTGCGCGCTCATGTTCTCTCTCTTGACCTTGGGTTGTGCGCCCCCTTGGCTCCTAGGACTCCCTGGTGCGTCGTCTTGCTCTTCCTCGCTCGTTTGGACGTGGGGACTGCCTGCGTCAGCCCACTCGCTCTTCGGTGGGTTATCCAGCGCGGTTCCCCTCGTCTTCTGGGCTGCTGTGTGGGTTGGCGCGCTTTTCTGCTGGTCTCTGGGGTCTGTCCCCTCTTTGTCGTTCCTCTGTACCTCTCCTTCGGGTGCTCTTGGGCTCTGCCGCGCTCTTTAGGGTACCTTTGTTGTAAATTTGAGGTCTTCCTTGTCTCTCTGTACTTAGGGCTCTTGTTTGGTGGAGCTGGTGACACTGGTGCTCTCCGTGTTGTGTGGGGCTCACTCTGGTGGTCTTTTCTTGCTGGGGGGTCGTCATCCCACCCTCGTCGCCATTGTAGAGTATGTGAGGCCACCAATAAAGACTCTGGAGCCAGTACTGCTTCTGGTGTATTTATTTCTATTATTCCCTAATGCTTGTGCTCCGGCGCTGCGTTCACTTTCCCGCTCTGGTGCGCATGCGCAGGCAGCAGAGCATGGCTGCCAGCACGTCACGTCGCCGACGTGACGTGCAACCACTAGACCGTCTCTACAGGATGTGCAGCTTCGTTTGTCAGACATGGAAGCAGAGGAGTTTGGCCCTTATTTATATGTTCAACCCAACATTTGATCAAAGACGGTGTTACAATCAAGGATGTTGTCTCATAGGTTACAAAAGAAGTAGGTTTATTAGGTTCAGATCAGGTTACAGGTAAAGCAGGAAAAGCCCCACCAGGAGCAGCATCCTGCTGATCAGCCCTTCTCAATCCAGCTGTCCATTCATCCAAGCACAATCAACATTCCAACCATCCACTGACCTCACTCACTGGCTGGGCAGCAGGGAACAGCAAGACTGTGGGGAGAATGTATAAGTTAGCAAGAGGCCACAACACATCTCCCTCCCTATGAAACAAAAGGAAATTCAGCAGGACGAAGGACGGCAAAACACCATCCCACAAAATGTCCAACAAAACTATAAATACCACCCCACTGAAACAAACAGAAAAAGGTCAAACAACACTCCCTGCAGTAATTTCAATGCTCCAATGGGATAGAAAAAGGAAAAAATACACGGGCAATCAACAAGTCCCACAAATTCACAATGCATGTGTGCCGATAACCCCCTCACAACACAAACACTCTTACAGGGCCAGCACTTTACCCTCCATAACAAAAGACTGAAACTGGACCAGGGCTTCTTCCACTCTCTACTACATAAGGGTGTAATAATGTACCCCCTTAACATTGGGCTAAAAATTGCCCCATCTTCCTAACCCTATAGGAAGGATGGTAACTACCCACCGGGCTTAACACATTGCCTATACATTCTAAACCCCAGAAGAAGGTTGGACAAAATCACAAAAAATGTCACTCTACCACCTCTCCTCCTTCTGCATAGCAAAGACAGAGAGCAAACGTACACCCGTACAACCTTGGGCTCTACACATGTCCCTACACCCTTAACCCCCTTAGGAAGGGTGGAACCTTGGGCTTACGCAATTAGTCTACATCCTTAATTAAGGGTGGACAACTTTGGCATCTTCGCACTGGGTATCTTTCAACCCTCATTCCCACATACAGGAAATTTTCACAGAGCTAAAAACATGGTCACAACAACATAACAACCAACATGTCACTCAATATACCACAGTCACACTTCATGATAAGGGATACCCTTCACTCTGATCTCACATAAGGACGAACCTCACAACGCGATCTCACAATACGATAACATGCACATGCCGCTTCACAAGCTCTATGCAATAAGCAAAGGTAGTAATAAAATTGAGGCGGCAGGCTACCTGGACCCGGCCCATTCGGCCTTCCAACCTAAATATAGCACTGAATCAGCCCTAGTGGCCGTTACCAATACCATCAGGCTTGCCCTAGACCAGAACCAGCCCACCCTTCTAGTGCTTTTAGACCTCTCCGCCGCTTTTGATACGGTCAACAACCAGACTTTGTTAATGAGAATGAGGGAGGCAGGCAGGGATTGGGGGAGTAGCCCTGAAATGGATGGTCAGTTTCCTCTCTATCGGTCCCAAACCATCAACCTTGGCCCTTTCCGGTCCAAATCAGCAGAACTTACCAAGGGGGTACCACAGGGATCATGCCTAAGCCCAACTATGTTTAATATCTTTATAGCCCCCTTGGCAGCTCTCCTAAGGAACTATGGGTTCGTCCCAATATCCTACGTGGACGACACCGAACTCACCTTCTCATTTAACACAACTTCTCAGACGGCCCAATCCACCTTCTCTTCCGGCATGCTGGCAATACCCCACTGGATGGAAACCAACTACCTCCAGCTGAATGCCAGGAAGACAGAGGTCTTGCTCTTCGGAGATGCCCCACTCCTATGGACACCCCACTGGTGGCCCCCGGAACTAGGGAAGGCCCCAACACTTACAACCACAGTCAAGAACCTAGGAGTGTACCTTGAACAGACCCTCACTATGAAGAAGCACGTTACTCATACTGTGGGCTCATTCTTCCACATATTAGGCCTCTTAAGGAGAGCTTTCCCCTATCTCCCCGACTCCACCAGAAAGACTTTGACCCAGACTTTAGTACTGAGTAAGTTAGACTATGGCAATGCCCTCCTGATCGCAGCCACCGAGCCCTCATTAAACCGCCTCCAGATGATACAAAACACTGCCGCCCGCCTGATCTTAAATGCCCCTCACAGATCAGCCTCTCTTCTTCTCATTCACCAACTACATTGGCTGCCCATACAATAACGCGGAAAATTCAAGATCTGTTGTCTTACCCACAGAGCAATATGGGGAAACAGACCCTCCTATCTGGCGGAGAGGCTCCACCACTATACCCCACTCTGGGCTCTGTGCTCAAGCTCTAAATCCCTTCTCAAAATCCCCAGAATAAAAAAAGTCAAGAACTGGAGGCATGTCTTTCTCTCACCAAGCCCCACTCATATGGAATCAACTCCCTCTTGCCTTAAGGCAATGCCCAGACCATTGGAAATTTAGGAAAACACTGAAAACTGCTCTGTTCTCAGCCTAGCCCATGGCCACTGCTCCTGCTGCATTTCCCGAGCGCTGAGATACCCTCCAGAGGGTGATTCACGCTCTATACAAGACAATAAATCAAAATCAAATCAAATATCACCACAATTTGAGTGCACTGCAGAATTTCTGAGAATAACCGTACCAAAATATCAGCTCCCTGTAATCCAACTCCACCAATTTAGTAAAGCAGAGATTCAGAGAAGTTATACCAATGTGTTGGCCACTATTCATACTGGTACACTACAAGTCAGCACTGACGATCTGCAATTTAGCTGGGCAGACGAGCGATAATCCATTACCATCACAGTGTAGTATCCCACAGTGTGTTCATAAGCAGGTATGAATGTTTCAAACAAGATGCACTAATCAGTAATTAGTTGTTTCCAACTGTACGCATCAGCAACTCCTCATGAAGTGACAGCGTGCTACGTAGCCACTTTGACGAGAAGTGCTGCTCACACTACACATCCCACAGTCAGCGCTGGCAGGATGTTGCTTAACATCACCTAGCAAGGCTCTGTAACAAGAGCTTGTGTCAGACCACTGGGTCGGCCGACGTTTAACAATGAAGCAGTGACCAATAGGTGCCTCAGTCACCACACTAGATGCGTTGACTTAGCTGGCCAATCCTCGTCTGCTGACAACTAACTAAGCTGATGACGTTGCCTCAATGTCGGCTCCTCCACTTGAGCACAACATATTTGAAAAAAACAATGCTGGTGAGCTTGTTAATTCTCTCAAACCGTAACTACAATGGTAACAATAGTCAAGGTAAAAATGTCCCCGACAGCCTCCACATGCAAAATTCACACAGGGCCCATCAGTGCCACCAATCAGTTCCATTTTTTTCTGTTTGCATACCAACACATAGCTGTGCAGACCATCGCAGTATCCTCACAGGCAATTGCCCTTCATTTACTTCACAGTTACCTATTCACAATCCTCAAGAGTCAAGAACTTCAGTTCTTGAACGTTGCAACTTCATATAAATGCTGCCAGTACAATTACCTCTGGCATAACGACTTCAATCATGTTGTCACCAAAGTCCTATCAACTTAGTACTCGCCCTCAAGATCGGCTGCACAATTTACGCTGGCCTGTGAAAATGCCCTGGACTGCAGGCTGTTTGCTATAATCAACACTGGTGGGGCTACCAGGCACAATCCTTCCTCACAGGTATCTTACAGGCTTCAATCTCTTGTTTTGTAATCCACTCAGTTTCTTCAGCAACTCCACAAGTTTCGCGTTTGTCTCTTGTTCCTCTAGCATGGTTACTTTTCCGCTCATCGACCGAGTTAAAATCAAGGATGTAGTTTCATAAGAAGTAGGTTTATTAGGTTCAGATCAGGATACCGGTAAAGCAGGTAAAGCCCCACCAGCCCATCTCAATCCAGCTGTCCACTCATCCAAGCACAAGCACTCAACATTCCAACCATCCAATGACCTCGCTCACTGGCTGAGCAGCAGGGAACAGCAAGACTGTGGGGAGAATTCATAAGATAGTAAGAAGCCACAACAGACTCGTAGCCTGAAATGTAAACAATGAAGGATAAAACATTTTACCTATGTTTAAGTGTGCTGAGATATTTATGACATGAAGCTAGCCAGCAGGCACTTTGAGACATTTAGGCTGCTCAGCAATTTAGTTTTCTTTCTTTTGGGAAACTGATGAGTTTCATGAAGTGTTCTGCTGATATTAGTAAAATTATCATGATATGGTTTTCTTATTTAGTACAGAAACAAGCTATGTTCAGAGGGCTGGCGTGAAGAAAGTAGTTGAAGTTTAAAACTGTCAAATTTATCAGAATATTTTCACTAGTAATTTCAATTCTTGTAGGAGTTCTGAGATGAATTGTAACAGAGTGGTTTTGTACTGTAGCCAGTGTAGTTAGAGGACTGTTTTGTTGTTCTGTGTTGACCGAGAGTCAGAATGCACCCAGAGTCAGATTGTGGTCACTGCAGTTACACATGTGGAGTAATATTTTGCAGTGTGACATGGTGTTGGGAATTATTTTAGTTATGCAGTTGTTTGTATGAGTCACAAGATGCCCTGTTGCTGGAGATGAGTGAGGATTGAAAGTGACCGCTGCTAAGTTCACAAGATGCCCTGCTGCTGTGAGAGGATTGTGTGCTGAAAGAGATCTGTTGCTAAAATCGCAAGGTGCCCTGTTATCACAGGACAGGGGAGGGCTGAAACAGACCCACTGTAAAATTCATCAGATTTCCTGCTGTTCTAGAATGAGCGAGGGTTGAAAGACACCTAGTCCATACTGCTAATGAGAGGGTTGGAAGACGCCTGTTGCATACTGCGAGAATGAGGATTGAAAGACACCTTTAGCTAAGTTCCTTGGTGGAGTTTGCTTGATACAGGGCTTATTATGTTGGTATGAGACTGTATCTATAAAAACCTTTTTTTGTAATGGCGCCGAGGTGACCAAGGTCCCGGTTTTTACATATCTCTGGGTCCTCAAGGGAACCACAACAGAAGCTTAAAAGCTACACTGTAGCCAGGTCTACCTCAGCACTCATGGGCTTTGCTTAGCGGCTGGGGGCAAGACCAATGGAGGCAATACTAAAAATCTATAAATCCAAATGTTTGGCCATTGCTACTTACGGTGCATCTCTATGGGGCTATACACCTCAGGATAAGATTCAAGTGGCGGAAAATACATTTTTAAGATCACTCCTAGCAGTCAATCAGTCGACCCCAACCTATTCTCTACACACAGAATGAGGTCTAGGTTACATTACAGATCAGTTAAAAGTTGCTCCACTGATCTGTTGGTTAAAGACTTGGTTGAATGAAGAAATCACCTTGAACTATCTGATCCTAAGTGATTGTGTATCTATGGACAAGGTAAATAGGGTCCCATGGCTGGTGTACGTTAAGAGCGATGTTCACCAAGCTTGGGCGCCCTGAGATTTACACATCACCAGAATGTATTAAAAGAGAGGATATAAGCTGGACAAAGAACAATTTCCTGAATATGTTAGAAATGGAACGGGAGGTGCAGGAGTTAAAGAAACCGTGTGTTAAAGCTAATTATGTATTATTAACTACCCCCTCACTGGAACCAGATCTAAAAAATGTAACTAGACCATTTCATCACCTGCTTTTGACTAGATTTCGTTTTAACCTAATTCATTTAACCCTAGGAGTTTTTCCAATATGGGGTAAACCAGAAAAGTCTATGCCATGCCACTGTGATAATTTTTCCACACAAGACACAATGCACTTCGTTATGTTTTGTGAGTATTATTCTGAGATCCGGAGAATTTTTTTAGCTCCAATCCTGAGAGAGGCGGGTTTTTTACAAGTTAGGCCCGCTTGGATTTATTTGCAAATGTTAAGTAGCACTCGTGATATTTACTGTGTTGCTAGTTTTTTGGTGGCTGCTGCCCGGATCAATAACAAAAGATTAGCAGCCCACAGAATCCCTACCTGACTTTTAGCTGTTTTAGCGGTTTCAATTTTTAAACTGATGTTGGAAAACCTGGCTCTACTGTATAGTTTATACCGATTGGACTGATTGTATATATATAGGGTTTGTAAAGTTTAAAAAAAAAAAATGTTTTTCATCTGGTCTTTTATGATTTTAAGTAACCGAATAAAGTGTTTTGACTGACTGACTGACTGACTCTGTATGTTCCCTATATTAGTACGCTTTCTGGTTTATTTTGGTTCAACAGTCTTGTCAATATGTTTGTGCAAAAATACCTTGTCTAGGCTACTATAGAGAGATTGTTGTGTTATTGAAAGAGGGAGATGTGTTGTGTCATGTTTCCGTGTGTTGTATGTGTCCCTGCTCCACAATGGTCATGATGCTCCATGGAATGTTGCTGAGTTACTTGAAGTGTTGTATGACTGTTACACCAGCTGAAACCAGAGGCTGAGCAGGGAAGTCCTATGCTCCTGGTGTGATATCCTGTAGATGTATTCTTGTACCCTGCAGCTGAACCTGATGTTTCCTGGACCTATTTTAATGTGTAAATAAAGACGCTAACTGTGGAGTTCAGATTGGTTACTGTGTTAATGGGACTTCACAACAACCCACGTGGCCAATAACTAACCAAACTCATTTTGTCTGAGCTTTAACATCTGCTTCTGATAATTTCTTTAGAGGTTTCTGCTGTCAAGTCCATCGAATGTGGAGGTAGAGCCTTCACAATGGAAGCCACCATGCTGCAGAAATAACCCCCTCAAATAACATTTCAGAAAACTACTCAAACCTTGCTTTTCCTACAGTGTTTTAACTGAGACATTCACTACCGCCTCCATTAGTTTCAGGTTCAACTAACACAATATAATGCATTCCCCTGCTTCTGGCAGACATACATAATAGTTTTTTTAACAACTACAGCTACTTTTAATTTTAAGTAAGAAAGGCTTTCAGGCACAGCTTGTGGGCCTAGTAAGCATGGTTTCGCTTGTCTGAGGATATGTATATTTATTTTAGTCTTTGCCTCAATTTGCACCTGGATCAGCTGCTGGAACGAAGTGGAATACATTTGCACCTACTTCTTTCCTTAAGTTGTAACAGGTCATGTTACTTTATATAGATGCAATTTTGTGTCCTGCCGCTACAATCACGGTGGTTTGGAGCTTCAGTCTTCTTTCCATGAAAGGTACTATGGCTTGCAATTTTGCTTATATGTACGTTTTGCCATAGTGTTATTTCAGGACTGCAAGGTAATACTTTTACAGTGTACCTTTTGAGAAAAGAACCACTCAAAATGAAGTAGCTGGATCGAATATGTATCCTTTCTTCTGGATAAGGCAGGCTTCCATTGCTTACATTTCCTGAAGAGTTCAGTCAGTGTTATGGTAGCATTGAGTCATAATATGCAAATACTGCTCACCAACTTGGAATGGGATCATCTTAATCCACCAGCGTGAGGATTGTGCTGCAACAAGTTGCACAAAGGAGAGTGTAGCAGCAAAGGGGGCACCAGGTCCTAGACGTCATCTCCCAGAGCTATGAGGTCATCATTCAGTCACACTACCTTAAAAGGCCATTAACACCTTGGATGCTAAGGCAATTCCCGCTGGGTGCTGAAGACCTTCATTTCCCATTGTTCATGACAAGGTCAGCTCGTCATAAGCACAGCTCCAGTGTACTGCACGACGAGCTGACCTTGTCATTAGCATGGAAGTGGTTAAACACCCCTATCCTAAAAAAAACCCAGACAGCTAGCACCTCCAACCCCAACAACGTCCGACCAATAACCAACATTCCCATGCTGGCAAAGGTCTTGGAAAAATGTGTTCAGCAACAACTGAATCTACACATCACAAACTTCAATTTATTGAACACCCACCAATCGGGTATCAGACCTGGCCATAGCACAGAAACAACCATCCTACATATAGTAGACGACGCCCTCTTATATCTTGACCGCAATGAAACATGCCTGCTAGTCCTGCTCGACCTCTCATCAGCCTTCGATACGGTCAACCACGACAGACTTCTAAGAAGACAGGATGGGCTTTTCTGGCACAGTCCTTCTATGGTTCAAATCCTTTCTGGAAAATAGAACACAATCATTCATCACCAACAAGATTCTTTCTCTATCATCACCTAACTTACTAGGAGTACCACAAGGCTCTACCCTATCACCCACACTATTCAACTTATATGTCGAACCACTCACTGATCTACTACAGCAGGCGAACATCTCCTACCACTTGTACGCGGACAACACCCAACTTTACAACTTCCTCAAGCTAAACTCACAAAAAACTGAATTTCTTCTAATCTCCCGCCACCCCCCCACCTCCCCCAATAACTCACAAGAAATAAAGGAATGGACAAAAATGATCACTGCTTTGAATTGCACGCAAACGTTGGTGGACTCCACGATATCATTTGGAATCACACTGGATAAGAACCTTAACATGCAAGCTCACATTAACTTGATGGCTAAAAATGCCCGCTTTCACCTCAGCTATCTCAGAAAAATTAAGTAATTTATCGAGATCCCCGACCTCAAAACTGCAGTTCAGGTCTTAGACATTTCAAGGCTGGAGTACGGTTGCTCCAACCTCTCAGGGCTTCCCAAAATCTCTACCGCACCGCTAAAAGCCTATCTCAACGCCGCAGCAAGACTCATTACAGGATCGAGGAAATTTGACCACATATCGCCACACTTGACGGCACTCAAATGGCTACCTTATGAAGCTTGTATTTACCTAAAGATTGCTTGCATTACTCACAAGGCACTACACCACAACGGCCCGCAGTTCCTAGCCCAAAAACGTACACTATCTGGAGGAAACAAACATTCTAGGAGCACAGATAATCTACTCCTGAAACCTGCACAGTTCAACAAGACTAAAACCTCCAACAGAGCATTTTCTGGAGCTAAGAATTTGGAACTCGCTTCCGCCATTCATCAGAAAAATCACCTCAACGCCCCTCTTCAAAAAGGAAGCAAAATCATTCCTGATGAGTAAATTCCTCCCTTAAATTCCACACAAACACCACGCCAGCTTCAACTTCAAATTCGTCTATACTCTTCATCCTTTGATATCTCGGAGATAAAACTTGCAGAAGCTCGAATTGACTCATCTCTCACAGAGACAGTTCTCTACTCTGCCTTATCTCCCGAACTTTATTATGTTTTTGTTGTTACTTGTATGCTTTGTTTTTGTCTGCTTTGTTGGTACCAAATGTGCTATTCATTCCTTCCTCACCTTGTAAAGCGCTCTGTTACCCTACCTTGGGTCTGGTTCGCGCTATAGAAAACTTCAAAAATAAAAATAAATAAATAAAAGGTAGCGCTGGACAACATATGGGCCTCTGGGAGAAGGCTGCAGGAACTAGGCATGGCGCCATTGATATGCCCATGTTTCTAATTCAGATAAATGCTACCCACTAAACAGGCAGACATGCTACTTGACTTATCACATTAGTCCCAAACTTAGTTCTAAACTTTGTTATGATGCTCACGTCAGTGCTGCGACCCATCATCACAGCACAGGTGTGAGCATCAGTACGTAACGTTTACATTACAGTGTTTAACACAATGGATGTAACAAGTCAAGTCTTTACAACACAGGTAATTACAATGAGAGTCCTTTTCAAGCAGGTTACAATGCAGGACTTTACAACACAAAGGTTTTTTAATGACTTCTATAACACTAAGCAAAATGGGGGGGAGAAGGGGGGTAAAGACTTACAGGACTGGTTATTAAGGGGTCAGAGATAGTTAAGGTTTTTTTCTAGGGTTCAGGGCAGGTACAGGTAAAGGGCGGTAATGTATTATTAAGGTTAAAGAAAACGTGTGTGTGTGTGTGTGTGTGTGTGTGTATATATATATGTATATATATATATATATATATATACACACACACACAAATGTATAAATATAGATCTATATTCAATTGAAAAAAAACGAAAAACGAGTACAAGGGAGTTAAAGTTGGGAAATAAAATTAAAAAACCTTAGAAACTCACTGAAAACAAATAATCAAAGGTTACAAGGATTTTATAGTTCGGCTTAGATTTCACTCCTGCAAAACTTGTGAAATTTAGCAGCTCTAGTTACCTGAGCTAACTATAACTTACCCCCACCTGTGCCCCATAATGCAGTGAGCAGAGTCCAGGAAGTGGTAAAGAGACAGACTAGTGCTGTCTCTTCCCAAAACATTAGTTGTTTAAAAAATGATTTTCCCTTTCTGTGATTACTGTCTTTGCTTGTGGTTGTTACAGTTTAAAATTGTAGTTGTGACCTGCCTGTGATTGCCTATTTTATCACCTGTTTTGTGTTTTAAACTTGTGTTTTTTCCCTGCCCATGATTGCTTCCATTTAACGTGTTGAATTGTGGGATTTGAAGTCCAACCTCTGTAGTTTATCCCTCTCATTCCTTGGTGACAAATCTGTTTTCCCTCCAAATTTCTCCTTTGATCTGTGCTAAGACCTGAATGTTAAAACAGTGCACACCTGAACACCATTTTGTGTGCACAAGCCAGTGAAACCAGCCCCCCTGCCTCCTCCCCCCCAGCAACAGGGATATTCTACATCAGACGGTGCTTCTGTGAGCTGTTTAAACTGTGTTTACTAGGGCGTGTGCACTTCGTTTTTTGGCCAGCAGAGGGAGTAAAGTTCTATTCCAACAGTATTGTAAAATTTCAAACTCGTGAGGCCTTTACCTGCAGTAGTCCAAAGTGTGGACTGAGCCTGCCTGTCTCCTAGGAGATTCTGAACAGGAAAAGCAGCTTCCAACTCCCTGGCCAGCAAACCTTGTCTGAGGTGTCTGGGACATTATTTGGTCTGCTAGTGGTTTGTACATGTGTACACTGATTGGTGGTTGTATCTGGTGTTTCTATTGGATTAGGGTTATTGTCCACATTGGTTGGGTATTTGAGGGTTCCTTTTGGTATCTGGGTCTGTGATTCAATCATTGTAGGGTTGGGGCTAGGGTTAGGATTTCTATTGGAAGTAGGGACTAGGGCTTCTTATGTTATTGGGAGTAGGGTGAGACTAGGGCTAGGGTTAGACCTTTAACTGGAAGTAGCGACTAGGGCTTCTGGTGTGATTGGTTGCTCGACTAGGTTTGGGATTAAGAGTAGGGTTAGGCTTTCTATTGGAAGTGGGGACTAGGGCTACCTGTGCCATTGGTTGCTTGGACTTGGGTTGGGACTACTGGTAGGGCTAGGGCCTTTATTGGACGTAGAGATCAGGGTTTTTTAACTGATTGGGTGCTTGGACTAGGGAGAAGATTAGCTGTAAGGTCCTGGTCTCCTATTGGTTCTAGATTTTAGGGCTAGTGTTGTGATTGGATAGTGTTGGGGCTAGGGATTCCATTGGCTGAAGGGGTCACCTGATTACTAGGGCTATAAAAGGCCAGGCTTAGGGCGTCTCAGCGAAGGGCAGAGAGGACAAGGGCAGTTACCCGTTTGAGCCTGTTAAGGGCAGAGAGGACAATGATAGTTACCTGTTTGAACCTGGTCGGGACTAGGGCCAGAAATGCTGCCCATTTTTCCCCATTTAAAAACACACAAGATGATGGACGGAATGTTGCACAATGGCAAAACATTCAACCCCAGTCACAGATCTGGGTTTAATCCATCGTTATTTTGCTCACCATGCCACCCCAGTTCAGACATGGCCATATGCAAATCAGTCTTGACCCTGTGCCTCATGGGAACAGTCCAGCCCCAACTGCCAAGCCATGTCTTCCCCGGCCGCTCATTTTTAAACACTCCACTTGCCAGAAGGAAGGATTACAGAACGCTGTTCCCGGAGGGCTCATCATCAATCACTCTGCGCAGGAAAGGTCGCGCCGCTGGTGGGAGCTTCTCCGCAATCGGCGGACAGCCTGCACGCTCCCAGCGTGCACTAGACCTCAGGGCTACCTGTTGGCTTCACCGGGGGACTGCGAGGACCAGCAGCCTCTACATCTAACAGCTGGTGCCTCTTCCCCAGGTGGCCACGCCCTCTTCAGTTGCCTACTTACTTTTCGCGACACCCGCTTCGCGGGTGCCGCTCATTTTTAAACACTCCACTTGCCAGAAGGAAGGATTACAGAACGCTGTTCCCGGAGGGCTCATCATCAATCACTCTGCGCAGGAAAGGTCGCGCCGCTGGTGGGAGCTTCTCCGCAATCGGCGGACAGCCTGCACGCTCCCAGCGTGCACTAGACCTCAGGGCTACCTGTTGGCTTCACCGGGGGACTGCGAGGACCAGCAGCCTCTACATCTAACAGCTGGTGCCTCTTCCCCAGGTGGCCACGCCCTCTTCAGTTGCCTACTTACTTTTCGCGACACCCGCTTCGCGGGTGCCGCTCATTTTTAAACACTCCACTTGCCAGAAGGAAGGATTACAGAACGCTGTTCCCGGAGGGCTCATCATCAATCACTCTGCGCAGGAAAGGTCGCGCCGCTGGTGGGAGCTTCTCCGCAATCGGCGGACAGCCTGCACGCTCCCAGCGTGCACTAGACCTCAGGGCTACTCGTTGGCTTCACCGGGGGACTGCGAGGACCAGCAGCCTCTACATCTAACAGCTGGTGCCTCTTCCCCAGGTGGCCACGCCCCCTAATTGGCTTACTATAAACCGATCAGCCCCAAACGCAACACGGGACGCGCGCGGGGAGAAGCGCGGGCGAAGCCCGGGCCAAGGGCGGGCCCGTTTAAGCCCGTTCAAGACCGGGCAGGACTGGACTGGGCCACCCAATTTGCAGCCTGTTTTTATATTCTGCCACTGACATTACATCTATTCAGGTATCGTTGACTTTCTGTTATTGGCCTTAGAAAATTCATTGTACTTTACTATTGTAACAAATCTTACGGTACAATGTCCCCGAGAACCACCAGGAATACTGTTAAAAAGCAGGCTCAATCCGCTGGTGAGGTCATTGGGCCAATTGACCAATTTATAACTAAAGCTAACGATGCTATTGAGCAGGGTATTATCCTACTAGACCGGAGGATCTCACAGGACCTGATGATTGCCAGACGCTCCTCAATGGGCTTACTGGCCACTGCAAAAACCCCCTTACGTCCTGTTGATCTACCTCTCCCAGTGACAGTGCATGCAGAAACGCACACCGTTCCCTGTACGGTGGACCTTTCTGCATCTTTAGACTTGTCTGAATCCCATCTCTCCCTTGAAAAAACTCCTGTTTTCTTTGTTACTCAATTAGATAACACCCCTTCTTCCTCAATGGCTAGGGGTATACGTGAAGGAGCAATTCCCAAAAAACTAAAGAAGAAGACTATCACTAAGTCCCACCATTTCATCATTCCTCCTGCTACAACTATCCCTATAACTCCTCTTGCCTCTAACTCTTCCCCGCAAATCCCCAACCCTTTATCCCTCCACCATTCTCCTTCACTGTCAAATGTACACATAGTGGATTCTATCTCTGCTAACCCGAATACCAGCTGTACCAGCTCAAGTAGCTATGACAGCGGAGGAGATATGGTAAATGGTAACCTTACACCCAACATATATAGTAATGACAGCCTACTGCTCACCAGAATTGGTGATTTATTTAAATCCCACTTGGAACCCATAGAAAAGGCTCTACACATGGTTCAGTCTCAACTAACCCAACTGTCTCTTGAACTAACCCAAAGTAAAGGAAACAAGATGGATTCCAATTTGGCGCAAGGCAGGCCCACTACTTCAAATGCTTCAAACGCCAAAGCGTTAAAGCCTGTAACCTCTGTGCAGAATCCCAACCCTAATAAACAAAAAGTCTCTGAGAAGCCAATACAAAATCATTCCTCAGCACCTACAAACAAGCCGCAACCACTTCCAAAATCCTCTAACTCCTTACCGCCCCGCAACCAATCCTAATCCACCAGTACCCTCCCAACCAAACCCTCCTTCTTCCCTTCCTACCTCTACAGCCCTTACTTCTGCTCCCACCCAACCCAATAACTCTACTAGATTCAACATCATTCCGAACAACCGTAAGAGAGGACTCCCCCTATCCATCTCCCACCTGAGGCCTCTCCATATGTAGTAATAATGACTGGGGTTCCGGAACTCCCCCCAAACCAAGATGAACCGGTTTGGTCTTTAAAAAATAAAGTAACCTACTGGTTGTCCAATAATAGACCGCTTCCAACCTTTATGGACAACAGAGTTACTACAGTACGCAGAGTGCCTTGGTTAGGCAACATCCCAAAAAATATTCAGGGCGACTGCATTATAGTAAATTTTGAAGATCCCAACACAGTTGAGCATATTTGTTCCTGGGGCGATCAAACTTTTACTGAAGGGATAGCCACCTACAAACTGTCGTATTTCTATCCCCCGAATACACGACGTAATGCTGGTCCTCCTGGTCCTCCATGGTCCTGGACGAGGGTAGGAAACTGGGGCGGAATTAGAGATCGAGATCAGTGGTCGGGGTACGGCTTTAGCAATCCACCACCAGGCCACTTTAGCAACTGGAGAGGTCCATTACTATCCAATAGATACGATTGCCTGGATATGGTGGACTGACTACCAACTCTATCTATAACAGACAGCAGTTCCAACAGCGCTTCGCCCAACCCAAAAGACCCCTGTAAGAGCACTCGGATGGCTGGCTCTCTTTCGCCATCTCCGTATGGTACTCAGCCCGAGTCTTGTCCTCCCCAGCAACCCCTGACCCAACAGCCGTCACCTTCTTCCCACCAGGATTCGTGCCACACTTTGTCAGCTACCCCTGCAGACTCGTCTCTGAACCAACAACCTACTATTTCCCAACTTACCCTTTCTCTTTCTGCAACAACCACCCAGTCCTTGTCCCAACCCCCACACTCCTCAGCTGAACCCCAGTCTTCAGACTATACTTTCTCATCAACCCAGGACCTTCCAATTTTATACTGGAACATAGCTGGCTTAAGGTCGAAAATCCATCTCCAGTCCTGGACAGAAATGACCAATAAATATAAGCTAATCTGCCTAGAAGAAACTTGGGCAATCGACCCTATTCACATCCAGGGCTTCAAAACATTTCATCTTCCTGCCTTACCGTCCGCTCATGGAAGATGCAAGGGCGGCTTAGCCATCTATACCTCCAACTTAATTCCTTTTACGATCATGGAAGTTCCGTTGGTCTCGTCAATTTTCCAAATCCTCAAAATAGTTCCTGACAATAACTCTTGTTACTATCTCATCAATATGTACAACAACTCTCCGCCTAGCGACTGTGTAAAATCTTTGTCGGAAATTACTCTATATTTACAAGATCAAAAAGCCATGAATCAACAGTTACAATGTTACGTTGTGTGGGGTGGGGACTTCAATGTTTATTTGTGTAACAATTATAACAAAGGTATTTGCGGGCTTCTAGACGAGCACGAAGCCCCTCTGGCCCACTTTGCCCACAGTACAGTTGGTCACGCATTCAACACTTGTATTTTTGCACTAGAACTTGAATTCGCGAACATTTTAGTGAGTCCTGCTGTAGAGTTCAAGACGACTTTTCACGGTAGAGGATCTACCACGATCATTGATTTTATCTTATGCTCCCAATCCCTAAACACCCGACTGAAGCAATTTATAACTGGCACCGATTCCTCAAGTGACCACTACTCAAATAGCATCACCATAGTATTAAACACTCCATCCTCAGCCCGCCCAAAAACAAGTCTCTTAGCGCAGCACACCCTGGAGATGAGTAAAATTAACGGCTACACTGTCAAGTGGTCGATGATCAATCCCACAGAGATCACCAGTAAGATCATCCAAAAAACCCTTCCTTTAATTCATCATTGCTTGGAGATGTCATCTTCCTCCCAGCTGATCCTCTCCAGCTTTGTCAAAATATTAGAAGTCATCAGACAAGAGCTTACTTGCCAACATAAGACTCATGACAACGATAAGGATTCCAGAGGGTGGTTTGACTCCCGTTGCCGTAAAGCTCAGCGTGCATTAAAAAACGCTCTACATAATCAGGCCAGGGACCAGCCCCTAATCGCCTCCTTAAGAAAAAACTATAAGATGGCACAACAATCCCGTAAACGGGAAATAAAAAACAATCTCTGGGCCCAATTACATCAGAGCACTCTAACCAA
This sequence comes from Lissotriton helveticus, assembly GCF_964261635.1. Lineage (NCBI taxonomy): Eukaryota > Metazoa > Chordata > Amphibia > Caudata > Salamandridae > Lissotriton > Lissotriton helveticus. Next base: position 356,851,624 of record NC_136061.1, on the reverse strand, counting down.
GGACTCCACCTTGTTTTGGAGAACAGTCAAGGCCCCTTTCCTAGCTGATGAAACTGCTATACAACATCTTGATGTGGCAGTACCCGCTGATAAATGGGTAGCACACTACTCGCAGATCTTCGGGGACCATACCTTGATAACCGAGGCTCCTAGACTAGTTGCGGAAGCTGTCACTAGTAACAACATCTACCCTATTGACCTCCACTTCGATCTAGTGGAGGTGACCGCAGCACTGACTTCCTCAAAGACCGGTAAAGCGCCCGGTCCTGACGGGGTCCCCTTAGACATATTTGTGAGCAACATAGATCTTTGGTCTCCAATTGTCATGCAGGTCATGTCTGCAGTTACTAAGATCGGCCTTATTGATTCTTGGTCCACCTCTGTGCTCCTACCCATATTTAAAAAGGGAGATCGGGATAACCCAGCCTGTTACAGGCCCATCTCCCTCTTGGATTCTCTAGGCAAGGTCGCCGGCAGACTAATCCTGGAGCGACTAAGGGACTGGGCCACAGAGAATAAGATCTTAACCGACTTACAGTTTGGGTTCCAGGAGGGTCTGGGCACTGTGGAACAGGCCTTAAACCTGACTTTACTTATGGGCAAATATGCCGGGGCCAAAGGCGGTAATCTTTACCTAGTCTATGTGGACTTGAGTTCCGCATTTGATTGCGTAATTCATTCCAAGTTATGGGCGATCTTGAATAATTTGGGCATAGATCTTGCACTGCTGAATTTCCTCCGAGAGCTATACTCGGACGCAAAAGCTTGTGTGAGATACGGCACTAAAGGGGCGCTTACTGAATCTTTTAACATCACAAAAGGCGTAAGGCAGGGATGCGTCCTTGCTCCATTCCTATTTAACATCTATACTAATGGACTGGAGCAAGCGATGCTAGCTGATAGCAAAGATCTTCCCTGCATAAACTCCCGCCCAATCCCTGCATTACTGTATGCAGACGATTCAGTCATCCTAGCAAGGACACCCAACCAACTTCAGACTCAACTAGATAAATATTGCCAATTCATGCTTTCTCTTGGTCTCAAAGTTAATAAGTCCAAGACTTTCGTTATGAATATTGGCAAGAAAGTCAAAAAATGCAAATCCCTCTTTATTGAGAAGACCAGGTTAGAAACTGCCAACACCTACCCTTCTCTAGGTATTCTCATTGATAAACATCTGTCCTGGAAACCTGCCATATCAAGTAAAAAATTGCAGTTCCAACGCACAACATCAGCATTGACTTCATTCTCTAGGAAACTGGGCAAGCCCGCCCCTACTGTGATTTTGAAGATCTATCAAGCTAAATGCATGAGCGTGGCTACATACGGGGCTGGAGTTTGGGGCTATGTGTCTGCAGATGAGCTTCAAATTATAGAAAATGATTTTCAGAAATATATATTAGCCCTCCCTCGTAGTGCTCCTACTTACGGTGCCCATGTGGAACTCGGTTGGGAGTATCTGACTGATATCATTAGATACCAGCCGATTCTACTATGGCACCGAATATGGACCCAGGAGCAATGTCATCTAACTAGGTCACTAATATCGGACTGTCTCACTCTGTCTCACTGGAAAAAGATTCCTTGGCTGTTATATGTTTCTAAATTTTTGACCGATCTGAATTGCCCTGCATATTTCACTGACCCTGAATCTTTATTGGACATACCTAGAAAATCCCTGAAAAAGTTATGTGCCGCCCACCTAAGCGACCTACGTCTGTGCTCAGAACTTGCCAAAAAGTCTAATGTACATTTAACGATGATTCAATCCTCCTACGGCATTCAACCGTATCTGTCTTTTTTTCTGTCAAATTATGAGAGATATGTGTTAACCAGATTTCGGTTTGATGTATTTTATCGCCTTGTTTCACTGCCTGTGCCCTCAGACTGGTCACGGGAATTAACAAACTGTCCTTGTGATGGTCATAGTCGCCAGTCAACCCTGCATGTAATCCTTTTCTGCAGCTTTTATGAGTCCCCGCGGAAACGATGGCTGGTCCCACTTCTCCGGCACTTAGGATTGAGAAGACGCAGACCGGGTCTTTTGGCACTTCAATACTTAGACACCCCGTATGTTGCCAAAACTGTAGCCTGCTATCTCAAAGCTTGTTTGAAAATTCATTCCCAATTACTGGCAACTGTTCCCTAATATTTTATTGACTATTGTGATATTATCCTTGTGTATAGAGTGTCAGTGTTAATTTGAACTTGAATGATTTTTTCACTGCTTTGAAGCAATAACGCCTTGCCTCTTTTAGTAATCAATGAGCATATCGAACTTTTATAATGTTGTAAAACATATGTTTTTAAATACACTTTTTATGATTGTAAATTCAATCGAAATAAAGTTACCTTTTTGATTGATTGACTTAATATTTCACCATATTAATTCATCACTAATCCTTTATAGGCTTCCTGAATAGCGTGCGTCAACAAGGGCTACATAAATACAAACCTTTGTCTCCTCTATCCTTCTGCTATCATTCCAAATCAAATAACTGACTAACCTATCCACCACTTAAAATGTACTTGCATGTTTCACTATACTAATTCAACACTAATCCTCTATGGGTCCCGAAGTAGCGTGCTACTCGCCGAAAAAGCGCTTTGACACCTCGTAAGGGGTAGTAAGCGCTATATAAATGCAATTACAATACAATACATTACTCATGACATGGTCAGTGACATCACTGATGGCATCGCAAATTACATCCTTGATTACATCATCCAGCATAGTAAACTCCAATATACTTAATAAAATACCAATTAGATTCTTTAAAAGTAAGAAGACGAAACATGTGAGTGTGTGAGTAGCTGTATGGGTGAGTGAGTGACTGTGCCATTGATTGGATAGATGACTTAGTGACTGTGTGAGTGGCTGTATGGGCTGGTGTGTGGGTGTATGGGTGGCTTAGTGCCTGTGCGAGTGGTTCTACTGGTGAATGACTGGGTGTGTAAGTGGGTGTATGAGTGAGTGGCTATTTGAGTGGATGCATAGGTAAGTGAGTGGGTGTGTGAGTGGCTGTATAGCACAGTCAGTGTCTGTGTGAGTGGCTGTATAGGCGAGTGAGTGGGTGCTTGTATGGATGTGTGAATGCGTATTTAAGTGGTGTGTGGGTAGCGTATGGGTGAGTGAGTAGCTGTGTGAGTGGCTGCATTTGTGAGTTAGTGGGTGAGTGGGTGGGTGGGTGGGTGGGTGGGTGGGTGGGTGGCCGGGTGGGTGAGTAGATGTATTGTACAGCCAGCGTCTGTATGAGTGGCTATATAGGTGAGTGACTGGGCGTTTTAGTGCTTGTTTTTATATGTAAATGGGTTTGTAAGTGGTTTTGTGAACGTATGAGTGAGGCTGTAGGACTGAGTGAGAAGCTCTATTAGTAGCGGTTTGCGTGAGTGAGTAGCTTTGTGAGTGTCTGTATGAGTAAGTGACTGGGTGTGCATCAATAGTTGTATGGTTCTGTGAACGGGCGTGTGAGTGATCGTGTGGGTTTGTGTGGGTGAGAGAGATTGTATGGGGGTGTGAATGAGTGTGTGAGTGATGTAATTACTGATGTCATCAGTGACATCACTGACCAGGTCATGAGTGATGTAATATGAGGTCATAACCAGTGCATTTCAGGGGTGTAAGTTATGGTTAGCTCAGCCAACTATAAAGGCTGAATTTCACTGGTTTTGTACGAGTGAAATCGGAGCCCCAATTATAAAGTCCCTGTAACCTTTGTTTTTTTCAGTGAATGTCAATTTTTTTTTTAAATGTTATTTCCTAACTGTAACTTGCAACCTTTTAGAATGAGTGCGTGAGAGAGTACATGAGTGTTTCAGTGGGTCGATGAGTGCACGAGTATTTGAATGGGGGTGTGTGTGGGGGTGTCTAAGTGGGTCGGGGAGTGGCTGCATAAGTGTCTCACTGGGTGCAAGAGTGTCTGAGTAGGTTTGCAAGTGCCTCCATGAGTATGAGTCAGTCTGTGAGTGAGTGCATGAGTGTGAGTAGGTCTGTGAGTAGGTGCGTGATTCTCTGAGCGGGTCTGTTAGTGTGTCTCTCTTTGAAAGGGTCTGTGATTGGGTGTGAGAGAAAATGAGTGGGTTTGTGAGTGAGTGTATCAGTGTTTGAGTGGGTCTGTCAGTGGGTGTGTGAGTGGCTATCTAAGTGTCTTTGTGGGTGTGTCAGTGACTGGGCCACAACGGACACACACCGGTCCCTGTAAGTGCAGTTGGGCTCTCAGAGCAGGGGTGTACGCTCATTACCATGCAGAGGACTTTTCCGTCCCAATAATTGTCCTGCTTCCATTTGCAAGGGTGTGCACCTAATTTTTGACATACATTCCACAAAACTGTATCGCTCAGCCACTTTGAGTCATTTCAGTAAAATACCTTGGATCAAAATCCAGCAAACGGAGAATAATAATGTAAGCATGTTCATTGGGCAAGTCACATATTGACATTTTTTAACTGCTAATGACAGTACCACTCTGACTTGAAGGGGCGTTTTCCTTTACAACTTAAAAAGAAAATAGCATTTTCTTTTAACCAGCTACACAATCCTCTCACAAAGGGAAGCAGTGTTTAGGTTGTGCAAGAACTGCCTGACCAATAGTTCAACGTGGCCTTGAAGGCATTAAGCCAAGAATATGTGCCGCCTAAACAAGACCGTATACCCAAAATACTGCTTTTTTTAACAATATATTTTGGTTACCAAGAAATATTTAGTTTTCAAATTATAAATATTATTTTAGTGTTGTCTAAAATGGCTATTAATTTCCATGGCTCCCTTCATTAAAATGGAAAAAGGGACGCATTCTAAGCATATTAACCACTAAATACAGTTTACTTTGCCACAATCAGGGCTTCAGATAAGGTAAGCCCGATTTACTTAACAGAACTGAGCAAAAGATGCCAAAATGCATAAATTCCTGCTATTCTCCTCTTACATTTTGTCGAATTGTTTGGATCAGATGACATTCTTAGCACTGCTTCACAAGAGATAATCTTCCACCTGAACTCAAAATGACTTGTTGAAAACAATGAAAACTAAATTATTTTATTCAGATGGACAGATCACTGTAAAGAAGGCGTAGATCTCAACAGTAGTAAAAATAAATACGTTTATCAATACGTTTTTACTAGCAAGTCATGTTTACTCTGTTCTTTCAAATGAATATTCCAAGTCATGCCAATTTAAAATCCCTAATTATATTTGGGGCCAGATCTTAGCTGGTTTGAAAATTACTACTCCCAATTTCCAGATCAATAAGATTAGTGTACGAAAAGTGGACAGCACATTCAATGTCCGGCTGAAAAGGGCACAGCTTGCTGGCTCAATGCCTAGCCTATTGATGGAACTTAGAAAAGGGTAGTTTATGTGCAGCACACAAAAGTGATCATTATTTGTGAATTATGAGCAAGACTAATTTAGCATCTCTCACTGGTGCTTCAGTCTATCACTTTCTTTTGTTGTTGGGTCATCAGCGATGGGGGACAGAAGAATTATATGCATCCCCTTGCCGTACACAGGATGATCAATATACTTTGCGTCTCTGCTTGTGTTAATTTCCCTGTCCCAGCAATGCAGGCTCTACTCTTTTCCTTAGCTACGATTTGAGAAGGCTGCTCCGCACTTACATTTGTCAACTGTATTGGAAAGCAGCATGCAACACCATCTCTAGCGCCGGCTCAGAGTGGAGAGTAACCAGCCGCTCGATGCAGGAGTGAAGAAAGGTCTGCAGGATTTGATGATGATGAGGAAAACTTCTCTATATATGATAACTATTCCGCAACTTGATGTCAGAAAAGAGAACCACGAGCCAGTACAGCAAGCCTGGATACTGCACAACAGCATGATTAACAAATACTTGTTGACTCTAGGTGTATATTTAGTGACTTTACTTTGAAAAAAAGAATTACATACTAAGATGGTTTTATGCATCTTTTCTCCTCCTAAACCAGTAAATAGATATAACTGCAGGGGAAATGTTGCCCTGTTTGCCTAATTTCATAATCATATGAGTCGTCACAATTTGGATAACCTAAGTTTTCAATCCGATAATTCTTCATTGAAAAACCAAAGGACACATTGTTGCAGAAGAGTAGCTTGTTGGAAATAACCTCCACTCTAAAACCTGGTACATGTGTACATACTTTTGTCAATTATGCATTCCGAACTGCCACAGCCATGGGCTCAAACACAAACCGGACTCTAAGATCATTTCACGGTCAAGCGGTTCATGAACTAGGGTGGAGGCACAGAGTCATCTTACCAGATCAAAAGGAAATGTCCTCAAATTGCTGATCTCATTCGCCAGTAGTACTAGCCCGGTTCAGTTTTAATGTTACTGCTCATCCACAGGCCATTCCTAAAGAACTTAATCTACGGGCCATCTCATTCAGAAACTCCTTGTGCAGATGGTAGCCTGGGTGTTGTCCTCATACATGCAGAAATGAAATCCACATTGGTTATTCAAAATTGCCAATCTCCTCATAAATGTTTTAGAAACTGCAGGAATAAGGGCGTACCCTTCGGACTGCAAAAATCCTCTCTCCCATCTCAGTTCTGTTCACCATACTTAAGGACCACATTCCAATCCCTGCGCTTTCTCTTCAGGCCCCTTTATGTAGTCGTGCACCTTCTATTTCTGCCACTCCCGAAATGCCATTGGTCCACAATCATTCGGAGGCGACCACTGAAGCACTTGCCCCTCTGGGTTTACACTGTATCTACACTGTGGATGGAGTGTGGGCTTTGTGCTGAGCCTATGGGGCAAGTGTTTCTATATAGTGCATAAAGGTTATTGTGTTATGAGAGACAGTGCTTAACAGTGTGATGGACAAACAAGCGTGAGGTAAAAGTGCACATCAGTTTGTGTTTACCATTACAATGAATCACATTCACAAAACAGTGGGGTAGAAGCTTGCATTTGATAACTTTTTTTTGTGATGAAGAAAGCATTGCAAGTGTCAAGTACTCAAAGCAGATCTGAGTGGATGTTACTGGCATGCACCCTAGCCTCCTTTGGAAAACACATAGAAAGTGTAGTTCCATCTTAACCACAGTTAGCATTTTCCCTACTAAAGGTAACTCGGAGGATTACCATAAAACCAACTAGAGTTGACTAGTTCAATATTCACGAGAACAAAAAAAACAAAAAAAAGGAATAAATACTCACTGATCATATAATTGTGCTATTTTTATCCCTTTTGCAAGGCGGGCCAAGCCAAATTCTAGTGTTCAGCAATTTAGTAAGATACTCAGCTAGGGTAGTGATCACTCATCGTTGGGCGCCATAGCCACCATTTAGAAAGAAATATTTCCTGGGCATCTAATGTCCTGCACTCAAGACAAGCGAGAATACGCTCAATTAGCTTAGTATATGCATTCTACTGCCTGGAAGTGACAAATACTGAGCAGGTTTAGTCAGTGCTGAACTGGTTGAAAATAAATAAAATGTAACCAGCATTAAGTAATGCAAGCTGCAAGGGAGAAGATATGATCCTGTGTATAAATTGTCCACTGTGGAACTCGAATACCAGAGTTTTAAGCCCAGCAACCCCGCTTGACCATCTACACGTTCCAGGACAAATCACTAACTTCCATCTCCGATGTCCACCATCTGCAAGCCTGAAAACCGCTGAAATATGGTAAAATCGTGGTATTAAGTACATCATAAATGGGTCAAAAGTAGGATAGCTATGGAATATCTTTCTAAATACCTAGGCTACCAGATGAAAGCATTCCTGGATCACTAGTTCCTGTTGAAGTCAAGGATTGTCTACTTTTATCTATCAAAGGTGCTAAAAATAAGATGGACCATGAGAAATAGTCGGAAAGGTTTCAGTTTAATAAACGTTAAAAACAAGGACCCTTAAGTAGACTTTTATTCTTGAAATCAGACTACGGTACATTACAAATATAACCTTAAAATAAGTATAAGTAAACTGATAAATATTGGTAGCCGCCCCTTTAGGGTAACTTGTCAATCTTTCTGGGCGGCGAAAACATTGCAGTTCAAGTGGGTTATCTCTCACCGGGTGCTCTTCAGCTCTGTGGCCATATTTAATTTTAGAAATACTCTCCCACATTTGTCCACCGAGATTAAACTATTTGTACCGAAAATACTTCCTTAACTGTATCACAGATTTTACAATAGCAGGCTGGCAGGAGCACTATACCTCTGTTTATTATCTAGATACACATCTGTAGAAGGGACTCAATTGACAAGCTTAAACTGTATTTTCGATGTGGTCATGCAATGGATCATTGTGGTAACCTGGCATCAGCTTTTGTCTTAGTGAGGGCAAAATCTGGATGGTAACACTGCATACATTCCTCTGGAAGTGCTGCTTATTCCAACTTTGCCTACCGCAACTCTACCTTTGTAGAAATACTATAATAATATAATGGATGCTCACTGACTGAAAGATGACTTAAGGTGTACTCAAAATCTGGAGCTTTCAGGCTGAGGAGAAAATTAACTTTCCACAATTTGTCCTCAATGAGGCCTTCAGTTAGACATGAACTACTCTACACTGTCCTATACTGGTCTCCACCTCTCTGTATCTTCACTCCACCTTCATGTTATGCATTACTATCCATTATTTTCTTGCTATTGCTCTGTGGGTATTAGAATGCCATTTGCTTTTCCTTTTACACAACCCATCACAACACTGAGTAATAGCCATTAAGTCTCAGCAATAGCTTGCTGACATATTCTGAAACACTATCTGCTGTAAGAGACATGGTCATTAACTAGAATGTCAGGTGTGAATGAGTAAGAAAATGTTTTGCACATTTTATAGCATGGTCATTGCCATAATCATTTTAGCAAGCCACGATAAAGTGGGTACCGTTTTTGGACCAATAAGTGAAGCTTCATAACACTGCACCTACGTACGCGAGAATTCCCCCACTCTACAGCGCCACAAGCATTTTTGGGTTGGACCACAGGAAAGCTATCACTATTGAGTCATCCTCATGTTTTCCTGAAAATTAAAAATAAAATATGTGCATATATTCAATGAAAAACACAAAGTTGAAAGTGAAGTTATGGTTACCTTCGCTTCGAACACCATAACATAGAAATGGTTAAATGTGGTTCTGATCCTTTTTGATTGGTCCGCCGTCTTTAACACCGTTCCACACTCTATACGTCTCCACCAAGTGTCCTCCTTAAGTTTGGGGAGTACTGTGTGAGACTGGTAGAAGTCATTTTTGGACTCCAGGAGTCAATCGGTGTTGCTTGCTCGTTTTTTTCTTCTGAAGTTAAGGGAGTCAAGCAAGGGGTTCCGCAGGGCTCTTCGCTTAGCCCCACCCTTTCTTTATATCTATGTCCCCGCTGGCCTCTGTGGTGGAGCTGCATGGATGTCAAATCATCTCCTATGCCAATGATACCCAGCTGATTTTTGCCTTCAGTGGCTCCCATGCATCTATTTCAAACTCCTTTATCGATTGCATGCACGCCGTCTTTGATTGGATGCAGAGTAGCCAACTTAAATTCAACCCAGAGAAGTGGAAATCATCCCATTTGGAGCTCATCTATCAAATTGGTGGGAAGATCTTTGTCCCCCCACACTGCCGGCCCTGCTTCCTCCTGCTGCTGTGGTAAAAGATTTAAGGGTGAAGTTTGACGCTGCCCTTTCTATGTGGCAGCAGATCTCAGCAGTGGTGGGCCAATGCTTCTCCATGTTCCGCACCCTGAAAAAATTCCTTCCCCTCCTCAATCGGAAAGCGAGGAGGGTGTTGGCTGATGAGCTGATCACTACACGTTTTGACTACACCAATACTCTATTTAGGAGCGGTGGAGGCATTGGTGAGCCACCTACAGGTGGTCCAACATGCGGTGGTCAGGTTTCATCTACGTCTTCCAAGGGGTTCGTGCACCGCATCAGCTTTGCAGGCTCTCCATTGGCTGCCCATCGGGAAACGGATATTACTAAAAGCCCTAGTCTTGGTGCATAGAGTGGTGTATTTAGCAAGTGTGGATTATCTGGCGAAGAGCTTTGCACAGTATTGTTCTTCTAGAAAGCGGAGTTCTTCCTCTGCCTCTCTTCTATTGATTCCTCGCTTCAAGCGGATCTGATGGACGGCAAAGCCTTCTACTTCCTGGTAGCCAAAGCCTGAAACGCATTCTCATGCGATTTGTGTCCGATTCCTATTGAGACTGCATTCCGTAGGAAACTAAAATCCTGGCTCTTCCCAGCGTGACAGTAAGGTGTGTCTCTGTTGGTGTATACTGCAGGGTTTGCTTTTTGCCCCTCTTGCACCAGAACACTCCCCGGAGTAGCCATGCGCTTTACAAATCTTATCATTCATCCGTTTAAAAAAAAACCTCTAAAATTCACTGAAAAAGGTTAGAATGCAACTATTGTTTCAAAATAAAACCTAAAAACCACTGAAACTAGAAAACGAGTTAATATAAGGGAATGTAATTGGTTTTAATATTTGATTTCTGGTAATATCTGTTAATGTCATACAAAGATCCTATTTTGCCGCATTTTCAGTAAGACCAAATAGCAGCCTTAGTCGACACTTATCCCCCTAATGGGTAATCCACACAGTGGAAAGCAGTCTATGCATAAAGCTGTGTTTTAACCATACATAATCTGCCCAAAAGCACACACTGGTCTGCTTTCCTCTTCAGGGAGATTGGGTATCATTAGTTCATTAATGACAATTAGAAAGATATTTAGAACACCCTTATATTTGTACATATGGCCAATGTAGTGGCCTTAGGTTCATAGAATCCTTTGACCCAAATAGACTAATCCGAAGAAGTAGGTTTTACTCATAAAGCAGAGTCCACATCAAATAATCTTCAAATGATGTAATTCTTTTATTTTTATTTTTTTGATGGTACATACAGACAAAACTGCCAGCACGTGTTTCGTTTTCCCTTAGACTTTGTCAAGGCATACGACGAAATGTGTAACGGACCAAATCAGATACACAAATGTCAATAAATCAGAATCTTGATAGTCTTTTCTTTAATACGACTGTCAATCTTTACTCACATTTAGAGCTCCGTTCGCCAAATGTATTCATTCACTAAAAAAGTGCACCACGATCCTTTGTATCGGACTCCTGTTAAGATCAATCTTTAGTCTCACCACTTTGTTATAACAAAGTGGAAAGCAGTCTGTGCATAAAGCTGTGTTTTAACCATACATAATCTGCCCAAAAGCACACTCTGGTCCGCTTTCCTCTTCAGGGAGGAGATTGGGTATCATTAGTTCATAATGTTAATAGAACTTCCTTACATCAATGCCCATCATTAGAGTGTACTGTCATAACCTTAAGATCTCAGTTGTCACTGTGGTAATTTAACCACCTAGAGTTGTGGCCAAACAGACCAGATTCAAAATAAGCACGAGATTTCCTGGAAAGTATGCAGGCATTGTATTTCAATTAGGAAACATAGCCCACTGCACAGAACACCCGATACAGAAACCTCTCGAATGTGTTATCCTACACCACTCCTTAGCCAATCCCAGTCTGGCACTATTTATTTATTTATAAAGTTTTATATTTATTAAAATGTTGGGTATTTTCAATATTACCAACAGTAAAATCTTGTTAACCTCTCAAAACGCCCACGACCCTGAAGCTTAGGTAGAGAATAAAACTAATCCACCACACTGTACACAAGTTGACCTCCCTCGGAAATTCAAAAGTAATGAAAGGTACTATTACAGGACATGAGCTCACACCAAATAGATGAGTGGTACGTAGTTTGTTTATGAAAGTCTGAATAGTACAAGGTAGGTAAACTAAACACGCCAGTCACCTGTCTGGCTCCTCCGCTTGGGATCTTCTCCTGTGTTCTCCTTCAGTGGTTGGATGTCACCCTCAGGGGGAAATAGAAATAAAAGATTTTGAAAATCTGTCCTAAATCGGACCACAGGACCGGTCACCACTTATCACCCCTACGTATGCTTCACCAACGTCAGTTCTTATACACAGCTTTTCTGCGCCAGGAACGCAGAGCCATAATAAAATCTGACACTGGTGCCATGAAACTAGGGCCCTCAAAGGGAAGAACCTTAACCCTAGAACTCAGTTCGCAGAACGGAGAGGATGAGTGGGGCGGTAAGGAATCCAACACTAACTACTGTTTCTTACAGATATATCGTTACCGAAGGTAAGTAACTTGTGCATCTGAACGAAACAGGTTAGTGTTAGATTCCTTACCTTAGAATAGATACCCCAGCAATACCAACCCTGGTGGTGGGTCTGCGAACCAATGATCACACCAGAAAGTCTTGGAGAACAGAACGGCCGAAAAAGCCATCTCTCCGGACTTGGCTGTCCAGGCAGTAGTGTCTAGCGAATGTGTGCAGGGAGTCCCACGTAGCTGCCTGACAGATGTCCTGCAAGGGGACTCCCCGACCCAGGGCAGTAGTAGACGCCGAGGCCCGAGTGGAATGGGCCCTCAGCCCTACAGGAGGCTCCTTTTAGCCAAAGAGTAGCATACCTTGATGCACAACACGACCCACCAAGTGATGGTCCGTCTGTGTACCGCCCGTCCCTTCTTAGCGCCCACGTAACCAACAAAGAGTAGGTCGTCCACCCGTAACTGGCGTGTGCGGTCCAGACAGAATGAGAGCGCACATTTTGGGTCCAGACGGTGGAGCCTCTCTTCCTCTTTCAAGGGATGCGGAGGCGGAAAGAAGGTGGGCAAGGTGATGGACTGCCCGATGTGGAAGGCTGTGACTACCTTGGGCAGGAAAGAGGGACGCGTTCTCTAAACAACTTTGTCCGGATGGACAGAAAGGAAAGGTTTGGAAGAAAGAGCCTGGAGCTCACTCACTCTCCTGGCAGAGGTGATGGCAACCAGGAAGGCAGTCTTAAGTGTGAGAAGACGAAGAGGGCAATTGTGAAGTGGCTCGAAAGGAGTGCACATCAAATAGGTAAGAACAAGGTTCAAGTCCCACTGAGACATCATAAAAGGAACAGGAGGAAACATGTGAGTGATGCCCTTCAAGAATCTATTGACAACAGGGGACTTGAAAAGAGAAGGCTGAGCAAGAGAAAGAAAAAAGAGGAGAACCTCTGAAAGGGGGGCAGAAAGAGGATCCACAGCCTATGCTGTGCACCATGCCACAAATTTGTTCCACCTGCAGGCGTATACCGATTTTGTGGAGGGACGCCTGGCTGCCAGAATCACATCACAGACCTCCGGAGGCAAGTCAAATGGCCTCAACTGTCGCTGCTCAATCTCCACGCATGTAGTCGGAGACTGGATAGGTTCGGGTGGAATGCCCGTCCCCTGCTGCTGCAACAGAAGATCCTCCTGAAGAGGCAGACGAATTGGGGGATCGACTGACATGCTGAGTAGCTCGGGATACCAGTATCTTCGTGCCCAGTCCGGAACCACAAGGATGACTTGGGCCCGGTCGCGCCTGATCTTCTTCAGCAATCTGGGCAGAAGTGGTATAGGCGGAAAGGCATACAATAGACCGCAGCTCCAATTGCGACGAAAAGAGTCTCCGAGCGAGTGCCGCCTTGGAAATTCCAACACGCAGAACTGATGACACTGCGCGTTCTCTTCGGTGGCAAATAGATCTAACCAAGGCTCTCTCCATCGCTGAAAGAGGCCTTGAGCCACGTCCGAGTTCAGACGCCATTCGTGATCCATCACGCACCGGCGGCTGAGTTCGTCCGCCCTGGCGTTCAGGGAACCTGCCAGGTGTTGTACCACCAGGGTGACGCCCTGGTTTTCCAGCCATTGCCAGAGGCGCAGAACCTCCTGACAAAGGGTCCAAGACCCCACCCCGCCCTGTTTGTTGCAGTACCTCATGGGGGTGGTGTTGTCCGAGAACACCTGCACTACACTTCCCCGGATAGAGGGAAGGAATGCCTTCAGTGCAAGTCGGATCGCCCGCAGCTCCAGAAGGTTCATATGGAGCCGGGACTCCGCCGGAGACCAGAGGCCTCTGATCTCCGCCTCTCCCATGTGGCCCCCCCTAGCCCAGGAGGGACGCATCCGTCACTACTACGTGCTCCGGTTGGGGCAGGGAGAGGGATCTGCCGTTGCCCCAATCGCGGTCCGTAAGCCACCACTGCAACTGTCTCACAGTACCCTCCGAGATCAGGATGTGGTCGGACAGGTTGCCCTGATGCTGGGCCCACTGAAATTTCAGGTCCCACTGCAGAGCCCGCATCCCCCACCTGGCGTGATCCACCAGAAGGATGCAGGAGGCCATCAGCCCCAGAAGCCGCAGCGTCAACCTGACCGAGACTCGGGATAAAGGCCGAAAGATCGGAATCAGAGCCTGAATATCCCGAACCTGCTGTTCGGGAGGATAAACCCGAAACTGCGCTGAGTCTAGATCCGCTCCGATGAAGAGGAGCTTCTGAGCGGGACACAGGTGTGACTTCGGCACATTGATGGAGAACCCCAGCAGGTGCAGGAGGTCGGCCGTAGTCTGGAGGTGGCTGACGACTGTCTGGGGGCGAGCCCGCCTTCAACAACCAGTCGTCGAGATAGGGGAAGACTGGCAGCCCTAATCTGCGCAGATGGGCTGCAACCACCGCCATGACTTTCGTGAACACCCGAGGGGCGCTAGTAAGGCCGAAGGGGAGCACGGTAAACTGGAAGTGCTCACGGCCTACCATGAACCGCAGGGCCGGCAGGACGGGGATGTGAAAATATGCTTCCTGCAAGTCCAACACTACCATCCAGTCTTCTGGGTCTAGGGCAGCTAAGACCTGAGCCAAAGTCAGCATCTTGAACTTCTCCTTCCGGAGGAAGCCGTTGACGTTCCACAGGTCCAAGATAGGGCGTAAGCCCCCTTTGCCCTTCTTGGGAACCAGAAAGTAGTGGGAGTAACAACCACGCCCTACTTCTGGCCCATGAACGTGCTCGATGGCCCCCTTGGCCAAGAGGGCCGTAACTTCCTCTTGCAGAAGTTGCAAGTGATCTCCCGACACACGGTGGCACTACAGTGGCATGGCTGGAGGGGTCGCCTCGAAGGGGAGGAAGTAGCCCCTTCGGACGATTTGCAGCACCCACATGTCCGATGTGATGGAGCGCCAGTGGAGGAGGTGATGGCGAACCCTGCCCCCCACTGGCGTCGAATGGGCCTGAAAGTTCCGACTAGGAAGGCTTTGAGGCGGATGCTGTGGGGGTGGATGTGGACTGGCCTCGCCACTGTCCCCTGCCACCGCCACGGCGGTTACCATGTCCGCCGCCGTGCTGGGTGTTAGTCTGCGGCCCGTGGCTGGCAGGACGTGAGGGGGTGCCCCTTCCTTGGCCACGAAAGGAGTGAAAGGCAGAAGTTTGCTGGCACTGGCCTGACAGGCCCAATGACTTGGCCGTAGCCCTGGAGTCCTTGAAACGCGAAAGCGCACTGTCTGCCTTGTCGCCAAAGAGGCGACGGCCATCAAACGGCATGTCCATGAGGGAATTCTGGACATCAGCCAAAAAGTTGGCGGATCTCAGCCAGGCGAGGCGGCGAACCTCCACCCTCATGGAAATCGCCCTGCCCAGCGAGTCTATGGTATCCAGTCCACATCGGAGAGAATACCGTGCAGCATCCCGCCCTTCCGCAAGTGCTTGAGTGCTTGAGCGAGTTTGAGCCGGGCCTCCTCCGGGCAAGCTGGCAGCACGTCCACAACCGTGTCTCACAAAGAGCGGGTATGACGGCCCAAAAGGCAAGCGGTGTTGACCGACCGCAATCCCAAACTAAGTGAGAACAGCTTCTTACCGAACTGCTCATACCATTTCGATTCCCGATCAGGTGGTGCAGTCGGGAATGCGTTCTGGGAGTTAGAGGCCTGGATAACCAGGCTCTCTGGGTGGGGTGGGTGGTCTGGAAGCTAGGGTCGCCCGGGGACGGGCGGTGGCGCCTGGCCACGTTCCGATCTACAGGGGGACCTGTAGCGGGCCTGGACCAAGTGCCCAACAGAACGTCAGTAAGGGCCTCATTAAACGGCAGTAGAGGCTCCGAAGAGCTTGCCTGCGGTTTAAGGACCTCGGTGAGGAGGTTAGTCCTCACGGCCACGACGGGGAGCTCAAGGCCTTGGCCGCCCTCGTCAGCACTACGCTGTAAGCAGCCCCCTCCTCCGTAGCCACGGTAGGAGGGGCGACAAAGCCAGTGTCAGGCGAAGTGTCCAAACTGCCCCCTCGATCCACTGCCCAGTCCTGATACGACTGGCACTCTCGTGCCAGACGGTCCTCAGACCCCTCCTATTCCCCCTCGCCTCCCATCTACTGATAGGTGCAAAGGATGGGGCCGGATCATAGAAGAATTGCTCTTCTGTCTGCGTCGAATGCGGCGTCGAACGACGCCGGATCGAGGGAGGGACCGGGGACAACGTCGTCCGGGGACGGCATCGGGGACGACACCCTGGGGGTCGGTGCCGTAAGATCGACCAGCGGCGACCCGGATCCGGACTCGGATCCAGTGGGACCTGCGGCATCGGGACCAAAGTCGTCGACGACGACGCCGAAGCACCCGGCCCGTTTGGGCTCCCAGTCCGGGCCGCGGGTCCAAAGGCACCACAGCAGGACCCGAAGGAGGAGAGAGCAACCTCATGAGGAAGGCATCTATTTCCTCCGGCGTCGCGTTCAGCCCAGGGACCGGCGGGTGTGGAGCGGTCAGCGGCACCTGGGCAGTGTGGGGGGTGGGGGTGGGTGGAGGGGGGAGGCTTTGAGTGGGGGTTGAGGGGGGGCTTTCCGGAAGAGCCATGTCGTCTCTTTGACTTCTTGTACCTCTTACCTGAGGACTTGGAGCCCCGACGAATGGTGTCGACTCGTCGAGCTGCGAGGAATGTGGCCCCGCGACCGGTCCTTCGACCTCCTCCTCGACCTTTGAAGGAAGCAGACTGCCGGAGCTCGAGGCACTTACGGGACCGCTCCCGCCTAGCCTTTGACGTCAAGGCCCGGCAGTCGGGGCACGACTTGTCGTCATGGTCGGCAATACAGGCACCGGCGATGGGGGTCGGTAATCGACATCAGTCGGTTGCAATCGGCACAGGGCTTGAACCCGGGCATCCCTACCGGCACCGATAGTCTTACGACTCGAAACAGGATAAAAAATATCTAAAAAGTTCGTCAAAAAGTGACTAAGGAGTACTGCTTTTTCCGGATCTGCGCTTGCTGGCGCAGAAAAAAGAAGAACTAACGTCAGCGCGCGAGGGCGGCGTTTAAGTACTCCGACGACGTCAACCCGGCACCAACGACGACGGACACGGAGCCGCAGACAACTCCTACCGACACGCAGGGGCACTGCTACGCAAAACTTTCCGGATCCAGTCTGACGCCTGGGGATATTCTAAGGTAAGGAATCTAACACTAACCGGTTTCTTTCAGATCCTCACTACTAGAATACTAGTTGGGCCATCACACCTAGAACGCTAGTTGGGCCCTCCTCAGTGCACCCGGCCATTATCTGCCACACGAAAGCCATTACAGTTACCAAATCCACCCAAAAATTATACAGTGTTAGATTAACCAGGCTAAAACCAATCAGCAGCACCCTTCAACTGCAATTTTGAAAATCAATGTCTGAGGAGCACAAGATAAGATGCAAGAAGTAGAGAAGAAACTACCATAATGCTCTAAGTCAAAAAGATCTACCTTGCTAAATACTTAATTTTTATTAACAAGGCCACAAATCAATGGAGTAGAAATGTTCAACATTTACTGTAGGTGGTTAGTCCAACTAATAAAAAACAACGCCTTTAGGATCCAACAAGACCTATACTCAAAGTATCCTAAATTAGTGACTCTAGTAACCCAGTACTACACTTAATCATCACCAACCATCAGACCAACTTCCAGAGAGGCCCTGTCTAAATGGACTTTTAAAGCGGTTTCTCTCTGCATCGGATGTGGACCTCCAGTTCATGATTAGGAACAACTTCTCAAATGCATACGTCCTAGACCCAGATCTTCAGCCCACCTTTTTGGACGTAAAAATTGCCCGACCCTAAGGTCCCTAAAAACTACTGGTCAATCTCCAACATACCATATTCAAGTGAGTTGACTGAATGGGCAAGACCGCTTCATGGTTATGAAAAACCACGTCCTGCATGGCCAGCAATCTAGGTTCAACCCAACGAGGGAACACTGAATCCCCTTGTCTAACATCAGAGACCAAGAGCAGAAACAGCAGAATGCATCCCTTAAATAATTGAGATCTCTGCAGTTACAAAACTACAGACAACCACAATTGTCCGATTATTATTGAAGAATTTGAGTGCATGACATAATCATCACCACGTAAGGAGTCATATGGTTTGCCACAAGGGTCATACTCTTCCTGAATGCTGCTCAGCATCTACGCAAGCCCTTTGGAATAGCTCCTTGAGCATTTCATTGCATTGAATATGAGAAATCTAGGATTTTGAATCGCCTTCTTAATCCTAGTCAACGCAATGATCTCTGGAAAATCCTCCAACTCGTCCATATTGATGACCAGATAGATCAGACTAGAGCACTGGTGATGGCATGCTTGAGACTTGTTCAACATAATTCACACTGGGCTCCAATGTAAAATGATTGACAAACTGCAGCAACTTCAAAACCAGATGCCTAGAATTTGCATATCCTCTTGCAATAAGCCTGGCAAGCCCTCCATTAGACCGTGTGGATGCAAAGTAGAAGTTTTACTGTGCTAGACAGGCGGAAAAAGTAGGGAAACCCTCACCCCGCTTTGTGTCTCAGGACTCTATACTCAAGTGAAAGCAAAAGAGGAAGGATCCAAGCCCCATTCCCATGCAAAAGCCTCGAAACCAAGCTATCCCACATTCACATTACATGAAAAGCGCTCGGATACCCTCGGGTCTAGCTAGCACTATATAAAACTTAAAATAAATAAACCTATAAATGAACTCCAGCCAAATGGCGTCAGAAACACAGAATATCAGATGGAGACCACAATTTTGCAACAAGATACCATACTGCCTCTGGCATCACTAAAAGCTGCGGAGCAACTGAAAGGTGTCAAGCATTGCCTTATAAAAGTACACAATGAAATAGTTGACTGAGACTCTTTAATTGTTGACGTTTACCAAATGTAATTATACTCACTGTGCTGTCTTTTAACAGTACCTTAACGGTAATAGGGAAGGCAAGCACCTCAATCGTAGGCCTCCTATAACTCAATGGATACAAACCTACAAGCTGCACGTACGCACATTTCTGCAGCATCTAGCCAGCGACACGGCCACTGAGGGGCTGCTGAGCACTATGAGTGCTACATTACAACTCTTTCCTTGGCAGCCTAAAGACACACTAGCAAGCAGTCCGCGTGTCCCCATCTGGGAATCGAAGTGCACAGGATCTGAAATGAAGTCATTCTTTCCAGACCCTCCTCGGGGTCGCATAACATTCTTCCACCCCCACCCTCCAAGTCAGAGCATGTTCTGCCAAGCCCCTCTGTTCATATCCTCTCCTTCCCCCGCCCACCTATTCTTCAAACAAAGAGGGCGCATCCCAGCTCCTGCCCGATGAAGGGAGCCATTTACAAAGTCAAGTGGAAAAGCACGGCTCCCAGAGGAGATCCAGCTTGGAGGCGAGAAGAGGATGCCTGGAAAACTCGCAAACTGCATTTTTCATGAAGACAACAGGGAGTGAAAGAGTTCCCTGAAAGTGCAGAGGTAATTTGTGGGAGGAATGAGGGGAAGGCAAACTGGTCAGATTTAAGACTTGCCTCTGCACGTCCAGCACGGCTGGGGCGGAGTCAGTCCGAACTGAACAGTGGTTCTGGTAGACCAGTGGGGTTGAAGCAGTCAGACGTGGCCGAATGTTGCCTCTGGAAGGCAAGCAAGGCTGACGGGTGCGGAGTCAATCAAAACAGGCCAGGATCTTTGAAAGGCTAGTATGGCTGTTGCAGAGGCAGCCAAGAACGTTAAAGGTTGGGAAATCTGACAGGATGATAGTCCCGAATATAGCTGAGAAATACAGGCTGGTGTTTCTGAAAGGCGGGTAGTGCTCGGGTAGAGTGCCCTTTAGCTCCAGAAGCCTGATGGCACAGCACCCCAGGACACTTTAAAGTAGCCGAGTGGCTGGCAGGATTGAAGCAGTCAATCCCATGTCAGAGTAGGTCTTGACATGCAAGACTTGCTCACCGCCAAACTTTCTTTGGGCCCATGGTCATAGATTTGAATCTCGACAGGGCCACACGGCTGCTGCTCCTTCTGCGGTCACTCGTGCCAAGAGGTACCTGGGAGTGAACCAAAGTGCACCAGCTGTATAATATTTTCACTAATACCCTAGATACCTTAACAGCCTAATGGCACACGTGAGATACGTCGGGCTCTACTAAAAACGTAACTGTGTATGTCAATTGTCCATTTTTGCATTATGTACAGAAATCAGAACAAATATTCATCTTGTCAAAGGCAATTTTACCTACCTACAATACCTTTAGCTTACCCCATCTATACATAGAGGCTGCCTAGGAGCTTCGTTGTGCTATATTAGTAGTCAGGCTTCTTGTTTCAGTTTTCAGTGTCGTGCCTCAAAAGATAGGTCTGCTGTCAGTCTAAGTCTATCTCCTGCCTTCATAATCTGTTTAACAGGACCTTTAATTTTAAAGGGAAATGAAGTCCCTGGGCATTTATGGCCCTTACATAGACTTGTGGCATTGTTCTGGTCTCTCCACCTTAAGCAAATTTGGGGCAATATTATATTATGACAAGAACTGGTGGCAGACCTGTGTAAAATTATTCACTAAGACAGTACGCACCAGTCTAGCTTGCCGAGGCAAAAGCTGCTATCCTGACACCTCTACGAGCCAATGGCACACAGGTTACTTAAGTGACATAATTCAAGATTTTTGGGGCTCAGATCAAGATATATTTAGTGGTCATGCTTTCTGTACAATGTTAAAATATGTTACCCATGTTCTGCTAATTCGAGCCAACATTATGTCAAGCAATAATTCATTCTACATTATGGGTCACATAAAAATTCCTGATATATGTGTTTGGAAGAGAGAAACCGCTACAAGTAGGCAGACAGAGGTTGAAACTCAGAAACAGACCGCGGTGATATAAAATATATAAAGGAAAAGCACTTTTCCGGGTGCCCGATGGTAGGGGGCTAAGGGGGAGGGGGGCGCTTGGAGCCTGGACAATTGTCCATTTTGCTCAAGCCGTATAACAGCCCTGGGTTATCACTTTCCACACACATCAGGACAAACTCATGTTGGTCGGCCCAGCCCTTAACACAGCAGCGTACTGTCCATAGTACTCTGGGAATTTGCTTTTGATAATATGATCCAATCACAGCAAGAATGTAAGGGGAGCACAAAAGGCAGTGCATCACAAGGGATGTCGATTACACATTTCATCATGCATGTGCAGAAGAACACTGAGGTGTAAAAGGAATAAGCAAATAATAAATGGAAAACCATTCATGGAAATAAAGTGATTCATTTGATTACCAAGGATGGTACTAACAGGTAAACGAGAAATACAAGTAAAAACACATCAACAGGGGCTTTGGAGTCGCGCCGAAGGAGAACAGAACCCGTGCTATTGCTTTTGTAACTTGGCGCTGTTGATCAGAAGGCGTCACCCCGCAAGCACACGAGTATTTGAAGAAAAAAAGATTTAAATTACCGGAGTGCACGGACACATGCTCATCCAATTACAACAACAACAAACATATGCACGACACGAAGGTTAAAGGTTCAATTTCTTGCAGATTCAAATCAGACTTTCATCATGCCAAAGTCAATAAAATGAGCAACTTCAGCTCGGCAACAGCAATACCTTTTATTTGTTCACGAAATAAAAGTAAGTAGTAAGACTGGTGCAACAATCGAAAATGGAATTATTAAAAACATAAAACAATAAATAAAAAAATAAAAAAGGTTTAGACCCTACGTGTCCAAAATCGCAATCCACCTTTAATGCAGACTGTACTAAAAAAAAGTGTGTTATAAGAAAGGATTACATCTTTTGCAGCCTACATTACGTAGATTAGCATGGGTGCTTTTGTACTATATTTGAAGTTTATATGCATCCACTTATAAGGCTGCTGCGGAGCAGGAAGGCGTAGCAAAGGTATAATCTGGGGAAATAAAACGATTGAAAAAACACAGCTCCTGGAAAGCAGAACTGCGCGACAGCTGGTAACCCTGATTCCACAGGCTGGTCCCAGGCGTCAGCGTCTGAGCGGCTTCCTGCCTGCCAATCAGCAGTCACAGATGGTATAAGCAGCAATAGGAGGAATCACGAAGCTACATTTTTTCATCTTGTTTACTTTATAATTGTTGGGTGTGCCCTTTCATTGGCTACAAAGATTTAAATATGCTTCTTTGAATTACAAATAGAATACGACGATTGAAATAACAGAACAGGGATAGCGGCTTCCAGAGTACATCTTCTCTAAAACACATATTACAAATATTGTAAATTATTGTGTGGTATAGGACCGACAACACAGCCAGCATACAGCAGGAAACAAATCAATGAGTAATAATTCTTAAACCACCGAGTGCCTTGGAGGCAGCGTCTTCATTCTTTAGTAGTTCGTTTGTGCAACCTTTAGAAATGAATGAGCTGTGCAGCTGAACTGCTAGAACTAGCCTCCTCTGCACTAGACAATGCGTTTCAGATTAATCAGGTCTAAGCAGCGTCGTCTCCAGTTCTTATCTTCTACTGCCCTCCTTCTTGTCTCAGACATACTGCTGCTACAGGGAAAGGTCCATTTTTGGATGGATTTCTGAGATTCCCATCCAGACTCAGATTATCAAGACATCTCCCACACGATCCCAGCCGCTTCTCATTTACACCATCCCACATCAAAAGCCACTGGTTAGAACGCAACCGTAGAATTAAAATCCCTCTCAATGATTTAACTATGCTACTTAAAAGAATACCTCCCAAGTGGCTATACTGATGATCAAAGGAGCCACGGACTGGTCCAGACATAACGAGATATGGTAAGCTATGGCAGCCAGGGTGCGAAACGCCCCCACAGTGGAACCAATGGCAGCGTGGCGTAGATTGGTGCCAGAGAGCCGAAGAAACTATTTACAAGTCCAGGGGTTGCACAAAGAAATGGAAGACGGTCTGGGGGCTGTGGCAGAAATACAGGGCTACGAGGGGCGGATCAGGGCCTGGTGTATAAGTGTTAGCTGTCCTACATGCGTCTGTTACAGCTTTATACAGTATGGTGAAATGCTGTTCTATTACATGCTCTATGAACACTGTAGTGTAATGTATGATATCATGAGCACAGTTAATAAAAAGATTTATAAAAAAAATATGAATACCTCCACCATCCATGCTCTACTGTATACAGACCTCTCTTCTGACCCACCCCAAAACAGGAACAGCGGTGAAGAAAGAACATCTTCCAGAACCAAGGCTAAAGACTGACTCCGACAAATGAGCACATCTGGCAAGCCCGACTGTCTCCTTACTACAAACGAGACGTAGCATATGCCATCTTCATCACCACAGCTACAGGGATGGCAACTCCATGCCCCTGGGCGCCTGTGACAAAAGACCCTCAAAACTATCACATGACATCACCCCGCTTTGACCAACAACCCGTTGTTTTCTCTGTTTAATTGCCTTGGTAAAAAAATACAAGAGAAAATAAAATGTCATGTTCTCAAAATTCATTTGATTAGTTACAATATATACACCTCATTAATAGCAAACCTTGTCTAATCATGTAATAAATATTTAAATCACAAAGCTCTAGAACGACCACTGACCTGCCATAGCCCTTCAAACACCTTAAAGAAACTCAAAACATTCTCGACCCTGACCAAGTGGGATTCGGTTCTACACAAGACACAGAAATCTTTGATATCCACAGAGGATCACGCTGTTCCTCAGACCAGTCAAAACACCTACCGCATGCTCAGGCAGGTACAGTTGCATCAAGCAAGACCTTCAAGTGGTTCAAACTCTCTGTCAGGTCATTCACAACAGGCCACACATAGTGTTCACAGGAGAGAGGAAATGCCTATCTCCTGCTGTGTTACACAGACACCATGTACTCTGTCATCTTTGCGCTCTTTTCCTCCAAAAGCTTAGTCTTAATCCAGGTCTATCAAGGTCGTAGCCCCACCACACATTGTTGATACCTCACCTGCCATGACTTCCATCAAAGAGTGGATGGAAAAAGCAGTCTTAAACAAAACAACTTCCAAAGAGGTTGTTTTCATGGGTCTTATACACAGAAGTATCATCTCTTCCACCGCTAGCCCTCTACACCTTCATTCACCTTTCAATGTTTGGCGCTGGGGAAGCCCTTGGGAAGCCATGCGCTCTATAAATAACATACACTTAATGTTTGCTGCATTCGTAGAAATTAGAGCCATAATACTGCCTTCTTACAAGTGATACTTTCAAACAAATGCACAGATAATGCCTTGCGGAGATATTTTCTGCTCAAACCACTCTCTTGCCGTTATCTCGCATGGTTTAGGTGAAGTATGACCTACTATTGAAAAAGTCATTGAATATCAGCAAACCACATTCTACACCAAAAGGATAATTTCATGAAGTCACACAATTTCACAAATTAACACAATTATTGTTTTTAAAATGCGTTTTCGCACAACCCCAGCTTTAAATGGTAAATTCTGGATTTAGGTACTACAAACCTCAAATGTACAAACATGAGTGTGAAGCTGTAACTAAAGCAACATTAGACGAACTTGTGTTAGCATATTTTAAATAGGATAACATTGTGTATATTTATGTTGCATATAATCTTTAGTATGGGCTTGCAAATGCATCACTAGAAAATACACAATACATGTAAGCACACACCATCTGTATGCCAATAAATACCATGAAGCAGACTACTGGCTGACTACTGTATACATCCAGGCTCTGAACTAGGGACAAATAAGTTCTGAGCTCTGCCTGCAGACCCTGCGCCCCCCCCCCCCCCACCCCCTTCGCGTCTGACACAGGAAAAGCTGTCAGCAACGTCAGTGGCACATTGTGGCGTTCGACAGAAGCTCTCACGTGGCGACAACACTCCACGCCTCACATACAAATTAAACCCGTCGTCGCCTTGCTAATGAGCCCCGATCAGATGCTCTAACATCTCAGGCCTCCGTAAA
The DNA here is from genome assembly GCF_964261635.1 of Lissotriton helveticus. Taxonomy (NCBI): domain Eukaryota; kingdom Metazoa; phylum Chordata; class Amphibia; order Caudata; family Salamandridae; genus Lissotriton; species Lissotriton helveticus. Next base: position 356,826,589 of record NC_136061.1, on the reverse strand, counting down.
GAGAGTTGTAATGTGTGGTCGAAATATCTGCCATACCATGGGCTTCATAACTTTGAAACTAAGCCAGCTGCATTATTCCGACAGGCCTCAAATAGGTCGAACTATGTCCATGGTTATTGTACATCTTTCAGAGACGTCGACCTATTGCTAACATTCGTGCTCAGCATTTTAAAGATTATGGCCTGAATCGATGCATTATTTTGGAAAATATTATAGCTAAAATGTGGGTGTTCCAAGTGACAATGTTCCCGCCCACATCTCTTGCTTGTGCCTTCTGCAGGGTGGCGGCCCTATACCAGAGGCCCCCAGGGGCTGTGGAGCATTTGTATGCCATCATGCTTTAATGCAAGGTTACAAATATAGATTCTAAAGCACAAAATGCTATTCTCCGTCATAATCCTTACTTCCTAATGGGAAGTAGGGAACCCTGAGATTGCGTTAGAATTAAAAAACGTTTATCCTTATTTGGGGATTTTCATTTCTCTTGACCCCGCAGTCAGGTACGCCAAGAATCTCCTGCCACCTTTGCAGAGGCATAACGGCGACATCGCTAACTGGAGGAGACTTCCGCTCTCTTTGCTGGGGCGAGCGGCTCAGTTTAAAAAGATGCCTTTGCTTTGTTTCCTTTATGCCCTTCAGAACTCCCTGGATGTAGTTCCGGCTAGTTATTTCCGTGAGGTTGCGGGATTGCACGTAGCCTTCTATGGGAGGGCAGACCCCATATCGCTTTAGCAAAACTGACACGTCCCTGGTATGATGGAGGCATCGCCCTCCCAGACCTTAAACGGTACTATTGGGCTTCCCAGCTGGCTGCGATCAATCATGGGACATATGACCCCTTTGCGGATCCCGGCTACGCCATGGATAGATGGCTTCTCCCTGGTGGCAGCTATAGTAGGGCATTGTACTCTAAGCCTACAAAGTTAGATTTGTCAGGACCGACCAAGCATGCGGTTCGGACCTGGCATGATGCCACAAGCTCTTTGGGATGGAGCAACAGGTTGACACTAGCTACCCCACTTTTTGACTCGGAGCGGCTGAGTAAGCTTTGGAAAACGAGAGGGTTTGATAAATGGGACCTGATAGGAATCTCCACCGTTAAAGACATCTGGAGCAAGGGGAGGATTAAGTCATTCGAGGACATGCAGAATGAATTCAAACTGGCGAGCTCTGAATACTTTTGTTACGCTCAAATTATACACTCACTCTTGGCGGCCTTGTCTGTTGACGCTGACCTCCCGGAGGCTTCTCCCCTCGAGGATAGAATTTTCGATGGTCACCTCCCTGAAAAAACAATCTCCTTGGTTTATAAGAAGCTAATCAATCACAGGGCTGACCTACTTAGCGATTTGAGGGAGAAGTGGGTGCGAGATGGAGTAGAACTTGATGACGAGGACTGGCAATCGGCTGTCTCATCTCCCAAAGTGGTTGCCAGTCCTGCACGGTTGCGACTCGTTCAATTAAAAATATTACACAGGATTTATGTTACGGGGCCCCGCCTACTACAGATGGGTTTGTCTGACTCTGGATTGTGTAGACGTAATTGTGGTCTCACGGGGACATTCCTCCATGTTATTTGGAAATGGGGATATGTCACTGAGTACTGGAGTAAGATTCACAACACTATTCATGAGGTCTTGGGAGGTCTCCTTGCTACCAGAGGCAAGGAGGTGCCTCCTTAACATATGGGAGCCTACCGACCTTAACTCCGCTCAAACACAGTGGGTCACATTGAGTTACATGATAGCTAAAAGGAATATTGCCCAACAGTGGGGATCAGAACAGTCTTCCACCCTTGAGACCTGGAAGAGTAACTTAGATTGGAGTATGTTCCGGGAAAAAACTGTTTATGTGGAAAGGGGCCGCCCTCGAAAGTGGGTGTCAATACGGGGACCTTGGAATCAATATAGGGGAGAGATCTGTGTGCCACCAAGGAATGCTGATTTTGATGTACCCCCATCCCCATAAGGTCTTTGATATGCATGTATTTTTGTGTCCTGTACCACCCGTGGGCGACGTGCTGAATGTGTCATTATTCTTCTGTATTGTGTTTTTCACTGATGGTTTGGTTTTAATAAAAAGAATTGGGGGGAAAAAAAACTTTATCCCAATTCATCAAGCTGGAAAGTCCTGTTTACCATGTGTACCTCATACCAAATATACACACAGCACGTGAAAGAGTCTTGGATTGTTTTGAGAAAGAGTAAGACGATGAGCAATTAAGATTATGGAAACTAAATCAAATCATTACCCCGAGCACTATATTACAAGTCTGTCTTTATTTCACGAGGCTGTATGGCCAATTCCTTACCTAATATTCCATGATAGCCATCCAAACGTCACATGCACACAGAGTATTTCATATGTAGTGAAAGAGCTCCAAAGGACCACTACAGAATGCAAGAGTTCTACAGACAAACATTAAAAAGTACTTTCACCAGCAGTCTAAAAGTGGCAAGGGTGTCCGACAGAGCTAAGCCAAATCAGCAAAGACAATTAAATGGCTTTCCATGACACTGCCTGACTACTCACGCCATATCTCTCAGTCAACCAAAGACAGGAATTAAAGGTATGAATCAGATTTAGCAGAGGAAAAAGTGCACCAGTGGATAGTGAACGGATCACTCCTAAACAGATGAGAGATGGGATTCACTCCACTCACAACAAGTTGAGTTGGGTTTGTAAGGGACAACCACAAACAGGCTCATGCTGTACAGGTTGAGGCCATCCTCGTCTAAGAGGAAGAAGACAATGGCAAGTCTGGAAACAGAAGTATATGAAACCAGAAAAGACAACATATACAATTAAACAGTTAAAAAAGATCTCGTCCACAGAGCCTTGGTTGGGAAAGGAGCAACGCTAGGCAAACTACCCCATTCAGATGGCCTAATGGTGTCACAAGGGTGACCATATTAAGAAACATAAGACATACCCAGCTCCAACTATACCTGCCACACAGGGCTAGCAGAACACGTGCGATTCTAGAAATAAAGAGACCAGCCAGATGGACAGATTCAGACATACAGGAAGAGGAGACTTTCAGGCACCTTATTCAGGCAATACAGATTGCAATGCAGCCTACTGGAACAGATGGAGAAGAGTTCCAGAATGCTGAATTCTTGAACATGCAAAAGCACAGCACTTGGAATACCTATCGAGAGCAAACTGTACAGTAAAACTGGATGAGACAGGTCAAATCAAAAGCCCAAAGATACCAGTAAGCAGTAAACTTGTTGGAAGAATTGCGAGAGCTGTATGTTCCAACAAAGCCAGGCACACCAAAAAAATATCGACTCGTTTTCCTACATTCTTTGAGGTGCACAAGAAACTCCTGGGAAGAAATAGGGGAGGCAAAACGTCACTTCAATCTTTAGGAAATTTAGGAAGAAAGAGACTGCAGGAACGTTTGATACGTGCAAAGAAAATCTGCATAAAATAGCAGCCATACTAAAAAGCAGGTAAGCTAGCCATAAGAATGACTAAGATCCTAGGCTAAAGAGTGCAACCAGACTCAGTGCACTTGAATGGCATGAAATCCTGCAATGCCTACATGAGCCTGCATAGTGGAAGTATTCTACAGCCTGTGGCACTAAGACAGGAAGGCACCAGGGACACGCAAAGTCATACATCCGAGTACAGGTCAAAGGAATTAATGGGCAAAAAGACACCCAGGTTAGTTGAATACAGTCAAAGAGTGGAGCCAGTAAGATCAGAAACAGACAACAAGTCATAAGAGAGAGTCAATACTGCAAAAGCCACAGGAAGAGGAAACAATCTGCAGTTGTGTCAGTCCTGTACAGCAGGATCATCACCCCTCCACTGCCTAAAGCCCGCAGAAACACAGAGGAAGGGGTGACATCGACAATGAGATGTGACCACCTCAATCTCTTTTTTGGTCTCCCTCTCCAGCCTGTTTTATGTGTCTTTGTTAAGCGAATAGTGCACACTCTAGAACCATGGTCAGAGGTCATCGGTCATGTCCAACTTCCAGCAGAGAACTCCAGTACCTGAAGTGGCATGGTTCACCGCTCACAAAACTCTGTGAATCATAAATAGGGCTCCCAGTTGGTTTGTTTTTTTACATTCCCGTCTGTATTTATCCATGTTTATTTTTTGCTAATTTTATCTGTATTTATTCAGATTTATTTTGGGTTTTGTGGAAAAATGAAGAGGAAATTAGTAAATTTACACATTTATGTAACTGGTAAATATGCACTCATGCTTGAATACGTATTAAGTTTCAATGCTGTAAACACCCGCAGAAGATAAATCAATGAACTTATAAGAAAATATGCAAATTTCAGTATTAACCTTGTGCAGATCTACTGCTGTTTTGATAATCAACTTTATTGGTTATACATAAACAAACAATTCATTGGTTGCAGCTCATCAATCAGCATATGTAATAGATTTAAAGCAATAGAAAATATGGGGTGGGTCGATCCAATCCAGTCCAACAATATAGTCCGCATTACAGTCTCGGCATAGCGCAGTACAGAAGGGCAGCAGAGAATCATGGCGGTATCATATTGAACTATTTCTCCCACACCTTGTGAAATAACTCCGGGCACCCACGGGCTTCAAATAGGGCCTCCTCCTGGGTTCCGCACCAATCTACCCCTTTCCTCCACCCCCCTACAGTTGGCCCCTTGGTCCGTGACCAGTGTAGCGCTAGGTCTCTCTTGGCCACCGCCACCGCAGTTCCCAAGAGCTGTTTGTCCATTCTGGAGCCATCTAGACCCCCAAAGACCCCCAGCAGCATCCGCAGCGGATCGTGTGGGACCACCCACCCCAGGGCCCGTGTGAGCTCCCGCTCCACCCCTCCCCAGAACGCCGCTAGCGCCGGACAGAGCCACATCATATGGTAAAAATCAACAGAGACCGTGCCGCATCTCGGGCAATCCGAAGAGGGACGCAGTCGGGCACGGAATAACCGCTCCGGGGTGAGGTATGTCGCGTGGAGATAGTATATCTGCACCAGGCGCGGCCTAGAGGCCGTGGTTAGGGTTCTGGGCGCCATATGGGCATCTCTCCAGTCCGCCTCCTCCAAGGGGCCCACCCATCCCGACCACCGCGCACGAAGTCGGTCCAGGGACACGGGGCCATTATTCACTAGGGAGCGGTAGATGCGGGACACTCCCCCCTTGCCCAGATTCCCCATCATCACCTGGGCCTCCAGCAGGCTGAACTCCGGAAGGGAAACAGGTGGGGAGAGGTGTGTGTAGAGGGCGTGGCGTAGTTGCAGGTAGTGAAAGTGCTGGGCATGGGAGAGGGCATGGCGCTGCTGAAGGTCTGCAAATGTGCGAATATGGTCCCCCACCCAGACATCCTCAAGTACCGAGATTCCAACCAAGTCCCAGCGTCGAAACCCCGCTAGGGATGATACTTCCTGGAGCCAGGTCCCATGCCAGAGCGGTGTCTGCCGGGTACGTTTTCGGGGATACCCCACATGCCGCAGGGCGACGCGCCAGGCCAGGAATACCTTCCTGGTGATCGGGGCCATTGTCTGAGTGCCTGAACCTGCGGGATATCCATCGCGTCGAGCTCCACCCAGTAGGCTGGGTCGGACCAGCCGCCCGCATACCAGTCGTGAATAACAATGAGTTTAGTGGCCAGGTAGTAAAGGTGAAGGTGGGCCACCCCCATTATTCCGTCAAAGGGGAGGGGGGATACGGCCATGTGCGAGGGATATACGCGGTCGCCCACCTCCCCAAAGAAACCAGTACAGGGCCCGGTCGAGTTCGCGGAACCAAGGGCGTGGGAGGGGGATGGTGATGTTTTGCAGAATATAGAGGAAACGGGGAGGACCATCATTTTGAAGAGTGCGCTCCTACCCAGGGGATTGAGGGGGAGGGCCTGCCACCTCTTGAGGTCTGCTTTCATCCGGACGACCAAGGGCGTGATGTTCAGGGCCCACTCAAGCTCTGGATTGAGAGCCACCCACACCCCAAGGTACTTGACCGAAAGGCGTCTGAGGGGAATTGTTGATTGCCAATCGTAGCAGTCCCTGGAGGGGTGTAGCGGGACCAGCGTGGACTTAGCTGCATTAAGTCGGAGTCCAGAGACCTCTTCAAAGGCAGAGAGAACGTGCAGGCACCTGGGGCCCGAACTCACCGGATCAGCCAGGTACAGAAGCACGTCGTCAGCATAAAGAGCTATCTTGTCTACGTGGCTCTCGTTCCAGGTCCATCCCATGCGGGGATTGAGCCAGATGAGCGCCGCCAGGGGCTCCATTGCCAACGCAAAGAGGAGTGGCGAGAGGGGGCACCCCTGGCACGTACCTCTGCAGATCGGGAAGGCCTCGGAGAGCTGTCCATTAATAAGCACCCGGGCCCGGGGGTAGGCGTAGAGGACCTTGATAAGGCGGCGGAACAGAGAGCCGAAGCCCATCACCTCCAGCACGTCCAGCAGGTAATCCCAGTTCACCGTGTCGAAGGCCTTCTCGAAGTCGAGGAAAAGGAGGGCCAGGTACGGGGTCAGTCGGGTACGGTGGGCCAGGGCCAAGTGGAGGCGACGGATGCAGTGACTGGTGCCCCTAGCCGGCATGAACCCACATTGGTCGGGATGGACCAACTCTTGCAGGAGAGGCCGAAGCCTCTGGGCCAATACCGTGGCATTGATCTCTGTATTGATCAGCGCGATCGGGCGGTAGTCCGTGCAGCTCAGGGAGGGCGGCTCGGTCTTCGGGATAACCACCATCGTGGCCAGGTCCGACTCAGGGGGGAAGGAGCCGGTCTCCGCAACATGTCGGAAAAGGTCCAGCAGCCGGGGGCCAAGGTGTCACGGAAGGCGGTGTAGTATTCCTGTGGGTATCAGTCAGGGCCGGGCGTCTTACCGGAGTGCAGGAGGGGAATGGCTTCCAGAACCTCCTCTTAAGTGAAGGGGCGGTCCTGAGCTTCTGCAGTGTCCCGAGAGAGGGCAGTCAAGTGTCAGCCCGTCCAACAGGGCGGTCAGGGGCACTTCCGCGGGTCGAGCAGCGTAAAGGCGTGTATAGAAGTGTGCGAAGGTTCCTGCTATGGCCGTGGACGTCACCTGGAGGGTGCCGTCGGGATAATGCGGTTAATTTTGGGGTAAGAAACCAAATTGTGGAGCAGCTTACCGTTCTTGTCCCCCCACCCATACACCCGCGCCACCGACGAGCACCAGAGCATTTCGGCCGAGTCCAGCGACATCCGGCGGATCTCTTCCCGAACTACTGCCAACTGTCGGGAGGGGTCCGAGTGCCCAGTCAGGGAATGCGCAGCTTCCAGCTGCGTGGCTCGGGCCTCTAGCTGGGCAAGCTGGGCCTTCTGGTCAGAGCGTTTCACGTGGACCAGCCCCCTGGCGACTCCGCGGATAACGGCCTTACCCGCCTCCCAAAGCGTCCCTGGCGAGGGAACCGAACCCTCGTTGGTTGAGAAATAGTGGCCGAGTTCTCGGCCAAGGGACTCCACCAGGACAGAGTCCTGCAGGAACCAAGTATTTAGACGCCAGACCGCCCGCGGGCCCGACAGGGAGGACCCAAGCCGGCGGGAGACAGGGGCGTGATCGGATAATCCCCTAGGCAGAATGGTGGCGCCGGACACCAATTGACAGTCAGTGGCCGGTAGTAGGAGGAGATCGATGCGGGAGTGGGTATGATGGGCAGCCGATGTATGGGTGTCTTGACTCGTGCGGGGGTTCCAGATCCTCCATATATCACAGAGTCCCAAGGCCAAGGCCCAACCCGACAAGGCAGCAGCAGAGGAGACTCGGGCCGCGGATGGGTTCCCGGTTGTGTCACGGTGAGGCTGCATGACGGCGTTAAAATCACCCCAACCACCGTTAGGCCCAGCGGGAGAGAGGAAACGATCTGCGTAAGATGGCGAAGTGTCGAGGACAGGAGGGTGGGAGGAATATAGAGGCTCAGGAGGTTTAGGGGGCATCCCTTCATAACACCTGATATCACCACGTATCGACCATGCGGATCCGTTTCGGCCGCGGTCAGGGTAAATGGAAGGCCCTTTATAAGTAGGATTGCCACCCCCCGGGACCCTCGTGTAAAGCCGGAGTGCCAGACCGTCGCAAAGCCGCATCGGGCTAAGAAGTTACATTGGGTGCCCAGGAGGTGCGTCTCCTAGAGGAGGAGGAAGTTCGCCGCGTGGCGGTGAGCCGCACGGAGGATAGCCGTGCGTTTAATGCGGTCCAGGAGTCCATTGACGTTCCAGGAGAGAATGTGGAGGGGTCTAGTGGGCGTGTAAGCCATCAGGGGAGGGTGGGACGTGAAGGGGCGGGGCGCCGCGAGGGAGCACACCCGAGCAGGGAAGGGCAAACATCATCACATCGGGTCAGAGGAGAATGACCGGGGTCGGTGAAGGGATAGGTAATGCTGGAGACCCAAGGGAGAGAGGAGGGGGGGGGAGCTGCCCGCAGCTGCCCCCCATGGCGGCCCGTAGGCGGCTGAAAACAACAAAGCTGGGGATACCAAGAGCTGTGTGTCAGGTGTGGACCCACCCGTAATGTATCGCCAAGGAGAGCTGCAACCAGCCACCCGAAGGTGGCACCAACAATGGCCCGTGGACGGCCAGGCTGAACCGAACCAGAGAGCGGCCCGTAGGCGGCTAAAAATAAACTGATCGGAGTGAACAGACTCCCAACCCACCCGCACCCCCCAACTCTCCCCACCCTACACTTCAAAACAGGAAGCATCTGTCGCCCCAATTGCAAACCAAACAATTCCCCTCTAGGGGCGGTGTACTAAACTAAAACGGTTAGTAAGGAGCAAGAGTAACCGTCAAGAGCTTGGCTAAGGAGGACCCCCCTCCATAGTATAGGATGACTACCAACAGCCATAAACAGTAGGTACTATAAGTGTGTAGGTGACCTAATGTACCAGTCCCAGTCCTGCAGTGAATATAGAGGTTGGAAGGAGTTAGAAGGAGTGCAGGATCCCGAACAGGGGGAGCAAGACATGACAAGACTGGCATCCCCCCGAGGTGGCCACCAATCGGCCCTCCCCGGGCCGGGTGGAGCCTCACACAACAAGACAAAGTGGGCCCAGCATGTCGGGACTCAGCCGGTGAAGATCAGTCCCATAGTTCATCTTCGTGATCACTCCTTCTCTCCATCGACGGATCCGCGGATCACAGGACTGCCAGACAGGTCTGAGTCCCATCTTGCCTTAAGTAGTCCTGCGCCCGGCCCAGGGATACTCCCAAGGTCGAGCAAGGAGGAGACCAAGGTGGGGGAGGGAAAGTCCCGGGCCGCGGATGGAGGTAGGGGCCGCTGGGACTGTGACCCCGGTGATGGGGAGGACCCTCCCTGACGAAGGCCTCGCCGGCGGGATCTGGTCCGGCGCCGGTGCGTCTTGGGCGCTGCGCGGCTCTGTTGTGTCGATGGCCTCCAGGCAAGGGAGTGGGCCTTCCCGGGCAAGAGGGGGCGCTCCTCTGTGAGCCAGGTCCATGGCACCTGGGGAGTCTCAAAGAAGAAGGTCTATCCTCGAAGAGGACCTTCAGCCGAGCTGGAAAAAGGAGACCATAGCGGAGCCCCAGAGCCCTGAGCTTCTGCTTTATCTCGTCGTGGACCGGCGTTGGGTCTGGACCTCCCTGGAGTAGTCCGGGAAGATCATTATCCTGGAGTTTTGGAAGAGCAACGGGCCCAAGTCCCTGGCAGCCCCCAGGATGCCGTCCCTATCCCGGAAGTTGAAGATACGAAGGATGATGGGACGGGCCGGGGCTCCGGGAGGCGGCTTAGGAGCGAGTGACCGGTGGGCCCGTTCCACCGCAAACCAAGGGAGGGCTTCTCTGCGGGCATCCATGAACAGATCCAGGTTTCAAGGAAGGTGGCGGTTTGGCCCTTCTCCACTCCCTCCGGAAACCCCAGGAGGCGCAAGTAATTCCTCCGCGCCCTATTTTCAGCATCTTCCGCCCTGCAGTGGAGCTCTGATGTCAGTGATTGAAGGCGGGGCACCTGTGATTTAAGGGTACCTAGATCGTCCTCCACCGTGGAGATACGGGATTCCGTCTCAGTTATCTGCGCCGTGTCGTTTCGGAGATCCTGCCGAATGAGGGCAATGTCCACCCTCACCTCACCGATCTTACTTTCAACCGAGGATTGGGATGCGCTTATCGCCTGAAGGATATTGGGGAGATCACCTTCGGCAGCTCCAAGCGCGGGTGAAGGGGTTGCGCCAGCGTCGTGGCCCGGTCTAGTGAATTGGTCCATCTTCATCTGGGTCGGGGGGACCGAGGTCTGGATGTTACGGTTCTTGCCCATGGCTCCAGCGGACCAGGCAGCGGCCCCAAGGGGGGCAACCGTCCACGGGGGTCACAGTCGAAAGTCCCGGTTTCTCGGTGCCGTGGACGGGAGTTCCCAGCCCCGGGGACCCCGGCTCAGCAAGGGCCTCCTCACAGCGAGCCAAAGGCCCTCCCCGCCGAATGGGAGGAGAAGGGGTCGTTCCCCCCTGGTCAAACAAAGGCGCGGCCACACAATTCGGCGTACACGAAGCCTTCACCAGCGGGCAGGAGGGCACCCAGCAGAGATGTCGCACTATCGGGGGGCAGGGCACCCTAGCCCGCGCTGGACCGCCACTGGCCCGCCAAGCGCAGAGGCGGCCGCAGCAGCACCCCGGGGAGGCGCGAGTCAACCAGACCACCGGTCGGACCCACGAGGGCCAAGAGACACTTCAGCACAAGGGGGGGCACGCTCCCAGTTCCACTGACAGCTGTCCAGTCGCAATGGCAGTCCAATCACACCGCTGATCAGGGGGGGCGCGAAGGGGGGGCGCAGCAGCACAGCCCGCCACCCGGCATGGTGGCCGAACCCCCCAGCCCACACCGCAGCCCGCTCCAGGGAAGACAGACCCGACTCACCAGTTCGCCGTCGGAGGACCAGTCCTGGGAGCGGGCGTGTAAGGTCGCCTGTGGCCGGGCGAAGGGCAGGGCGGCTTCAGATTTGCCTCTGGAGGAATCGGGGTGGCCAGTGTTCCTGTGTTCCAAGCCTCCTGTAGGCCTGCCGCAGCACGCTCTCCATCCCGCGCTCACAAGATAGAGGCTTTAACAGCAGTAGATCTATACTAAAAATCCTCTCTTTTTTAGCCCCCTTTCTTATCAATCCACACAGCTATTGGCCTGGCAGTCATGGCAGACAGTATTTAGAATTACTCAAAAAGGAACCCAATTTTACGTTTTTATCCACATTTAAAAATAAATACAGACAAGAAAAAAAAAAAATCTGTTTATTTATCTGTAAAAATCAGTAAAAACGGAAAACAGAGATCCTTAATCATAAACAATCCTATTTCTGGAACCTCACCTCCTTCAGAAGGCCCTCAAGACATTCCAGATCACAAACCCAGCCGAAGATTACCCCTCGAGGTGCAAGCCTATCCAGTCTTCTTTTTTATTTATGGTATTTGTATACATACATAACCGCAGAAGTTTCCCTGTCTATACTTCAAGAAAAATGCCACCGTTTTACGCTTGGCTTCAAAATCCGATGACCGGCATAGAATGACAACCAAATATTCGAGGACAGAATCATTTACTATCCTAACTCCAATCCTCGACTACTTGGGGGACAGTCTATTTCCAAGAGCCCTGTTGTACTTCCAGCAAGCAGAGAGTGAAAATGTTTCCTGTAAATGCCTACAATGTGTTCGTCGGCCCACCAGAGGTTGCTTGGGGAACCGACAGATGGGATGCTTCCACAGATAGAACACCGGCGCCGAGATGCACAAAACACAACTCGCTGAGAGATGGCCAGAGATGCTGTACTGCGTCTGATAAGGGTCTTGTGCGCATCATTTTAAAGTGACGGATGGCATAATCCTTGTAGAGGCCGCATAACTGCCAACTGGACCCATGGCAAGGAATACCCTTATCCCACACTAGTTTTTTTTTGTCAACGACTCGTTACATCCAGGAGCACCTAGGACAGCATTGGCCAACAAGTCCAGGATGAGATGTACTGATAGTTAAAGGAGCCCCTGGTGACATTGTGCCGCTTGGTACCTCTCCCACTGGCATAGCATACAGCTTGGCGAATTGAATCATGGGTATTATAATTCTGCGGCACAAGGCAGCTTCAGCTAAGTGGTACTTGCTAATGTCACCGACAACAATAAAATAAAAAACACGCAGAGGAAGAAAGATTCTGTCTGCCAGAGAATGCTCAGTTTTCACACTAATGTTGCTGTTTCCATCGCAGAAGTAACAACACTCTGGCAGCTGCCAAGTTTTAATCTGTGCAGCGTTCCAAAGACTCAACCTTTCAAAGAACACCCTCCCGGCACATCACCTCGCTCAGATACTGGCAGTGCTCATAACATGAACAGAAAATTCAGGGCTGGGCCAGTGCTATACATTAGCGGGTATTTAGTACCTGCACTTTTTAGTTTTTAAGAGGAGGGAGAGTACTCAAAGTTTTCTGCAGGGTGTAATACAGGTGGCGGCCGGCATGGCTCGTGGGTGGCGGGGTGGAGAATTGGGGGGACGGACAGAGGGCGCAGGAGGAGTAGGGTGTGCAATGTCTGATATCCTTCGGGATCTTGGTTGCGCTATATAAAGCTTTATAAATAAATAGGTAAAACATAAAAAATGAAATTAAAAAAAGAATACATTCTTACCCAACCACCGGGTCCCGTGTCTCTGCCCCTTCTCTCCTCGTCAGACTCGCGGAACAGGATGCATATCCAGCGTTGTGACGGGTCAGGGGAGCCTAGGTGCTTACAAAGCACAACGCTGCTCTGAGCCTACTGATTCGACACTCAGCCAGGGAATGGGGGCCTGGGCATGTTCTCCACGCAGGATGCAATGCAGCCTGCATGGAGAACAGGGAAAGTGAGCATGATTGTTTTGGGTGGCCTGGCCAAATAGTCATGTGCACTTAGGAATAGGCAAACCACTCCTCCCCTCCCCGAGAGCAGAGTAGGCCTGCCCACCCACCCGCAAAGCAGCACGGAAATCAGTACTAACGGAAACATAAAATGATAATAAGTCAAAGTTATTATCATTTTATGTTTTCTTTACTTTGCACTGCTTAAAAGCAGTGGGGCGACGCTCCTTCGCAATAGCGGGGCGCCGCCACTGTGCAATACTTTTAATGGGTGAATACAGGCACCTCTTAGTTTCGAACAGATACACTGGGAACCTGCATTCGTCTATTTCTCTTTCAAGAATTCGGCAGGGTACTTAATGCTCGGATTACTTACCAGTAATCTTCATTACTCCGATTCTCTCTTCCTCGTCCCAGTACTTACGTTGTGAGGTTTTGCCTTTCGCATTCCCTTTTCTTCACTATCTACCAAGCTTTTGCCCTACTTTCATTACAGTAAGAACTAGTCCCTTAAATACATCTCCCCCCATTCCAAGGAACTTGCTGGGTCATGCCCAAGCAGTTTATGAATGCCCAGATAAAAAGGCCAGGAATCTAGGGAAGGTCCTAAGTACTGGGACGAGGAAGAGAGAATTGGAGAAATGAGGATTACCAGTAGGTAATCCGAACATTACCTTCCTCATACTCTTCCTCATCCCAGTCCTTACATCATGAAGATACCCAAGCAAAGGCCTTATTATAAATGATTGACAAGAACAAGGTCAGAAAGATAGCCAAGAGTGATACCAACTTTATTGTAAAAACATTACACCCAACATATGCTCAAAGTTAAACCATAAAAAAACAGACACACCTAACATACGGCTGTCCTATTTACATGGGGATATGGGAAGCAGCCTTAGAAAGGACACCAGAAGCAAAAAGACTCAGAGCCCTGAGCTACATTAATTCTATAATGGCGTGGAATGAAGTGAAGTGTCATGGAGTTGCACTGAATTGAGTGTGGTGGAGTGTCTTTTACAGAGTTGATTGTTGTAGAGTGGAAGGGCACAAAGTGGCACGGAGTGGAGAGGCATAGAGTGCCGCTAAACGGTGTAGAATTGAGTGGAGTGGATAGAGGGTGTTGCATGAATTGGAGTAGTGTTGTACAGTAGAGTGAAGGAGAGCAGATTAGATTGCTGTAGAGTGGAGTGGCACAGAGTGAAGCGACACCGAGTGAAACGGCACAGAGTGAATAGAGGGTGATTGTGCGCTTTACAAATGTGGACTTTACTTTACTTTTAAAGAATTGAGTAGAGTAAATTGGCATGGATTGGCGTAGATGGAGTTGCTTAGAGTAGTGTTATAGAACGGAGTCGAGTAGAAGAGTAAAGTCTAATGGAGTAGAGAGTCATACAGTGGAGTATCGTGCAGTGGAGTGTCGTATAGTAAAAACGAGAGGAGAGGAGTAGAGTACAGTGGTGCAGAAAAGACTGGCGTAAAGTGCACTGGTTTTGAGTAAAGTGGTATAGAGTTCAGAGACGTAGAGTAAAGTGGTGCAGAGTAGATTGCAGTAGGTGTGTAATGGCTTAGAGTTAGTGGCATACAGTGGCGTGGCGCAGGGTAGAGTGACGTGGCGCAGGGTAGAGTGACGTGGCGCAGGGTAGAGTGACGTGGCGCAGGGTAGAGTGGAGTGGAATGGCGCAGGGCAGAGTGGAATGGCGCAGGGCAGAGTGCAGGGGTGGATTAGAGAGGCAGAGTAGTGTGGAGTACAGTGGCATGGAGTGCAATGGCATGGAGTGCAGTGGTATAAAATAGATTAGAGTAGAGTGATGCAGAGCAGTGTGGCGTACAGTGTAGTGGTATTAAGTGCACTGGCGTAGGGTGCAGCAGAGTGGTGGAGAATGGAGTGCAGTGGCAGAGTGCAGCATCATAGAGTGCAGAGATGCAGAGTAGAGTGGTGTTGAGTTCAGTCTTGCAGAGTAGAATGTCAGAGTACAGTGGTATACAATGCAAAGGCAGAGTAGAGTAGTGCACTGGCGAAGAGTGCAGTGGTGCATATTAGTGTGGGGAAGAGTGCACTGCCATAGAATACAGTAGTGCAGAGTAGAGCGGCATTGAGAGAAGTGGCGAAAAGTGCAGTGGTGTAGAGTGCAAAGGTGCACAGAAGACAAAATTAGGGTACAGTGCAATAGAGTAGAGTGGTGCAGAGTAGAGTGCAGTGGCATAGAGTAGAATGGTGTACAGTCCGCATAGGGGTGCAGTGGCATAGAGTGGTGCAGAGTAAAGTGACAGAGTGCAATGGTCTGGAGTTTAGTGAAGTCGATTGTTATAACGTGTAGTGGCAAACTGTGCAGTGGTACAGAGTACACTAGCAGAATGCAGTGGCGTAGAGTGTATTGGTTTTGAGTAAAGTGGTTGAGTACATTGGCATAGATTGCAGTGGCACAGGGTAGATTGCAGTGGCGAAGAGTGGAATGGCACACCGTGGAATAGAATGGCATGTAGTGCAGTGGTGTAGTGTAGATTGTTTCAGAGTAGAGTTAAGTGGTGTAGAGTGTAGTGGCACAGAATAGAGTCTTGTAGAGTGCAGTAGCGCAGAGGATATTAGTGTCTTAGAGTGAATTTGCGTAGAATGCAGTGGTGAATGTAAGTGTGGGTCAGAGTGCAATAGTGTCGAGTAGACTCGTCGAGTGAAGTGGTGTGGAGTGGTGCAGTTTAGTGCAGTGAAGCAGTGTGTAGTGGCATGTTTGAAGTGGTGCAGAGTAGATGGCAGTGACATGGTGCAGAGTAGAATGAGGTAAAGTGGAGTATGAATGGTATGGCAGCACATTCTCAATTGAAATGACCACTACATCTGCACATACATACAGTTTTACTGATAAAAGTATACAGCGCACAAACAAAGTGTGGAAATGTCATCACATAGTGTACTGATTGGTTTTGATCGTATTAAAATATATGTTCCCACCACACTTCAGAAGATCCAAAAATGTGTTTCATTTGTGCATTCCTTATTCTGATATAATCTGAAATAGCTGCACAGTTCATTTACAGGCATTTAAATGTTGTTTTGTGCTAGAAAAAAACATATCCCACAGCACACCCCGAGTAGCCAACATGATTGGCACATAAATCCTCTCACTTTGAAGTCAGAGAAAAAAAGTAAAGTTCAAGCTCCCTGGAAGGCAGAGGCTGACATTAGACCACTGTCTTTGAAAAAACAGGAAACATGACAGGATAAGAAGATTTAAAGCCCCTTTTACAGAAATTCAGAACTGTTAGAATATAGTAAATAGAGTTTGGACAAGGGAAGGGACGAACTGAAACTGGTCAGCTTAAAATAAATAAAGTCAGCAAACAGAAAGCAAGCAAATGTGAGTTACAAACGACAAAGCCAATGGTGGCCAAAGGGTAGAATGCATTCCCACGGAAGGGTTTCCGAATCTCCACAAGATGTCCTTAGCAAACCGGCTTCCACTTAATCCCAGTTAATGTAACTAAAGCAGGATTCCAAATGCATGAAGCATGTTTGGTGTATCAGGGGTGATGTAATAGCAAACATTCTTGGGGAAACGTACCACCAACTTTTATAAAACGAGACAGAAATCTCAAACCTTGCAACAACATGCTGAGACGACTTCCAGGTGCTGGGCATGTCTACCGACTGAGATGTATAGGCGGTTGGTAAAAGACTCCTACTTACCACCCAGAGCCCCGTATGTCTAACACACACAAGTTGTGCCAGAATACAGTATCAGCAACATCATTAAAACCGACTCGAAAATGCTGCAAGACCACTCTAATGGCACTTTACCAAGGACGGTAACATAAGTTATGCAATAATTGCTTATAACCATCTGAGGCTTCGTACATATTTTATAAAGTGGTGTGTTGAAAAGACGACTACTATAGGATGAGACAGGCTGATCGGACTACACATGAGTCCTTGGTCCACCAGGTTAAGCCTGGGAGGCTGTCACGTGCAGGGAGGAGATTCAGAGGCCCTGGAGGCAAACTGTTCTGTGATAAGATATCCTGCTGATGATTTGATCTAACATGTATATATGGGTATATCCAACTCACCCTCCTGTATCTGAGTAAAAACACAATCATATATATGCGAACAATGATACGGAGGAAGTGATACTTTTATTCAAGTGTAGGGAACAATCAATTACCCTCACCGTAGTCCTTCAATCTTATTGGACATGTATCACCTAATTTGATATAGGACACACATAAATGATGGAACCGGTCGTCAGATCAAAATAACATTAAATATATAAGGACATACAAATGTACGGAAGGAAAAATAAATACACAACATGAATCCCAATATGAACAACATAGTGTTACCAATACCCTCAAAATTGTTTGTCACATTAGTGTCTGCCCATTTATTTAAGGTAGTCCACTTGGAGGTAGCCAAATGATGTGTCCACAGTGGCAAAACAATACTTATCCTGTAGCTCTTTTGTGTCACAAAACAATAACTTATGAAATGTTCAATAAGGACTCCTCCTCAATCGTATCATCGACGAGAACGCGTTTCAGCCTCTGAAATTAAATCGGCCTCCTCAGGACGAGGGCAAAGGAACAGTGTTTGCCTGGTTTCTCTAAGAGGTTCACCAGTTGAAAACCTCAAAATGCACCTCTGTGGCGCCTAGTAGGCGCTGGGATGAGAAATGAACTCTCTTATCTCGCACGTTGCACTTATTCTCAATTGGAAGAACAAAACATCCAAAATGCAACCGCCTCCCGGTCAGCTAGAAATGAAAAAGCCGGTCCTCAATCATGCAGAGGCATTGATTGCGGACCAGCTTGTTCATTAGCATAAGCGAAGGCTCGGGCTGGGTGCCTCTCTTTTCCCCTCCCTAAAACACATTAGTATTTACTTGGCCACTACCACCTGCATGCTGATAACATTCAAGCCATTTTCTCTTTTACACCTTCTTCCCCAGAACTCTAGTTTCACACATTAGATTGTCTAACCTCAACTGCACTTGGTTGTAGTTAGGGCCTGTATATTAAATTCTTCCACAACAGATAACTTCTACTTTTGTGCTTCCATTTCACCTACCAGACACATTTTCTTTCTGTCTGACACACTAATTCGGTTGCCTCTTAGCTGGAACCCAAGGTATCCTGTTTAAACCCTGTATGCATCTGTACACCTTCATATCCACCATAGCTAATGCAACCACACATCAATTAAAGTCTGTATACAATATTCACCCACACCTCCAGTTATTGACCCTAGTCTTCAAGGTTATGAAAGAAATAACCAAGTGCACATACTACAGAGAAACCCTCTGTAGCTAAACCATTGCAAAAAACATGTGCAATGCCAGTTGTAACTTACTCATGACTCAAAGTCCGCCTGCAACTCACTGAGATTCTGTTCCTTCAGCTGTTGTCAAATGTAACTAATGCACGAATGACCTGCATGAAACCTCAACACTTCCAACGTTCATGATCACCCTGAAGGCCAAGGGCTTCCAGCAGGAATCCCATAGAGTATGATGCCTTGAACTCCCCTTTGTTTCCCCGCCTCTCATCCCCATTTAGTGCACACCAAGGAGAACAAGCATAAAAAATGTTTTTACCTTTTTAGGTCGAGCCTGAGCAGCGCATGCACTGCTCTGTGGCATGCTGTATTGGAGAATGGAATAGAAGCCCCGCCCACTCTGCGCCCATATTGGTCATTAGCTTGTGTCATTATCCTTTGTAAATGTGCTTCTGATTGGTTAATAGGCTTTTTAGGGCCTCCTTAGTACCCCCTTGTCTTCATTTGTAACATCCAACGAGGACTGGCCCTTTACTTCGGTTGTTACACAGTAAGTCTTTTTTAGTCTGTAAGCACTATTTTCTTTAATGAGTTTCTCCTACTGCCCTGCAACATTCAGCGTGCCATGAGTGCTTTCACTTTCCATGCAGCCCGGAACAATGGCTGTGGCTTCTTTGAATAGGTCTCACATTTACAAGAGTTTGAGCTATTGGCATTGTAAATGACAATGCTTTTATTTATGTGTTAATTAGCAGAACAGATAAATAAAAGGTATTGTCATTTACAATGCCAATAGCTTAAACTCTTGCATATATGAGACCTATTACATTGCAAATGCTTGTTGATCTCTAGCAAGGGGTACCCATTACGAATGTGTTTGTGTTGGCTGAGCTGGACTATTGCAATTCTGTTTATTTGTGTCTGCCAACAAAAAAAACTGAATATGTTGCAGACGGTTCAAAATGCTGAAGCCAGGATGATTTTGTATACAAAGACATTCGAAGCTATTTCCTGACCTTTAGAGAAACACTGGTTGTCAGTCACCCAGGGGTTAAATTCAGCTCTCTACGTTTAGTGCACAAACCCTCTATGACAAGTGACCGAATCCGTTAACTAAAAGAATCTCAAGGGGCGTGGCCAACTGCCATGGCGTGAGGACGTGTTTGAGAGCTCCAACCCTCGGCCCACCATCTGTGCAGTTATCCATCTAAAAAATAACCCATCCACCCATATAATTGGCGCCCCTGAGCGTGTCATGGAGAGGTGAGGCACAGCAGTGGTGAAATCCTTAGCTCCGACTGTCGGAGACCCGGGCGGGCCAAAATGGTGTTTGATTGGCACCCGCAACTAAATCAGGAGCAGTAAGCGACGAACGGAGCCTGTAAGAAGTATCTGCTAACCAGGAGGAGATGCAGGGATGTGGCAGTGCCCAACCGATGAGTGACCCTGCACGAGCTGGGGGCTGGCGTAACAGAGCCTGGAGGGGATTGGAGTGAGCAGAAGTAAGGCCCGGCCGCTGCGGAGGCATTGTGCAACCTGTGTGCGGAGGTGATAGAGAGGCCCCAACTGACAAGCGAACAGCTGCAGAGGTGATTGTGGGATGCTAGCAGGCCCCTGAGACCACTGAAGTGGAGCAATGACCGATGTTGCGGAGATTAGACGCTATACTGACTGGCCTCTGCGACTAGGAGCAGGAGAGGCCTACAGGACCAGATTCCCCGGCTGGAGAAGCTTTGTGAGCGGTGGACCTGCCTTCCCCATGGGGGTCCAGGCGGACCTGGGCAGTGCTTAGGTGCAGGTGGTGAGAGCGCCGACGGCATTGGCAGAGCATCCCAACAAAACAATTCCACACCTGCACCATGTGGAAAGATAAGCCCCCCCCCCCCCTAGGCACATGATCATGCAGACCAACATGGACAAATACACCAAGGTGCTGGTGACTCAGGGTGAGGGTTTAGGGATTCCAGGTGTGCAGCCCCACAACTTGACATTGCAGGACATCATGAAAGCAGCAATCCAATTCATGAGGCACTTGCTGGAAGCTCAAGTGGATGGAGTGGCTGTAGACTATGGGTTAGTTCGCACAGATCTCCAGAAGGTTTCAGAAAAGAATCACGCGGGTGGAGCACAGGCGTAGGAAACTTCTCAGGAGGCGACAGGCATATGTAGGGGATATGGAAAGTCTGCTCAGAGAGACGGCCACCCTGAGGGCTCAAGTGGAGGACACCGAGACACTTCCAGAGGGACAATGTCCGTCTGTTGGGCCTTGCCAAAAGAATGGAAAGAAAAGGTCTGGAACTGTATTTGGAACAGTGAGAACAGAGGAGTTTCAACAACGTGGGCTGTCCAAATTCTTCTCAATAGAGCGTGCATAAAGAACACCAGCCCTGCCACCCCCTCCGGGGTCATCGCCTGGAACCATTATATTCCAACTTCTCAACTACAGGGATAGAGATGTTCTGCTGTAGGAGTTGCAAAAGCGAATCAAAGACACAAGTAATGTTGTTCCCCGACTTTACACTCAAGGTACAAAAACAGCGCTAATTCTTCGAGGCAGTGAAAAAAAGTGCAGAGACATGAATATAAAATACCCGATGTTCTATCTGGCGAGACACCAAGTGGTGCATGGTGCTAATTCACATTTTCCTGGAGCTGCATCAAGCATGGGACTGGTTGGAGACACTGCCTGTCCATGGACCAGGATGGAGGAACTGCGGCAATGAACGGCAGGGGTACACGGCAGAGAACGATGGAGGAAAGGGCAAGTCCAATGACAGGGGCGAAGGTGAACTGCTGCACTGAAAAGTGGATGGAGAGAGGTATTGGGAAGGGAGTAGTGTACGTATTAAAGGATATCCACCCACGCCCCCTCGAGGGGAAGACTTTGAGGGACCCGCCCCCCCCTAGTGTGGATGGGCCCTGCAAGCACATGGTAAGCAAAAGCAAGTGTTGTGAGAGATAAGAGACGGGAAACAGCAATTACTACGCGGTAATAATCACGTGTGACCGTCACCACGAAGCCATTACCACACATATGCCTTTACCATGCATATGCCTTTACCACGCATGCCTTTAACACGCATGCCTTTCTTTACCACGAGTATGCATTTACCACGCATGATAAAGGCATAAGTGTGGTAATGGCTATGTGGTGACGGTCACACGCGGTTATGACAGCGGTGTAATGGCTGTGGTTTAAGTGCTTTAAATGAGTTTTTAAGGGATTAGTGTGACCAAGTCTGAAAAGATCGGAGGACTCAATAAAACTAACTGTGGGCTTAAAGGACAAACACCGGGGTGTCTGTGGCAGGAAATCTCCTGGCTCAAAGCGAAGGTGGGTGGCAGGTAAAATAAACAAGCATTTGCAATGCAATAGGTCTCGCATTAGGAAAGTTTGAGCTATTGGTATTGTAAATGACACATTTATTATTACGTGTTGGTTTTGAAAATAGCGAAATTAATAACTTTGTCATTTACAATGCCTATAGTTATAACTTTCACAAATGTGACACCTATAGCATTTTTAATGCAATATGTGTTGTATTTACGTGACTTAGATGTATTAATATTACAAATTGTATTTGTATTTGGTAAATTTATAGAGCGCGAATTGTTGCCCGGGGGCGTCCTAGCGCTGAGGAACCAACAGAGGTGGCCTGGTGGAGTAGCTAAACAGAAAATTACTGAGGGGGGTGGAATAGGAATGTTTTTAACTGCTTGCGAAATGAGGAGAGGTTGGGGTTGGCTTTTAATTTTTTTAAATAATTAATACTTAAATATTATTGTTATTGTTATTTATAATGGCAATAGCTTAAACTTTTGTAAATAACTTTTGTGAAGATTATGTTCAGTGTATTTTATTGTGACGAAAATCCAAGAACAGAAGTGAAATATTAACATCTTTTTGTGACATTTGTAATAAAGCTTGAAACATTGAGAGAACATATTTGAACTAGTTGTGTTTGAATGGTTGCACAGATTGATGCTGTGGTGGCACTGGGTGATGTTGTGGTGGCGACTAGTGATCCTGTGGTAGCGCATAGTGATGTTGTGGTGGCGACTAGTGATTCTGTGGTAGCGCATAGTGATGTTGGGGTGCCCCTGAGTGATGCTGTGGTGGTGCTGAGTGATAATGTGGTGATGCGATAGATAGATTAAGACAGTGCGATAGATAGAGTGAGGGCGATAGATAGATAGATAGATAGATAGAGTGAGGGCGATAGATAGATAGAGTGAGGGCGATAGATAGATAGAGTGAGGGCGATAGATAGATAGAGTGAGGGCGATAGAGTGAGGGCGATAGATAGATAGAGTGAGGGCGATAGATAGATAGAGTGAGGGCGATAGATAGATAGAGTGAGGGCGATAGATAGATAGAGTGAGGGCGATAGATAGATAGAGTGAGGGCGATAGATAGATAGAGTGAGGGCGATAGATAGATAGAGTGAGGGCGATAGATAGATAGAGTGAGGGCGATAGATAGATAGAGTGAGGGCGATAGATAGAGTGAGGGCGATAGATAGATAGAGTGAGGGCGATAGATAGAGTGAGGGCGATAGATTGATAGAGTGAGGGCGATAGATAGATAGAGTGAGGGCGATAGAGTGAGGGCACCCAGAAACAAGCATTGGAAATGCAATAGGTCTCGGATTTATTTGAGTTAGAGCTAATGGCATTGTAAATGGCAATGTCTTTTAGCCATGTGTTATGGAGTGTATGCATGTGGTGTGTAGTGGAATTATGTGGGTTGGAGTGGAATTGTAGCAATGGTGGCATGCTTAGCTTTAGATGAATATGTTTAAAAGTAAAGTGCACCATACTGCGATTGCTACAGTAGTTAATTGTGGATGCGTTAACAATTGATGTGTGCACTGATGGCTGGTGGTGTGTGTGCCTGTAGAAATTGTGCACTGATGGCTGGTGGTGTGTGTGCCTGGTGGAAGCATGCACTGCCGTCTGGAGGTGCGAGTGCCTGGTGGAAGTGTGCACTGATGGCAACTTAAAGATTATGCATGACCTTGATAATACCCTGACTTTTACCAAAGCAGATAGCTCCTCTGTAATAGACTATACTACAATGTCTGAAAAATTATATAAATTAGTAAAAAGCTATGATATTGCCCCAAGGATTGAAAGTGATCACAATCTACAAGTGATCAATTTTGATATTGATTTAGACCATTTACCAGAAACTAAGATTCTGGTAAAAGCTCCAACATCCTTTAATCTTAAAAGGTTAACATGGAATGATAAAACTGAGGATAACATCTTGAGTGCTTGACTGTTCAATCAAGGATGTCCATGCTGCTTATGATAAAGGTAAATCTATGGTTGACCTATGGGCACATTTGTGTGACGAACTGATAGCTAAATCTGCTAGAAATGAGCCCTCCAATGGCATATTGCTAAATCCTAAGAAACCAGGATGGTATTCTTCCCACCTACTATATCAAAAAAGAAAGCTTAATAAAGAAATAAGATCATTGCACCGGAATACAAATAGGCTATCGCTTCAAACTGCATCGCTTAAAATCAGAGAGTTAAAACGGAGATACAAAAGGGAAATTTGGAGGGCTAAGCAAGCATTTTATGAATCAACATGGGCAAAAGTCCATCATGCTTGTAAATCCAAAGATTTACGGTTATTCTGGAGCATTATTAATGACAGAGAACGGTAATAATAGAAGCAATAGTGCTAATGTTGATGAAGTGACTTGGGTGAGCTTCTTCAATAAAAAAAATAGATACCCAATGTCTAGATAATGATAAATGTTTCAATAAAACTCCAATTGATATGCATAAAGTAATAGATAGAGGGAGTGAGGGTTGTATTCCCCCTCCTCAATGTAGAATGGATTTGGGGCCCTGGTCGCCCGATAAAAGTAAAAAAAGCGATAAATAAGATTAGATCCAACGGAGCACCAGGTCCAAATGTTATCCCGAATGCAATATTTAAAGCTGATATAAGTAACTGGCCGGAGTTGCTAATGCTTCTGTTTAACGAAGTTCTTAAAACAGGTCTTATTCCGCTATCTTGGCATGGGAGTGTTATTCAACCAATATATAAGAGTGGCCCACAGGATAATCCGGCTAATTATCGTTTAATTACGCTCACTGATGTAGAGGCAAAAATGTTTGCTAGTTGCCTGTTGGAAGAGTTAGAGGCTTGGGCCACAAAGGAAGATCTTATCCCTAATTTTCAAACTGGATTTAGAAAGGGAGAATCTACCCATACCAATTTGATTTTATTAACATTATTAGGGAGAGAGCCAAAACCAGGATGCAAAGATTATATGTGTGTTTTATTGATCTAAAAGCCGCTTTGGATTCTGTGCCGCGAAATACTCTCTGGGGTAAGTTAAGGAATTGGGGTATTTCGGAATCTCTATTAAAGATAATTATACTTTTATACACCCACACCTGGGTGCAGATCAAAATTGGCGATGGAAAGCATATGACCAGTCGGTTAGATACGAATTTGGGATTGAAACAAGGCTGTGTGTTGGCTCCTTGCCTTTTTAATCTTTTTATGGCCAACTTGCCAGCTCATTTTAAAAATAGTAATTCACATTCGCCTTTTATTCACGGCCAAGAAATTAAATACCTGCAATATGCAGATGATACCATTTTATTGAGCCAAACAGAAATAGGGTTAAAAAGGTTAATTGACTCTTTTAATGGCCATGTCACCCAAAATGGACTAACAATTAATACAAAAAAGACAAAAATAATGACTATGGGAAAAGGGAAACAGAGGATTAAGGAGTGGAATATCAATGGCCTGGTAATTGAAAATGTGAAATCATATAAATATCTTGGGATCACGTTTGACGATGGACTGATATTTAGACAACATTTTAATAACCTTGAAGCCAGGGGCTGCTCTCTTGCATTTGCTTTTAAGAAATTAAGAGACAAATTATTATACCCTAATTATGATCATCTGATGAAGGTGATGAGAGCAAAGTTAATTCCATCTTTGGACTATTGCTCACTCATCTTTCGGGGCAAAGACGCGAAATTGCTCAACGATATAGAAATTAGAACTTATAAAGCTATTTTTAAAATCCCTAAAAATATATCAGTCGAGCAAACATAAGATTGGAATTTGGATTGAAAAAACAAATTGTGGCGCGTCAATCAGCATTTCTGAAGTCCTTAATATCATTAGCCCGCTCGGAGGAAGGATCTTTAGCAAAGCTATGTTGGCTTGAAATTTCAGAAGGGGAATATTAAAAAAACTGGCAGCTGTACCTAACTGAATGCTTATGTAATTTTGATTGCTCTAATTTAGAAGATAAAATGAGGAGTAAAGTAGTTTTAAAAAAGAAATGAATCAAATGGACGCACTACTAATGATTATAGCTGACAAGGAAGAATTAAGGAAAAGAAATCATTTCTGGACAATTGCTAATTCCTTTGGTAAGCTGACGCCTCAACTCTATTTAGCATATCATTTAAAACCAAGGTTTAAGAATAAATTCATGCACTTAAGGTTGGGAAGATATCCGACTAAGGATGGCATACCAAAATGGGAGACTCAATGGTCATCAAGCATTTGCAGGCTTTGTAAGCAAAGGGATGAAACAATAATTCATATAGTAACCTTATGTCCAGCTTTGGCAGACGCTCGGAAGTCCATCCTAAAACCGATCTTTAATGAATTAGGAATTAGAACATGTAGACAAGCAATTATCACCTGTTTGAGTGGGGCGAATATTAAACGTACTTATCTTTTTGTTAAGTTTATCATTATTGCAGAGAAGAAACTCAAAGGAGTAAACGGGTAAATAACTATTGCGATATAAAATACGCAATAAACATAATTTAATGTTAATTGGATGCAAAGTGTTAAGCTAGCTTAAGGGACTGGGAGTATATTTTATTATAATTGCGCACATTGCACTTTATCGCTTGCACATGGAATACAGCTAAAATTTGTATTTGTAACTTCAACTGCCAACAGAAGTCACTTTATGTAAATGCTGCTATAATAGTTCCTGGGGCAATTATAAGGCATCTTAGTAAGTTTTATGTATTTTAATTATTGCATAATATATTAATGTTGCACTTTACTATCGCTTGTACATGAAATGCAGCTAAAATTTGTAATTGTAATTGCATCTGCCAACACAAGTCACTTTATGTAAATGCTGCTATAATAGTTTTTAGGGCAATTATAAGGTACTTTAGTTAGTTTTATGGATTTTTAATTATTGCGTAATGTATGAACGCTTTGATGAAATGGTCGTCTATCAACGTATTATTGGAGGATCACTTTAAGATGCTAATAACTCTGTGTATAGTATATGCTTGTTTTATTCGGTTGTTTTTATCTTTCCTTGTTTGTAATGACTTTAATTAATCAACCAATAAATACTTACTTACTTACTGATGGCTGGTGGTGTGTGGGCCTGGTGAAAGCATGCACTGACGGCTGGTGGTGTGTGTGCCTGGTGAAAGCATGCACTGACGGCTGGTGGTGTGTGTGCCTGGTGAAAGCATGCACTGACGGCTGGTGGTGTGTGTGTGTGTGTGTGTGTTTGGTGAAAGCGTGCACTGATGTTTGGTGGTGTGTGACTGGTGGGGTTTGTGGCTGGTGTAAGCGTGCACTGAAAGCTGGTGGTGTGTGTGTGTGGTTGCATGTGTGGTGGTGAGTGTGTGGTGGTGAGAGAGTGTGTGTGTGTGTGTGGTCTTATGGTTGTGGTCTTATGTGTGTGGTGGACTTAGTTCGAGTTTTCGTACCCTGCACTCACACACTGCCCCTACACACTCACACACTGCTCACCCTACACACTCACACTATGTTCTCACACACACACTGCTCACCCTACACACTCACACTATGTTCTCACACACACACTGCTCACCCTACACACTCACACTATGTTCACACACACACACTGCTCACCCTACACACTCACACTATGTTCACACACACACACACACACACACACACACGCTCACCCTGCTCACCCTGCACACCCTGCTCACCCTGCTCACTCACTGAAATGTGAAACCTTTGACTATATAGTGAAACAGAAATATGAAACTTTTTTTAAGAACATAAAGAGGGTGTTTGTGAGCATATTGGCCGCGGGACGTGTTTTGAGAAGATTCTCGAGTGGCAGGAAGGCGCCATGCGAGAGAAGACCAAAGCGCTTTGAAAACAAGTCTCACTGCTACCCTGTAATATGTCACTCATTTTCATCGAACTATCGAACTCTGGGAGAAAAAAGCCGCGCACGCACACTCTCTCACACACAATAAGACGCACATAAGCTCTCTCAAACACGTAAATCTCTGCAACAATAGCGTTATGCTATCAAGCTATCTTTCTGGTGCTTTTAACTGAGCATTTGATGCAAAAACACAGAAAGAGCTGGGAAGACCGTGTAGCCATAAGTAGCCGTTGTGAGTATTTGTATTGATATGAATGTGTGTGTCACTGATTCTGTCTTCGTGTCTTCTGAGGTTATACAATGATGTATGGGCATAATATCCAAACACCTCCCTTGGGGAGAGTTCCGGGTGCTCTTGAATTAAAGCATCCGCTCCACCTAACCACCAAAAGCTCCCAGGCTTGTCGAGCGCCGAGCTGCACACAGGCACCTTTAAGTTGAAAATGCAGTGTTATCGTAAGGTGTGTGAGTGTTTGGTGCGCTCTCATAAGCATGTAGAACTAACGAAACCAGTGTGTTCTTTTATTATGGAAACGGCAAGGGGGGTAGGGGGCGTGGCAAAGACAGTCAAGGATTGAGAAAGATGGAGGGGAGATATAGACAATGATAGACAGGGAGCAACAGACACAACCAATGACAGGCACTGCGGCGGCACCGGGCAGGAGGTGGAGAAACACGAAATATAGGTATCACGGACAGAGACGGCCAGGAGAAGAAGTGACAGCGAACGAGAGAGGGAGGGCAGCCAGACACCACGATGGAAAGCCAGAGCCAATGATGACTATGACAGGACCCGTGGCGCAGCTACGCTGCCACGCGCCTTAAAGCAGCATGGGCCGCCCCCCTCCATCCCTGGGTTTGGTCATACAAAAAATAAATTATAACGGGGGCACAGTGGGCTCCTCTTACACCTGTGCCCCGGTGCCACTGCACCTGCGGCACAATTGATAACTCCGCCCCTGTGCAGGAATGAGACCAAGGCCCGCAGAGATAAGCATAGTAAGGACTTCTGATGAGTGGGCAGGGGAGAGACAGGCAGGGGTGGGTGTTCAATGAACGAGGAGCCACACTCGGAGACAATCTGGAACACAGACTGGTGAGGGGGGAGGCAGAAAAAACACAAGAGGCAAGCAAAGTCCAACGCAGAGGTACCCGGGTGCAGGGAGAGACCGCCTGAGCAGCAGCGTAGCCTGTGTCAGAGGCCCTGGTGCAAGGAAGGAAATGGGCACCTGGCGCCTGCTCGAATGATAAAATACAGCAACAATCAGGGGTCAGTGTGCGCCACTGAGTTCCGGTGCCACTGCACCCGCTGCTCCAAAGGAACCTGAGGCTGCGCCTGGAATTGCACGGGGCTGATGCTATAACCCGGTTTAGCTAAAAAGCGTGCAAGAGACACGAAGTCATGAAAACCCGTTTTTCTAAATACCAACTTGGGACATTTAAGTTACATTCTATAATGGTTTTGGCTGGATGTTCATAGAATAAAACACGTTCGTCTTTTGTATCGAGTGATGACAGTGAGAAAAGGAAGTAGCAAAAAGCTTAGTTCGACAAACCATAGCGTCAAACGGTCATATATAATGCAAAACATAAGAATACAATCTATAAGACAGATGTAGGATACACCCCACAGTTCTGATGGGAATAGGTGAGTTTATCGACCAAACAAAGACACGTTTGTCGGATGAGTTACTTTGAGTACATGGTTAAGAGGCTAATGCGGGGAGAGTGCGAGGACAAGCATGAAAAACAAGCTCTTGGCATTGCTGTGGGGAGGGGGGAGGAGAAATGCGACACAGGCTGGCGGCCGTGAAAAGTGCGAAATGAAAGCCTTTGATGCAGCAGGGGGCGGAGCGGATCCCTTTCAAGCGAAGCTGCTGGCGGCAGATAGCTGGCTTTCATGTGCACGCGCTTTTTAGGTCAATGCGCTTGCACATTGAGCTTGCTTTTCACGGGCACAGCATCAAATCGCCCGATGGTTAAGCTCTCGTTAAGCCCCTATATTCTCGCAAGCGCATTGACAGGCGAGACCTAAAAACGGGGCAAAAAGTCCCTCTGTTCACCAGACACAATATCTTTGTATCCTCAATGTCGGCCATTTATTGACAATCATTTATGGTGGCTGGAAACCTTTGATATAGAGTGTAGAAGTGAGTTTTTAAAGCACCGAGACGGAAAATTACGTTTTTGATTACTATGGGAGGATAAGTGCAAAGTCTGCTGAAATGGAATATTTCGATATAGTGCACTGGCCCAAAAAAAAGTTTGCAGAAAATGGCCAGAAATGTGGGCTTACGGCCAGCGGTGCTGAATTTAGAAGTGGTGAGATAGGCTCGATTCTCCGCAGCTCAACATCCTGTGATTCTGAGCAAATCACTTAAAGTCCCGATACTTAACAAATAAAACAAAGAAACACATGAATGTGTGCCCTTGTGTAATGTAACTGGTGCTCCTGTACACTGCTCCAGTGCATTTGGGTCAAGTTCACGCTAAACAAAATGTGTAAAAAAAATCATAAACACTCTGTTGAAAGAGTTAATTTGAAAGCGGTCTGCATGCAAATCCCTCTGTATGTTTTATATGTAAACCGAAAAAATATATATGCCACTATGTTGGCGGAGTGCATTGATGTACACATTAATCCATTGCCGTTTGACATTTCTGTTTCAGCCATTAAACACAAAATAATGAAATCACAATATTGCACCCATTTTAAAGTCGATACCGAGAAGAAGGCGAGGCGCTACAGTCATCAAAGCTCTGCTTTATATGTGAAAGAACATTCGCACGTGCATTTCCATATAGCTTCCGGTTGAGCATAGTGACATGAGTGGACAGGTACTGTCCGGTACTCAGTGCCTGCGACTCTAGAACTCATAAGGGAGAGTACCTTAATTTCTCAGTAGAGGTGTAATAATACTTTCAATGGGAGCATACCAGCACTTTCAAAAAGCAGGAAGGTACTGGTGGGGGTGAGTGCCAGCACTTCCCTATAGCAGGCATGTACTGAGTACATGCTCTTCTTTCATTTGAAAGGGACAATACCCGTATTCTCCAGTACTGCTGCAATGCATTTAATGGGAGAGTACCAGCACTTCCCAGAAGCAAGCAGCACTCTGGAAAATGAGTCCCTGCACTTCTGTATCTCCATGTAACATACTGCATTGCATGCACTGGTCAGGCAGGAATGTTTTCGTCTGAGTGATGCTACCCGTTCATGCATGCCATTCTGTGACTGGTTTTCAGGTGGGAGTGTTTGTGAGGCAGTGTGCGTATTTTTGTTTACGGGTTTACCTGGCACGCATGATATTATCGTATTTTAATTGCATGTATGTAGCGCTTACTACCCCTGTCTAGGCGTCAATGCGCTTTTCGGCGAGTAGCACGCTACTCCGGAACCCAACAGAAAGGATTAATGATTGGGATTGCTGCTTGAGCAGATGCTAATGCATGTCCCCGCCCCCCCTGCAGAGAGGGCGATATGTCTGTCTCGGCCCGACCACTCTCCTTAACACCTGTGTGTTTGTCCTTGGATTTTCTTTCTAGTTTGTGAAAATGAGTCACCGAGCGCTGCCCTGGGACAGACAGATGCTTCCCTGTTGCTATTATCCCAGGCTAGTCATGCCTGCCATGGCCTGTAATTAGGTCCTTGTAGTATTCCTACATTATGTCATTTACTAGAATGATACCATGTCATGTAGAATGTTTATGTCATTTACTAGAATGACACCATGTCATGTAGAATGTGTGCAGGAAAAGTAGATGTCAGTTGGATATGATCTGGTCGGACCTCTCCTGCCTCCTGTGGATGTCTAAGTTGTTTTACTATTACAATAAATCTACTTGGTGCAAATTCCATGCGTGGACTCCTTTCAACATAATTACTGGCGACGAGGATGGGATACGAACCCACGTGTGCATCCTGGCATGTGCAAACAGCCCCCCACAACGCGCACACACCATGCACCCCCAAAGGAGCATTCCGAAATCCAAGGAACCCGTTTTACAGCTCACTGAAGCAATATACACAAACCTAGCGGTGTCGACTTTGGAACAGGGGAGTTAGGTTTAAATCCCGACATCGGCACAACACCCTGTGATTCTGGACAAATCTCGTAATGTCTCATTCCCTATAGATCTATGTATCTCGCGTGCGTCTCCGGTAAATTGCTCCAGTGCCCTCGGACCAAGTTCACACTATAGGAAATTGAAATAAAGATAAAGAACGAGCGTTCCCACTTTCTTTAACTTGAACCACACACATCGTGTTTACAAAACTGTGTCAGTTTCGGGAAGATTGGATCAGAGGAGGAGGCGGGGTCTTGCTACAAAAATTAATGCTTCATACGAGCTTGAGATGCTCTAGCGAGCTGGGATTTTAAATAAGTGTAAAAGCTAATTCACGTATTCAGACAGAGCTGGTTTTTAAGTCTATGCCATATTTCTACAGAGAAGAAGATGCAAAAAAAAAAAACAGAGCTGCAGATCGGTCAAGAATGCATCTTTCACTGAGAGCCTATCAGCATCCAATATTGGAAGCTGGGTTGAGCCTGAACAGAACTATCGTAAATCACAAAACTGGAAAGCTATAACTTCATGCTGAATTTGGGGCTGGAGACACCGACAGAGGGAAACGTGCGCTTTCCTTTTGCTCTTCCTGCCAAAAGGGTTCCCTTATCTGCATTCCAAACAGGAATGTTTGCCAATTAGCTCTCCGGGGCACCGCATTCACTTTCAGTTACTTCCCAACCTAGCGGATGATTAGAACCAGGGGTTCCAGGCTGAAGCTGCACAGATAAATAAAAACAAGAGGTGCTAATGCTACCCGCTATGCGTCTGAGATTTCCACGGAGTGCTAATGCTACCGGTTATGCATAGCGGAAGTCAGGCAGCCTTCGTTGGGAGGTGGGCGGGGCCTGCAAAGAAACAGGAAGGAACTGCCGGGAGAACGTCCTGGAACCCTGCACGCTGAATGCTGGCTGCCGAAGGACATGCAGAAAGAGCCCGGTGAGTGGGGGGGGCCGGGGGGGTGTACGCACGTGTGTCTGTGTGTGTTCGAGTGTGTCTGTGTGCGCGTGTGTCTGTTTAAGGGGGGGTGCGTGTGTGTGTGTGCATGTGTGTGTGTGTGTGCATGTGTGCATGTGTGCATGTGTGCATGTGTGTGTGTGCGTGTGCGTGTGTGTGGCTGTGTATGTGTGCATGCGTGAGTGTGGCTGTCTGTGTGTGTTTGCGCACTTCAGGGAATGTGAGGCAGGAGATGGGCACGGCGCCGGCCTGGACGCGCGCGTCCACAGATCCCAATCGCCGCGCGTGCCCAACCCCTGTCTCAGATTCCCAGAAAGCGGACAACATTAGATGCTTCGCATTGCTTTCTCCAGCTCGACCTAAAAATGAAAGTGGTAGGTAGAATAAAAATGACAGTGGACAACTAATAAAATGGCGGAGGACAGCGTATGTAATCCTGGTTTGGCGCCCCAGGCAACACAACGCAAAAACGTAATATAATATAATTATAATAAGATTATTATATTATAATCGTGTTGCAGTGGATGAGGCACACGGCCCGGGAGAACAAAGTTGCAATTTAGTACCTGAAATGAGGAGAGGGTGGCTTGGCGAACTTTAAGAAAAAGAGAGTAGCATGGCCTTGGAAACGAGGCTGCGCATGTGTAGAGACTACAACTGGTGCAGAAAAACAACCGGAAACTAAGAATCTCGGAGGTGTGGCCATGGCCCATAGAGGAGCACACCAGGAACTGCGGGGTATGTCACTGTGAAGGGTAGGTGAATCGGAAAGAGAGGGGAGTACGGGTGGGAGAGTGCATGCTTGCAGCATAAACATTAAAAAAAAATTAAAAACAGTAATGTTGAGACGGAGCCAAAGAGCTGCCCTGAGTGAAAGTTTAAGAGCTATAGGTAGTTTAGCGCATAACACAAATACATTACAAAAGTGTGCATGAAGTGGTATGCGTGGTTAGTGTAAGCGTTGAAATGGAACTTACAAAGTGTCCGGATGCATGTGTGATGAAATGGTATGCGTGGTAATGGGATGCGTGGTAGTGGGGGATGCGTGGTAGTGGGGGATGCGTGGTAGTGGGGGGATGCGTGGTAGTGGGGGGATGCGTGGTAGTGGGGGATGCGTGGTAGTGGGGGATGCGTGGTAGTGGGGGATGCGTGGTAGTGGGGGATGCGTGGTAGTGGGGGATGCGTGGTAGTGGGGGATACGTGGTAGGGGATGCGTGGTAGTGGACGCGTTGTAAAGGCATGCGTGATGAATGTGTGCATTATAATATCATACATTCATAAGAGACAGTATGTATAGTTGAGGGACTTGAGTATAGGTGCTTACCATAGTATTGGTTGAATGTGATGTACCGGGGGGATCACATTGACAAAGGCTGTCTGGACTCGATCTGAAGTGCCAAGGAAGGATACAGTGGGCGCTAAATAAGGCACAGGGGCTTTGGGTCCGGGAAGAGCACAGAAGTGGCATGGAGTGCTTGAATAGCTGACACTATAAACAAAGCTACTTGGATGTTAGGAGGCTGTGTCATTTCACTAAGCAGGCATGGGTAGGGGCATATGTGTACAATACAGCCTGTCTGCAGGAGACACAACTTCTTCAAAGAGAGGCAGATAAACTCTGTAAAAAATGGAGGGCCACACTGTATCACACCGGGTATAACATGCATGCCAGAGGTGTGGGGCATTGGCGTGCACCAAAGAGACGGTATGAGGTAGAGAGGAGACAGATACCGGAGGGCAATATGTCCTGCTACATGTACGTCTTAATGGACACCCCCAGACTATTGTAGGACTATACACCCCCAACACACTCAATCCTCCTACGGGGAGCTGGCACTTTTTGCACTGCCCTATTTGGGCACCAGGATTGATTAGGTCTTGCTAGATCACAGCATATACACTACATATCGGATGTTACTTACAAAAGCAGGGTACTTTCAGACCACTTCCCACTGCATTTCAATTGGCGAAGCTCAAGATATAGGGCAGAGACGCCCAGGTAGAGACTCCTGGTTTCGCTAGCTTAGGAGATGGTGCACCAGCATGAACTGCGAGATGGCTTAGCACATACTTTGATCACAACACAAACACAGCAGGAACAAGGGGCGTGGAATGGGATGCTATGAAAGTGGTGATACCTGGTAGGGCAATGTTTGGGGCATACACAAGGAAGAAGGACCTAGAGACACAAATCTACAAGGCTGAAAAAAGAACTAGATGAGTGCCTTACAGGCCAACACAACACAACACACTGCGGCCCTGAGACAAACATGTTTTGAGGACACGAATCATAGAAAAGACGTTGAAAAAAAGCATCTGAAATACACAGAATATAGATAGTCGTTGCATTGGGAGGAGATAGGTCAGGCAGACTGCTGACTTGGCGGCTCCAGAGGGATGGGGCACCGGCAGCCATCACAGCCATAACAGGAGCCACGGTACTTGCACAAGGGGTTATCAATGATGCACTTTACACAAGCCCCTGCGACCCAGTAATCCGAGCACATACACAGTACTGTGGGTAATGATGCTGCCCACCCTCACGTGCAAGCAACAACTTGAATTAGAGGGTCCAATTACAGAGCAGGAAATAAAAGGGGTGATAAAACATGCGGAAGACACCGGGCCCAGGTTGGTTGCCAGCAGAATGGTATCAAAATTTTCAGGTGCGCTGGCAGACGGCTCGATCAGGAGGCACAAGAAATAGGGGAACTGCCCAAATCCATGAGCGAGGACACCATTATTCTCCTCCCCAAACCGGGGAAGGACTCCCACAACTATAAATCCCATCACCCACTGTCTCTAATCAATACGGACAATAAAATATTAGGAAAGCTACTGTGTTTGATGTACCACCCTAAGTGGCATGGGGTCCCATGCTCACTGTATCACTGGAACTAAGTTGTACTCGGCTGATGAGCCCATAACTAGGGCAAAACCGGTCCTTAAGTTGCTTGTGTTTCGGTTCAGGGAGTACCTGGCTTGGCAGTTCGAGCTGGCCAGTTCCCATCAGGAAAGGGTCAAGACTGATTTGCATGTGGCTGAGTCCAAACTGAGGTGGCATGGTGAGCAACAGAACAATTGGTTACAGTGCTATCCCACGCTAATGCCAGTGGTAAGATTTATTGCAAGCAGCCTCCCATCACAGTTTCTGTGTTCTTAGGCAGGATTCTGGCCATGCACCTCGAGGGAGTAATGATGTCCTGGTGCAAACAAAACAGAACGATTTTATACCGGGCAGGAGAATGGAATTAAACATAAGGCATCAGGCCAGTGTGCTTGGGGCGGTTTGACGCAGGGACCAAGAAATGGTCTCACTGGACACAGAAAAAGCATTTGATAGAGTTATAAGGCACTACTCGCTTGAGACACTGAGGACAATGAACTCTGGACTGCGCTTCACTGCAATGGTCTCCTTACTGACCAACCCTCTGGCACAGGTTCACACCAACTACATGCTTTCGGTGGAGTAGGTAACTGGATAAAGGTACCCAAAAGGACTGCCCACTGACACCTCTGCTGTTTGCCCTTGCAATTGAACTCTTAGCATATAGGTTACATGAGATGCTCAGTGACTGGGCGATACAAACCTGAGAAAGCTGCCATAAGGTGTCCTTCAAGCTGATGATAGATTTGTATAGCAAACCAACTAGAGAATATCCTCTAATGTCCTGCTTAGTAAGCTGTACACATTCGGGCCGCAGTCAGTTCTCAAAGTCGTCATGCAAAAGGCGACAATATTCCCTATCTGAGGTTTGAGCGGGATGAGTACAGCACAGATTCCGCCGGTAGAGATATGCTGGGAACTAACCTCATTTTCTATACCTGGGGATTCAGGTAACCAATTACCACAATTGTTGGACAGCACTGAATCCAAATAAACATTTGTCAGACGTACAGGGCAGATTGGATTACTGGATATCCCTGCCTCTGTCCATGGCAGCCAGGATAGCCATAGCAGAGATTCTGATGCTCCCGAGATGATTATACATTTTTCAGTGCACTGTGTTCCGTATTGCATGAGAGATACTAATTGAACTCAAATCGGCAATTACCAGCTTAGTTTAGGGGAAGAGGAGGAGAAGAGAAAAAATGTAAACACCACAATACACCTACGAGCAGAGAGTACTCCGGATCCCAAACCTGGAAGTATACTATCAGGACAACATCAATTTATAGGCGGTTGGTATGAGACAGAAAGCAGTGATGATAGATCTCTACTGAAGGGAATGAAGACACAGCTGGAGCTCACTCTGACATTATACAGAAAAGGGCAGCACAGATCTCAGACAAGCAAATTGTACAAATCTCCCTGCATGCATGGGAACTGTTCGGAGCCCGATGGTGACGCAAAGTGCCCTTTTTGCTGGACAGCGCAGCTCTGGGACCTCCCTGGATATTGGCATTTAGACTGGGAACTGAATAGGAGAAGCTGGAAACTAGGAGGCTGTTGTGAGGTGGGAGATCTATTTGTGAATGGGCTTTTGCTCTCTTGGCCAAAGCGCAAGCTCTCTTCCAAGAAGGGCGACGGACAATTTTTACACAGTCAGGAGAAATGTTGGGTGGCCCAAAGAGCGTAGGGATCACAGGATACTGAGCCACACATTTCGGATACACAAACACTAATCTTACCAACAGATAGGGCACTGAAGTTATAACGCGCCTTTACCAGGTAATCTGCTCAGACACAACCAAACAACAGTTACTTTAAAAGCGCAAGTGGGAGGCGGACAGTAATAGACAGCTTTAAAATAAACAATGGCAGGGAGCGCTCAAATTTATACGGAGATACAGGAAGCAGTATATATTTCCTGTCTCTCCAAACGGCAAACACAGAAATCAATGGACCACCAGGCAGTATGGATTTAGCAGGTAGGTTTATTATCCTTTCGTTCTCACTTCTAGCATGACGCGTTTCGGGCAACAAGTGCCCTTGTTCACATAGTGAGCCTGCAGTATGGTATTGGTTATTTATAAAATTGTTTTTTTTAATTTTAGTGCCATGTGACCACAAACCGTGAAAAAATACTATTGTGCAAAAGCGTACTTATGGAATATCACGTTTAGGGGGCTTGTCATTGTTACCCTTTGTATATTACAGTCAGGCGCGCAACACCCATTGGACCCACCGGGCTTCAGCTCCCCACCCCCCCGCCCCCGTCGCGTGTGGTAGCCCGGGATGAGACAGATCCCGGGCACACACACAGCCACACCCGAAGGTTTCACAGGTCTTTAAAAGACCATTTGAATGTTAATTAGGCCTTGCTGTTGTTTCACCCCTTGTTGGAGGCCCTGCAGCTCCACTCTGCCTACTGATTAAAGGTTCAGCCCCCCCCTAAATTTTTTCTTAGCCCCCCCGAAATTTGACTCTAGTTGCGCCTCTGATTACAGTACTTGACAAAAAACAGTCTTTCATTTTGATTGTTTCATTATTTTAACATTTATACATTGCAGCTTAAATGCCTGTTTTTTTGTGCAAATATCGCAACTATTATGTGCAAAAATACGCAAAAATAAATACACATTTTTAAAAGAATTTTTTTTTAAAAAACACATTTTTTAAAATACATGGTTTGTGCAACATACGCAATTTTTAACTTTGGTCCATATTTACGAACCCAAGTGCAAATCACTGCTTAAATGCAGAAGCGTTTGTACAAAATATGCAAAGATATAAATGGACATCAATACATCCAAAAAAAACAACGGTCTGTGCCACATACGCAATCTTTAACTTTTGTTCATGTTTAACAAACCCAAGTTCAAATCACTGCTTAAATGCAGAAGCGTTTGTGCAAAATATGCCAAGATGTAAACTCACATTTAGCTGCATATATTAGCCATAGAAACAATCTAAAAAGCATTATGTCAAGATTCCATTAAAATTTAAAACAGGGTAGCCCCCAAATATAACAATTATTTTATATACTCATAAATGATGCGGTTCCAAAAACATACAAAAGTGCTAGATAATGAAAAAATGTTTAAAAACAATGATTCTCATTTAGGAACCAAGGCTACATGGTTGAATAAAAAGATGTAAGTTTCCCATACCATGTACAGTATTTCATTATTGTGTATAGTTTTGAAGACCTGACCCATCACAAGCCTGTGTGGGTCATAATGTTGGAATTTCTGAAAGAGTCTCCTAAAACTTCAATAATGCTCTTTTTAAATTCACAAACGATTGAATTAAGTGAAAGATCTAAAGGAAAGTGTGCATGTCATCTGTATTATTGAGACCGTTTGGATATTTACTATCCAAATTCAAGATATATCTAGTTTCTAATTGTCTCCAAAAATGTTCTCGGTTACCCCCTCTCCGTGGCATGGGAGTAGAATCGATCACATAATAGGACAAACAATTAATATCCTTATTATGGACAGCTTTAAAATGTCTTGCGACTGGATAAGTAGGATCGCAGTTCATGATTGCTCTAATATGTTGAAGTATTCTCACGTGCACCTGGAGCTTTGTACTTCCCACATACCTAAGCCCACAGGTGCACGTGAGAACTGCAAAATCCGTACGGCAGTTGTACTTGCCCTGCAATTTCAGTGTTTTATTTCCAAAATAAAACCCAGCAAGTCCGCATGACGCGTTTCGGCAAAACCCAGCAAGTCCACATGACGCGTTTCGCCTCTAGCTCGAGGCTTGATGAGAGAGAGAGAGAGAGAGAGAGAGAGAGAGAGAGAGAGAGAGAGAGAGAGAGAGAGAGAGAGAGAGAGAGAGAGAGAGAGAGAGAGAGAGAGAGAGAGAGAGAGAGAGAGAGAGAGAGAGAGAGAGAGAGAGAGAGAGAGACTCAAAGCCTGGAACTATCAGCAACTCTGCAGCTCTTTCTGCTGGTGAATGGGATCCCCCAGGTGAAGCGCCTAACAAAACAAAAAGTTTCTTGATTTTACCCTACAGCTTGCCAGACAGCGACTGGCAATTCACTGGCTGAGTAACAGGGCATACAGCAATTATACTTTTACGCCATAGTTTTTAGATAAAGTTGCACTCTAAGACTTGTAATTTCGCTGTTAACACTTGAATAATGGGTTCAAAGCGTAGCAGGAGATTTTATGGAGACATGGCTGGAGAGTGCTCGACCATGTAACATGGGGAATCAGGCTTGAACTAATCCGGTCGTCGGCTCAGTGTGCTGTGTTTTTGGGCAACTCATTTATTTTTTCGTCTGTGCTAGAAATGAGCGTGTAACGTAAAGTGGCATTGCTGTAAACTGCTTTGATGCCCGTAGCCAGATTTGCACCATAATACAACAGTTCTAAAAAGCGACGCTGTCTAAAAAGGCAGTAGTTTTGAAGGTGAGACATGCAACTAACTTTATTACAGTCCTGCCTGCCGGCTCTTTAAGAGCCACAGACCTGACGTGTTCTCAAGCTGGTTGGTGGCTGGCTGTTTACTAGCCAAGTTGAAGAGACCTGGGGCGGAAGGTGTGAGAGATAGTGAGTGTGTCTGTGTTAGGGGGTGGGGGTGTTGAGCGGTGGCGTCAGCAAATATATGCACCACTATTAGCGGCAGCCGCTCAATTCTCGTTTCAATAATGCATGGTGCGCAGAGTGCAGGAGCCCGCGGTCAGTAAGCGCCTCCGATGCAGGTGCCCAAGACCCTTCCGGAAGTCTCCGAGCTTCCATCCGCTGCAAAAGGCTTAAGGGAGGAAAGAAATAAAAACAGCAAAATAACACTTTGTTCCACTTCCGCCCACACACAGCTGATGCGGCGCCTCTCACATCATCCAACTGCACTCTTCCCCAGAGTCTTTAGAGTGAATTGTTCAGCGTGGCTAGGGGGTACCGGGGCCATGCTTCTCTGCACCGTTCTATAACATGATTTACTTTGCTCTTTAATGCAGCGCCATATGCCCCTTATTCGCCCATTTCCGAGCGAGTTTCTAAACATAAACAACTAGCGCACTCGTCCTTCCGTACACAATCCAGAGCTATCTCAATATCTCCTGCTAAAACTGGACGGGGGGGGGGGCTGAAGCAGGGTTTACTACCTTTATGTTGAAAGAATGGGGCAAGCATTCATTTTTGTTTCAGCTGAAAAAGCCTTTTAGGTTTCGGATATCAAGTACTTTTTCCAATGTAATCGGCGCTTTAAATGGAAAAAATATATGTGCACTCACAAAATGTAGAGGGGCGGGGATTGGGGCGGAGCTAAGGGTGCAGTTAGTAGACAAGCTTATAATTTAGGGGGTTTTGGTATGCAACTGCACAATAATACAACAGTTCTGCGTCTATATTATTTTTGTCAATGCATGTACAAAAGGGTAATTTAAAAATTAATGTTTGAAATTTCATGTGTTCAGTTTACACATGGCACATTATACACCATTTTTTATATTGGGGCAATTTGAGAAAACAGACTTGCATAATGATAAAGTATGTTTCCCTTTCTAGTTAGGAGATTGGCAGATCTCACAAGCAACCTGTAAGTTACCTCAGTGCAAGTTAGTATAAGGAATGATAGTTCAGAGGAGTGCAAGAGGCATTACAAATTCGTGGCAGCTTGAAGAACGTGGTTGATGAGTTCACTCTTGAATGACATTCTGAATTAGGTCAAGTTATTCTGCTTACATGGGGCATACAAAGCAGGCCATGTGATACCCAGGAGTTCTGAACTGTTTGGTTGTCCAATAGCTTTTACTTTCCTTAATTATAGATATGGCTCTGGCCTCAAGCCCTACTCACTGGCTCAGTGATGCACACAGTCATGAGCACGGATACATCGGCCGCCACCCGCTCTAGCTGTTGGGGCGCACTACCATCACGTCACCATGACGCGGCGGGTGCACCCCAACGTGGATTGGACCCCCCCCCTAGTGACCCGGAAGTGATTGAATAACTTCCGGGTCACTATGGAACCCAGGGCAGTTAGATCTGGCCTGGCGGATAAGGGGTTAATAACTCCGCGCTCCACGGCCTGCCTCTCCAGCCTCTAGGAGGCTGTAATTCTTTTTCTTTTGTTCTTCCAGGTGCCGACGTCGTGCAATGTTTGTTGGACGTCCGGAGCAACGAAGGAATTTCGGATGACATCAGAATCGGGTTTTCGTATTCACAGAGCGGAGTTGGTGCATCGATATCCCTGCAAGGGAATTACAGGGACAGATCGGCGTTGGTGCGCACGGGACACAGGGCATTTGATATATCCGCATCGTCCTTAAATGATAATTGCTGCCGTGAATGCTAATGTTCGTGGAGTTGTGTCAAGTGGTTTTGGAAAACCGAGTTAAAATTAAGCTGGCTGGGCTCGGGCCTGGCACGAAGAGACACGACTAGTGGAGCCTCTGTAGTTAGTTTGAGCTCGGAGGCAGGCCAGGGCAAAACAGGGAATATTTGCACCTTCGTAGTACACAGGTACTCTGTTTGAAACAGTTGCCATTAAGGGAATCCCTTGCAAATGCAACACAAGGTTTTGGATTTTTTTAAACGGCTGTGTGAGGTGCGCGATCAGCTGAGGAAGCGCCTAGACCACAGCAATTTCATTTTAAGTAATATGACCAACATTGAAAGTTTACGGCCAAAATGCTGCAATGAAAGGTCAGTGGACGGGTTGTGGGCAAATTGTTCAAAAGCCAGAGTTAAATAAGTAAGGTTACTTGGGACCAGCTAATCGAGTGAGCCTGACCAGTCCATGGCTTGTAAACGTTAATCGGTAATCTCCCTTGAAAGCGGCTTCACATACTTTGAGTCGGCCGTTATCGGTTGCTGAGAATCAGAGCTAGGCGCTCTTTTAATGGGGACTATCGTCTGCGAGATGGGACTGGTTACCAGTGTGCTAGTGCCTTCTCTTGCTGGAAATAATTCTTGAATCATTTTCCTCTAGAAGGAAAACAAAGAGAGCAGAGTTATAAAAACTATTGATTGTGCCCGACTTGATGGCCGTGCTGGGCAGATATAGCTGGAGGCTTTAGCCAGTGTGTCGAAATCACAAGGGTTGAGTTGTTCGACCGCAGCATGATAGAGTGCTTTTAGATCACTAGCATGGTTAACTTGGTTATAAAAAGCATGTTTTCTTTCATGTTTTTGATTTTAATTTTCCTGAGTGTTTCATGTTACTCGATGTGAATCTGATTTTCTATTGGAAATACAAGAATATGGGTAATAGTGCCATCCAATCTAATTTGTTTAATATTCCTGAAAATGTTCTTGGCCGGTACATATTGATTGCTTGTGTATGAATCACTGTTCTGCAGCTAGCTTTAAAATATTATCCACATTGTTGGAGCGAAGTCATGGAACCAGGGCTACAATGGCTGGACCGGGCATCAGGTGTTTCCCCGGGAGGCTGGTTTTGGAGCAGAGAGGGCCGGTTTTGCAGCAGTGCCACATTAACGGCCCCCAGTAACATAGGCAGCAAGTTGGCATTTCGAGCCTTCCGGGCCAGGCATTGCTTCCCCTGTGGCTGTCCCGAGAAAATTGCCAGGGTTACTTTGGGTTCCTAGTCGGGCCCTATCACGATTTTAGTTTTCACATACTGAAGTAAGTGATAACGGGCGAGAGGTCTGGCTCGAAGCTTCACGTGGACCACGAGCTGAGCCAAGACTCGGCGGCTGGCTTAACCCCTTCCACGCTCATGACGAGCTGGGCTCGTCATGAGGTAGCCTCCTCGCACGCTCATGACGAGCCCAGCTCGTCATGTAAAGTGCGGTTTTAAAAATCTCAGCGTGCGCGCGGAATTCCGCCCGCACGCATGTGGTTAAGCCACGCTCGCTCACTTCTAATAGCGAAGTATGCTCAGTAGTACCCAAGGCAAGGACATAGTGTCTTAAATATGAGACACGGCTATTGGAGGATGGAGACCTCTATAATAGGTGCCAATGTTTCACTTTATGTATTGTATTTATAAGCGCTTGCTACCCCCGACGAGGCGTCAACGCGTTTTCCCAGCGAGTAGCACACTACCACAGAACCGTAAAGGTTTAGTGTTTAATTAGTATAGTGAAATATGAAAGTAATTTGAGTGGTGGTAGGAAAACATGCGCTAGGTAACTCATCATTTGTGTGGGTGCTGCCTGGGTGTTGACCAGACGCTTTTAGCTTCAGCATTATTTAAGTATTACGAAGTGCTATTACGCTCAACTCTGCACGCCAGGTAAATGCTTTTGGGATTCTGCTTTGAGTTTGCCCAAACGTTTTTTAGCATCAGCATTTCCTTAGGTAACCTGCAATGCGCTATTACGCTCAACATGGCACTCCAGGTCCATTCTTTTATTAGTGAGGGCACGCGCACATTTGGTGTACACCTGCAGGGGAGCCAGGGACATGGAATGAAGGGAAAAGATTAGCCCGTTCTATGACAGAATTGTTGATTACATCCCCATCTCATTGGTACAGAGAAAGGCAATCCATGGGCATTTCATTTAGTTTACAGTTTCTCAGGGAGGGTCCGAGATGGCACTGGTACTTCACTTTCAATGGTTTCAGTGAACAAGTCATATCCATGACCTATAACTCAGGTGAGGTTAGGCAAATCAGTTAACCTCTTGCAGCGGTATATGAAGGTATCCCCAGGCAGTCCAACGGGTGCTATACTAAGCACTTTCACAGTAAGCCTAATGTCAATTTTTCTCGAAGCATGCGAGTGGTGCAATGCTAAGCTTTCTCAGTTGAGAGTCTGAGGGTGATCTGAAGGTAATGAATGGATCCCCATCCAATGCAACCGTTGCTGTGCTAAGCACGCCCACTGTGAGCCTAATTTCAATGTTCTTTTGGTAATACACAGCGACGCTGAGGTTGTTACCCGGGGGACAAGAAGGCCCCCAGGTGTTGCAAGCACAAGGTAACCCATCATGTCTGACTTTTGCCTGGATTAGGACGAAGCTTTAGGAAATTTCGGGTGGGTTTAGATGCATTTATTATGAACAGGATTTGGCAATGCCAATAGCCCGGTTTGGCATGGCGTCAGCATTCCTTACATAACCATGAGTGCGCGGTTGCTCTCCACTCTGTACCCGGTACCCTCCCTAAGTAACTAGGAATGCGATATGCTATTCCACTGTATACTTCCATTCTGTAATTAATGGGCAACTTGCACACGTGGAGTACACCTTCAGGGGAGGCGGGTACATTGGACATAGTATGCTGTTAAAATATTAACCGGTTCTCTAATGAGTATTGGGTTGCTTCCCTTCTCGTCGGGCGCAGGGGGTCAGCCATGGGCATTTCACTTTGTTGTCAATATTTCTCAAAAGGGGTCCATGATGGTATATGGTACTTGTCCTTTTCCCTTCCAAAAGCTTCATTTATTGGGTCGTAGC
This sequence comes from Lissotriton helveticus, assembly GCF_964261635.1. Lineage (NCBI taxonomy): Eukaryota > Metazoa > Chordata > Amphibia > Caudata > Salamandridae > Lissotriton > Lissotriton helveticus. Next base: position 356,782,055 of record NC_136061.1, on the reverse strand, counting down.
AATGACACAGACACAAGTGACGCTCGGGAAAGCGTGTGATCCCTTACGAGTATTCAAGAGGAGGCCCCACGTTTACAACTGGCGCTATGCTACGTCCCCTCACTGGAAGCTATTGTCATTGTTCCCCAGGTAATACATCTGATGCTGTGCTAAGTGCTCGCAGTTGTTACTACCAATGTATTGTGTCACTCCGTACCTCTGCACCAGGGTGCCTGAACACTTGGTGCATTGGACGTCTGTTGAGCCACATGGGACCAGTGTACCCTATGTGCCTGATCAAGCATTATATGCCTATGGTGGTCACGCGGTATCTCTGCACTCTATTACTTTGTTACACCATACCTAGCGTACTCATGGCTTGTGCACTGTTAGTGCTTTTGAAGGCTTACGTTATCTTGCATCCGTGTTGGGTCGCACATTAGATCATACAGTATCTTTCATCCAAAGAATAATAGCACTAATCGTCTGTGTTTGATTTTGCATTTATGGATGGAGTCACTGATGCATGGGAGGCGCTACATGACACAATGGTTGCAAGACGCGGAGAGGCAATGGGACCGGAAGATCCGGAACGTGACTGGCAAGCGGCAGCACCAAGTCTGATGGGCGAACAACAGAGAAGCTCAAGAGGTGAGATGGTGCGGCCCAGGCACTATATTAGTTCAGTATAGGTGTCAACCAGTGGTTGTTGCCAGCCGGTGTACATTTTTAGCACCACTCTGCCTTATAGGTATAGACCGTTCCAGCTTGACAAAAATCCGGGGGTAACGGGTGGATACAACACCCCTTTGTCGTTAAACTGTAATTCTTTTTTATCATTGTGGCACCTATGCTCGCTGGTGCTATCATAAGAAGCTGCCACTTAAGTAACAGCAAGGTTTCATGAAGTAGCACCGATTTGTATGATCTGTGAAGTGTTTCGGTCATATAAAAACAAAAGGCACTAATCATTGATCTTTGATTTTCATTTTTTGTATGACTGGTTTAACGTCCGACACCTGGGAAGTGCTCCACAACACTATGACTGCAAAAATGGTGGACAACCAAGGGGACATGTAGATCTAGAATGTGAGTGGCAAGCAACGGCATCAAGTGTGATGGGCGATCAATTCAACGGCTCAAGCGGTGCCAGCATGAGAAGGTGCTCCCCATGCATTATAATTGAAGTGTATAATTGTCACCCATTTGTGTTGCCAGTGGTGGGAAATTAGCAGTACACTGCATTACAGGTGTATACCATGTTAGCTTGCCCGGAGCACAGGTATAACAAGCGGAGGCGTCATCCTTGTTGTGTAACGGTTATCTCCCATGACGGCGCTTGTGCTCGCGGGCGCCTTCGGGACTGACACTGCGTGGTGTTAGACTCCTAACACCACGCTGTGTCAGTCCCGAAGGTACACTCCGTAGTAGGAGGGTAGGCTTGCACAGATCTTACCCCAGAACATAGTGGTCAGGGCTCATAGGGGGAGCACCGGCCCTTTGGGGTATTCCTTGGGTAGCCTTACAATGGTACAGTTGCACCAGCAACGATTAGCATTGGCAGGGGAGGCATGAATATCCTGTGCACCACTAATGACGGAGGGCGAGTAGTGGTTCCAAGACGGTGTGTCGAGTTCCAATTAGTAGGCCAGCCCAGCATTATGATCCTGCAACTTGAGCAAGACTGGGTGGTCAGGAACACTAATCTCTGAAGTGGGGTTGGTGTTCCACGTCTAGCGCAAGATGCGCCCGGGACCAGCAACTCCAGGGATTCCAAAGAGAAGGGCATCTGTGAGAGCACTGGGCCAAGCTGTTCGATGACTAATAACAGACGAGTGAGGCTATCTAATGCGCCCTGGCACGGACTCCAGGTTTGGGGAAGGGGGAATTGTCTCTGGGAGGGCATGGAGCCACTCTGTAGGATACCTTGTAACAAACTAGTACGGCTAGCTAGGGCTTTGCACCGGCAGTTTTTAGTCCTTGGGTGAATATGAGGAGCCGGGCTTCTTAAAAGGATGGCATCTATCGGGGCAGAATAGGGAATGAAATGTTCGGAAGGAGCTTTAGGCCCAGTTAGTGGTGTATAGGGTCGACATGATTGTGCACGGGGGTACACCCAGACATTCCAGAGCCTCCAATGGGAGGAAGCGAGTCTGTGAGGCCATTGGGCCACAGGAAACAAATACCTAGTAACAAACTGCTGAGGCTAGCTAGGGTTTGACACTTACAGACTACATCTCTGGGGTGCATCTGGGGGGAGTCGCGCTTCTTAAAAGACGGCGTCCATTTGTCCACACCGGGGGATGAAGTAGTTGCAGAGAAACTTCTTGCCTAGTTAGTGGTGTTTAGGGACAAGGCATGACCTTGCAATGAGTTGGCTAGTTTTGTGAATTTGCTAAAGACAGGACATTAACCATCAGTGTAGGAGGGTGGGGGGGCCAGATAGTCTGACAACTATGATGGCCTGCCGCATTCACTGCCGTGAGCCGCCACGCCAGATGAGCCCCTGATTGCCTTCTGAATCCCTGATTTACTCAGACGCTGCCAAACCCCGCGAGCCGTCCTACTTCAAGCCGCGATCAGCACTCGGTCATTTTTGCCTCGGAGTACCGCCAGCCACGCATCCCTGCTTGGCTGCAATCACTGTACCTATCGACAACTCTGTCCTGATGACGATCCCGACCAAAGGGGATGGAAACGCCGTCGACCATACAGCCTGAATCATATGACGCATACCACGCTTAAAGCTCCGCTCCTATAGAAATAATTGTTTTTCCAAGTGATTGTAACTTGTTTTTTGGAGCCTTAAACTGATGTATATATTTTGTCTAATGCGTCGCCAATGCTGTTTTTAAAGCACTTGCACATTCACCTCACTAACTGTATATAGCACCTTGCACCAAGTGCCTCTGGGTTGTCGCAAGATCTGATCTTTACAGTGCTGTTTAAACTGTAACTGCATATGAAAGAATTTATCCTTTCTGTTCCTTGGTGAATAATACCACCCTTTCCTAAATCAATTGACTCCTTGTTTCTGTTCCTCCTGTAATGCCTATGGCATACATAACTGAAACTGTCTCTACGTAATACCTGTTGGGAATTGTTTTTGCCTACACACTGCGGCAGTAAGGTCATGATTGGTGAGCAGTTAATTTAAGGTCCTTAGGGGGAGGCGCCATTCTTGAATGGGGTCGCCCAAAGGAAGGGACAAGTGGTCTCTTCTAGAACTCCAGGGGCAGTTACAGCCTGTTGGCTAAATGGGTGCGGGGGAGGGGAGAGTCACGCTTTCTCTAGGCTGGTTGGCCACCCCGCACGTGCACAATGACGCCAGTAAACGGCGCAGAGATGCAAGGGCCCCTTTAATGGAGGTAATGGAGCGTACGGGGGTAACCGGGGGGCTGAAGTACCCTCACGGTAAGCGGGTCCTCTGCGCATACGCACTTCGATGGAAGGGCGTGGTTAATAGGGCGTATGGGGTAATCGGGAAGTACCCTCACGGTAAACGGGCCCTCTGCGCATGCACACTCCGACAGGGGGCGTGGTTAATAGGGTGTACGGGGGTAACGGGGGGGAGGGAGAGTACCCTCATGGTAAACGGGCCCTCTGCGCATGCGCACTCCGACAGGAGGGCGTGGTTTAAGTGATAAGGATCTGACACCAGTTAGTGACCTTGCCGAAGGCCCAAATAGGATACGCAGAAAATAAATATTGTATAATGGGATTGATACGTAGATTCGGTTAGGAAATACTGTGTACTAGAATTATGTTAAGGTTAGCCATCTGATATCTGTATATATCAATTGTAATCAAATGTTGTGTAATGTTTTCTGCGTAATTGTGTAAAAATTGTTTATTTCAATTTTTGATTTAATTTTATGTTTTAATAAATACGGTCGGGGGTTTTAAGACCCCCGCCTCCAAAGAAAAGAAATACCTTTCATGTCCTTTTAATAATGTTTGTTAACGGAACAGGGGGGTCCTCCGGTAGTCCCTGGCCATAGCACATCCCTTCAGGTAGGCGTGTATGCTGAATGGGGCAGGGCAATGGATCATTGAAAGGAGCATGGTACAGGACCAGCGCTTTGAAGGTTGAAGCTGTGCCACAGTTATTGACGAGAATAAAACAAACTGAAAAAAATATCTTTTCTCTTGAAACAGATTTTATACTTTCATTCATAGCCTGTCTACTTGGTCACAGTCACATTTAAATGGAAGCTGCAGAGAGGTACCTATATTACAATTGATTGATTGCACCCCCTTCACAATTCTTAAAGGACTTCTAGTCAAACACTGACCCACTTAAATGTTATGTTACAGTAGCAAGAAGATTAGGCAAATAAAAAATCATTTCCTAGAGACTTCTTTTGTGATGCGTTGCTACATGGTTTCCATGCACATTTTCCTTTGCTTTCACCCTGTCCTCTGGCCACTCTCCTGATGTATTTCATTCTTCTACCCATCAAACACATGTTCAATGGTCATTTAATCTCACTCCTTGCCATTTATCCATCTCACATGTCTAAACCTTTCACGTCAACTCCTCCTTTCTGTCCCTCACATCTTACACCTATTTTTCTCCCTCCATATATTTGTCTCTTTTCTCCCCTTTGATTGTCTGCCTTACTCTCCCCTGTCCGGTCTCTTCCTCTCCTATGTTTCTCTCTACCTTCACTCAGGTGCTTTTCTGAATGCTCTTCCTCTTGTTTTTCTAGATGTTCTTTCATCTCTTTTACCCATTTTTACCTCCCATTACCTCCTGTTTCTGCATCACTCTCTCCCTCTCTCTTTCCCATGCAAGATTACACGCTCGGAAACTATTAGTTTCTGCTTTTTTCATGAATACAATTAACAAAATCTTGTTTCTGTTCCATTTTCAATACTTTTGCAATGTCGTCTCTCCCACTCTTGTGCTGGATGTCAAGTGATACATTTCCCAATCTGGTTTGCAATTGAACAGTGTACTCACTGGCTGTGCACAGTAAATTAACAAACTATCTCGCTGCACCATGTGATCGCGCAGCAGAGCTTGCTCTCTGTTTGCCAATCAGGTGACCTACTACTTAATCAGAGCCCAGGAGGAGCCAACACCTGCACTGCTGCTGGAACCCCGTGAGTAACTGTACTCTCTCTGTCTACGGAGAAGCTTACGTACTCCAGGAGAGAAAATTGAAAAGTGCCGGTACTCTGTACCGGTGCAAACCGGGCCATTTAAAGCACTGAATGGAATAATATGACTGGAAATAAAGACTAATGTTTTTTGCTGTTGTGTGCGTTGGCATGGGTACGTTCCTGTATGGCAGTTTTCTTGGTGGTTCTGATAAGATGGTGGAGTGTGGTGACAGCAATTTGTATGGCTGCTTGGTCGGCCGAGGTCTTGCTTCTCCTCCATCTACTCTCAAGCTGTCTGCAGGTACACCTGGACTCTTGGAGGGCAGGGGAGAACCAGCTAGCTTTCCCAGACGGCTGAATGCCGGAGAGTTTCCGGAGGATAGCCAATGTGTTGGCGCAGTCCTAGATCCATTGGTGGAAATTGTGTGCTGAAGCGCTGCCATTCGTGGAGGCTGGCGGTGGGGTTTGCCTAGGGAGGTGGCGAGTTGGTCTTCAGAGACCTTGTTCCAGCTTCCGCGTGGGTTGCGGTGGGCATGCTGGTGTTTGGTGGGTTTGATGAAGGAGAAGTGGACGCAGTGGTGGTCTGTCCAATGAAGTTTGGAGGTGTGGCTGATGGAGATGATGTTGCTTGCGGAGAAGATGAGGTTGAGCGCGTGTTCTGAGTGGGTTGGGGAGGAGACCAGTTGGGGAAGAGTTGGTGAGGAGACTATCGTCCAATGGAGGCAAGGTTCTCCAGTAGGAATGAGGTGTTGTGGTCGTAGAGGTTGTCCAGGTGGAAATTGAGTTTGCAGAGGATGATTTAGTCCGTTGAGGTGAGAGCACGGTGTGCAATGAAGTTGGCCATGAATTTGCTGAAGGGGGGACGGGGTCTGAACACTAGGGTGGCATTTGGGTTTTTCTTGATGTGAAGGTGCTTCATATCGGGTGAGTGGTCGTCGGAGCTAGTTGTGAGGTGGAGGGTGTTTTTGTGTATGATGGCTAGGTCTAGTAGTAGCGCATCTTCATCTACTCCGTAGAGGGGCATGATAATGAGAGTGGTCTACATTTATAGATGATCTGGGTGCTCTCAAGTTCTGGAAAGCAGATGCTCGGAAGGCCTTTGCGTCCTTTTGCTTCCATAGGACCAATTTGCCTGTGATCGCTCGCCACCTATTTGACAAGGGCTCCTATTGGGATTACGCCAGAAAATGTGTCCAAAATGAACTCTCGCGGGGCTCTGGGAACGGTCGTGCCCCAGAAGCTGTCTGCAGATGAAGTCCTTTTGGGACGGAGCGCTGGGAGCACATGCTCAGCACCTTGCAGCCGCCGGGTGGGGTCGGGGGCATAGAAGCTGTGGAGAGCTAGGTGGCGCACGCTGAGATGGGGGTATACCATGGGCTTTCATCCTGGCTAAATAGACGGTTGATGCAGTCTTTTGATTCCTGCAGTCATGTAGGTTTCAGGTGCAGGCCCAGTTGTGTCTGGGGTGTGTGAGCGTGCTAGGGGGAGGGGGATGAAGGTCAAGGGGAGGGGGGTGAAGGTCAAGGTGAGCAGGGTGAGGGTCAAGGGGGAGGGAGGGAGGGGACTAGCATGTATCAGTGTTGTTGGTTTTGCCGCTATTGTTTTCTTTTTCTTTCCTTTTTCTTGCTTATTCAAAGTTGTTGTATAAGAGTCATCTTTGTGCACCAGCCTGCCGTTGTGAAGATCCACTCTCAACTATTCTAACGCAATAAGCTTAGCGTGTGGCAGTCATGGACCTACTTTGGGGCGGTTGCCCGGCAACGTGCGCTTTTGCCAGTACTGGGCGGTTATCATTCCTTCTTATTACACCCGTGGCATTGTACCTCTTACTTACATGTTATAATGTCTTTAAATGCGTATTTAGCGTGCCCCATTGCTGAGCTGATACTGTTTAAAAGATTTCACAGTACATTAGACATTTCAACACTGAAAATAAAAAGATTTGACAAAAAAAATGAAGTCCTTTTGGGACTTTGCAGACTTCCGAACTTTTCCTGTTTTTTTGGTTCAATTGGTTGTTAATGTTCTGTCCAGGGTGACCATCTTGAGGATCGGATGGGGAGTGGAGGGGGTCGGGCGGAGGAAGAGGGGGTATCTCGACCGACAAGGGAGGACAACTTTGAAGAGGGACCCCACAATGGGATATCAAGCCGGGCCACTATAAATGGTAGTGAAACTTATGTCATAGAATGTTAGGGGTCTCAACTCCCCTAACAAACGGCAACGCCTTTGGAAAGTCTTGGGGGGGTATCAGCAGGCACAAGTGGTCGCCTTGCAGGAGACTCATCTCAGCAAGGGGAAGGCCATAGGCTTAAGAACAGGCAATATCCCATGATTTAATGTGAAGAAACAGAATGGAGTGGCACTGTTGATTCACTCTGCAATACAGTTTCAGCCTGAGGACACCAAATCACAAGAGGGGGAGGGGAATATTCATGATGGTTTGAGGGGAGCTGATGGGTCACCCTTGCGCTATTGCCACAGTCTATGCTCCTAATACTGGGCAGGCAAACTTTCTTCTCTCTTCTTTTGCAATACTGAAGGGATTTGCTTCAGGTGATACTATTTTAATGGGGGACTTTAACCTTATTTGGGACCCAAAGTTGGATACCACTCACCCACAGAGAGCTATGAGAGGAGTCTTTAGCAAAGTGCTGAAATCATGCCTGGAACAAATGGGGCTGCTTGATGTCTAAAGGGCCCTAAACCCCTCTACACAGGATTATTCCTTCTTCTCTCACTCCCATAGATCATACTCCAAGATAGATCCTGCCTTTATTAGTCAATCGCCCCTACAGGCGTGCACGGGCAACCTCTTCCTCCCCATTAGTCTCTCAGACCATGCTCCCTTGACCTGTTTATTAAATTGGCCGTTGCCACGGTCTAAGCAGACTAGATGGTACTTTCCCAACGTACTGTGTCGAGATAGGCTACATAGAGACGATCTACGAAAATCAATCAAGAATTTCTTTGTTACCAATGTCCCTGCCTATAGCTCCTTTACAAATAATTGGGATGCCTTCAAGGCCTTTCTTTAGGGCAATGTATTGCACTCACTACCTCCTTGAAAAAAACTCCAGACTAAAGAACGATTATCACTAGAAAAGGAGCTACACGAGGCAGAAACATCTCACAAAGACTCTCCATCTATCCCGTCTCTGAGGAAAGTTACGGCCCTCGGGGGGGAGCTCTCAGCCATCTAGATCAACAGGGCAGAGACAACAATTTTGATGCTCCAGTCATGTGGATAGGAAGGCAAAGATAAGATAGGCCCACTGCTTTCACGATAATTTAGGGCAAGAAAGGGAATATGTCACACAGGTCATCGATGGGTAGGAGGGTATACATAGAAGGGAAACGGGGAAGGCAAGAGTTTCCCACAATTTTTATAGTGCCCTCTTTACGGCCGAACCCCCTCTAGCTTCAGATCAGACTGGGTATTTGGACTCAACAGTGCTCCCTCAGGTCTCCACAGCTGCCAACGAGGAACTAGGTCGCCCCATAATCCAAGAAGACGTCCAGGCAGCAACTGATGTCCTCAAACAACATAAATCCCCAGGCCCTGAAGGACTCACGCCGCAGTTCTACTGAACTTTTGCCAACGAGCTCACGGCTCAACTTACTGATCTTTTTGATGATATAGCAGAGAATCAAGCGGTATCCCCCTCCATGGGGGAGGCGCTGATCACGATATTCCTGAAGGCAGGGAAAGATCCCTAATAATGGGCCTCCTATAGACCTATCGCCCTATTAAATTTAGGTGCTAAACTATACTCTAACGTCTTAGCTAACAGACTAGAAGAGGTCCTGCCCAATCTCATTCACCCTGATCAGTCGGGTTTCATCAAGGGGCACTAGACCCATGATAATCTTCGTAGGGTGTTCCACCTCATAGACAAGGTCCAGAAGAAACATATACCCGCAACCCTCCTATCCCTAGATGCGGCGATGGCCTTTGACTGTCGATTGGTTCTTCCTGCTACATACTCTACATCGATTCAGGTTTTGCGAGGCCTTCTTGGGCATGGTGAAAGCTAACTGCAGTTCCCCAAAGTCCAGGGTCATGGTGAATGGGGTTGCCTCTGACTTTTAGGCTGAAACAGGGCACTTGACAGGGCTGCCCCATATCCCCAATGCTCTTTGCCCTTAGTATCGAACCGTTTGCAGCGAGGAGAAGATTAAATCCAGAGATTAGTGGCATTAAGTTTGGATCGGACGACCCTAAAATTTCGCTGTTCGCAGACGATGTCCTTTTGCCTGTTACTAATTCCGCCGAATCCCTAGCGGCGATACAACTCGAATTGGAGCAGTTTGTAAAAGTATCGGGGTTCAAGGTCAACCTTTCTAAATCCTTTCTATTGAGTTTGACATTGACCCCAGACATGCAGAGAGACATTTAGAGGTCAACCCCCTTCCGTTGTGCACATAAGGCAATCACGTATTTAGGTATCCATATTACCCCCAAACTAGGTGACCTATACAGGAATAACTCTCCCCCGCGCTGCGACAACTTCTTAAAAGATGGAGCTACCATGGATAGGACGAATCAATGTCATAAAAATGAATGTCCTCCCTTGCCTTCTCTACCTCTGTCAGGGTCTCCCCATCTCGCTTGAGAAAGCACCATTTAAAGAGCTACAAACTATGATAATAAAGTTAATTTGGCTGGACCAGAGGGCACGTCTCCCCCAACGTCTTCTTATGAGATCAAGTTCGGAAGGGGGTCTGGCTCTTCCAGATTTTCTGCTATATGACCGAGCCGCTCAACTTCGGGTCCTGGGCGAATGTTCACTTAAGGCTGTGGAGAAACTGTGGCTCCACATAGATAGACAGGTGGTGGGTAGAGCTATTTGGGATTTGCCATTGAAGCAGAGGTCTGACAGACCACTGAACTCCTACTTAAGTATCCCCACAGCGACCACCCTCAAGGTATGGGATAATGTAACTTATGTCCTGCCTCTGACCACTTTTCGGTCCCCTGTCCCTTTCAACCCTGCCTTCTCACCGGCACTCGTGGAAGGGCCATTTGATAAATTGAGAAAGGGAGGGTGCCTTATGATATTGGACTTCTTCCTCAAGGGAGAGTTGCAGACATTCGCTGACTGTTCAGCCCGCTTCCAACTCTCACCCACTGAAGAGTATCATTATGTCCAGTTAAAGCACTGGGTTCAGTAGCCACACATGCGACAGGCGGCCACCAGATAACTGCTCCTGATAGAAAGATTTGTTCAAACCGGCATTACAGCTAAGGTCTGCATCTCCTTCTTATTAACCCTCTTGGTCTCCCTTAGCCCCCTTCAGACTCCACGTCACAAGAGATTTTGGAAAGGCCTTTATAGAGATATTACTAAGCACAATCGCTCCATGTTACTAAGGGAAGCCCATTAAAAAACTATGTACGATTGGTACCTTCACCAACAAAAATTACATACAATCTTTCCCGATACTTCGACTGATGATGGTGGGGTTACGGGCTATTGGGAGACTTCGTACATATTTGGTGGGACTGTCCTTCTATGTGATCCTTCAGGAGAAAAATCCTATCCCAAATCTAACAATTTAACAAATTTTGCTGACTCTCTAGAACATGCTCCTAGGTATCCGAGATCCTAGTCTTAAATACCAAACTCAAGGGGATCGCTCTATTATGTGGCTGTGTTTGGGGGAAGGCAAAATGGCCACTGCAGCATCCTGGAAGAAACCGGAGGCCACCTCACTTACTCAATGGCATGCACGTCTGTGGAGGGCACTGACCCTTGAGCGAATGATAGATGTTATTGAGGACTCAGGGATATGTTTTGACTATATTTGGAGCCCCTTGGTGAGCAATCTGTCGGAAGGGCTGCCATGGTTTGCCTGTGGACCTCGGCTGAGGGCCCTCCACATTTTCTTGGTATAACTGCCGGGAGGTCCCTTCGGGGGCTGTGAATCCTGACCCCCCCCCCCCCTCCCGAGGCCTTCTCATGTGGGAGGCGTACACCCCGCCCCGCTCCTCCATATCGTACTGATGCAACTATGACACCCTGGAAATTATTGGTTTTCTATTTTTTTTCCTTTTTTCTTTCTTAATGTTCATGTACCTCTGTTCATAAGAATGGGAGCCACGTCCTCTCCTTGAGGGGAGGTTTGTTTCTCGTCGCAATTGGAGATAGGGTTGAGAATCTACTGTCTGGAACAGAAATAATGTGATATTTTCTGAGAAGCTACAGTTTGGATAAGGATTCCCATTCCTGATCGAATTCCTCAGGGGAAGCTAGGAACATGTGAACGAACTGCACACATTCTTTAGCTCTCTAATGCCCTGGGGTTATGTACCTGTGGGATGAGTTGAACATTGTTCTCATTTCAATGTTTGTATCTTTGAAGAAATTTAATAAAAAGATATTGACACAAAACAGGACCAAAGAGAGAATTAGAATGAAGACCAGAGATGAGTTGCGCTACACTGGAGAATGTAAGACAAAACAAGCATCAGACAAACAAGTGAGATTTTTCACTTCCTTCGATAACCAGTCAAAGGATATCAATAAACTTAATTGGGACATAATCAAGCCTGACTTCATAATAGAAAAAACACCACATAAAGATCTACTACAACAGAAGTAAATCGATAAATATTGTGGTTAAGAGTATTTTTACTATTAACAATATGAAGGAGGATAATCATATTATGAGTTTCTTTAAATGTAAAAACTGCAAGACATGCATATACAGATGCGAAGCTGCAAATTATAGGATGTCTCATGCTAATGAAGTAAAGAAAGACAAAGACATTTATTACAGGTAGTAGTACTAAAATGTACTGGTGTGTCCTTGTGATTAACAATATATGTGAGACCGACAATTCTTCATCAGGAATTCTTCATCAGGAAACATATCCTCAGACATGAGAGCCATCAAACATGATTAAGACCATTTAATCACTTGACATTTTCAAGAGAAACATGGAGAGAAGAAAAAACGACTTAAAAACTTTGAGACTGATTAGGTGGCTAGAGAAAATTGTAGAGGTGACAGGACATTCTTCTTAGAAGATTGGAATCGTGCAAAATTGTTGACTTAAGAAAGAAAAACCCCAGTAGGTATGAATGTGGAAAAAGAGATGGAAGTGCAATTAGGCTGATTTAGTCTTGCAGCCTTTAAAGAAATATGCTCTATGAAATATGATTTATGATATATAAGTAATTTTGTTGTTAAGTATTACTTATAGGCACTAGTATGGATTTTAACAAGTGTTGGTGGTATGGTTGAAATAAGTGTATCTGGAAGTGAAGAGGACTTTAACATTAACTTTTCATATTATAAAAGGGCTTCAAATGAGTTTAAAAGAAGCACAGAGGTGAAAGACTTCATGGTTTTGATTCACAGGTATCCACATGGGCATGATGTAACAAGATATAACAATTTTAGTTAAAAGGAATAATTTCTTGATCGGCAAACTTATAATACAGATTTTGATGACATGATGACAAACAGACCAAATCCCATCCATTATGTGATTGGGAGAAGTCAATTGTCTTGTCACATGACGGACACATATTCCAAATGCATTTCAACTTCTTTTTTGGGATAGGAATGCTGACTTTGATATTGAATTTTTGCCCACTTTGGCTCAATGTTTATATAGTGATAATAGACATTGGTGAGTTCTAGGAATAGCACTACTTGGTCAAAACAGCTTTTTAATGTAATGCCTATCTGCCCACTTGGGCTGGATGCTCCGAAAGACTGAAAAAGGATTGAATTTGTGAATGAACTAGGTTTTGAAAACTGTCTTTAGGACGAATACCCCCTTGCTTGCATAATTTATTTTTGTGTCCACAGAGAATCTGCTTTATATGCCTGGAAATTATCATTTTAAACTTCATTGAAACAGAAGGGTTTCATGTGCTCAAGGCCTTGTGGCCAAAACACATTATGCACCCTGTAGCTGAACAGAGGAAGAAATAATAAATGATGATTGTCAAACTGTCAGCCCAGTGTGGATCCTTTAACCTGCAATTATGGGAAATGGTGAATTAATTGGGGAATAGGGCTTCTCACAACGGTTACATACACCATCCTGAACAGATGTGAAGAAGACACCTAACAAGTAGGTTAGCATAAGTATGATAAAGCCATAGTCATATACAGCACAGTTACTGAGTGTACAGGTGTGGGTCCATAGCACGGAAATGGCTAGCCGTGGAGGAAAATGTGATTGTGCATGTTAAATGTTGTTTTTACATCACAACTGTCATGTTACTGTTTGTATCGAAAAGTTCAGACCTTAATAATGGCAAAAGTGTATAAATGGTCTATATACACGTGGCTGGGAATGTATATATGATGCTTCAATGACGTGATTATGAAACATTAGCAGCCGGCCCGAGGGTTGTAGGCAAGTTGCTGTGTATAACTGAACGCGTACAATAAAGGTCTTTATAAAAAAAAAAAAAATGTTTTTACAAATCACTAAAGTTTTGGGGTACGATTATTGTTCAATGTCAAAAGAGATAATGGTTGAGCACACCGGATGTGGCTTGAAAGGGTATGTTTCTAAGGATGTGGCTTAAAGCCAAAGCCTATTCCCAACAATTTCTGAGAAAGGACAAAGCTTCCGTTGACAAAAGATTATACAGTAGTGGATATCTGGGCATAGGCCCATACAAAATGTTTTTATAATGTAGAAGGTAGGGTGTCCCACTGACTGGTGAATTATCTCACATTGGTGTTGTAAGCATGCCTCTAAGGTCGTATGCCGTTGTGTTCCCCTCAGGAATGTGTGTACTGTATTGTATCAAACTATGGAGGGTTGTCCATATAGATCCTGGTAGAAGGCGTCTTTTCAGGGCAAATGCATACCTGTCAACCGCTCGAGCCACTGGGCAAATTTAGGTGCCGGTCTGCGCCCCCAACACATGGCCACCCTACGCCCGCGAGAACAAGCAGCATTCCAGTCAGACGGCGAGTGGCGTCCGGGCAGAATTTAACCAAGCCCAAAAGGCATAACAGCGAGTCAGGCCGACCCGGCAAGGAGGTGATCTCAGAGAGAGCTACGCAGACCTCCCGCCAGAAATCCAACACTCCAGGGCATAGCCAGGCCAAATGGGCGAAGTCAGCAGCAGGGGCAGAGCAGCGCAGGCATCTATCATCAGGGATGAGTCCCAGTTTGTGTAGCTGAGCGGGGGTGTGGTAAACCCTGTGTAAATATTTGAAGTGTATTAGACGAAGGCGGTAATTGGGTGATAGATTTTTAGTCTGGTTGCAACAGTAGAGCCAGTCAGCTTGGGAAATGTCCTCATCAAAGGCCTCACCACACGCCTCACAAGCACGATCGGTGGAGATGGAGGCAGTCGACAAAGTGATTGCATAAAATTTGGTCACCAGCTTCTTGGGGGAGGGGGAGGAATAGATGAAGTCCAGGGTAGGCATCGATGGAGGAAGCTGGGTGGACGAGGGATGCAACTCCCTGCAGATAGCCCGCAGCTGATATAAGAGCAAAGTATCCAGAGGGCCTGAGGAGGCTGGTAGAGAGAATTACCAGGATATAGATCCGCCAGTGTCACAAGTCCAAGACGGGCAGCATGCCTGGACATGCCAGATGGTTGGAGAGGAGGGAATGCAGGGTGACCTACAATCGGCATGGTGTTGGTAGATAGCATGGGGGAATTAGAGAGGCGCCGCAGACTCAGTCAGGCCCAGCAAAGTGTCTCAACCGTGTCAACCTCAGCCCTTGGGTGGGCGGCTGGGGCGAACAGAGCAGTATTCAATGTCCAAGGGGCCGCGAGGTCAGTCTCGATCGAGACATGTGGCTGAAACGGAGAGGGGTTAATCCAGAAGTGAAGAAAGCTGGCCTGAGCACACAAGGCGTAGAGTTTGAAATCGGGAGCACCCATACCACCAACTGACATGGGGAGTGTAAGGATGTCATAGGCAATCCTGGGTTGCTTGCCGGCCCCGACAAGAGATATGATCATGGAGCGGAGTCTACGAAAAAATTGCGAAGTCAGAAGTAGGAGGATATTCCAAAAGAGGTAAAGAAACTTCAGGAGGACCACTATCTTGGCGATGGCGATCCGGCTAGCCAGGGATAAGGGAAGTCGGTTCCAGTGAGGTATTTTAGACTCGAGCCAATCCACCACGCACCCAAAATTGGCTAACCATAGATCATCCAGGTCTCTACTCATCCAAATACCCAGATAGCGCGTGGGGCCGGAGGCCCACACGAACGGGAAGTCAGGGGCAAAAGGCTTAGTAGCATCCGTAAGAGTGAACAGAACTGACTTGTTCCAATTTACCTGTATGCCGGACAGACAGCCGAACCATATTATCTCACACACCAGAGGGCTGAGATTGTCTTGGGGGTGGAGGACGTATAGTGTAATGTCATCCGCATACATAGAAACCCAAAGGGAATGGGTAGAAAAGCCAATAACCCTCTGAGTGTGGTATTGCCAGAGCCGAGCAGCAAGTGGCTCCATCGCAATGGCGAAGAGCATTGGGGAAAGTGGGCACCCCTGCCGAATACCCCGCCCAACCGGAATGGGATCGGAGATCTGGCCATTGACCCGAAGATGGACAGAGGGGCTGGTGTAGAGGAGTGATACCTAACGAATAAAAAGGTCACTGAAGCCGAGGCGGGGTAAAAGAAAGAATAAAACTCAAGAGTATCAAAAGCCTTGGTGGCATCGAGAAGAGCAGCGACGGCTGGAAGGCTAGGGTTAATCTGATGGAGGACAGAAAATAGTTAGAAGATTATGAGAAGTAGCGCGACCGGGAATTAATCTGGACTAGTCGGGAAGCGCGATAGTGGGCATAAGGAGGAGAAGTCGGGAGGCCAGAAACTTAGCAAAGATTTTGTTGTCTATGTTAATCAAGGACAGGGGACAATACGAATCGCGGCAGTCTGAAGGCTTATCCGGCTTAAGTAGGAGCGATTGAGGGAAGAGGCCATTATCAAAGGAGTCATTATACATAGCAGCCAAATGCGGCTCAAGCAGAGATGTAAAGGTTTTGTAAAACAAGGTGGGGAGACCATCCAAACCAGGGGCTTTTTCACCAGTTAAGCTATTTATGGCTGCAAGTATTTCTTCCTTAGAGAAGGGCTCATCTAAGAATTTTCGGTGGTACCCCTCTAGCCAGACTAAAGCAATGGTGTCAAAATATTGACTAAAGTCCTCACGCGAGAGAGTATAGCCCGTGATATATAATTGTGAGTAATAGTCCGTAAATCTGGTCTTAATTTCATCCGGAGAGGTGGTTCTGGAGGGGCCGCCGTCCCTGAGAGCAGTAATATAAAATGCGGCCCGAGGGGGACGGAGAAGGTTGGCCAGGGTCTTACCAGGCCGGTCACCCTTGCCGAAACGGCGAGTCCAAGGAAAGAGAGTTCCCGATCAGCCTACTCCGCGAACTCAGTATATTTTCCGCTTAGAAGAGCAACATTCTCGGGGCTTGGATGGGTTGCCTGAACAGCGCCCAGGGCCTTAATCTCGGCCTCGAGCCTGCTTAAAGAGGAACGGATGGAGCGAAGGACGCCAGATTGTTTGGAGATACACTCGCCTCTGATGACGATCTTGAAACCTTCCCACAGGGTGGATGCCTAATCGACGGAGCAGACGTTCAAGTCGAAATAGTTAGAAATAGGGGTTTGGATTTCAGCACAGAAAACAGAGTCTCGGAGAGCGTTCGGAGGGAGCCTCCAGGAGAAAGCACGCCGAGAGGAGTGGGGAAGGCGGAGACCGAGCTGGACTGGCGCATGATCAGAGAGAGTACGAGCCATGTTAGTAGCGGAGGTGAGTCAAGTGAGTCGGAGGGCGCTACCCGCGGAGCACCTTTAAACATTGAATCACAATTCATATGAATTCAACATAAACATTTGTCAAAATTAGGCTGAGCACCTGGAGTGAAATCAATAGAGTGAGCCAAGTGAGGACATCCGGGGAGGTGATCCACGGATCTAGGCGAGACCAACAGATGCGGGTGCCGGTGAAGCAAGTACCCTCCCGGGGATCAGGCCATAAGTGGCGCCAGGCATTGAATAATGAGTTGTCGATAAGGATTGATTGAAGGAGAGCAGAGGAGCGAGGGTGGGATAAGTGTGTCCAGAGCGATCGAAGGCAGCAGAAAGCGTAACATTAAAATCTCCCCCCCCACAGAAGCGCTGCGGGACCCAAGCACGAAATAAGGTGCCATATGTGAGTGAAGTCAGGGTCCTCCGAATTCGGGCCGTACACGGTCGCGATCGTCATGGCCTGGGGCAATAGGGAGCCATGTAGGATGACATAACGCCCGTTGGGATCTGTGATAACCTGCGTCGTGCTCCACAGTTGCCCCTTTCGTATCAAAATTGACACCCGTGTGAATAAGAGGAGTAAAAGGTGGAGTGTGATTCCCCCCAGTGGCACGATTGAAGTCAGGTGGAGGACGCTGGTAACAGATGGGTTTCTTGTAATAGGCATATGTCCACTTTATGGCAGATTAAATGGGAGTGAATTAGCCTGGCCTTGCGATGGTCATTGAGACCGCGAATATTCCAGGTTCAGCATATAGTGTCAGTCATTAAACGCAATTCAAGGGAGGTGTGGAGCGCGGGCGGCAAGTTCAGTCTGTGACCTAGATCTGGTTTGTGTAGCAATAGTAGGTGTATCTACATAAACAGTGTGCTGAGCAGTGACAGTGAAGTGCAATTGAGCCAGCCAGTGCCTACATGTGTAGAGAGTCTATCCATGACGAGCGTCACTGAAATGGGATGAAAGATAAGACCAACAGCGTCGGACCAGGAGGTGCCAGCCTACAAAATGGTGAGGTGCATCGTACAGGCATATAACCATTAACGAACATAAAAGTACAGTGTTGTGTGCTGAAGAGAAACACAAAATGAAAACAGAAAAACGTAAGCAACCCACAAACCCAACCATCTACCATGCAACCAAGAAGAAGCAATACAATAGTCCAAAAAGGAGAAGACAATTTCCTGACGGACCCTCAATCCCACCCGCCCCACCCCCGCAACCAAAGAACATTACCAAGAGACCCTCCACCCCCACACCCACACCCACTCCAACCCCCAATCAGACTGAGACTCCACCCATTCCCACCCCAGGAACCCACAACTTGGAAAAAGGGAAACCATGGTAAATAAGGGAATCATCCTGTGAGGGCATGGCAGGACTTTGCAAACTCCCCTGCAGAAGAGCAGGTTGGCCAAGCTACCGGAGCTTCCGACCACGTAGTGAAATAGCAAGCCATAGGAGCACAACCAGTTAATCATTGTCACTAAGGTGGTCAGGTGCAGCAATTTGGGAGCTAGAAGGCGAGGTGTGATGAGTTTTATCAAGTTTCTTGGCAAAAACAAGAGTGTCTCTGGGAACTGAAAAACACATATGTCTTTGCACCCTGCCGGACCCTCAACTTTGGCAGGTACGCCAACGAGTAGGTGACTTTGTGGTTTTGGAGAATTCTCTTAGCTGGGAGGAATTCACGTCTGGCTGCTTGTACTGCAATGGTGTAGTCTGGATAGAATGAGAGCGAATGGCCCTGGTGACTTATTTTACCCTTGTCTCGGGCTGTGCGTAAAATAGCATTGCGGTCTCTGAAATTCAAAATCTTTGCAATTATGGGGCGAGCAGGCAATCCGGGGCCAGGACGTGGCCCGTGGGAGCGATGCGCCCGTTCAACAATAAAGACGGGGAGAGAACGTCACCAAAGAGTTCCCTGAGGAGCTGCTCCACAAAGTCCTCCATACGGGAGATATTGCTGGACTCGGGCACTCCCATGATGCAGAGGTTGCTCTGCCGAGAGCGGGCTTCCAAATCCTCATTTGTATTCCGAATAATGTCAAGGATTTTGTCCATTTGCAGCAGCTTTTGGCGATCCTGAATTGCGGCGTCCTCAGCGTCTGACACCCGGGACTCAACATGTAGGAGGCGGGAGTCGTGAGAGTCCACCTGGGTCTTGACAGAGTCCAGGCGTGCGGACAGTTGGTCCAGTTGAGCCGCGATTCCAGTGACCGTGGACTTGACATCGAGCATAATTGCCTTCAGGTCGTCGTCACGAGCCGGTGGGGCCTCAATGTTGGCTGCGGATCACCATAATCCGATCCCGCTCCTTCTTGGCGCGTAGATCTGCGCTGCTCAAAGGTGATTTTGGGTTGCTTTAGGTCAGTCCTTCCCATGGCAGGTTAAGACAGACAAAAAGTCAAACTCAGGAAGAGGAGAGGGTAGCCAAGGTGTGCAGCCGTAGTTAGCACGGATTGTGAGGCCAGCAGACATTAACGGTAAGGGTGGCAGGATCTCTGTCTCTAGGGGGTGGCAGCAGTCAGTCCAGGCCACTAGAAGACGACGTTTAATTGCAGAGCGGTGTGGCAGGCGTCACAGGATCCGAAATGACAGCCTGCCAAGATAGCACAGGTAGGTTAGAATATGTGACCATGGGGACCCATTGAATAACCAGCGGGTAGAGCAACAGATTACTGAGACAGCGGGAGCAAATTTGATTAGCGAAGAAAGCTCCAAAGGGTGCCCCGCAATCCCCGCTTCCATAGACACCAGCCAAAGGTATAGGCCTCAGTATCACAGCAGCTTGAAACAGGCAGCGCCAAAGAGGTGTCACTGCAAGCAGAAGGCAAGGCAGGCCTTAGAATTCCAGGTTGACAGAGCACCCAACATAAATAGCCACACACCAGCAGATGTCAGCAGCGAAGAGGAGGGGCAGGCCCCGGGTTATGCGTGACGGTGAAAGGAGCTCAGGGCAGGGCCCAAGGCAGACCTCCAGTCAGCAGGCGTGGTGAATTTGCATTGAGGGCCTCCGGGGTGGGGCGCAGAGTTCCAGGCCCGGGCTCAGCCATGAGGCCCACCGGCTGATGACTAATAGCAGCGCCGAGGCCGGCAGGGTCTGCAGCGATGAGAAGCACATCAAGTGCAGGGGGGAGTCACAGCAGGAAGGCCCCTGAAGAACAGGGATGACACCAGTAAGTGTGTGCCCTGGGCGGAGCGATGACAGTGTGACAGGCCTCCGAAGGTGTCAGCCAGGGTGGATGCGTGGCAGAGCTTCACTGGGCCGCAGAGCAGGGACGCTGTCGGGGTACGCGACAGACAGGGGTGGGTGCACCGGGGGGCACACGTCGCAAGGCCTGGGAGCCTGTAGCGCCAGAGCCCGAGGAAGTGTAACAGGGCGTTAGATCAGCACAGGGCCCAGGCCAAGCGGTACTACGCGTGGGCATCCTACCCTGCTGCAAACAGCCCCGGCAACAGCGGCACTCACCAGTGGGGGCAGTCAGGAATCCTACGGAACCTCCACAGGCAGCGCGAGGTATCGAGCCACACAGCCGGCTGCAGTGGGAGGAGGGCCGGGCCTCGCCCAGCGCTGCGATCAGACAGCCATACATGTCCCCCGCAGGCCAAAAGCAGCACCGGACTGTGCCTCAGGCACCAACAGAGCAGAAGATGTCAGTTGTGAGTACAATAAATGCCGTCATCTGCAGGATTTTAACGGATGATGTGCTTGGCCGGCAGAGCCCTCTCAGAGTGCGGCCATCTTGCAGCCGGCCAAGCCACGCCCCTCATACCTGTCAACCGCTTGACTTAAAAATTAGGTCGTATGAACACTTTTTAAGAGGGTAATCCAATTAAGGTGAGAAAATTGGCCACGATGTAGAGTGCTGAATTACTACAAATCTACAAACCCAATAGGAACTCTCACAATGACTGGATGATGTTATCACTGATGTCATGAACAATGTCATTCAACATGTCATGAGTGATGTAATATGTAAGGCCATAAGTACTGCATGGCGGGGTGCAAAGTATAATTTGCTCAGTAAACTATAACTAACACATTTCAGTAGTTATTTTGGTCTTTAAACATTAGTTTTATCTTACTTCGATACCCAACTATAACGTCACTTTAACCTTAGTTTTTCAGTGCATTTCTTGGATTGTATTTAATATGAGCTAAGATCTTATTAACATATCTAACGAGAATACTTTGTGTTTTTTCCCAGTAAATTTAAAAAAATATATTTTAACCAACTCCCCTGCTGCTCACTGCCTTTGCTTGGCTATGGGCCCTGGCATTTAGTCAGGCCTGCGCTCAGCACCCCGAAGGTGCAAAAACTTCCATGTGCAGTGAAACCCCATTTTCATTTCTTTTTTTAAATATGTTGCCACAGTACAACAGGAGCATAGCTACAGTGGCGATTCCTTCATGAGTACCACAGTACCTCCCAGTCTGTGGCCAACTTACATTTAAAAAAAAATGTATTTAGCCTTTGGTGAAAAATGGGGTCCCCACTAGTGCTAGAGTTTAAGGGTGCCCTCACCCTTCCTTCTTATACCGTCTTTTTTTATACTTTTTTAGGGCACAGCGACTTGAGTCCCAGAGTCCTGTAGTGGCAGCCATTGCATTTTCTTCAGTGTTGCGATCAGATTGCTCAGTCCTGGTCCCGCAAACCCAAAATGGTTGACTGGAGAAAGAGCTCCCTCAGCCAGTGTTTCAATTTCCAGTACTGCGTGACTCCAGCTGAACCACCATTTAGATATAATTAACTTTTTAACTCCTTCATGCCAATCACAAGCACATCTTTGAAACTGAATTTTTTTCATAACAGCAGAAGCGATTTGAACCAAATCCCCAAAAGCACAAAACTGGAGAGGGTAAATGATCACAAATTATTTTACTGGCATGGCTGCAACGAGGACATAAATCTTCACAGCGATCTTATTGTCACAGCAAAGTACCACCTTCAGATTTCGCATCAGTATCTTTGCAGGAGGTGTTTTTATCAGACATGCTACCTTACCAGCAGCATGGGCTGCAAGCTTACTGGCATCAGAACCCGAGCCATGCAAGTCACATCACAACAAGCAAATTATTGCTGCCTCCAGAGCTTGGAACCTGTGACCTACAGGTTACTGTGTCTGTGGTAAACACTCATCTTACCGATCTACCACTAGCTTATCTCAAGCGGTTAAGCATTTGGGATACGTTGATTAACCAGACCACATTCGCATTGTACATTTAAAGTGAGTCATTTTGAGGCTTTTAATGACAGGTGTTCATCCTTCTGTGGTTCTAATGACAACCGAGTTGGCTACTCTAGGAGTTTAACTGTGAACCTGTCGTTTGAATAGATGTCTAAAGTAGTCCTGCTAAACCCCGACTGAAATGTGTGGAGTCAATTTAGATAATTATATCCCGAGAGCTCTAATTTTCTCAGCACTAAGAACACAGCTAACACTGCAAGTGAGAACTGTAGTGTTATTTGAGAGTGTTGTGCTTTTGTCAATAATGGGATAAGAGTGCAATCTAAACTCTGTGAATGTTTCAATAAAGGGACATTTGTACCTGTTTTAGGTCACAAATTATCTAAATATGAAAGATCTATCAAAGTCTCAATACTTGTTCATTAGTGGATGGCGCAAAACAAACTAGTGTCGTTGTGATAGCTCCTATGGTGCCTAACTACTGATATATTAGCCTATGATGCAACAAGACAACTACATTTTGAGTGCCATGTCATGTGGGCCAGACTCATGTTTCCACGCTCCTACATCTGCCATACTTAATACTCTGAAGTCATCATGCTCATTCTAAGGGAAGCAAAGGCTGGCAGTGCACCCAGACCTTTGCCACCACGTGGCGTCTCAGCAGTAAGCATTACACATATGGTGCTGAACACAAAACCAAACTATTTCCCATGAAGCCACAGAATTTCTACAATCTTTGGCAATGTCGGCGGCTATTTTTAAGATATCTTTTATCGATATCAACGTGGCCCACAGGGTTCTTGCTAGGCAATCAAAATACTTTTTTGCTGCAGCAAGACCTTGTTACTAGACCCTGTGAAAATCTTAGAAAGTGATTGTTTACTTTTTGGACGCATGTTCGAAGTCGAAACTAAATACAGAGCAACTGAAGGAATATAAACCTATACTTTTTGTTGCACATATTTTTGATACTAAACTCCATGAGGGATGGAAAGCATCCTCATCACCATTAAAGACTGTTGATATTTTCATGTATGCATTGTATTGTATTTAAGGTAGTGGTATATGCTTTGGAAAGTGATCTATTAGTATCCGCATAACCTATACAATCTGGATGTATATGTTACAGTTTAAAAAACAACCGTAAGTACATATCAGAACCAGACAGCGCGTGATAATGAAAACAGAAAGTATTTGCCTCATCGAAGAAGGGCGTGGGGTTATGCCAAAAATCAAGTAATATCAATTACAGAAATAGTATTAATGTTCCAGTTATGTCAAAGTTCCACCAAGATCCCAGAGAGCCTGAGGCATACAGATATTCGAAAGTGCTGTATGATTCTATATATAGATAAGGAATTCGATAAATCAATTATTTTTAGATATCTACTATGACCTAATACACATCAGCTCCCAGTGGAGTGACAAGACAGTGTGGTTAGGAAATCCAGGTTACCTGTTTTCTCTCTTATACCATTACAATTCCTCCCGTCTACCGTTAACCAGCATATTCCTATTGAGTATGTGTGGATATGGATGCAGAGAAGTGCTGAACAGTTCATAATTCCCGTTTGATCATGAATTCAGGACAGCTCAGTCTGACATTATGAGCCTTGCGGCGATCTCAAAATTGTGTTATCACAGTAGGCTGCCCATCAGGGAGAGGAGGTCTGTGAGCGCGGTGTGAATGTATCAGTCCTGGGATTCAAGTGCATAATGTGAGACAATGCAAAGGTGGTTATGAGATACATTATGGAACCCAGTGCATGATGGAAGTCTGGAGGTATGCAAACATGATTAGCCAGAACCCAGTCCCAGGATTTATGTTTCCGGTCCAGGGAAGACATGGCTTGGCAGTTCGGGCTGGACTGTTCCCATGAGGCACAGGGTCAGAATGATTTGCATATGGCCATGTCTGAACTGGGGTGGCGGAGTGAGCTAAAGAATGATGATGGGTTAAACCCAGATCAGTTAACTGTGGGTGAGTGCTTGCAATGTTCAACACGTCAGTCAGCCCGGTTTTGGTATGCAAACATGCAAAGACTCATTATTGCAGACGGACATTTTGCCATCTACACTGCAGCACCAAATTAAACAGTGCTGCAGTGGGAGGTGGTGAAAGGCAAATGGGCAGCGTGATACATCTATGTAGACTTACACAAGAAGAATCTAATCATCAACTTCTGAGCAGGAGAAGAGTCTAACCACGGAGTCTCAGTAAGACAAATAATCAAATCACTGACTTCCCAGTAAGAGAAAGGAGTCCAACCATCAACTTTGGAGCCAGAGAAGAGTCCAACCATTGACTTTTGAGCAGCAAACAAGGCCCATCACTTATTTCTGGGCAGAAGGCGAAGAGTCCAACCACTTATTCCCATTAAGAGAAGAATATGAACTGACAGTGAAAGACTCCCACTACTTACTACTCAGTAAGCAAACATTTCCACCACTGAGCTCTCAATAAGCGAGGAGGCCAATCTGCTTCTCAATACATGAAGATTGAAAACGCTAACTTCACAGTGCTCACACAGGACCCCATTACCAGTTTCAGAGTAGGCACTAGGAGTCCAACCAAGATGCCTCAGTACAAGCAACAAGTCCCAAAATACCAACTACTTAATTTAAGAAGTATTAGAGTAGCAAGAGAAGGAGAAGGACTCATAACCATAAGCCTTCACAGTTATTTGGACCAAGAAGGGGCTAGTGCCAGTCTCAGTTGACTTCAGGGAGTACCTACTTCGGGGAGACAGTGCAATAGTGCCTTGAAAAACACCAGGAAGGAGCCTTGTGAATAATAAGAGACTTTTAGGCATCAAGAGGACAGCAGATGTGTTCAGAATGGACCATGAGTATAATGATTAATGCATTCCTATGATGCTTGTAACACGCACTCGTCAAACTAATCTGCAGACCCGCTTTCAAGAGGAAATACTTGAACAATCATTGGAAATGCAATTGTTGGAGTTGGAGTTATTGCCATTATAATTGCCAATGTTTTTTACCTATGCAATAGATATGCCCTCCCCAGCTCAATAAAATAAAAAACTCCATTGTGAAAATTACAGCTCCGGCTCCACGGTAAAATAAGCAGTACTGAGGGTGCAGTACCACAGACTGTCACTAGATGTCCCTTAGGACCTCTTGGCCACATATGGTACTGCACCCTGCAACTAGACTAGGTAAAATATATGGCACAGGGGTGAGAGCTGCCGACGGTAAGCTGGGGATCCTGGTTCGAGTCGGCTGTCAGGTTCAACATCCTGTGATAATGGGCCGATTGTTCAATTTCCCAGAGCCCATTGCCAGGTGCGCTATATAAATAAAAGTGTTTGTAAAGTAACCAAAAAAGGAGCAAAACACCAGTGGCCTCGGAGGGGTGGTGGGGGCCTGCATACAGTGTTGTGGGAGTGGTGATGGAGAGGCACAGGGAGATTAAGGGATATGTAGCAGCCAAAGCAGTGTTGTGGGAGGGGTGAGGCAGATTATACAAAGCGATGGGAAGCAAATGATGCAACAAAAGTTTAATTGCACAAGTAAACAGAACAGTTAACAAGCAAAGAGGCAGTCTAACTATAAAAAAAAGTTGTCCCCAAGTATAAATAACCTGACCAGTAAGAACACATTTAAGAGAGGCAGTCCTAATGGGAGGATACAAAAGGAGGGACTACTACGGGAATTCACAAATGAAAAGCCAGCATTTCTAAAGGACAGCAACAGGAACCAATGAAAAAGATGGGCTTTTTTCCAAGCTTATATCCTAGATACAACATGTCCCGAAGAAACAATGCAAGCGGTGCCTAGGCCAGACCTAAATAGTCATACGAAAGTCTTGAGACAGTTCTTCCTCTCACAGTCTCAACCTGAACATGCAGCAAAAAGAGGGTTGGAGTCTGCCAGGGACACACATAGTTTGCCTACATGTGGAGGCTTTCTCAAGGCCGAGAATTAAGGTTATTTTTAGAAATACAGAAGAGGGCACAACTGAGTGGAAGAGAATAGATCCTTCGGAATTAAAACAAAAAAAAACAAAAAAAAAACACACAACAACATAGGTCCCTTCACAAGGAAGGATGTACTGTAAGGTCAACACAAATGCAACTTTATATCAGTATGGTTTAACTTTCAGTGATCATTAGACTGACCTCTTTTGCTTCAAAAACGTATTTAGCACACTGGATGGGTTTAGCAACTTGCCTAAGCAAGAATGCATACTTGATTTCGATATAGAAGAATCTATCAAATTTGTTTAAAAAAAAAATATAAGTAAAATAACTATAACGTGAAGATAGATAAGGTATACATTTTACAAAAAATTAATATTTTTGGCGAGTCTTCTCTCAGAATTAGAATTCCACCACAAAAATATTGAGCATGATTTTTTGGACGATACAAAGTGTATCCAGTGTAAAAGTTCAAGATAGGGTTCACTTTGCTTTAATGAGTCACTCACTAGATTCCCCACACTTTGCAGTTAAATTACTTAATTAGCTAAATTGAAGCTTCAAACAGAAGGGTGACCATTTTTTAAGGCTAGCTCATGCAAAGTTTTGTAACTTCTAAACGTAAAATTGTTTTTTAACCCCTTCCATGCTGGGCCGATTCTGCTCCTGTGCTGAAGATTTCAGCGCGGGTGCGGTCATGACAGCCCCCAGCTGTCATCAGCACACGAGCACTGTAGTGCATGACGGCTAGGGGCCGTCATCAGCATGGAAGGGGTTAAAAAAAAAAAGTGCTTCAAGAAGCCGGATTAGAAGAGAAAAGATTTTTTAAACGGATTTCCGTGGACAAATTCATATTCTAAAAGTTGAATGACCTCTTAAATACATTCTAAAAAAGTCGTGCAAGCAAAATTAAACGTTATCAATTTATTTTCTTTCTACAAAAAAAGCAACTCATCACAGACATATATATACACACACACACACACACACATATATATATATATATATATATATATATATACACATACATACATGCATACACACACACACACACACACACATATTTATATATATATCCACATACCATACACAGGCATTTATTTACAATTTATAGAGCGCGCAAATACCCTTGGGTGTCTCGACGCTGTGGTCAACAGGGTCTTGTTAGTTTATTGGGTAAAGAGTCAGGTTTTAACATTTTTCTGAAGCTAAGCAAAGAGGAGCTGGTTTTAATATGTAGAGGAAGAGAGTTCCAAAGTTTAGCAGTTGCGACCAGAAATCTTCTGTCACCCCATGAGGCCTTGTTAGAACGGGGGACAGGCAAAAGGAAAGCTGAAGCAGAACGGAGGGATCGAATAGGGGTATTGAAAGAAAAAGCTTTTTTTAAATATCCTGGTCCTAAATCTCGGGTGGCTTTAAAGGCAATGCATAAGCCCTTAAATTTGGTTCTTGATCTTATGGGCAACCAATGTAACTGAGAAAGGACTTTTGTTACTGAACTGAATTTAGGTGTGCCTGATATAATTCTTGCGGCAGCATTCTGCACCAGTTGGAGCTTTCTTATTACTTTTCCTGGCCGTTACAGAGGAGGGCGTTACAATAATCCATTTTTGACACTACTAAAGTGCTTATTAGTGTCTTGCTTACATTGTCGGGGAGCCACGGTATGATTTTAGTTATCTTCAGAGTGTGGAATGATGAAGAAACAATAGTTAACATGTGGGAGAGAGGAGAGTTTATCATCAAAGATCACTCCTAAATTTCTAACCTTGGTGACTGGGCAGGGAGGAGATCCTAATTCCTCAGGCCACCAAATAGATGACCAAATAGGAGAGAGATTTCCAAAGGTCATGACTTCTGTTTTTTTCCTGAATTTAGTTTTAGGCAGTTATGTGCCATCCAAGAGCTGATGGCTAGCATTCCCTCTTGGAAGCTTGCTGCCACTACTCCGCCGTCCCTGTGTACCGACAGCACAAGTTGGGTGTCGTCGGGGTAGGAGGTTAACCTCATTCCAAATGCTCTGATAATCCGTGCTAGGTCCGACACGTATATGTTAAATAGTGTCGGACTTAAGGATGAGCCTTGTGGAACCCCACATGGGAGCATGAAGGTGAGGGAAGAGAAATCGCCATGGGCAACTGATTGAGTTCGGTTAATGAGAAATGTGGCTAGCAGAGTTTTTGCAGTGTTTTAAATGCCTAGGGACGAGACACGGTTGATCAAGGTGGCATGATCGACCGTGTCTAAAGCGGCAGAGAGGTCCAACAACACCAGGACTGCTGCACCGCCTTGATCCAGAGTGATTCTGATCTCATCAGTTGTTTTTATGAGTGCGGTTTCGGTCCCATGACCCTTTCGAAATCCAAATTGTGATTCGTCTAAAAGTTTGTTGTCATCGATATATTGTGTCAATTGTACATTAATACGTTTTTCTATTATTTTTGCTGGGAAAGGAAGGGCAGCTATGGGTCTGTAGTTTTTCACCTCTGCTAAGTCCAGAGTGTTTTTTTTTTAGTAATGGTTTAATCGTTACCTTCTTCCAGACAGAAGGGTATATACCTGAAACAAACAGTGTTACAAATGTGTGTTAGTGTAGGGGCTATGATCTCTGGAATGAGTTTGAGGACTGA
This sequence comes from Lissotriton helveticus, assembly GCF_964261635.1. Classification (NCBI taxonomy): domain Eukaryota; kingdom Metazoa; phylum Chordata; class Amphibia; order Caudata; family Salamandridae; genus Lissotriton; species Lissotriton helveticus. The sequence goes on along the minus strand of NC_136061.1, from coordinate 356,753,429 downwards.
TGGAGGGCAAGGATCTTCCGGGGTGCCCGATTTGGTAGTGAGAATTAGTTTTGCAACTTGATCTTGGGAGACTTGGGCGAATTCAGACAAGGATGAGTGGTCAATCATATTGGCAACAGTGATGACTGACGTACTGTGAAGAGAGGCAAAGTTGTGATAAATCTGAGTTACTTTTTTCTCGAACTGAGTTGCTAGTTGATTTCAGAGGGATTGGGAAGGAGGTATAGTTGGTTTGGTTGCTATTCCCGATAGGTTGGCTACTGCCTGGAAGAGTTGTTTTGCAGAACTTTTGGCTGAGTTTATTTGGTTGCTAAAGTAGGTATTCCTCTCAGCGCAAATGAGAAGTTTGTATTTAACCAAGGCTTCTTTGTAACGTTCTTTGTTGAGATTATCATAATCTCGTCGCCAACGTCTTTCTAGGTTCCTACATTTTTGTTTTTCTATCTGAAGTGTTTCGGAAAACCAAGGGGCCGATGGAGTGGTCCTATTTTTGGATACAGATTTTATAGGAACTAAAGTAGAAAATGTGTTAGCCAGTCGTTAAAGTTAATGGCTGCTTGTTCCGGATCTCTAACAGTAGGTGGTTGATTAATGTGTAGTTGTGTTCTGAGCTGATTGGTGTTAATGCTCTTCCACACTTTAAAGGACGTAGGCGGTGACTCAGAAGGGTGTGGAGGGACAGTGACAATCTGAATGTTAAACAGGATTAGACAGTGATCTGACCAAGTTAAGGGAGGATGGATTTTATGGTGATAGACTCATTGTTGGTAAAGATTCTATCAAGCATATGACCTGCCGAGTGGGTAGAATTTTCCACTTTTTGTGAAAGACCCACTGCCTCTAATTCTGATATGAGGGAGATGGTGTCCCCATCTTCTTTGGCTTCCAAATGAAAGTTAAAATCTCCTAGGATAGTAAAATATGGTGCGGCGGCGACTGGTTCGAGTCGTGGGTTCAGCGTTGCAAGGAAGCTAGTTCTGGACTCCGGGGGGCGATAGAGAAGAATCCCCTTAAAGCAAGTAGAATGAGTGAGTTTTACGGAAAAGAAGAAAGCTTCGCAGGTATAGGAGATATGGTTTTCTATCTTAGCTGTGATGTTGTTACGGAAAATGAGTGCCAGCCCACCGCCTCTTTTTATTGGTCTGTCCTGTCTAAGGAAGGAAAAGCACTCGTGCGTGGCTGAGCAAATGTCTGGTGTTGAGGATGGGTTGTCCCACGACTCAGTGATAAATAGTAGATCTATATTGTGATCCTCTACAAGATCACGGATTTCATCTTTGTGTTTGGGAAGTGACCGGACATTTATCAATGCCGTGAGCATTTTATCAGATTTTGGAAAAGGAGGGGCGAGGTTGGTAGAGGGTGAAAATAACGTGTTAAGTTTAAAATGACAGTATGGACAGGATTCTGTGGTTGTATTATCTTTTGGAAATAGATTAAGAGGGGAACAGTATGATGTAGCTGCTTTGGGAGCACAAAGGTCATGTAACTGATTAGAAGAGTAGGTATAGGCCTGGACGACTGGAGTTTGTAAGAAAAGGGCAGGGGTTTGGGCCCTAGGCCCGGTCCAGGCGCGGACTGGCGCAGACGGGCTTGCCTTTGGCGCGCCCGCTGCGCGTTTGTGGCATCTGACATTAAATAGGGTGTACAAAGGAAGTGTAGAGACTGGCCCTAGACAGTTGCCTGGAGGCAGCTAGAACGCTGACGCTGCCAGGAAATGATGAAGGATTGACACTCCCTCACTCAATCAGCACAAGCTGCGGTGGACCGGGGAATGGGAGATTTCGAAGTAAGAGAGTGAATATCGGTAATACAACGAGTTTTAAAAGTGTCAAAATTAAAAATATAGAGATGTGCAGAAACACTGTCAAAATTAAAATCAATATGGCGCTTTAGCGCAAAAAAATTTAAATGCAACAAACCGGCTCGCAGGCTAGCCGCTCATGCTCTCCTGAGTCCGCTGCGCGTTTGTGGCATCTGACATTAAATAGGGTGTACAAAGGAAGTGTAGAGACCGGCCTTAGGCCGTTGGCTGGAGGCAGCTAGAACGCAGACCCTGCCAGGAAGTGATGAAGGATTGACACTCCGTCCCTCCGTCCACTCAATCAGCACAAGCTGCGGTGGACCGGGGAATGGGAGATTTCAAAGTAAGAGAGTGAATATCGGTAATACAACGAGTTTTAAAAGTGTCAAAATTAAAAATACATAGATGTGCAGAAACACTGTCAAAATTAAAATCAATATGGCGCTTTAGCGCTAAAAAATGCAAATGCAACAAACCGGCTCGCAGGCTAGCCGCTCATGCCTCTGTAGTTAAGGTTAATGCCCAACACCGTAAAAACTCAAAATATAGCACCCTTAATAACTTTCCCTTAGTAATTGCCCAGCAAATTTGGTAGACATGGCAGACTTTGTGTTATTCATTGCTTTTCCGTGGTATGGGTAATGTCTACATACCTATTTTGGAGCTATAAGCAATGTACATGAAAGTACCGTCTATATGCATCACTGCTGTACAACTAAAAGACATAACATAACCAGTCTAACTAATTAGTTGGGTGCTATATATCTCCGTAAATGATAGCAAGCAATGGGTTATTCATTCCAAAGGGCATATATTCATGCCGGTGTACAAGAACAGAGTAAGCACATCCAGTTCAGCACATCCAAGTTTAAACACAATGTCAATGTTTTTTGGAAACATTTGTAGCTGCAAACATGGTCATCAAAAAAATTCCAAAATCTGGAGTAGGCAGAGCCTGTAACTTATTATTGACACACACACACACACACACACACACAAACTGTTGCGCTTCCCGAAATTACTGGGTCCACACTCCGTAGATGTCACAAGCACCAAAAGGAAACTGTGACCTTTTCAAAGGAAATTGGTAGCGGTCTTTCTTCACACTGATTTCTGCTCGCACGACAAAGGGTGTTGGGAACCTAACCAACTTCTCAGAAAATCTCATCTGCAGGTGAAAATGTGGTGCCCTGCTATATCAGTACAACACAAGTATTGGTATTTTACAACAAATATTTATTACGTGATATTGTCCTACAAAAATCACTCGCCCATTAGTCTCTGCCTGGGTTATAAGTAGCCGATTTAAAGCGCTTTTAGTTGTTTTTTTAAATAATATTTATGGCGAGTAATGTAGGTCCTGTACCCCTTGATGCCATCAGGCCTGAAGGTAGCGATTTGTCTCTCCGCATCACTCTAGCAAGGGGTGCATCTGCTTTACCTCTACCCCTTGTTGGTATCTTTTATACCTTTTTCATACACCTAGCAAGGGGTGCATCTCCTCTACCTCAACCCCTCTTGTAGGTATATTTAATACATTTTTCATACACATAGCAAGGGGTGCATCTGCTTTAACTCAACCCCTCTTGTAGGTATATTTAATACATTTTTCATACACATAGCAAGGGGTGCATCTGCTTCACTGCAACCCCTCTGATAGGTATCTTTTATACCTTTTATATACACCGAACCAGCTCAGGAGGACAGATGTTCTGAAACAGATCAGGAGAACAGATGATCTCTTACATTGTTCCTACAGCATGGCACAACTTCCCACTCCACATCGGTGTATTCGTCAAGTAGGTGAAGACCTGGCATTTCAATTAAACAACCTACGATAGGTAGGGCAGGGCACACACAGCTACTCAGCGCCAGAACACCCTTGGGAGTGATAATATCCCTTTATAAATACACAAATGTAACATACATGTAAGTGTATGGGACAAGGAGGGTTCTGCTCGTGTTCAGCTCATGCATTTGTTATACAGGCAGAAAATAATGCTTTTGTTCAGATTTCAGGAAGCATTCAGAATAATCCGCGCTTGTATCTTTTTAGTTTCACGGATATGGAACCATGCAAGGCCATTTATTCTTGGAGCATACCCACAGTTAAAGTGAGCAAACTGCTGCAGAGAGTGGAAGAATACTTTCAGTGGCTCACTACGTGAGCAGCAGAATGTGTGACTTTAGAGTACACACAATATAAAAACTGAAATGGCAATGTTAGTGTTGAACAAGCCCGTCTTCTAGGCCGTAACCTAATGTGGGAGGGGTGAACCCCTAAATTTGTACAGCTTAAAATGTTACCTCAACAGCACACCCATGGGTGGATGAATCAGACACCATGTTAGACCTCAATTTCATAAGGCAATGTCTCCCCAAAATAACGCACCAAACAACATATCAAAATTAAAGTCATTTAAATAATGACAGATAATTGAGTTCTAGGGCAGGAACAGAAATATTACAAGATTTATTACAAAACGTCAATAGGTGTGGTATAGAAATTGTAACTGTAAATCCATGAAGCCATTGCCATAAAGGCCCTCAGCAAACAAAGCAATATAGTAGAAGGTGCAAATTCATGAAAAAACTTAAAGTCCCAAATAAGCACCAACATCAATAAGAAATTAGGAGGCATCCCTAGTAGCATCGGAAAGTCTTTTGAAAAGCTCTGGCACATCTACAAAGTCTAGGGTTCATATACAGTTTTCTTACATCAGAAAGCATTAATTCAAATCTGCAAAATCATCATAGTGTGAGCAAAAGAATCACAGTTTTAGCAAATCAGAGCATGGTTCTATTAAACACCATATTCCCTTACATTTGAAGCACTATCTCACTACATGAATATTGATCCTGCCCGCTCTATGGTAATGTCATTCGGAAATTGTAGGACAAAAAAGTTACAAAAATAACAGCAAGCTATTGTGAATGAATGCAATACAGTGAGCTCGTGGATAGTCCTTGGGAAACTGCAACATTACTTTGTCCACGATCGAAGGTTATCCTAGATAACAGCGAGAACAGTGTCAATGGAAACAAACAAACCTGACTTGACTGTATGCTGAAGAAATAATTAACAGTGAATATGCAGGAGGAGACATCCATTTTAAACAAGATGGCGACGAGGCCTAGTTAGCATCATCCAGGAAAGGCCCTTTTAACTAGCAAATGTGTTTCAAAGTCAACACCATGTCAGTGTGTGCATGTAAATTTGGGAGTTAATCTATATTCTGCACGTTCCTAATAATGCTCAAATTTACAACTGCACCAAAACTGTTATACTACTGCAATACACTTACATTTTAATCACTAATAATAGCCATGTTAAAATGTAGTAAGGCCTATGTTGCATTTAACATCAAACATTTAAGCTATGCCATACATGTCAAAGTCTTATCAGGTCCAAAAAATTACAACCTTCAATGCTCGTGATCATCACAGGCAACGCACCCACTAATGCGGGCCCAACTGTCACACTTGCCTTTTGAACATCCAGGACACAATGTACGTTGGAATATATATGATTTTTGCACCGATGTTTATAAACACTGATCTAAACACAGCAACAGACTCAGAATGGACCCACCAGGGCATTGAGTTCAACCATTCTAACACTTCCCAGAGGCACATAAAGAGGACAGGATATGCTGGGTTCAAAAATTCTAATTCAGTCCACTTTACACAAACAGCAACACATCCAAGGTTTCCAGGGATTTGCTAAGTTTGATTAAAAAAAAAACAGCACAGTACTGTGTGTCTGCTTCTCAAAAGGTATACACTCCAATACGAAGTCATCAGTACTGCATGTGTAATATAGAATATATATTTTAATTATTTATTTATAAACTTTTATATAGTGCAAACAAGATCCCGAAGGATATCAGAGCGCTTTACAAAAGGATGGAAGGAAGGTAATAAATGCAGTAACAACATCAGGTACGAGTAGAAACAAGAATAATCGCATAATTGCACTACGATTCGGTCAAAGGAGAGTAATACAATAAACCGGTACATATCGGACTACAGGGGGGAAATATTATGCGGTAAAGAAGAGCAATATCCAAGGATGGCCAAGTGGTTGTAGGGGCAATTGCTTTGAGCAGGTGAGCCCAGCCACATTAAGGTAGGAATTTGTTCATTAGAATCTTTTGACTTCCAGTTTGAAGTCAGTCGTTGAGGAGATTCTGCGTACTTACGGTGGCAGAGAGTTCCAAATCTTTGGAGCGGCAACGGAGAAGGCTCAGTGGCAAGTTCTCTTTTTGTTGAAGAATTTTGGTTTCAGGAGGAAAGTGTTAGCGCTTCTTGAGACTCTACCACCACAGGATAATTCAAGGTTTTGCGCTAGATACCTGGGGGTTTTGAAGTGAAGGGCTTTGTGCACCAGAACCACAATCTTTCACTGGATTCGAGCTTCGAAGGGCAACTATTTGATAGATTTTAGGACTGGGGATATATTCACATTTTGTTAGGTACCTATAACTAGTCTAGCAGAAGCATTCAGTGATTCCCTTAGAGGAGCCAGGGTGTGTTAGGGGAGGCCACAGAGCGTAGCGCTGTCATAGTCTAATCTCAGTAACACAAGTGCTATATAAAATATTTATTTACATCTATATCAACAAAGAAAATGTCATAATGATGCCTGCCTCACCCATTACAAGAACCAGAAATCTATAAAATAATTTTTTTTTAAAAACATAATATTCCCTGACAAAACTAAAATTAAAAGGGATTTGATGATGGAGGTATCTATAGTCACAAATTGCTCCAAACCTAAAAACACATGAAATTCCCAAGTTAGGGTACTACTTTAGCATGATCTTCCTGGGAAGCCATACTGACTAAACCTTAACTCTTGCCTGCTATAAACTATGTCAATGTCAAGAGTGTTTTACACATACAATACCAAATAGCATACAATATTAGCAATCACATCTACAGTGGCCAGAGGTCAGGAAAAATCCACATTTCTTAGAAAAAATATGGCTAATGCAATACATTATTCAAAGCAGTGTCACACAGTGACACATAAGGAGAATGTCTGAACACAGAATAACTCTTTACGATCAGAACAAACCAAAAAATGTTGACCTCATCGTTAAACACTTCACCAAATAACACAAAGACACTATTACACAATCACCATTTTAATTCGCTGTCACTCCACCTCCTTAGTCAGGCAATCATGCACGCTCTACAAGTCATCAAAATATTGAATCTGTCTTTTATTCATACCTCAATTCTGCCTTCCATAAGTTGTGGTGGAAGAGAAGATTTAGAGTGTATGGTGCAGGTGGTAGGTAAAGCTAAGACAGTATCTTAACTTGTGAAGTGCATGTCTTTTTAGATTTTGTGTTGTAGTCGATACAGTCATCGCCGTCAACCATAATTCCTTTGAACCTTTGTTTTTTCAGGAAATTAAATATTAGTTGTACCACTGCGATAGTGAAAACAAGCGATAGCTCATAAAACACTTCGGATGAAATGAAAGAGACATCTTCGTGTGTTAGGAGAGGCACTTATATCTGCTTTGTTTTCTGCTCGTATGTGATTTATTTTAAGGCGCCACTTCTTGAAGGAAGAAAGCATGCTAGGCAGATTTTTGCGAGAATCAGTAAAAAGAAGAGGAAAAAAAACACGCTGGGGGACGCAGTCCATGCCAGAGCATGGTGAATTTTTTCACTATACACGATTCATCTACACTCTGAATGGAATTAGAGGTGGGCGAAAATGTAATTAAACAAGCCTCAAGTTGTGTTAGCGCACGCGCGCTAAAAAAAAAGTGAGCCTCACGCTCAAAGTTTCATAAAAAGGAAGCAAAGTAACAGTGAAAGCGAAAGTAAAAAAGTCGAAAAAGAGGAATTCGGTCTGGGGTGACGCAACGGGGTGGCATAAAGGCGCCTGGCACAGTGTTTAAAGTCCCACGGGGAGTATGGGTGTCACCTGATGGGGTCGCATAGCATGGGAGGAAGCGCAAGGGGATGGGTACAGGGGGAGGCCTTTGAAGTGGATTTTTTCCCGGACTGCGGGAGGCTCAATGGAGGTGAAGTAATGCTGGGAGGGGGGGGGTGTCAGGGGTTGGGAGCACGATGTTGTGGAAGCAAGGAAGGAGGGTCGGGTGTTTCAGGGCAAAGTAAAAGCATGAGTGTAGGTAACAGGACAGAGTGCAGTGGAAAGTTACAGGCACGTAGATGCAATACCATGTGGCATATAATAAAACACGAGAAAGAGGCCTGGGGAGTTAAAAACATGATAACTAGCCAGATAAAGTGCGGGGCAGAGTGAAACGCCGAGCAAAGCTAGAACATGAGTATAGGTGGGACGATAAAAGTACGTAGTGGAATGTAAGCATGGCGAGTTACAGCATGAGAATAAGTGTTAATGGAGGGTGAGGGGCAGAGGTATTGGCACGGAGAGTGTGGCGGAAGCGAAGGTAAAGCATGCACATATGTGTAAGTGGCAAGAGAGAGGGCGTGGAAGAGTAAGAGACAGAGCAGGGAATAACAACAGGATAGGTGGCAGGATGAGTACAGGGTATAGGAAGAGGCAGGGGGAGACTAAAATATAAGGATAAGTGGCAGAACAGAGTGCATGACAAAGGGAACAAAATACTGTTGTGTGTTATGGCAAGAAAAGCAAAACAAGCTCTCGGCATTGCTGTGGCGGGCGGGGGAGCTGATTCCTTTGAAGTGGAGCGGCTTCCTTTGAAGTCTGGTGGGGGGGCAGCTTACTCAGAAGTCTGATGCCGAGGCTCAGACAAATGGTGTGGGATGTGGCTGGCAATGGTGTGGGTGCGCGATGTGCGATGTGCACGCGCCTGTCTCACATGAACTGTATGCGATCCGCAGCTAGGTAGACTTTTCGGACCGCTTACTATAATCTCGCATGCTCAATCCCTGCAAGATAATATAGGCGAGACCTAAAAAGGTCTGTAGTCACCTATACTGAGGGCTACTGGAATGTTACAGCAGGGGAGGAACAAATTATGTGACAGGGTTAATTAAATTATGTGGCAAATAATGCAGCATAACATGGCACATTTTGTGATAAGTAAACTCATTTTGTCTTTTTTACAAATATTAACACTATCAGGGCAAATGATTCACCCTATTAGTACCAGTTTGACATCCAAATACAGTTACTAAGCAACAGAAAGGTGACCTGCCAACCTTTGAGAATGGCCTTCTACTGTACAGTAGCACGTGTCGTCATGTTTCTAGTAATATTTGCTCCGTTTGAGCGTCATTTCTTTTAACATCTGCAATTATGCAACAGATGATGGATTGTGTGAAAAATGCAGCAAATCCACAAATACTAGGAAAGCGCTTCAGCCGCATATTTGCAGTGGCTCTACCTAGATTAACGTGCCAAGAACAAAATGTTATACTCTGATCACCTGGAAAACATGCTATACTTACAGATCCATTCTGAAGGCATGTTGGTATACAATCCAAACGATGGCATAGGGGTATGTAACACATTTTACGCAAAGGAGGGTAAGAATTTACTGAAGCAAACGTGCAATCAAGCAAACACATTTGTCCCAGTAAGTGTACATTATTCAGTGAAAATATATAGCTAAACTAAAAAATAGATTTTTGCAAAAATCTACATTTGCAGAAACAAGTACATTACAGTGTTATAGTAATTATATAGCACTTCATACCCCTAATGGGGTCTCAAAGTGCTCATATTTGCATCAGGGTCCTGGGAGTCCTTTAAGTGATCATATAGGATCGGGGTACTGGTTGAACATGGACCAATTTGTGAAGTGTTAATTGAAGGGGACGACGTTTGATACCTTATTCCAAACATGGCGTCATTGTGCAAAAGGTGTTGAGGAGCGGTATGAGAATGGATTTGTTCAAGCATATGGATAACCAGTGTTTTTTATGGTCAATTATAATGTAGCTATAAAGAGACCCTTTTTGATACTCTGTGAAATATAAGATGTTTGCAAATTACTCTTACCTTGAAGGGAGGGAGTTGCAATTCTTAGCCATTTAGGCGGAGATATTTTCCTCAATTGAAATGTATTGAAAAAATAGACGGATAGGAATGGAGCCGTCATAGACTGAAGAGCTCTTGAGAGATGGTAGGTACCGAATCTTTTCTGAAGAAAGTCTGAGCTGGAGCCTGAATGGCACAATGATCTATGCACAATGTTTCGAAGGCAGTCGGCATAGAGAATGAAGTGCAGGTGCAAGGCCTGACCCGATATTAAACCTAAGAAGTAGTAACACAGCTAGATTCTCTGTAGCTTCCATACCGCTTGGGCGGGTGGTACGCATCATTTGTGTAAATTACAGTCAAATAGAACGGGGGATGAAGGCTTTTACCTATTGGTGGAATCCTAGGTAAGGGAAGATTCCACGTGGTCTTCGCATTGTATCACAGTGCATGAAAACATCATCAGATTCACAGAAGCCAATCACACATTTAAAAGGTGAACCTACTTTGAAAGAAACTAAACTGGTTTAATAAAATACAATTTTATACAGCACACTACTAAATGAAACGTGAAAACGATACATACTGAGACTAGAAAACACAATTCTTTTCATTCACTCAAAAAGATAAAATGAGGAAATTCATTAAAAAAAGTGTAATGGTGTCAGAGGCAGGTAAAGTCATATCTACGGATTACATCATTTAAAAAAAATCAGTCTCAAATGTAATGAAAAACATCCATTAGGGTGCTTTATGTATAAATAATAGAATAGTGATACACAAAATAGTTTACTAACACTGAATGATCACAACACAGATACGAGCTCAGGCCTAACAGCATAACACATAATCTGGATGATCCAGGGAGTTTTGTGCTGATATATACATTTATAAAAAGCTCCTTATCTGAACTTCTTTCCTAACATTTAACAAATAAGTTCCAAAAGGATAAATGTGTTAGTAAGAATGAGTTCAGAGTCCATTTTAAAATTTTGGGAGATGTACCTTAAAGAAAACATAAACATGTATTTTATCCTAAACAGTTTTAACTGGGTTAGTCATCTCCCAATACAATCATGAATTACAATTGAAAACTTTTTCCCTAGACATTCGATAAACAATTCACCAGCAGTGTAGGTTAGACGGGGTATTAGTGTTTTTTCTACAAGCAATAGGTCGGTCTTTAAAAGAATGTAGGTAATTTGAAGCTCTAAAGGTAAATAGTTGGGAATGGATATGTATTTCAAAGGTTAAAAGGTCGGGTGACAGTTGCACTATCAAGCAAGAACTAAAAATCTATGTAGGTTCATGACTGCCCTCTTCCCATCTGTCCTGCTGCTACAGAAAAAACAACAAATTATAAAATTATTTAAGATTATTCTCATTAAAACATCATGTTTGGGCCTCTGAAAGTTGAAGGTTGGGCAGCTGGATCAATAAACAAACTGATCACAGCTAAGTGGAAGGCAAGCGCTCCTTTGTGGAAGCACACAAGTGAAAACAAGCATTTACAATGCAATGGTTTCGCCTTTGTTAAAGTTTGAGCTTTTGGTATTGCTTTTGACAAATGGTCTTTCCTAACTTCTTTGAATTATATGTAAAACGTTGATGTGTTTTACTTTACACAGAAATATGGATTGCATTTATAATGCAATTAGTTGCAGATGCACAGTGAATTAGAATACACGTTATTTCATAAAGCATGTTAGCATGTTAGCGAAGCCAGGAGTGTGAGAGAAGACAGGAGAGAGAGGGCAAGAAGGAGAGAGTGTAAGATAAAGAGAGAGGGCAAGAGGGAGAGAGATGGAGACTGAGTGCAAGAGAAGAAGTGATAGATATAGAAGTTAAGGAGAGCAGGAGTAAGAAGGAAGAGAGGTCAAAAGGAAGAGAGGGCAGGAGAGAGAGGGAGGGCAGGAAGGAAAAGAGGCAGAAAGGAGAGGGAGGCTATTCGTGCAGGTGCATGCATACATTTGCTCATTTAACTATATGCACTAGAATTTAGCTGTGGTGCATTGTGGCAGCATCGTCCACACTCACGCTTTAGCTATTCTTTTTTTTTTTTTTAAACCTTTATTAGCATCAAAAGGATATACAATTCTAGGCCTACAACCAAATCGGCCGGCATCAATATGTAAAGCGTTCACAGGTTCCAAGGCAAATAATACAGATTCAAGCAGCAAAAGCAAAGGCAAAACAATCGTAAACAAGAACCTCACCTGCAAACACCAGAACATCTAGAATGCCTCCACCACACTAGTCCTTAACATACCGCGCCACTGCCACATCACCCAGCACCTGCGGGCGCTACACTCGCTCCCCGTCGAGAAGAGAATCACCTTCAAGCTTCTCACCCACACCCACAAACACCTCCACAACACTGGACCCGCCTACATGAACCACTGCCTCTTGTTAAACGCACCACAAAGATCCATCTGCTCAGCCCAGCCCTCCCTCGCAACGGTGCCGTGCATCAAGAAGACCAGAACAGAAGACCGCTCCTTCTCCTTCTTCACGGCCAAGGCATGGAGCACCCTCTCTCTCCACCTCCGCCAGACACCAATTCTCTCCAAGTTCCTGAAGGACCTCAAGACCTGGCTCTTCGACAAATCACCATGAGCTTCCAGGAGCTGCGCCATTGCGCGTTGAGACCCTTTCGGTTGAGTAGCTGCGCTTAAGAAACCCTTAATTGATTGATTGACCTACTCTCTGAAGACAGACAACTTTGATAGTCGCCTGCATTTATCCTGACAGCAGAGCAAGTTTGAGATCCGCTTCACAGAGAGCGGGCGGCACAATTAATGGTTCAGGGTTGCACTGGGTGAATCTGAGACCTTGGCCTCCTCTCCTGCATCAAAAGGCGCCCCTTATGCCACACACATTCTCAAAATGTTGGGCCGGGGAACTGTACCACATGGCTTCTCATCCCCATGGTCTGAAAACAGCAAACACACGGCTGATAAATCTTGTGTGCCATGTAGGATAGCACAATGATCTCCTCGCTGCATGCCACTGTGCTCCACATAAAGCCGCCGCCATTGGTGGAGCACTGAAAAACGGAGCAACTAAACCTCTTTTTACAAATGTAGCATCGTTTATCAGTGCTTACGTAGGATCCAGGCTATTTCTATTGGACAAGGGCTCGTTTTCTTTTGAAACTCTATGAACTAGTCATAGTTTTTACATTGGTAATCAAAGGGGAAGTAACTCTGCTTTACAAAACGAAGCTTGGTATTCTTAAAAGTTTCATCATTTCCACTGGAAGGGATATTCACTCGCCCCACTTCCCAGCACCCATCATTTGATGGTTTGTAGATATTCAAAGCAAATGTCTTTCTTATCCTTCTCAACATTATAGTCATTCACCTAACCGCATTCTTGTTTTTTATCCTCCATAACACTGAAGTTATTAACAACACAGTGCATGTTACTGCTGTGGGTGTGACTCCCTGCAGGGTTTAGTCACTCACTCGCTTTTTGCTACAGAGCAGGTTGTTTAAAACCTGTTTACAGGCTTGTAATTGCATTAGCGGGAAGATTGTTTTGTGTCAGTGAGTAACCGGAAAATGCACGTGCCACTCTACACCTGGCTCTGCAGCTGACAAAACTGTGTGAGGTGAGTGACATATGCATGTGTAAGGAGGATGACAGCCCCTAGAGTTTATGTCTGTCAGTTTTAAGGATTATTGCATATCGGGTGTCTGAAGTTATGACTCTGAGAGCACAATCATGTTAGATACTTATACATCCGTACTAAAGAAGGGTAAGGCTGTGTATATGGAAGTATTGTATTCGATACTGGCTGAACGCATAAATAAGTGGGGTTCCTCATGACGCTTATGGGAATTGGGGGCTTAAAAGTGATACTGCGACTTGAATAGACATCACATAGCTTGTTCGCATCTCATTCAAACAGAAACACAGGACATATTCACTGGAGGTAAAGCTTTCACATTCGGTGGTTATCCCCAATATACACGTTTCACAAGCTCCTTTTTAAAGTAAATATTTTAGATGTTAAGAACATTGTGGTTGTGAAGTGTGTGAAAACATGTGACTATAATTTTTTTCATTTGGGCGAACGGTTATTTTAAAGTGGAACCAAAATCCATCAATTTATCTGATTTTGTAACAGTGCACAAACAGAGGATGTTCATTGGATGGTGTCTAGTAGGCAGTATTCGTGTGCTGCGTAAAATGCCTAAAATAAATATATAAAGTTGGTCAGACTTTTTAATAATTGCGTGTTTTCTTGCACCTGTTAGCAAAGTATTGGCGAGCTCCTATTTGCCCAGCAATGTCCTTCAGGCCTGTCTGCGTTTGTGGCCGCTAGGCAGTTAAACCCTCATTCGAAATAATCCGTTGCTCAGCCTTTTTGAAAACAAAACTACCGTTCCCTGGAACCTTGGAAACTGTCTTTACGGGTCGGTACCGGCTGGTAAATTTAATAAAGATAAGTCAGCTGTGGAGGCAGATTCTGTACGCTTGCCTTGGTAGCTGTAGATTCTCTTGAATATCAATGAATGATCAGGGTTTGTGTTTTAAATCAGTTTTCATTTACATCCAAAAATATTTAACATTTTCAAAACCTTAATTATTACCCACAGTTATCCAGTACAGATCTTTCACATTATGAACATTTCTTTGTTTACCTCACTTATAACAAGTCCGCTGAGGTGCCGGGAAGGTTCTTGCACAACACCAGCAGCGAGCCCGGTGACTCAGCGGCAACCAGGGAGGGGGATCAACCCAGAGCGAGCACAGCGTTTGGCCACATGAAAGGACGTAAAAACAGATTCGTGTTAACGATCTGGGTCCTGAACAGAACATGATCCTACGGGCCTGACTCTCCAGTCGTGTAAACACGTACCTTACAGAGCTGTTGGCCTTGGGATAGCTCCTCGAAGGGGTAGCGCTGGTGACACTTGGTGCACGCGTACAGGGCAGAGGCCATCCTGCTGCCGAGTAGATGCCGCGCTGCTCAGGTGCTGGACACCGGCGATGCTCGAAGTCCGCACACCCGCGCCTCCAAGAGTCTGCTCCTCACTCTGCCGGCCTTTAGAGGTCTCGGACTCCCAACCCTCGGCCGGTCCCTGCTCTGCGGCTGGTCTCGGTGCGGCTCTGGGGTCCCGCGCCTCGGAGGAAGCCTTCCGTCTGTTCCCGGTGTTTTGAGACCGTCTCCTCCTCTACTGCTCTAGTGATCGTACTGCCGTCACTCGGCCCTCGCCAGGAAACCCGGATGCAAACAGGCCCGCACAAAGGCTCGAAAGGGGGTTTGAATCCGCTCTGCCAATGGAAAGGTGCGCAGGCGGCTCGGAGGCGGGAGGGGGGCGGGAGAGGACACGAACGGCGGGAGGGGGGCGGGAGAGGACACGAACGGCGGGAGGGGGGCGGGAGAGGACACGGACGGCGGGAGGGGGCGGGAGAGGACACGGACGGCGGGAGGGGGCGGGAGAGGACACGGACGGCGGGAAACGTGCACAGGACAGCGAGGGGGGGGCGGAAAGGCACACGGAGGGGGCGGGAATGGACAGACTTTCAGTGAAAGGGGAGGGAACGGGAAAAAACGTAACTCCGCCCTGGGAAAAAATCTCGGGAACGCCCCCGAATCTGGTCCGGCCTTGACGGACAGATCCGGCACTCAATGGCTAGCCTCCATTTATGGAGCTAGCCAATGAGAGCCGGGGGACGTTCCCGAAGTCCTTATTGTCAACAAAGGATTTCACCTGCGCTGAAAAGCTGCGCAGAGCGCAGCCTTCGGCAGGCGAAACCCAAACAATCAAAATATGCACTCCTGGCTCCCAAAATGTGGGTGGAACCAAAGCCCCTCTCCTGGTGACTCACATAATTGTCTGTCGACAGCTGTGCTGTCAAAACAGACCATAAAAAGCTATGCATTATTCATATAGAAACAGCTCAGTTAAGGCCATCCCACTCTTGTTTCCAAGAAGGTTACATAAATAAACACAAAAGAATCCAATTTCACCATAAATTACATTTTGTTACGTGTGGGGTGTTTGCGATTAAGGAATTTCGAAAAAAAAAAAAAGATGTGTTTTAGGCAAAGTATTTTGCAATCTCTTTTGCCCAAATTGCACATGTAAATTCACAGGAAACATTTCAGAATTTGGTGGACTTAAATGTGAAAAGTATAGACAAAACATCTACTGATTTTCTTGTATAGAGTGCGACAAAACCTTAATTATAAATAGCTATGTCACTGTAGTGTTACATAATTGGCATTTTTTTCAAAATTCACAATTCATTACAACAGCAGAACCATAATTACATATCTTCCTATGACCTCAAGCATACATGGCATTGAAATACTTATGTTCGACACTGCAAACCGTAGTGCTTCCAGAACTTGCGCTTCTATGGAACTTAAAAGTGTTAGTTACTTCCTGGAACTGACAGGAAAGCCAACATTTCCAGGAATACAAATGCATTCAATGATTGCTCTATAACAAGAAAAAATAATGAAGCTAACATGAACATCCCAAAAAAATCTCTAAACCCCTTACCGCTCAGGCTTACATCTTATCCGCCCATCAGTCATCCTTAAAAGGGCCATCTGGTGAGCGATCTCACAATGTGTCAAATCCCTAGCAGATGCCATCAAAGAAATATTTAATGATTGGATGTGATGCAGGACTAGGGAAAGCGAACTGTTGTTTTCTCTTCATTGAAGGCCCCTTTACTAGATATTTACTCTTTGGGAGAATCTGCGGTCCTCACAGTAGGTCACATGATTAGAGAGTCAAACCACAGGTAGCAGGCTGTATGAAGGAGTTCTTAATATTCACTTAGGGCATAGCGGGCTTTGTGAAGCATCGATCACCAGGGTTTTCGACTAACAATGCAGTCCTCACCCATCCAATAAAAGAATAACAAGAAACGAATGCAAGCCAAAAGATTCTGGTCAACTTCTAACATCTCAAACCCCTCCCACCCAAGCAAGATTTAATACATGATGCGATTTAAAAGCTCGAGGAGTGCATGAGGGGACTTAATAACCTAGAGCCTAGGTTCCCAAACTGTGCGCCGCGGCGCACCAGGAGTTGCCAGGGGCGCCGCGCAGGATGTGGGAAAATAGCATCTGGCCGTGTGCTGAACAAGATGCTCTACCAGGGCCTGAATGCAGTGAGCAGCGCAACATAACGGGGAGTAAGAAATGCCACCTGCATAATGCAGGAACATGGTTTGGCACAGTAAGAGCGCAGTGCTGCCATACGTGCATAGGTGCATACATACGTGCATTCATTCACAGACGTAATCTCTGCATACCCCGTAATGCTCAGCAGACTATTAAACATTATTTCTGCCCGCCGTGTTCTGCCATGCCTTGTGGGACCCTCTTCTCAAATTACATAGGTCAGAGGGCAGATTCACTGCTCGCTCATGATTAACTTATTTATTTTGTCAAGTCGAGTTTGAACGGGACAAGTGTTAAATACATGTCAGTGCAGTGGCCCACAGTCTCATCGGAAAACAGGACAGCATCTTAAAGAACATGTAGGGCAGGCTTCTCGCAGCACAAGATAAACTTTAAAGATTTCAAATATTGCTACTTCACACAGCCCTTGTATAATTATATGCTGGCTGCTGTTCCAGCACTTTGTGAACTTATTTATTTATGCGTTTTTATATAGTGCAGACTTTACCCGAAGGTGTCAGAGCGCTTCACAATAGGAACAGTAGTGATACATGAGGAGGAAATTACAAGTGAACAAATTACAAAAGCAAACGTTAAGTTACATGAGGTAAAAGTGACAATTGTGAGCAAACAAAATACATGAGGAGCAAACGGTACATTACAGGAGGAAAAAGTGACAAGTGTGCATGTTACAAGAGAAAACAAAGTACAATTAGAGGTAATATACTGCAATAAATGCTAGACACTCAGGCACAAGAACCAACGTTACGTAGGCAATGGTGGCACTTGTGCAAGTATCAAAAGCAAACAAAATGTGAGAGGTAGCAAACGGTGTGTTACAAGAGAAAAGTAGCGTGTGCATGTTACAAAAGAGTACCAAACACAGGTAGAAGGATAGTACTGCAATAAATGGTAAACACTTCAACCACAAGCACACACTGGGAAGGCACTTCCGTAGTCATGGAGAAAAGCATTTTCAGTAATGTGAGGTCTTCCTTCAGGTTCCTTCCTTCCTACACCGGCCTGATTTCATAAATCTGAAACTCCAGTGGGCAAACTCGTGGCTGTGGAAATAGGCCACATTGCAGCCAGGATTCATTTCACGGCCCTACTCCTGACCCCAGTCTAACCTTCCATACGTTTTTCCATGTTTCAAAACTTTTTCTGGGACTGGTACTACCCGTCCCTATTTCTTACACGTGACTAGCTTCAACCTCGGATGAGATATTGCAGCGCTGAAATTTGTGGTCATTCTCGCCACTCAATGAGGGTGAAAGGATTGTTTCCTCACTGTTAATTAGCACGCATTGTGTCTTGTATGTACCGGAGCAGCCTGTGACCCAGAATTGAAAGACACAAGCCTCTCTTATTAAAAAGACAGGGATATATCAGTGCCCAATGCACATGAATACAGAGCAATCCAGAGATGTGGATGTGGAGTGTAATTAATATATTTTAATTAGGGCTCTTGTATTGCAGTATATAATGCACAATTAGGCTGGTTCTACTCCCGGAAGCAACTGGCAGAAGCCCAGACCTTCATCTACTACTACTGTACTAGCTTCTCATGCCACTTGTTCTGCTGCCCTGCTGTCTTGCCATGTGGCTTGCTCGGTTAAGATGGACTGGAGGGTGTGCAAAGTGACTTTTTCCCCCACCATCCAGCAGACTTGGCATGTGACAGGCTCACTACACGAACTTGCTTTGTGCCTGGCTGTATCCCAGACCTACTTGTCTGCCCTGCAAACAGAATTAGCTTGGTCCCCCTTATTCGCCTTCCAACTGATTTTGGCCAAGTCCTTCTTGCTTGTTGTACAATCGGTCTCAGTCTCAGTCCAACTGGCATGCCATGCATATCTTAACCTGACCACCACTGACCTGGGATGTAACTCGGTCTACCACCTCCACCTTGTGCAACTGACTACCTTATTCATACCAGCATGCTACACAACTGCCTCTTGCCCGTCCATTCTTCCTGCCATGAGACTGGCTCTACCCTGTTTCCAATTTAAGAAAGTACATATTCAACAACAATTTGAAAAATTAAATAAAGTCAACAGGTGATTGTATCGTTTCTCACTTAACGAGTTCTAATTGAACAACTGTTAGATTTTTATTTTGTTACAAATATGATTATAATACATTAATCGCATTCCAATTAATTTCAAGAAGACAACTGGAAGTACTCCCGAGGTCGGGCTAACATCCCCCCACCGATAAAAAAAAATGGTGGGGAGCCACGGCCCACTACCAATTAGGTCAAGGGAGCCACAGGTCTAAAAAGTTTGGGAACCACTGACCTAGAGTATCGATAATCAGACATCAGTCAAGGACAGAAACAGCACTGACTACCCTAAGGGAGAATATCCTCATTACACTGGAGTGATCTAAACGCTGAAGTAGTGGTTAGGCATTGCCAGGGCCCGAAAAATCCACTCGACCGCTCGCATATGCGAGCTGAATTTAACAAGGGCAAGCTGTTTTTAGGTCCAACTCGCCCTTTCTGGCGAGTAGGAAGACAAACTAATTTTGTCCTATGTCTCTGAAAACGGAGCAAATGTGACAAGATAACAAGATTTAAAGGCATTTTTATTGCTCACAAAGTTAATCAGCAATAAAGATGCCTTTAAATCTTGTAATCTTGTCCCATTTGCTTGGCTTTCAGAGACGGAGGTCAAGTAGGTTGCAGTTAGGTCGAGGAGAATTTTCAAGGTACTGAACCTGCAGGACTAGTATTATTTTTGGATTCTTCGAGCCCTGATTGCAAAAATGGCCCCAGATTGGATCCAACTATTCCTGCAATAATTCACCTAGACACAAAGCCCAATGCAGCATTCCACAAAGCTACTCTATCTTCGATTCAATTCCATCACAAAGCAGATCAAGGTACTCAGCAGAGCAAAGGTTGGACTGCTCCCTCCCAGGGGTGTGGAATTTAATAAACTATCTACTTGTCCATGGGGCAGGGTGCTTCATAAATCTACTTGTCCTGTAACAAAATACACTTGTCGCTTTTGTGCCATGTAATGCAGCAAAAGTTATGGCAGCAATCTCATTATATATAAGAGCTCTAAAATAGCCTCTCCGGTTATGCCAGGGTTTCTTCCATAGTAGGGTTTGAATACTAGCAATTCCCTTATGTTGCCATGTTTCTGCAGATCTACATACTTGGGCTGAAGGTAATGGCATGGTTGGAATGCCCCTTTGAGTCTGTGCAAACCCACTAACTTGCATGTTTGAAGGGTTTTCACCAACACTTCTTTAATACTTTCCTATACTGAGAAAGGTTGAAAATTTACTCCGGACAATGGCAGACATAAAACTTCTTCCAGGGTTGGGAAAAAAAAGAGGTTGGAGGGAAAGTCGACTTGCAAAGACTCAGATTTTCGCTTGAGCAAATCTACACCTGAATATTTGCTCCTGCTGAAATGTAGTTCACAAATCGGTTATTGAACTACTATTTCTTGCCCTACTTATGTAAAGTCTTGTGAATTCACACAAGTTGTATATCTGCATTCAATGCAAGAACATGGGTGCACTTTTGAGACTTTATTTAATAACTGGGCCTCTAATTAGGTCTGGCGTTAACCACGACCATTTGTGTTTATTAAAATTCTGACTCTCTCGCCCTCTCTATGACTCTCTCTCTCTGTCTATTGGCTAGCTTCACTTTCGTGACAGCATTCTGTTCTTTCACAAGGAGCAGATGACACACACAGTCGTTTTGTTCAGTTCCAGGAACACTGTGGCAATGTGTGCTTTTGAGACCAACATGTTTTTGCCATTGTTTGTTATAATGGTGAGGGCCCGGCAATTCCCATGCCAATAAGGTTTTACAAAAACCATGGCAAAATAAGTCACACATTGACAAAACTAAAAGGCTGACCAACAATGTCAGACCTACTGGCTTTACCAATGCTTATTTATTTTTGTTTCCCATAGTATCAAAACTGGTTACACAGTTTTTTCCATTATAAATATTTGTGGGAATTACTAGCATACTTTAACACATTTTACTAAATGATGCTACAAAGAAATGATACCTAAAATTTTACAGTAGTTTAGCAAAATGTTTTTGCATTTTTTTTGTGAACATTTTATTTTGAAAGCAAAGAATCATCAATCTCGCTTTCAAGGTTCTGCAAATATTTGCATCTAATCAGAGAGCATTCTGGGAGCAGTATACATAGCCTCGTATTGCTAAACATTGAAAACGTGTGTACAAGTTTTTATTCTGGAACCACTGTTAATAGTGCAGTCTGAGCTTAGAACATTTAATTAGAGCGCTCACCCTAATAATAAATGGCTTTGCACTAATGAACCATAAATACATGGACACAAATATTACCTTAACTGCAGGCAATGCCTTTCCCTGATCTATAATGTGGGACTGTAAACTGGAAGCCAAAGGGTTTGTGCTATAGGGGGTTGGGCCTACTTGTCCACAAAATACACATGAAAACTTGTTGCCCTTGACCCCAAACAATATGTCCCGGGCGTTGGGCTATAGGAATTCCACAAAAATCACTGAGATCCTGCTCAACACAGACACATGAAATTTTAGCTACTAATTTTGTCACGACTCTTCACAAGAAGAGGTAGTCACTAATACATACACCCCAGACCTGAAACAAAAGGTTCATATTAAATATGCACTAAAGCCCCATCAATAGTCCTCAGTAGAGTTCACACTCACGTTTCAGGCAAAGATTGCAAACAGTGCAAAATGAAGCTTCTAGGCTGCTTCTCTATCTCTTCTGCAGCTACTATATCACTCACCTCTCTGCACTGGTTACTCATAATGGAACAGATTATGTTTGGTTCATAAATTTCTGCAGCGTCATTTCTTTATCACTTGCAAACAGGTTCAGTTGCTATCAACCCTCTCAGGAACTCAGACCCTTCGTTCTTTTTTTTCTTTTTCTCTTCCAGATTCCTGTCTTTCTGTGGGCGTGAAGAACAAGTTACTTACCTTCAGTAACGCTTTTTCTGGTGGATACAGTATCTGTCTGTGTATTCCTCACCTTGTGAATATCCCCTGCGTCAGCAACATTCGGAAATTCTTTCGTAGCTCCGCTGACGTCACTGAATCCATAATAGGACCCTGTTGGCGTGATGACATCAGTTCCGCCCTTTTTTCCGTGCCCTTGAGGCACACGGACGGACCGACAACAGCATATATACACAGTACAAAATAATCAAGGTAACACACACAGTGTGAAGACAATGCAGTAGAGCAAAAAGAAACAAGACATTGCCTTAAAAACAACATGCACAAAAGCAATAGCAACTTTTATAGGTATACAAGGGTGGACAACGGGGAGGCAGGTGGGTCAGTGAGGAATCCACAGGCAGATACTGTATCCACCAGAAAAAGCGTTACCAAAGGTAAGTAACTTGTTCTTCTGATGGATACATCTGCCAGTGGATTCCTCACCTTGTGAATAGATTCCCACAGCAGTCCCACTCCCGGAGGAGGGTGTCCACCCTTCTATACCAAGAAGTCCTGAAGGACAGAACAAGCAAAGTGTCCGTCCCTCCTCACCTCTGCATCTAAACAATAAGGCTTTGCGAAAGTGTGGAGGGGGGCCCAAGTTGCCGCCCTGCAAATGTCCTCCACAGGAACACCCCTAAATAAGGCAGATGTAGATGACTTTTCCCTAGTAGAATGAGCTCTCAAACCTTCTGGAGGTTCCTTACCGGCCAGGGAGTAGCATATCTTGATACACAAGACAATCCATCTAGACAGCGTGTGCTTGTGCACCGCTCTGCCTTTCCTGCAGCCAACGAAACCCACAAAGAGTTGGTCAGCAATTCAGAACTCCCTGGTTCTGTCAACGTAGAAGCTCACTGCCCTCTTAGGGTCCAGACGGTGAAGTCTCTCCTACTCCTTGGAAGGGTGAGGGGGGAGGATAGAAGGTAGGGAGGGTAATGGACTTCCCCAGATGGAAGGGAGTTACCACCTTAGGCAGAAAAGCAGCCCTGGTCCAGAGTACCATTCTTTCAGCATGAATAGTCAAAAACGGGGGTTTTGAACTCAGAGCTTGAAGCTCACTTACCCTCCTTGCCGAGGTAATCGCAATCAGAAAGACGTTTTAAATTATAAAAACCTCAAGGGACACCTGTGCAAGGGCTTGAAGGGTGAACCCATTAAGAAAGTAAGGACAAGATTCAAGTCCCATTGAGGCACAATAAAAGGAGTGGGAGGAAATGTATTCGTAAGACCCTTTAAGAACCTTAAAACAATAGGTGACTTGAATAAGGACGGCTGGTCCGGCAGGCAAAGGAATGCAGACAAGGCCGAAAGATAACCTTTCACTGTCGCTACAGCAAATCCTTGCTGAGCCAAAGAGTGCAAACTGAAGAATATCGGACAAGCGAGCCTTCAAGGGGTCAATGGACTTCTCTCCACACCACGAGATAAACTTGGACCACCTATAAGAATAGATAGACTTGGTGGAGTGCCGCCTGGCTGATAAAATAACATCCACCACGTCAGGTGGGAGAGAAAAAGAATTCAGGTTGCCCCGTTCAATCTCCAGGCATGAAGGTGTAAGCTCTGGAGGTGGGGGTGTAGAACCTGCCACTGCGACTGCGAGAGGAGGTCTGCCCTGAACGGGAGACGGAGCGGAGGGCACGAGGAGAGGCGGAGAAGATCTGTATACCACACCCTTCTTGGCCAATCCGGAGCGATCAATAGGACTTGGGCCCGGTCTTGGCGAATCTTCCTCAGAACCAGAGGAATCAAGGGTATCGGAGGAAACGCATAAAGGAGTTGTGAGCCAAAACTCATCTGAAACGCATCCCCAAAGCTCCCCGCATCGGATACTGGAGACTGCAGAATGACGGGCAGTGAGTGTTCTCGTGAGTGGCAAACAGGTCCACCCGAGGAGTTCCCCACGTCCTAAAGACGTGATGAACCACCTCCGGATGAAGTCTCCACTTGTGGTCGGCTGAGAACTGCCGACTGAGACTGTCTGCACGCACATTCAGAACTCCGGCTAGATGATTTGCCATCAGACAAATCTGATGGTCCTGAACCCAGGACCAAAGTCGCAGAGACATTGCGACCCTACTCCTCCCTGCTTGTTGACATAACACATCGCGGTAGTGTTGTCCGGCAGGACTTGAACTGACGTACCGCGAAGGGAAGGGAGGAAAGCCTTGAGCGCCAAACGAATCGCCCGCAACTCTAGAAGGTTTATGTGATGCAACCTTTCCTCTGGAGGCCAAAGACCCTTGATCTCCAGATCCCCCAGATGGGCACCCCACCCTAGGGTGGATGCAACCGTTATCACTGTCGCCACCGATGGAGGCAGATGAATGGGCTTTCCTTGAGACAGATTGCCTTCCACACTCCACCAAGACAGATCCACCGCAGCTTCTCTGGTGATCCTCACAGACTCTCTGAGATCTCTGTTGTGCTGATACCACTGCCTGCAGAGACACCACTGAAGTGCCCTCATGTGCCAGCATGCATGGTTGATCAAAAGAATACAGGAAGCTATCAGACCGAGCAGACAAAGGACCTTCAGGACTGGAACGACCGCTCCATTGTAAAACAAAGGAATAATTTCCTGTATGTCGAGAATCCTTTGTGGAGGAGGGAATGACCGACACACAGTGGTATCCAGTACCGCACTTATGAACCGGTTGCGCTGAGACGGCACCAGGCGAGATTTGGGCACGTTTATCGAGAAACCCAACTTGTACAACAACCGAGTTGTAATTCGCAGATGAAGGAGCACCTTCTCTGGCGGCTCTGCTTTTATCAGCCAGTCGTCCAGATAAGGGAATACTGGTATCCCCGACCTTCTGAGAGGGGCTGCCATCACCGCCATCACCTTGGTGAAGACTAGAGGTGCAGTAGTAAGACCAAACGGAAGAAGCGCAAACTGGTAATGTTGCGATCCTACCGTAAAACGGATATACTTCCTGTGCGACTTCAGGATTGGAATGTGGAAATACGCATCCTGCAAGTCGATCGACACCATCCAGTCCTCTTGCTGCATCGCTTGAAGAACATGCGCAAGGGTGAGCATCTTGAACTTCTCTTGCTTCAAAAAGAGGTTCAAGATACTGAGGTTCAGGCTTGGACGAAGCCTGTCATCCTTCTTGGTTATCAAGAAATACCGGGAGTAGCATCCCTGACCCCTTTCCTGAACGGAACCACCTCTATCGCACCTTTTCTCAGTAACTTCAGGACTTCCTCCTACAGGAGAAGTATGTAGTCCTCCGTGCAAAATCCTTGACAAGGAGGATAATTTGGGGGAAATTCCCGAAAGGGAAGAGCATACCCATTCTCTACAAGATTGAGAACCCAAAGGTCTGATGTAACCGATTCCCAATCTTGTAGAAAATGAGTAAGCCGCCCCCCCCCACAGGACCAACATGATCCAGGACTGTTCCCATGAGGCACAGGGTCAGAGCTGATTTGCATATAGCCAGTGTCTAACCCAGGGTGGTGTGGAGTGCAAAAAAACGATGAATTTAGGCCCAGATCCTTGTACTGGGGTGAATGTATGACATTGTTCTACATTCTGTCCATCAACTGTGTTTTTTGCAATTTTCACCCCGAGTGGGCTGGGTATGCTCAGACGTGAGTCCCAGGCTCTCCACACCACTGGAGTCAAGCTATCCAGGCTCATGAAGGCTGATAGCCAGAAACCGGTCCTTGGATGCTTGATTCCGGTCTGGGAAAGACATGGCTTGGTAGTTCGGACTGGACTGTTCCCATGAGGCACAGGGTCAGAGCTGTTTTGCATATAGCCAGTGTCTAACCCAGGGTGGTGTGGAGTGCACAAAAACGATGGATTTAGGCCCAGATCCTTGTACTGGGGTGAATGTATGACATTGTTCTACATTCTGTCCATCAACTGTGTTTTTTGCAAGTGGCTGTTTGTATGAGCAAAAGGAAGACCTTCCGAATCCTCTGAATCTCTTATTTGAAGAACCTCTGGTTTGCAGACCTAGAGACCTAGCCGTCGCCTTACTCTCCTTGAACCTTTCCAAGGCCGCGTCTGCCTTCTTGCCAAACAGACCCGAACCATCAAAAGGGAGATCTATCAAAGTCGCTTGCACATCAGGAGAAAACTCAGAAGTTTTCAGCCAAGCAGCCCTCCTGGTGGCAACTGATGATACCATGACCCTTGCCACAGAGTCAGCCGTATCCAAACCGCTCTGGATTACCTGGCGAGCAGCAGCCTGCATATCTGCTAGAACCTCACTGAAGTTCTGCCTGTCCTCTTCAGGTATCTTTGGTACCAATTGCTTCGCGGAGCCATAAGTGCGTGAATATAACGCCCCAGAAGGCATGTCGCATTTGTAGATTTTAAGGCCATGCTGGCCGATGAGAAAATCTTTTTTGCCGATTGGTCCAATCTCTTTGACTCCCTATCACTTGGTACTTGAGGGAAGGCTCCGGTAGACTTCTTGGAGCAGGCTGCCTGAACTACCAGACTCTCAGGAGACGGATGTGATGACAAAAAGTCCAGATCCCCAGGAGCAACCCTA
Organism: Lissotriton helveticus; assembly: GCF_964261635.1. Classification (NCBI taxonomy): domain Eukaryota; kingdom Metazoa; phylum Chordata; class Amphibia; order Caudata; family Salamandridae; genus Lissotriton; species Lissotriton helveticus. Next base: position 356,727,006 of record NC_136061.1, on the reverse strand, counting down.
TACCATCTTGCTACAGCCTTTGATACTGCAGGAGACGAAAAGGGCTTATGCCACACCTCCATTAACGGCTCAGTAATAGCTTCATTAAATGGCAGCATTGGCTCCACAACCGAAGAGGGAGAATGAAGCACCTCCGTTAAAATATTAGACTTAAACTCTGCAGTAGGCAAATTCAAATCCAAGAGCTCAGCCGCCTTTTTAATGACCGTGTGGTACGGTGCAACATCCTTTGATGAGATATCAGAATTCGAAGAAAGCTCCCACTCCGGAGAACTCCAGGCCACTTGCCTCTTTAAGCTTTTCAAACAAGTCCTCAGACTCCTTAAGTTCTCCCTCATCCATCTCCTCTGCTCAATACTTTTGCTCCTCCAGTAGCCTTTGAGCCTCCCGCCTAGACCTCATCCTCGGGATCGGCGTTGATGGAGCCACAACCGACTCAGACGGAGCCGGCGTCGGCGTCGTGCCCGGATCCGGAGGTACAGCCTGGAACGTACTAGGTCGAGTCGGAATCGGAGCCGGTGAAGATGGTATCTGCGTCGATGACCTCGGAGCCGAGGAATGCCAGGACCGCGCCATCGGCAGAAAAGGCATAAACGGGGCCTGTGCATAAGTCTGCGGGGCACCCAGATTGTAGGCCATTGGACCCATGTGACCGGATGGTGCTCCAGAGGGATACATGGCTCTTGAAAAGACCCTGTACATCGCATTGAAATAATGCATTGGGTCTTGACCCGGGCCTGGAAAGGGTGGGTATGGCCCCAGACACTGCTCCTGTTGTGGTACAATCGGAGTCGGGCCAACCGGACCAGAGGGAGGATCCATCGGAGTCGAAAACCCTTCAGGCAGTGGAGCCTCCTCCTCCTTCCGAGATGGAGAGTGCTTCGGCACCGGGGAAGGTTTCGAAGCCGGAGCATGTTCCGGAGAAGCCACAGGAGAAGGCTCACCTTGCGACTCCGGATTCGATGCAATAGGCGAAGGAGAGACATAGTCCTTTCGATGTTTTGGAGATTTCAACTTCGGATCCGACTCTCTTCCAGAGTGACCCCGTGACCCATGCTTCTTCTTCTTGTGCTTCTTCTTAGATCGAGAAGCATGCCCCGAAGTTGACCTTGAAGCAGATCTCGACTTCGAGCGGGACCTCGAACGCCTCCTACCTCTCTTCTCCTTCAGCTTCGCCTCTCTCTCTTGCAGCACCTTTGGGTTCCTCTTATTACAGCTGGAGCATCCTTGGACGTCATGGTCCGACGACAGGCACCAAACGCAGTCCTCGTGCGGATCCGTTATCAACATTAACTTTGCACACTCCCCACAGGGCTTGAACCCAGATTTCCTCGATGACATATCAACAGGAAACAAGATTTAACACGAAACAAGTATCAGTAACAAAGTAATCAAACGAGCTACTGAGGATCTCAAGAAAAACCGTTAGCGTCGGCCACGCGGCAAAAAGGGAACTGATGTCATCACGCCTACGGGGTCTTATTATGGATTCAGTGACGTCAGCGGAGCCGCGCGCGATGACATGCTTCTGTGACGTCGTCCATGTCGGCGTGAGGAGCTACGAAAGAATTTCCGAATGTTGCTGACGCACAGGATATTCACAAGGTGAGGAATCCACTGGCAGATGTGTCCATCAGAACACAGAGTTTTTCCTGTGTATACAGCATCTCTATGGAACACCATGCCAATTTATTTTTTAAGAGACACAAACCTGCTCAAACTCACGAAAGACCTAAAACCCTTGCACATTCCTTTTAAGTTCAAGAAGCAAACTCAATGTTTACTCCAAACCTTACAGTGATTTGCTCACGCTCTAAAGATCACAAATTGAATCAAAAATTCAAAATCCAGGGCATTAGGTATAAAGCATTCTACAAAAACAGGCACAGACTCCCTTAAGAAACTCGTATCTCACATTATCAACCCAAGTCCCCAGACAATCAACTACTATAATGATGCAACAACCAAAATTCAATTGCCCAATTACTGGGAAGATTGCTTGGAGAGCAAACTAGAGGCCCACATCACCCAGTTGATCACAAAACCTCCACGCAAAGGCATACCGAGACCAAAATCTGCTGCGAGGCCTCCGGGTAGCTACGCGCTATACAAGTGTAATTTCAATTCAATCCAGTTCAATTCAAAATGCTGTCCCACTACTGCCCACTAATCAGTTTCTAACACACGAAGTACAGCTTCATTGTATTCTTGTTCAATGTACTGTGCTAAAATTGTGACTGGTAAGCCTCTGTATTCCTAAAACTCTAGAGTCCAGGAATGCCACACACTAAATTTGACCCAACAATACAAATGTATGAAAATTGTTTAATTTGACCAGATGATAACAGAACAACCGAAGACCACTGAAGTGGTCGGAAAACTGTACGTGGTGACATAAATATTTCTAGTCTATATAGGTTTTTAAATTACATTTTCAACAGATGGTGGCAAAAATTATAATCACTCGATCTTGGAGCTCGTGGTAATTTCACCAGAACCCATTAATGTCAATATGCGACATTAATTCTCGTTCAGGCTTTAGGCCTATTTACCAATTAAAATATAAAAATTTCACTTACATAAATTAGAGATGTACATTTTAAATATAAAATGTAGGTTATACATAAATAAATGCAGATACCTGCCCTGCCTAGTCCCCAGATAGGCTCTTGTGAGCTACACAGGCTCATCAGCCTTCCATTCATGTTTTTTCTCCTTCTGGGTTCATTGAAGACGCCAGGATGCAGGGCATGCTCTGGGTTAATGGTTTCCCTATTCTGGGAACCTCGCTGAGCATGTATGAACTGGAGCAGAGCAGGTGTCGAAGACAACATGTACATGCCCTGCAGCAGTGCACAGGAATCCCGAGCTCCACTGCATTCATGGTCTAGGCGGTGCTCTTGCAGTGGGATGAGGGCTGGGCGTCCGCTCACCAACATCCTGCTGTAATGCACCGACAGTCTAAAGCACGCCAGAAAAGTAGCTGAAGTGGAATACGAGAAGCAGAGATTTAGACTCTAGTCATTTCTTTGCAGGTATGCACGATCCCAGTTAACACAGATCACACCCTCCAGCGATACACACAAACCTGATCCAAACGCACGGGTGATGGTGCTCAAAAATTGAGGGCACGTAGTAGTGTGGATCAAACCTGGTAATTTCGCACCGGAGGTGCATGGCCCAGGCAAGATTGAATTACTTTTCCATAACAGCCATGCATCACACCGCTATAACGATACCTCCTTCGGCTTCGGGCTCTACATAGTTGGGCAACTGTTTCTAGAGGTTTTAGACTCGGTGGTACGAATGGGTACAGCTCACGGAGTCCTTCTATAGCACTGGAACAGAGACTGGCATATCCGTCACTTATCAGGGCTGTCGCTGCTGGACTGAATAATCCCCGACACAGCGAAGAAAGCACCGCCATCCATCACTTGATATGCAGAGTTATGCCTCGCTTGTCACATACATCAGAGATAATGTTTGCCTTTCCGATTTATGCCTGGTCTACATAACAGAGCTGTTGCTCCCTTTGAATCTATACTTTTTTTGCCTTCGTATATGCAGACAGCAGTTAGGCCTCACTTGTGACAAACAGCGGAGCTACTCTTTGGTCAACTGATTTAGCTTTTCCTTGGTCATGCAACAGCTACTACACTCGTGTCACATACAGCAGCTATCCCTCACATTGTAACACAGTGCAGGGATATCGTCACGTGTCTGAGGCTGCAAACTATCCCTCTATAAACAGAAGAGCTAATCCTTGTTCAGCTAGATTATTTACCCCTTTCCCTGTGCTGATAGAGGAGCTACCCCTCACTAGATAGGTGCATAGTTTCTCCTTTATTCGCTTATAGCTGTCCCAGCTCGAGCAGACAGAAGCTTCATCCTTCACTTGTGACCGACAGCACAACAATTTGATATCCTTCTCTCGCTTGATGCTGACAGCAGAACTATCCCTCCCTAGTGACAGACATGAGATAGATCTCTCGGTTGCCACAGAGCAGCTATTCCTCGCATTGTGCACTGAGCAGGGTTATCCAGTCCTTGCCACATACAGCAGACCTAGCCCATGCTCAGCCGATTTAATTCTATTTAACCGGAGACACAAGGGCTATCCCGAAATTATTTTATTCATGGCTTGATCATTGTAAATATGGCAGATCTTCATTTGCCACATACAGCAGAGCTGTCCACTTGCACAGCAGAGCAAATCTAACTATTCTCATGTTGATGTTTCTTTTACAGAACGAACATTCTCATCAGTTTCAGTAGGCAGAGCTATCTCTCACATGCCAAAGTACAACAAGCATTGGCATAGCTAATAGGTCTCGCCTTTAGCACCTTATAAGTGTTTAGCCAGAGCTACTGGCTTTGCCAATGTCTTTAAGCTATGTTGTAGAGCAGCATCGCTGCTGTGCAGCGTATTGAAAAGTTATAATACAAAAAGTGTTTAAAGTATTTTTGTTACCTTATATATAACCAAAATTACATTGTTTTTTCAGTAGGGCCGTTCAGTTGCACACAATCAACATAAAAAATGTCTTCTAGTTTTTAGTCTGTGCAATGCTGGCAAATTCTTCCTTCCTGTTCGAATAATTGTTTGTTATAGTTTTTTTTTTGTTATGGAGAGATGGACATTAACAATGGGAGGGTGGAGGTTAGGAAATAGTACCGGAATTACAACACGAGCAACAGATGGACACTAGGAGAGAATCAACAGAGGCCGCAGTCCGAGGGCAGACTGAGGTGGTGCTGAGATGGTGGTGTGCTGGTATGGAGGTGATGCTGAGTGATACTGAGGTGGTGGTGTGTTGATGCTGAGTGATGCGGAGTTGGTGCTGTGATGAGGTGATGCTGCGCTGATGCTGAGGTGGTGCTGCATTGATGCAGAGTTGCTGCTGTGGTAGTCCCACGCTGGTGTTTAATAGGACTGCGCTGGTGGTGGTGCACAGATGGAGGTGGTGCTGTGGTGATGCTGAAATGGTGCTGTGCTGATGCCGATTTGGTGGCGCACTGATGAGGAGCTGGTACTGTGGTGGTGCTGCGCTGATGCGAAGGTGGTGCTGCGTGATTCTGAGTGATGCTAAGGTGGTGCTGAGTGATGCTGAATTGGTGCTGCACTGGTGTGAAGGTGGTGCTGCGCTGGTGCGGTGGTGGGGCTTTGGAGGTGCAGAGATGGTGTTGAGTGATGCAGATCAGATTCTGCGCTAGTGCAGAGGTGGTGTTGAGTGATGCTGTGGTAATGCACTGGTGAAGAGGTGGTGCTGCAATGGTGCTGCACTGGGGCTGAGGTGGTGCTGCACTGGGGCTGAGGTGGTGCTGCACTGGGGCTGAGGTGGTGCTGCACTGGGGCTGAGGTGGTGCTGCACTGGGGCTGAGGTGGTGCTGCACTGGGGCTGAGGTGGTGCTGCACTGGGGCTGAGGTGGTGCTGCACTGGGGCTGAGGTGGTGCTGCACTGGGGCTGAGGTGGTGCTGCACTGGGGCTGAGGTGGTGCTGCACTGGGGCTGAGGTGGTGCTGCACTGGGGCTGAGGTGGTGCTGCACTGGGGCTGAGGTGGTGCTGCACTGGGGCTGAGGTGGTGCTGCACTGGGGCTGAGGTGGTGCTGCACTGGGGCTGAGGTGGTGCTGCACTGGGGCTGAGGCGGTGCTGCACTGGGGCTGAGGCGGTGCTGCACTGGGGCTGAGGCAGTGCTCAGGTGCTGCTGAATGATGCTCAGGTGGTGCTGAAGAGGTGCTGAGCTGATCATCAGGTAGTGTTGCTGTTGTTCGGAGTGATACTTTGGAGGTGCTCAGGTGATGCTATGCTGGTGCTCAGGTGGTGCTGAGTGATGCAGAGTTGTTGCTGTGCTGCTAATGCTAAAATTGGTGCTGCGTTGGTGCTGGTGAGGTGGTGCTGTGCTGATACAGAGGTGGTGCTGTGGGGGTGATGTCGAGGAGATGTGTGGGTTCGGAGATGTTGTGTGGGTGCGGAGTCATCCTGTGGTGGGGCTGAGTGATGCTGTGGTGGCACTGCGCTGATGCAGAGGTGGTGGTGCTGCATTGATGAGCTGGTGGTGTGCTGGAGGTGGTGCACTGATACAGAGGTGGTGCTGTGATGATGCAGAGATGGTGCTTAGGTGGTGCTGTGGGGTGCAGTAATGGCGTAAAGTGATGCTGAGTGCTGTGCTGGTGCTACGCGGATCCTGAGGTGGTGCTTCGCTGGAAGTGAAGTGGTGCTGCAATGGTGCAGAGGTAGTGCTGTGCTGGTACTGAAATGGTGCTGTGCTGGTGCTTCGCTGGGTCATGCTGAGGTGGTGCTGTGCTGGTGTTGTGACGGTGCTCAGGTGCTGCTGAGTGATTCTCAGGTGCTGCTGTGGTGGTGGTGCTGCTGCGCTGATGCAGAGGTGGTGCTGAAGTGGTGTTGCACTGATGCACTGGTGCTGTGCTGATGCGGTGGTGCTGAGTGGTGCAATGCTGGTGCTGACGTGGTGCAGAGTCCTGCTGATGTGGAGGAGCTGCGCTGGTGCAGAGTGATGCCGAGTTGGTGCTGTGCTAAGGTGAAGCTGCACTGATGCGGAGGTGGGGCTGCGCGGATGCTTAAGTGGTGCTCCATTAGTGACAAGTTGCTGCTGAGGTGGGGATGCGTTAGTGCTCAGGTGAAGCAGTGTTGGTGCACTGATACAGAGGTGGTGCTGAGCTGGTGCTGAGGTACATAAAAGAAAGTAGGTTGATGGCCTAAGTATTGGGAGGGAGGTCTAGATGTGCTGTCAGAGATGGAGTGGTGAGTCTAGGAGCTATAAATGCAAAGGTACTGCTTTACACAAGTTGTCACAATCCAATTTGAGTTCCATTAATATTCAATTAGCATACGGGTAGCAAATTCATGTGAAAAGGTAAAAGGTTTGTACAAAGTGATATGCAGTTTGCAGTGCAATGTGAAAATTGACGGCAACAAGCAACTTTTGTGTACTAGGGTATATATTCATGACTTGCTGTTACTTGTACCCTTAAAAGTGGCACACATCATAAAATGTAGACTAAACCACAATTATACTAAAAAGAATAATTTAAAAAGTCAGACCCTCAAGTGCATCAGCCCCCAACAGACTTCCCTCAAACAACTTTAAGAAGGACCCACTCCCCCCCCCCCCCCCCCCAATCAGGTTCACAGAATAAAGAGAATACAGACAGTTGCAGTCCCTCTTACGCTCAGCATTTAAGCCAGCAGTGGAAAATACAACAGGTTTTGCTATTAAAGGCATTAGGCAACTTTTTAGCTTTGATAATTCTTGGTGGCAAAAATCGCCAAAATAAAACCCAGCATAATGCTTTATGGATGTACATGCGTCACCAATCACATGCCCGCAAAAGTCGTGGCGTGGCAGCCATTTTAGCCCGATCATAATTGGATATACACACATAGCACAGTGACAATTTTGGCTTTTTATTTAATTTACTAATCCCGCTTAATCTTCGCCCAAGGCTAAAAAAAAAGTGCACAAAAACGCATTTAAAAGAAGGAGCGGCCCAGTATCAAATTGAGGCCAACGGGCCATACTAAAAAGGAAAAAAAAATGTTAATGGAAAAAAAAACTAAATGAGATAAGATGGGCAGATGAGAAACGGAGGAGACCTGATGGAAGATCAACTGAATGTTGCCGATAGGCAGCAGTGAGACGAGAGAGAAATCGAGGAGCCAACGGGGGGGGGGGGGGGGGGGCGCTTAAAAAAAAGCGGAGCAGGACAGGTAAGAGTGGGGGCTGGAATGAATGAATTTAGGGCAATGCAGAGAGCAAGGAAAATGATTCGAAGGGGGCACAGCACACAAGGGAGAGAGGCTGAGGGCTGAAAGCAAAAGAAAAAAATTGTCCCCTGAATGTAAGCAGTGGTAGGATACAAATCCATTTCAAAGAATGGTCAAGACGTTGTGCTCCAGTGCAGGGACAAACACAAAAAGAGTTAGGAAATCCATCCAATAGGAATCATGCAAATAGATTGATAAGAAAGCTTACCAAATGACAAGGATTGGCTGACCCAGAGCCCGCTGTAAATATGGTACTGTACAATAGTTCCATGGTGCTTTTAGTTGGAGAAATTACAGAAGTAAGCTATCAGAAAGGATGTCCCATGGACAGTGGTATCTTTGGTAACCCTTTGGGTATCTCTATTATGACTTATTCCTCCATATTAATCAAGTTGGAGCTATTCCATGCTTGTTGCATGAACAGGTGTGTGTAGAACTGATTCGTAGATAACATCATGCTGGATGATGTAGATTCAAATTCCTAATGCATGTTATTTAAAAATAAATAAAATAATAAAATTAAAATAAAATAATAAAATTAAAATAAAGTCCCCTCTCCCCTCAGGTCTCCACAAATGCTACAGCGCGGGGATGCCTCCGGGTCACCAGGCGCTCTATAAATCGCTAATAAAATAAATATAAATAAATTTAGGCCCTATATGTAAAAAAAAAAAAAAAACACAAAAGCACATTAAACTGGGATTGAAACAGGACATTTCTGAAAAGGTATTCACAGATTGGGATAAAAAGGAGGGGGGGTGCTGGCCCCCTTTAAATTGTTGCCTATAAACTGAAGATCCAGGGCTGGGACTTAAACAGACTAGAAGTTTTCCATGTATACTGAGTTCTTGACACCGAAGGTGCTTCAGTATATCAATGGCACTATCATTTTAGATAATATTTCAGTGGGATTGCAGAAGCGGTTACAGCTGTACTGCTATAACCAGCAAAACAATCTAGTGGATGATACAGCAAAAACAAAAGTTTGGATTTGGCAGGATGAGATGACAAGACCGAAATGTAATTCCCTAAAACTTAAAAGCAAAGCAGCAACAGTAACCTACCCCTTAAAAAAATGTCACACACGCTTGCTAAGCCGATACTTGCAGTAACAATAGCAAAACCGATGCCCGTCTTAATGGCGAATTCCTTAGGCGTATTCTATTGGAAGAACTCAAATGGTTAAATCTAGCACAGTGTTACCATTTTAGAGGTTGTTTTTTCCATCAACCTTGCTCCTCGAAACAATCCTTGATTTGTCTGGAATAAGTTTAGTGTGTCAATCACTGGAGTTGAAGGTCCAGTTTGTAATGCATTCTTTCAGAATGTGTTGAGTAAGCAAAGCTCGTTGATTGAAATCTTCGATATAAATGAATTCTTGCAAAGAGCAGACGGGCAAGCAGCTACATGGGATACTGATGCAATTTGTTTTAACAGTAGAGAACACAGTTATAACCCAGGAGTTCGAGAAAAACATACACGTCATGGACAGCAGTATTTATGCAGAAGCTTGGTGGTACCTATAAACTTTTGATTTGACTTAGTGTAATAAAAGGAATATTTTTACCATTTGAATTTGTATGTTGCATTATCCCTCCTCGCCAATTACATTTAACAATATGTTCCTTGACAGAGTACCACCAGAAACAAGTTTCTTAGTTTAATGTCTTCCTCTCCCAAAAGGAGTTTTTAGGAAATCGACTGCCATTTTCAAATGGAGGTGCGAAATGGCAGGTCTGCCGGCTCAAGAAAATCCACCTCACATACTATGCATGTGCTTAAGGCTAAATCCAGAGCGGTTATATTTAAGATTTTATGCAAAGAATTTGGGATGCCAACCATAGACGTCGAAGAGCAAACATGACGCACAAGGGTATGCGAGTAGCCGTAATAGAAATTTGAGAGCATAAGGTGACCGAGGGATGATACACAAGCCTGCAAACACCTTGTGCTGATAATCTTGCCTTATGTATAGGGAGGGGGTTCACCCAGTATAAGTCGCTGGGACCTGGGTACTACTGGTACTGAGAAGAAGGGTCCCAGCAATTGGAAAACAAAGATACTTGAAATAGATAGTAATCGTACAAAGCAAAGTGAGAGAGTAATTAATTTACGTACATTGTTATTTATTCACAATGTAGGAATATACTGTATATCACACAGGTTGCATAATCATTTATTTCAAAGATATTCAAAGAAGTGCCCCTTGGGAGGAAGGGAGTGGTATAGTGAAGGGTAGTGTAGGTAGGATAGTGACATAAGAAACAGGCCACTGTGCTATGTATTTTTAGTCAGACATAGACATAAGGACCATCAATGTAGACATTAAATAAGAAAACATGCTCCACATAATACACTCAATGTCATGTTTGTGGGGTCAAGCTGAAAAAATACACGAAGCTGTCGACGTTTCGACCCCCTGGAAGTGGCAGGCGTTAGTTAGTTCCTTGCAATGGGGTCTTCATCAGGACGAGGACGGGGCAGAAGACCTATTTAGTAAGTGATAGATGTATAGTTTAATATTGCATCAATCTGAAAAGATTAATTAAACTATTGAGCACATGAGTCATGGACAAGACATACCAGCCGGTTGCTTGTCTCAGGTGGAGATGAAAAGGAAACTCTTTCAGGCAAGAAAACTTCAATTCCTTTGGAGAAGAAGAGGGGTTGTTTGTTTTTGAAAACCAACTACAACGACTAGGTAAGGGGGGGGATTATTAAAAAGACTCACAGTGGTTGATGGTGGTGAATCTGCCATCAAATCTGTAAAAAACAAGGTAACAATGTGTACCTCCTTTGCATGCTCCGTGTTAAAAATTAATATTACGAAACATGAAGAAATGGAATGAGGCTTACTGAATAGATGATTGTATTCGAGAACCGCCCGCAGGCCGGACACACTGTGGTGGAACCGCTGCTCTGTAAGCCGTGGTCAATAAGTACAACGTCTGAAAAATGGAAGACTAGGGTCACAGTGCGTACGGGAGAGTGATCGAGGCAGCCGCAAATGGCCATACTCAGAGCCTGAACATACCGGGAAAGGGAGAGCTGAATCCGTCCAGTTACACAGCGCGGTCAGCAATGGAGACCGGCTGCTTCCTGATTCTTGTATTACTATGGATACTGGGACACGTGAACCTTGGCAGCGTGTTGTGACAATGGAGAGGGAAGAAAGACAGAGCGGGCAAAAAAGCTCCACGGGCTAAAAACAATCTCTGTGAGGGGTATGTAGTGCACTATAAAACTTTAGAATCATTATATTAATTATATTAACAAGTGTAGTGCTGATTTATGATGAAGAGCCGCGTTTGACCTGCAACCATAAAAGATATTCTTTTACTTACAGGCAAAGTCTGCGCTGCACATTATCCATCTGTTCTCCTTTGCTTAAGCACTGAAAATAACAATCAGCGACGGGCGGGAGGTGGCGGTGAGGGGACGACCTGGGGAAATGAGACTGTATAAATTGCGTTGCAAACAAAGAAAAAGTATTTCGGAAAACACTTGGGATAGTTGGAACTGGTGGAGTGAGATTGTACTTAGTCGCTGCTTTTGAGGATGGATAAACACTGCCAGAGACATGAGAAATGCATGCCATAAACCAATAGAAAGACAGAATAGAAGAGTGACAATGAAGCCAGCAAATAGCAAGCCTATAGGCGGGGTGTGAGTCCACAGACTGAATACAGCATGTTTAGAGAGTAGAGTGGTGTAGATTTAAGTACTGCATAGTAGCGTACAGTGCAGTGGCGGAGAGTACAGTATAGCAGAGTAGAAACGTGTAACGTAGAACGCAGTGATGTAGAGTGCAATGGTGTAGAGTGGCATAGCACAGAGTGCAGTGGCACAGAGTACATTTGTTTTGAGTAAAGTGGTGTGGAGTGTATTGGCATAGAGTGTAGTGGTTTACACTAGAGTGACGTAGAGTGCAGTGAGAGCAGTGCAGAGAAGAGTGGTGTAGAGTGGTGTAGAGTGATGCAGTTTAGAGTGCAGGGGCATAGCATGCAGTGGTGTGGAGTGTTGCAGAGTAGAATAGTGCAAAAAACACAGTTGATGGACAGAATGTAGAACAATGTCATACATTCACCCCAGTACAAGGATCTGGGCCTAAATCCATCGTTTTTTTGCTCTCCACACCACCCTGGGTTAGACACTGGCTATATGCAAATCAGCTCTGACCCTGTGCCTCATGGGAACAGTCCAGTCCGAACTACCAAGCCATGTCTTTCCCCAGACCGGAATCAAGCATCCAAGGACCGGTTTCTGGCTATCAGCCTTCATCAGCCTGGATAGCTCGACTCCAGTGGTGTGGAGAGCCTGGGACTCACGTCTGAGCATACCCAGCCCACTCGGGGTGAAAATTGCAAAAAACACAGTTGATGGACAGAATGTAGAACAATGTCATACATTCACCCCAGTACAAGGATCTGGGCCTAAATCTATTGTTTTTTTTGCTCTCCACACCACCCTGGGTTAGACACTGGCTATATGCAAATCAGCTCTGACCCTGTGCCTCATGGGAACAGTCCAGTCCGAACTACCAAGCCATGTCTTTCCCCAGACCGGAATCAAGCATCCAAGGACCGGTTTCTGGCTATCAGCCTTCATCAGCCTGGATAGCTCGACTCCAGTGGTGTGGAGAGCCTGGGACTCACGTCTGAGCATACCCAGCCCACTCGGGGTGAAAATTGCAAAAAACACAGTTGATGGACAGAATGTAGAACAATGTCATACATTCACCCCAGTACAAGGATCTGGGCCTAAATCCATCGTTTTCTTTTTTTTTTTTTGTGGAGTGCAAAAAAACGATGGATTTAGGCCCAGATCCTTGTACTGGGGTGAATGTATGACATTGTTCTACATTCTGTCCATCAACTGTGTTTTTTGCAATTTTCACCCCGAGTGGGCTGGGTATGCTCAGACGTGAGTCCCAGGCTCTCCACGCCACTGGAGTCAAGCTATCCAGGCTGATGAAGGCTGATAGCCAGAAACCGGTCCTTGGATGCTTGATTCCGGTCTGGGAAAAGACATGGCTTGGTAGTTCGGACTGGACTGTTCCCATGAGGCACAGGGTCAGAGCTGATTTGCATATAGCCATTGTCTAACCCAGGGTGGTGTGGAGTGCAAAAAAACGATGGATTTAGGCCCAGATCCTTGTACTGGGATGAATGTATGACATTGTTCTACATTCTGTCCATCAACTGTGTTTTTTGCAATTTTCACCCCGAGTGGGCTGGGTATGCTCAGACGTGAGTCCCAGGCTATAGAGTTGAATTGTGGCATAGACTGCAATTGTACAGAGTAGTTGTCGTAGAATACAGTGGCATATAGTACATTGATTTTGAGTATGGCGGTGTTGACTGAATTGGCGTAGAGTGCAGTGGTGTAGAGTAGATTGTTGCAGAGTAGAGTGAAGTGGTGCAGAGTGGAGTGGTGCAGGGTAGAGTACATTAGCATAGAGTAGATTGTTTCAATGCAGAGTGAAGTGACCGAGTGCAGTGGTGCACAGTAGATTAGATTGGCGAAGTGTTGTGGTATAGAGTGTAGTGATTTAGTAGCGTAGAGTGCATGGGCATAGAGTGGCACAGAGTAGAGTGCTGCAGTGGCGCAGAGTAGAGTGGTGTAGAGTTCAGTGGCAGAGTGTAGTATTGCTGAGTAAATTGTGTAGAATAGAGTGGCATAGAGTGCATTGGTGTTGAGTGCAGTGGTGTAGAGTGGGAAACAGTAAAGTGAAGAGAATGCAATGGTTTAGATTAGAGAGGAAGAGTGTTGCTGATTAGAGAATAGCGGCGTTGTGTGCAGTGGTGCAGAGTGTATTGGTTTTGAGTAAAGTGGTGTAGACTGCATTGGTGTGGAGTACGGTGGGGTAAAGTGCAGCAGCGCAGAGTGGAGTGGTGCGGGGTAGATTTCCATGTAGAGTGTAGTGACAAAGAGTGCAGTGGGGCAGAGTGGGGAGGAGAAAGGTACAGTGCAGTGGCATAGAGTAGTGGGGTAGAGTGCAGTGGCAGAGGGTTCAGTGGCGCATAATAGAGTGTAGTGGCCTAGACTAGTGTGGTGTAGAGTGCAGTGGTGAAAAGTGCAGTGGTGCACAGAAGAGTGGGACAGAGTACACTCCGGGTATACTTATATGCTGCACTGCAGTGCCTAGGGGGCTCAATATGTTCTGTATATTTGAAGGCTGGCCATAACCTCAGTGATGTAATATGTGGAAATTCACATGTACTGTAATGTCTATAAAATGCAAATGTCAATAAACAGATTTGACAAAAAAAGAGTGGGCCAGAGTACACTGGCATAGACTAGAGTGGTTCAGGGTAGAGAGGCATAGAGTGAAGTGACGTAGAGTGCAGTCTTATAGCGTGCAGTAGGGCACAGTAGATTTGAGTGGCGTAGAGTGTTGAGGTGTAGATTGTAGGTACGTGGTAGAGTACAGTGCATGGGGATAGAGTGGCGCAGAGTAGAATGGTGTAGAGTTCAGTGGCAGGCAGTGCAGTGTTGCAGAGTAGATCCTTATAGAGTGCAGTGGTGTGGAGTGGGAAACAGTAGAGTGGGAAACAGTAAAGTGAGGAGTACAATTGTGTAGAGTATAGTGGCGTAGAGTGCAGTAGTGCAGAGTAGATTGGAATAGAGTGCAGTGGTGCAGAGTAGATTGGAATAGAGTGTAGTGGTGTAGAGTGTATTGGTTTTTGTGTAAAGTGGTGTAGACTGTATTGGCGTGGAGTACGGTGAGGTAAAGTACAGCAGGGTGGAGTGGTTATGGGTAGATTGCCCCATTCCAGTCTACATCACGCCACTGCAGAGTGGAATGAGTGGCACAGAATGCAGCAGCGTATAGTAGATTGTTTCAGAGTACAGTGCAGTGGCGTAGAGTGCAGTGGCATAGAGTGCAGTGGTGCAGATAAGAGTGATGTAAAGTACTTTGGCGCAGATTGCAATGTTGTAGAGTGGCGTGGTGCAGGGTGCTGCGGGGTAGAGTGCAGTAGCATATAGTTTAGTGCCATAGAATGCATTGGCGTAGAGTGCAATGGCACAGAATGCAGTGGTTTTGAGTAAAGTGGTGTAAAGTGCATTGGCATAGAGAGCAGTGGTGAGAGCAGATTGGAGTGGGGTGGAGTGGCATGGAGCAGCATGGCACTGAGTAGAGTGGATTCGAGCAGAATAGATTGTTTCAGAGTAGATTGGAGTACTGCACGGTAGAGTACAGTGGCATAGAGTGCAGAGTAAATTAGAGTGGCTTAGAACGGATTAGCATTGAGTGCACTGGCATTGATTTTAATGGTACACAGTAGAGCGCATTGATGTCAACTGCAGTAGCAGTGTTGCAGAGTAGAGTGGCATAGAGTGGAGTGGCAGAATAGAGTGGAGCAGAGTGTAGAGTACAGTTGTGAAGAGTGCAGAGGTGCATAGAGTAGAGTGTTGTAGAGTAGAGAGTAGAGAGGTGTAGAGTGAAGTGGTGCAGAGTAGAGTGTAGTAGTGTAGAGTGGTGCAGAATAAAGAGGAGTGGCGTAAAGGGGAATATACCTGGCCTGGTAGCACACTTCCATTACAGACAACACATCTTCAAAGGAAATTACCGTTACATTTGCACAGACATACAGTTTGAAGGGGGGGGAAGGGTTGAGGGGGGTAGAGGAAGAGAAAAATATGGAAATCAGGAGTACAAAATGGAAAAGTGGAAACGAAGTGTGGGAATCAATGGCGAGCAAATGTAACAGGAAAAAAGAGAAATGGCGATGGATAGTTTACAAATTTGCACACCTAATGTGGCTGGTTTGAATGATAGGAAAAAGAGAGCAAAGGTCTTTCAGATCCTTAAAACGGTAACCCCAGATGTTATATGTCTCCAAGAGACGCATATTCCCTGGAAGAATAAAGATCTGTTGGAAATTAGGGGGTATAATCTAGAGGTGTGTTCCACGCAAACTACTATGATAAGGAATGAGGCTATATATGTGAAACAGAGAGCCGGGGGAGTTATCCGGACTGCGGTAGACAAATGGGGACGCTGGGCTATAATGGAGCTAAATACGGGGATAACTGTGGTTAATATTATGGATCCAATTTAGATGATACGGCTATCTGGGAAGAATTAGAGGTAGAATTAGCCACGTAGTCACATACGGTGATCATATGTGGAGATTTTAATATACATATTGAAGTGGATATACAATCAAAGAGTTATAAGTACTTGGGGAGGAAACCAAAAGTGTTCAGATCAATACATTCAAGGAAACTTCTGGGGTGATAGATGCTTGGAAAAAGAAGAAACAGCAAGATACCGGATACACATACTTTTCACATCCTCATAGAAAGTTTGCTAGATTGGATTAATTTTTGGTGTCTAGCCAGTTGGTAGATAAGATAGATATCAGGAAACTACCCCAATTATTTTCTGATGACAATCCTCTGGTGCTGGAAATAAAAGGCACGGCAGGTAGACAAAAACAGAATTCATGGTCTTTTGATAAGAAGTTATTAGCTGATGAGAGATTTTGCTCCTATATCAAGCAATGGGCGTTATAATTGTTTGATTGTAACAGGTACAGTGCAAATCGGGTGATGGTCTGGGATACTTTTAAGGACGCTTTTAGAGGGGAAGTAATCGGATATACAGCCCAAACCCAAAAACAGGAGAAAGCAGAAACGGACCACCGGATTACGATATTGACAGAACCGGAATCCGAGCATGTTGGGTTAATAGGAAGGGGGGCCGAACATGGGGCAGTAAGGGAGCATATGTTAAAATTAGCGATAGCTAAATCAGATATTAATGCGCATTTTAAGGAGAAGGTGGCTCAAGCATTTCAAGTATATAGGGGGAGATGTATGAATACGGGGAAGCAATAGGAAAAACATTGGCATATAGGATAAGACAGAAAAGCACTAGAAATAACATCTTGAAAATCAAGAACAATAAAGGTCAAACAGTGGAGGGCTCTGAGAAAATATTGGAAGTGTTTGAGGAATTCTATAAAAGACTATATCGGGCGGATACGGTACTGGATGTGTCAGAAACAGAGGATAGCAACCTCGTTTTGCCCAAATTGGAAGATGACATAGTACAAGAACAAGAAATTACTATGCAAGAGTGTCAGGAAGCACTGAGGTCTCTTTCTGCAAGCAAAGCTGCTGCGCCAGATAAAATACCGCTAGAAGTGCATAAATTGCTAGGCATACAGATTCTCCCCATCTTACATCATTCATATTTAGGTATACAAAATAGTGGGGTCCCACCAGTATCGTGGCAGGGTACTGATATGGTGGTATTTCTTAAAAAGTGTAAAGCTTCAGAATTACCATCTTCATACCGACCGATATCGCTAATGAATGCGGACGCAAAGGTATATTCTAAAATAATGGCCGCACGACTGCAAAGAATAGTTATCTCAATGGTATCACCCTGGTAACATGGCTTTGTTCCGGGTACGGGGTCCACAGACCACACCAGACGCGTTATATCAATATTAGATATCGCAGAAGTAGAGAGCACGGAAGTGGCTGTGGTCCTCCTAGACGCGGAAAAGACTTTTGACAGAGTGTCCAGGCAATTCCTGTGGGACACTCTGGCTAATAGAGGGCTCTGTCCTGGATTTTTTAAAGCTATTCAAGCCAGGTATTTTAAACCGTTCACACATGGGGAACACATCTGGGAGAGTTGAAATCTCAAGGGGCACGCGTCAAGGGTGCCCCTGCTCTCCTATTTTATCTGCGTTTTATCTTGACCCATTCACAGTAAGGAACTTAAACAATCAGGAGATTAAACCAATTATTACACAAGGAAATGAGACAAAAATCCTTGCGTACGCAGATGATATTGAAATAGTCACAAGGGATACTAAAAGAAATTCAAATGATGGCAACAGAATTTGGGAGGCAATCAGGGTATCTGTTAAATAAAGTTGAAAACGCAAATCATATGCTCTACTCCAGGTCATCTGCAAGACCCCAGGGTAGTTGAGGCGGCCATGTATCTAGGGGTTAATCTAACATCGCAGATAGACAAGCTCTGTGATGCAAATATAGATCCAGTATTGGGGAGAATAGACGCCGAACTTAAACAAATGAATAAGCTACATCTTACGATTATAGGTAGGATCAACGTATTGAAAATACGGATGTTCCCGAAGATTCTATATTTAATGCGAGCTATACCGCTAGAACTACCTGGGAGTAAAATAAAAAAAAAAATTGGAGGTTTGTTCTCAAAATTCATATGGGGCTAGAAAAAGATACAACTTGCATATATTCCTGACTTTGCCCATAGAAAGGGGGGGTTGGAAGGCTCTGAATATATTATTGTATTACTGGGCATGCACCTTACAGCATCTCCGCAGACTTTATTTTTTGAAAATGTTAGGGATGAAAGATCCAAGTTACCTAATATATTTCAGCTGGCACTGGGGAAAGAAGCAGAAGGTCTTCTTCAAAGACGATTTAAACTCATTTATAGCAAGAGAAACCAATATAAAGGTGTTCAGGGGGGCCATAAAAGTCTGGGAGACTGTGATGAAGCACTGCCAAATCTACAGATATAACAAATATACTTCAGTATGGCACTCAGATCTTCTGCCATATGAACTTTGTGATGGGCTAACTAGGCAATGGGAACAGGCGGGGAGTGTGATGGTGGCAGATATGTTCAACAACCAGGATCAACTAACCTTTTTGGAGCTTGTTCAAACATTTGGCTTAAGCAGAAGCTCATGATAGATATATATAGATAGATATATATAGATATAGATATATATCTATCTATCTATCTATCTATATATATATTCACTGAAAAAACCATAGGTTATAGACCATATATAGTTAGGAATTAGCATTTACAAAACCTTATTTTACTCACACAAAACCATTGAAATTCCATATATAGTTAGTTGCACTAACTATATATCGCGCACCCGCAATCCACTGCTGATGATGTCACATATTACATCATTCATGACATGGTCAGTGACATCACTGATGACATCACTGATGACATCTCAAATGACATCACTGATGACATCACTGATGACATCACTGATGACAACATCCAGTGACTGTATGTTTCTGTAAAGTTAAAATGTGTCTTACATATTGAAAAATGAGTGGAAGTATAAGTGTCTGGACAAAGGATTTAGTAGGTGCATGACTGAATGTATGAGTGAGTGATTAAATGTGTCTCACTGAGTGCATGGGTTAGTGACTAAACTGTCTTAATTTGTGCATCATTATGTCTGTTGTTCTGTAAACTGCTGCATGTGTTGATCAGTAGCTATATGATTAACTATATGGGTTACTGATTGATTGTCCAAGTATTTGTATGGGAGACTGAGTGTGTGTGTGGCTGGCTGGGAGGTGTGTGACTCTGTGCAGATCAATGTGTACTTGTATCAATGATTGTATAAGAAGGTAAGTATGTGTTAGTATATGTTTGAAAATGTAAGGTGCTCTATGTTTAACTGTATAGACAAGAAAATGGAAGTGTCATTGATTCTTTACAGGACTGACTAGGTGTGTGAGTAACTCCATGGATGAGTGGCAGACTGTGAGTGTCTGTATAGGTGTATGAGTGCATATGATAGTGTTGTAAAGATGAGTGATTGTATGTATGAATGATTGTATGGGTGAATGAGTGAATGTGTGTGTAGACATAGGAATCAGTGAGTGCGTATGTAGTAACTAGTATTGGTGTGTCAATGGTTTCAAAAATTATACTCTGTATTTAACACTGGGTGAAACAGAGGTTATATTAAAATGTGAGGAGATGCATTGTATTGTCACATGAATGATATCATCAGTGATGTGGTCATTGATGTCAAATGAGATGTCATCAGTGATGTCATTTGAGATGTCATCAGTGATGTCATCAGTGATGTCACTGACCATGTCATGAATGATGTAATATGTGACATCATCAGCAGTGGATTGCGGGTGCGCGATATATAGTTAGTGCAACTAACTATATATGGAATTTCAATGGTTTTGTGTGAGTAAAATAAGGTTTTGTAAATGCTAATTCCTAACTATATATGGTCTATAACCTATGGTTTTTTCAGTGAATTTTCAAGGTTTTGTAAATGCTAATTCCTAACTATATATGGTCTATAACCTATGGTTTTTTCAGTGAATTTCATTGGTTTTTTAACAGCTAATATCTGTAGCTGTAAAATGTATTCTTCTTTAAATCCAAAAATATATTTTATATGTTTATGAATAATTTTTTTTAAAAATATTTTTTTTTCTTCGTTCCCGCTTCGCGAATCGGGAAGCTTCCCGTTAGCTGACCTTGATGCCGCGAAATAGACCGCGAGCCGGTAAACGTTTCTTTACCGCAACTGCCGCGTTAGAAAACAACATCGTGACGCCTCCCGTCCGCATGACGTTTCACGTTGTCGCGTGATACGTCATATGACGTGCTACGTTAGCGAACTGGTACGCGAAGCGAGTCGCAAAGCGCAGGTTTCTGGAAGCAAACCGGGAGGCCCTGCAAAGCGCTTAACGTAAACACAGCAGGTCATGTGACTTGGTAATAACACTTTTCATTGGTTCATTTCACTTTTGGTTTCCTAATGATGTAAGACTAGGTCATATAATCTAAAATGAACACTTTTCATTGGTTGAGAACTCTTGTTTTTCCCAAATGATGAAAATCCCTCCTGCTTTCCTCACTCTGACTTTCATCATTGTGAGAGAAAGACCCTTTGTTACCAGTGAGCAATGGCTTCTTTAGTAGCTTCAGCTGGTGCTTCCCCACCACCTCCACCACATCCAAGGAAGAGTGGACCACCTGCTCAAGTTATAATTCAACAAGAAGAGGAAGAAGAGGAACAGGACGACGAGCACGAAGAGAGGCAGTTTTTGCCTGAGGAGCCCAGGACGTCTCACCGGAAAGAAAACTTCATTTGGCAATTTTTTAAAATTCCCAAAGGTCAGAAAAAAGTAAATGCAAGATACGTAACTTGCCTTATATGTCAAGATAGACTGTCCAGAGGGACCGAGAAAAAATACAGTTTCGGAAACTACACAATGCATCGCCATATGACTAGGTGGCATCCTAACAACTACAGTGCTGCACAGTTTCGGAATGACCTAGATAATCTCCCTATTATGGCCAGAAGATCTGTTGTACCGGAAGTAACGGGACCAGAGGGCAGGGAGATGGTGCCAAATATACAAATGAGATTTGGTGAAGTAAAACACGTCTGCGTACATTGCGATGGATTCATTTGCTACGGAGAAAGAAGCATCACTCTGATCAACAGAGCTATTGACTATCATATGCAAGTTTGTACGAAACGCCCAAAATAATAAATACTTTTTTTTTGTTTTGTTGCTCCTGTTGAGCCCTTTACAATGAATCGTTTTCATTGCCCCCTCCAAGAAAAACCCCCAAAAATATAAAACTGTTCAGAAAAATTCAAAAAAAGTAAAAAAATGTTCAGAAAAATAATAAAAAAAATATAAAACAACAAAAACAATAAAAAAAAAGTTCTTTTCAGAACTACCTCCCCGTTATTAAAAAATTGGTACAATATTTGGAACTGTGCCAACCTCTATTTCTCGTAGTTCGCTTCCCAGTTCGCTCGCCGGTACGCGAACCGGAAGTGAACCAAACATTTTTTTTAAAAAAAAGAACAGTAAGTATAAGGGAAGGAAACAGACACTTATGTTAAAAGAAAGACAGCTATAAGGGAGTAAACTAGAGATACTATTACGCGTAATCCACTGCTGATGATGTCACATATTACATCATTCATGACATGCTCAGTGACATCATCAGCAGAGGATTGCGGGTTTTTTGGCAACGTGCCTTATCCACGGTTTAATAACGCTGCCTTTTGCTTTATATAAGTTTTCAAATTGTATGAAATATATACCAATAGGTCGTTATGAACCTTTAGGTAGTGCTTTTCTTCATGAGGTCTGGTCGCTTCCATACACATACAGATGTTTCAAAGATGATCAAGAAGTTTATCTGAATGGAGAGGAATGCACTGAGACGCCACATCATTCACTAATGTGTAGGCACATACAGTTACACGGTTCATGCAACAAACACCGACCAAATATGGCTTGCGTGTTGCAAGGCACGCCAGTTCCTGCTATCATCCCCACGTTCAAGTTGTTGGAAAATGGTAGTTATTTGATGCTCAATAATGAAGATTGTTCTGGGTTAATTAAAAGTATTCCTTTTATCGTAACAGTAAGTGAACGGGTTATTTGCTGCAGAAATGTTCTATTTCCTCCCACACATGAACATAGGGAGTTTTCAATCTCGCCACAAATACCAACCTTGGGAGCAGATTTCAACGGCATGGCAAGAATAAGAGCTCTTTTGTCTCAGAGAGAGGTGGCCTTGAGTTCGGCCCGTGAAACTTTCGTGCTTCACATAGCGAACACCCGTACAGAGGTGCAGACCCTTTTCAATACAGATTTGCCTTTCCATTTCAGCAAGATGGTTCGGACTATCTTTAACGCGTCCTCCACAAAGGCCCTGGCGCACTTTTTTAAAGTTGTTACCAGTGGTCTCGTGACTTCATTTGAGAAAATCTTTGGAGTCATCCCTGCTTTCTTTCATTCTATTTTTTCCACTCTGCTTCGTGGATTCCCATTTTTACTTGCATTACCAGCGGACGCTCTTGTGCTTTTTTACATTTTTAAATATGGATGTCCCTCCTGTGCAAGCTCCCGCCCTGCAGCTGCTGACACTGTTCCGCAATCGCATGCTAGAATATTATGGCACAATGCCGTTGGCGATATTAAGCACGGCATATGGATTATCTTTTCGATTCTCCTACTTCACCTGTGTCCAGCCTGTATTTCACTGCCTGACCTGTGATTTCGATTGGGCCATTGATTTGTGTCTCTGCGGACCGGTTTCTCCTGACGTCGACTTTAATCAGCTGATGACTCCTATCATTACTCACGAGTTGGTTTGTCCTGGCGAAAGGATTATGGCTGTGGCATTGATGCATGGACTAATTGGTCCCTGAAATTTACTGGCGGCAACACAGTCTTTCTTGGAACAGAGCTTTCTTGAAAACCCACCGAGCTGTCCTCTGATGGTGATAGAGGATCCGGTGCTGGGAGAGCACGTATGTTCTTTTCCGCTTTTAAATTGGATGGCTGAACTCTTTTCGGATGAAGACGGTGACTTCCTATTGGAGGCTGTTGCAGCTTATTTTGCATACACAGTTATGTCATAGACCTTTTTCATGTTTGATATGCTGAGTACTAGCATTTCATTGACAATTCATTGACTTATTTGTCAAGTTTTTATTATTTAGCTTGCCTATTGGCTTAAGACTCGATAAAGTACTTGGCTGTTTTATTTTTCTTTAGCATTAAATTTTCCTAGTTTTTAATGCTTTACCTTGCGGACCGTCCACATATAAACTTGCAATCTGCTCTCATGAGATGGCACTTCTATTATCTTATTCAGTTCGTTTCCGGATCATGGGGAGGTGTCATCTAGGTCCTGGATATCTTTACACCGTGTTAAGTTAGCATGGGCTCATTACCGGTTTAAACGCCATTTTTCCTTTTTTGCAACTTCTGCACACGACACTTAGTTGTTGCTTTAGCTTTCAACCTAGTAGTTCATCGTGGTGTACATGAGAATAATATGTTCTTGCTCTACTATCTGCTTTGCTTGTTAAACTATATCTGTACAGCGAGTGCTGAAGTTTCAAGAACACGATACAGAATTGTTATGAGGTCTGATCTCCACGACTTCATACTCATAACATAAGTGCAACTTCTGCCAATTCTGGGCATGAGGCGGGTTTTATATTGCTTTGCCGAACACACATACACAACAGTTGATGCGGTTCACATGAAGAGAGAGCTGGTGTATGCTGATGTGATTCCTTCAAATCTAAGACACTAAAGTATGGGCACGCCCTAAACCAACACAAAGAGACCTTCTTAGCAAATAATATAATATGTGTATTAGGGAGGGTGAGATATAAGCAGCCGCGGGCCGTGGAGGGAGTTACGGTGGGGCAGGGAGGCGGGGAGGGGGAGGGGCAGGGTGGAGCCCTCTCCACCCTGCCCCTCCCCGCCTCCCTGCCCCACCGTAACTCCCTCCACGGCCCGCAGCTGCTTATAAGTGTTGCTAACTCTTATTCATTTACAGCATGTTAACATACTGTCACCATTCGCTTTTTATGTACTAGTAACTATGCTGGTAATTTTGCTACTGATAATATGTGTACTTGTATTATCTAAGATACTACGCCTGAGAAGACGGCATTAGTAAATAAACATTTCAAATACACATGTGTTCTTCTTAACTCCATGTTCTGGTTTCTAAGAAATATATAACGACCGACTGTTCATGAGTTCCACGTATCCTGAGGTACTATAAGTTCATATTCTGGATTGTCTAAACATTGAGAGTTTGTTATATCCAATGTGACACTGTACCTAGCTTGCTAAGGGGTTTTCATTACTAAGGTGAGTTTTGGGACACCCTAATTCGCCGAGGTTCCAATCCTCTGTCCACAGTTCTGTGTGAGAACAGAAACCCTGCGACAGGGGCACCCCTGAGCCTTGCTGGAGCTTCATCACACTTGCGATACAACTCCAGCAATGCGCCACCTTTACGGCACAGATACGTCACGCATCTGTGCTGTTTTTGCCCCATGATGCGCCGCATTGTAAATGCAGCACACCATAGGTGACGGAACAGCGGCACAGAATGACTAACACATCCCTGGTGATGCGCCAGTCATCATAAATCTATCCCTATGCTTCTTATCTTGTTAGAGATGAACCGCCATATGTATCATCAAAGTTTTTTGCATTTCCTAAATAGCGAACTTTAAGGAATAAATAGCGATTCTTTACCATTCCTAGTTTGCGATGACCTATTTGCTAATTACAAATTACCCATTCATTTCCATGCAGCAGGAGGCCCATAGGAATGAAGGTGCAATTTGCGATTAGCAATTACCTCATCGCAAATTACAAATTTTTCCGAGGGTGCAGGGGTGTCTCAAGAACACCCTGCTGCACCCCCGAAAAAGAAATTTGGGGGCATATGGCGCACATAAATTTTGAAAACATTCCTTTACCTCAAAAACGATTTTCTTTTTTTTAATATATTCATACTTTGAGTTTCAAAACAGTCTCAGAAACACACCAATTTGTCTTCAGCAGAGCAAAAGGTATGCACTCCAGAGTCTGCAGCTATCAAAAGCACAGAAATGCTGTAATTCCTCACACATATCTCTCATGTCACACCAATCAAAACTCTTCCCTCACTTTTTTTCAAAGCAAAACCCTGCCCCCTCTCTGCTTTTTCTGCATAGCAACCACCTCTTGCAAGACCTCTGGTGTTTCCAAGTTCACACAACAATGTTGCAATTGAACTCTGAACTCTCAGTGCACCTGCATATCCAGAGCATTCTTTCATTTAATGATTTTTTCTTCGCCACTCAAAATACATCTTTCAACGAACTCATCCATGCACACTAACTTTCTGTTTTCAGCAATCAAAATCCACCAATCACTCTTACTGCTTCATTAACACAGAAACTCCTCAGTTTTTTTCATTTTACACTCTCATTTTTTCAACTGCCATTTCATTGCCACACTTCATCTGACTGCAGGAGAACCTTCTCTCGCCATGTTTTCTGTCTGGATTGTTGGACATAGTTATATCTATTGGGCTCAAAGGTACGCTGAAAACAGGAATTTACCTAACCTCAATTTACAAGATGTGGAAATTAAGTGGTTTGGCCACAGAGGATTAAAATGTCACCAATTGATACCATTGGTGAAAACCTTTATGCATTTGCCAAAACCTGACCTGTTAATTGTGCACTGTGGAGGTAATGATTTGGGCACTTTGACTGGGGTAGGTCTGGAAATGCTTTTAAAGGACACCTTTGAGCAATTGATGGCACTTTTTCCTCAGACTGCCTTGGTATATTCAAATATATGCCAAAGACAAAAATGGAGGTGGTCGAACCAATTTTGTCCACAAATTGAGAAATCGAGGAAGCATGTAAACAAATCTGTTTCAGCTTACATGAGAGACCATGGAATGGGCTCCCTGTACAACAATAACTTGCGTTACTACATGCAAGATATCTACAGAGGAGATGGAGTTCACTTCTCAGATGAGGGCAACAGAATTTTCACTCTGAATTTAAGACTGTGCATTGGTACCTACTTATAAGTACCTAAATGTACCATAAACCCAAAAGCTCTTCTCAGAGCTACCCTACATCTGATCACTCACAATTATTATTTTACTCTAACTTTTTTCACTAATTTTCAAGAAAGTACGCTCCCCAGAACGCTTCCCGGTTCGCGAACCGGGCGCACTCCACGCAAAAAAACTAAAAAAACTGTATATTTTTTTTTTGCCCTGCGAGACCCTTTCAAAGCCTCCACATCAAACCTAGGGGGTCAGGGACGATCTACTATGCCCCCTTATGGTCATTTGCCCCTTCGCTTTGGCCTCCTCTTGTCTCTCGATCCTACCGAGAGACAAGATGGCGGCCGCTACGGACTGTTTGGAATGTTTACAGACGCCGAAGAACCAATCAGCTTCGCAAACCTCCGTAACGCGAAAAGTACACGAAGCGGAGCGCTGTTACAGATATATATCTTTTTTTGAACGTTAATTTCTCAAAATCCACTGGAGCACATATATTGAGACCTAGCAAAGGCACATCGGGCTACCAGTCCCTAATATTTTACCAAGTTTCGTGCAAATCCATTCAGCCGTTCGATTATTATTATTATTATTTTTTTTTGCCCCGCGGGGCCCTTTTAAAACCTCCACATCAAACCTAGGGGGTCAGCGAGGATCTACTATGCCCCCTTATGGTCATTTGCCCCTTCGCTTTGGCCTCCTCTTCTCTCTCGATCCTACCGAGAGACAAGATGGCGGCCGCTACGGACTGTTTGGAATGTTTACAGACGCCGGAGAACCAATCAGCTTCGCTTCACAAAGCTCCGTTGCGCGAAAAGTACGCGTACTGGAGCGCTGCCCGGTCCGCTGTTACAGATATATATCTTTTTTTAAACGTTAATTTCTCAAAATCCACTGTAGCACATATATTGAGACCTACAAAAGGCACATCGGGCTACCAGTCCCTACAATTTTGCCAAGTTTCGTGCAAATCCATTCAGCCGTTCGGGCTAAAAGTGAGGCCAACCGCCCTATGGAAAACTCAATGTTAAAAACACGTTTTGGGACCCCCCTTTTTTCTCGGCCCCCTTGACGAACCCCCCCCAAATTTTCAAGGGCTGCTCAGAAACAAAATGTGCCATTTTCCTGAAAATGTCAGCCAATTCCGTCCACAAACGCCAAAGTTATTAGACATAGAATTTTCAAAAATCCCATAGAGAAAAAATCCTAACTATATATACCTACTGGCGACCGCCAGTAGGTAATAGATATATATATATATATATATATATATAAGTGTGCAAGTCTTGTATACTGCGCAGCCAGACGCGCAGAAGAGATGGCCCTGCAGCTACAAGTGACTCCGGGATTCACTGGCACCACGCTGCTTGCAGCTTTAAGACAATCGAGGAATCGATAACCCCGGGAGTCCGCCAAGAATCTCAGTAAGGAGGAAACTGACTGAGATAATTCATCTCGACGGGGCAAACTGTCTCACATTTGACCGCCCCAGTTTCATTTCTGACCTGAGAGGAGGGGCGCTGCAGTCAAGCGGGGACACAGGACCGGCACCGCGATGTTAGTCGTCCTTCAACCACCCCGCCCTTCTGCGGGGGCACTAAAGTACATTTCTCTCCACCCCCCCACACCAGCTACCTGACATTGCAGAGACTGTGCATGCTGGGATTTGGAGTCCGTAAAACTCAAAACGGACTGTCATTCGCTGTGCTGACCGCATGGGGGAGGGAACTCAGTGCCTACAGACATTTAAACACAGAGGGTTTTCATTGGGATATGGTTTGTTAAGGAGGAAGGCGCTGAAGAAGGCGTTTAAGCCGAAATGCATTCGCCAACACCGGGAATAGATAGATAGAGTGAGGGCGATAGATAGATAGATAGAGTGAGGGCGATAGATAGATAGAGTGAGGGCGATAGATAGAGTGAGGGCGATAGATAGAGTGAGGGCGATAGATAGAGTGAGGGCGATAGATAGAGTGAGGGCGATAGATAGAGTGAGGGCGATAGATAGAGTGAGGGCGATAGATAGAGTGAGGGCGATAGATAGAGTGAGGGCGATAGATAGAGTGAGGGCGATAGATAGAGTGAGGGCGATAGATAGAGTGAGGGCGATAGATAGAGTGAGGGCGATAGATAGAGTGAGGGCGATAGATAGAGTGAGGGCGATAGATAGAGTGAGGGCGATAGATAGAGTGAGGGCGATAGATAGAGTGAGGGCGATAGATAGAGTGAGGGCGATAGATAGAGTGAGGGCGATAGATAGAGTGAGGGCGATAGATAGAGTGAGGGCGATAGATAGAGTGAGGGCGATAGATAGAGTGAGGGCGATAGATAGAGTGAGGGCGATAGATAGAGTGAGGGCGATAGATAGAGTGAGGGCGATAGATAGAGTGAGGGCGATAGATAGAGTGAGGGCGATAGATAGAGTGAGGGCGATAGATAGAGTGAGGGCGATAGATAGAGTGAGGGCGATAGATAGATAGATAGATAGATAGATAGATAGATAGATAGATAGATACCACAAAACGCCACTTCCTGATCCACCCAGGACCGGCGAGTCAGGCAAAGTAGGAGACGGACCACTGGATTCACAGGTTCTTTACTTTATTGCAGCTGATAAAACAGGAGGGCAATACGCGTTTCGGGCTTCAAGAGCCCTTGTTCACATGCAAGGAACTAGTGCAACTTTTTTTGTTTTTATAATGCTTTAAGTGAATAGCATAAGCCTCGCCCTTCAAACAGTCACATGACCATAGACAAACAACATCTTTGAGTGTTTCATAGCTATTCTTCGTGCAAATACGCAAAATAAGTTAAAACACATTTATACAAATGCCAGTTAATTAATAAAACATAGCAATTTACAATTTCATTAATAAAAATATTATTGTAAAGTGTTTCTTATTTCAGATTTGTAGACGAAGTATATAACAGGATGAATCCATGAATTGACAGAGTTCTAAGTCTATAGTACAAAATTCAAGTGTAAACAGGGCAGGCTAAAAATTAAAGTGCAAACAACAGTGCTGTACTAGATCAGTGTCTTACTGTTCATAAAGTGCGATCAAACGTGCTAAAGGGAATAACAATTTAAAATGTGGCAAATACATGATAAAGTAACCTGTGGAAAAAATGTGTACATGAATACTAATTTCGACAATTAGGAATACTCACAATGTTGTCTTTATAAAAAAGCATCATTTAAAACATTTTGTACAGGTTTAAAAAATATTGTCATGTTTAAAAAAAGTGATAAAAACACCCATATATAAAAAGTGCTAAAATCCACAATGGTAAAAAATGTTAAAAGCTAAATGGAGGTGAAGAGTTGGTAACTAATATTACCGTGGCTAACAAGGAACTTGACTAGCCACGGAATGCGGGAAAACAGAAACAGTTAGAGAAAACCTTGACACAAAGTTCACTATGCACAGCAATCATCTCTAGGTAACAGGGAACCTGACTACCTGAGGGAATAAGATTCATTGGAGCAAGGGGTAAAGTTTTTAGAGAAAGTTAGGTAAATCTTCAGTGTTGTTGAGCCCATTCGGCCACTTGCTGTCATATTCAAGAATAAAGCAAGATTCTAGTTGCCTCAGTTTAAGCTCTCGATTACCACCACGTCTAAGAGGGGGGACTGAGGCTACCACATAATAAGATAGACAATTAACATCTTTATTATGTGTGCTTTGAAAATGACGAGCCACTGGATAAGATTGGTCACAGTGCAAAATGGCCCTGATGTGTTGTAAAATCCTGACGTGCACCTGCTGCTTGGTACTGCCTATATAATTAAGGCCGCAGTGCACGTCAGGACGTACACAGCATGGTCGGTCTTACATGTGTGGTTGCCAATAATAGGCGTATCCACTGATTTAAATGGGGTGCTGTAGTGAGTTTTATTAGTGCCAAATTGGCAAGCCCTACAACTAGAGCACTTACGGAACCCCGATGCTGGTTGAAGCCAGACCTCCTTTTGCTTCAATTCTGGACTACTTTGATCCAACACGGTCCCCATGCTCTGTGCTCTCCGGAATGTTACCAGTGGTTTATTTGGCAACATACTTCCTAGCACTGTGTCAGTTAGAATAGTAGGCCAATTACGATTGATGATTTGTCTAATCTTTTTCTCCTGACTGCTGAATGCAGTAATAAATCTCGGACATTCATTAGAGATTTCCACAATTGGGGTTACTGCAACTGAACCATTCTCAGCAGATTCAGGGAATAAAGAGGATCTGGATCGTTTGTCGGCTCTAGCCAGAGCACGATCAAAAACTTGATCAGAATATCCTCGAGCTTTAAGTCTTATCCTTAAATCTTTGACACATTTGAGAACATTTTCCTCGGGAGCTACATATTCTTTTGATTCTGAGGATTTCTCCTAAAGGTATATTGTCAATGGTGTGCCGGGGATGGAGACTGGAAGCATGCAGGGTTGTGTTGCCTGCTGTGGCTTTTCTGTGTAGGGTCGTTTATAATCTGTTATCCTTATCTACATAGACACCGACATCCAAAAATTCAATTTGTTTGGCACCGATATGGGACGTGAATTTTAGGTTTAGGGTATTGTTGTTGATTTCATCAATGAATTGATGGGCTTCCCCTTCGTCTCCCTGCCAAACTATAAAAATGTTGTCTATATAGCGTAAAAACGTAACAATTTTTTCTCTGACCCATGCCTGATGTGTGACGTTGAGGACCCGCTCCTCCCACCAGCCCACGTGTAAACACGCGTAGCTGGGGGAAAAGCAGGCCCCCATCGCCACACCCCGAAGCGGTCTCCACACCTCCTTTCCAAAAGAAAAGTAATTATTGTGTAAACACCATTCTATTAAACATAGAATCATTTTGTTAGGCGGATGAAATTCCAATGGCCTTTGCCCCAAGAAATAAGCTGTTGCATTTATGCCACAGCTGTGGGCAATGCTAGTATATAATTGCTCAACGTCCAAAGTTATCAGTAGCATGTCTTCCTGCCATTCCAAGCCCTCTATTTTTTCCAAAAAGTTGTTCGTGTCGCGAACATAACTGGGCAGTCCACATACCAAGCTTTGCAGAAAAAAAGTCTATAAAGCGACCAATATTCTCCCCGCTGCTTTTAATAGCGGAGATAATTGGCCTGCCAGGTATTGGTGATATTCCTTTGTGGACTTTTGGTATTAGATAGAAGACCAGTAAGACAGGAGACTCGTTGAGCATAAATTTGAATTCGTCACCTGACATGAGGCCTTCCCTGCGCCATTTAAGTAATAATTTTTTCAAATTTTCATTAGCCTTTTTGTAATCTTTCATATTGGATTTTTCATAGCATACGTTATCTTGTAGCTGTCTTTGTGCCTCCTGGATATAATCAGTTTTAGGCCAGATGACGAGGTTGCCGCCTTTGTCAGCGGTTTTCACCACTATGTCAGGATTATCATTGAGTTTTTTAATCAATTCGTAGTATTTGGCTTTCTTGCGATTGAACATTTGTGTCTTTCGATTATTGGTTTTCCTATGAAGGTCTTTGATTTCTGTGATGTTACAGTCTTGGAAAACATCCACCGCATCTCTGGTCATAAGTGGTACAAAGTCAGATTTACCTCTGAAGGGGGTTATGCCCGCCCCCTTCTGTGCAAGATTGATTTTTTCCCATCTTCGTTGGGTGTTGAGATCTTGTTCCAGACCCATAGGTTGTGAATCCGTTGCCTGATTAAGATCGTGACAGACAAGAAGCGTTGGAATATCTGCCGCTGCTAGCTGGGGGTGGTTAGTAGAGCTTTTAGCCTTGGCTGGATTGGCAATGTCTGTACTTGATTTTAGATGTTGTAACGCAAAGCATTTTTTAAGTTTAAGTTTGCGAATATAGCAATACACATCTATTCTTGTAGAGGCATACTTGAAATTTTGTTCAGGGCAAAAAATTGAGGTCTAACGCTAAAAGTTGCTGTTCCGCTTTAGATAGGGTCACATTCGAGAGGTTTATCACAGATCTTTCATTCATTAGTTCCTCTTCTGCCAATGTTCCTTTGACTTCTTTTTTTGCACAGCGTTGTTTTTGTTTTCTTCTTCTTTCGCGTCTTTTTTTGTTTCTGCGGACGTTGCCTTGTTTTTTTTGTCGTGGCCGCAGTGTGCGAAGCCTTTCCTCTACTAAAAAAATCAAGCTCCTCTTCTAGATTGAGGATAGGCGCTGCCTGAGCATTAGTGAATAAATCATCATTAGACCCACTTGATGTGCTGCACGATGATATTGAATCAGAGCTCATAGTTTCCACCGCCTGATTGGCCCCCATTTCTGTAGTTGAGGCGAATGGTTGAGCCTGATTTCCTTTATTGCTATATTGTTGTCTTTTAATAGCATTGTACTTTCGCGCGAAGGTAAAAATCTGACCATTCGCGTAATCTGCAGCATCACGAGCAAATTTGTTCACTTTACGTATTTTTATTTTATTTTCATGTTTTTTCAGTCTGTCCATCATTTCATCTTTCAGTTTTTTACTGATATCTGTTTCCTCAATTTTATCGATCTGTTCTTGGATTTTGTCGATAGTTTTCAGAATTTCCTCTCGGTCAATG
Source organism: Lissotriton helveticus (assembly GCF_964261635.1). Classification (NCBI taxonomy): domain Eukaryota; kingdom Metazoa; phylum Chordata; class Amphibia; order Caudata; family Salamandridae; genus Lissotriton; species Lissotriton helveticus. Next base: position 356,694,506 of record NC_136061.1, on the reverse strand, counting down.
GCGGCATATTTGATTAACAAATGAACCAAGTTCATGGAAGCTGTTAAATTCAATTGACCCCATTCTTTCAGCATTAATGGGTTCGGGTTTTCAAAGCTCGGTGCGAGCATTATTCTCAAACCTCGCGGTACCCGCCGTGCATCAGCATACTTAGAAATATATATATATATATATATATATATATATATATATATATATTATCATCGATTTAAGAGTTAGGCTAGGGGAGTGGTCACATTCAAGGAGATATCCTACGCTGAGATTAATGGAACACCGAGACAGTAGGGTTAAGGAGTTTTATGTGGAATTGTCACAGAGAGTAATAGATGACATGGGGAAAAATAGAGACAAGATGGGCAGAAAACCCTGCAGACGGGGAGGTGGATGTGGATAGCATATTAGAGATAGGGAAGAGGGTTCTGCTGTCATCAAATTTAAAAGCCCAACAATATAACATTTTGTATGATCTCTATTATACGCCAGCGAAGTTGTTCGGCTGGGGTATGAGTCAAACGGACGAATGCCCAATGTGCCAAGGTACACCGGCAGATAGTATTCACATGATCTATTCTTGTGGGAAATTAGATGAACTTAAAATAGGTATAGAGAAGTTTTGGCTTCAAGTAATGAATATTGAAATAAAAATCACAGCAACCCTGATGCTGCTGGGTTACGAATTCACAATGGAACTAAATAGCACACAGAGAGATTTGTTATTTATGATGGCTGCAGTGGCAAGATTATTGGTTGCTACAGCTTGGAAAGATAAGGAACCACCTACGTACCATCAATGGGTTCATAGGATATTGAATATTGGTCAGCAGGAAGTGTCCCTATATAAATGTAAAGGTATCAAAGCGAAGCTGAAAGGAATGAAAATATGGGATCCACTTATGACTTGGAAGGAGGAGTTGTTAGAATAAGAACAATCCAGTGATATGTAAATAGATGTTAATAAGTGTAAGCATGTGTAAATATGTAGAATGTAAATAGTAGTGCCAATGTAAATGAATTCAACAATGAGAACAATGGTGTGGTAGTAAAAACAAATGTAAAAATAAGAAAATACATTTTTACATTATTCGGTTGATTTCCAATAAAAAACAATTAAAAAAAAAAAAAAGACTTTTACTGATTAACATATACAGAGCACAAATGATAATGTGTAGAAATCTCATCACCTAGTTAGTGTATTGATTTGTTTTAAAATATTTGTTTCCACCACTCTTCAGCATTACCAACAAATATGCTTCATTTCAGCTTTTCTAATTCTGAAATATCTGCACAGTTAATTTACAGGCATTTACATTTTGTTGTGTGCTAGAAATAAAGAGAACATCAGATAGCCTTCGTCAAGCACTCCCTCCAAAACCAGCATGACTGTCATTAAATCCTCTCACTTTGAAGTCAGAAAAAGAAAAGTATCCACCAAGATCCTTGGAAGACATAGGCTTTATCAGTAAAATTAGATGTTTACGCAAATGTAATGGTCAATTCAATTAAAAGTGTGTTGTCTCTAATGGCAGTACGCTACCACATCATGCATACTTCACTTTACCCCACTCCACTCTACTCGGCACCACTGCAGTCTACATTGCGCCAACTGTGGCACTCTACATCATTTAACTCTACGTCACACCACTCTAATCTATTCTGCACCACAGGTAACTGCACTCTACACTACGTTACTGCACTCTACGCCACTGCAATCTACTCTACACCAATGCACTATATACCACTTTACTCAAAACCAATGCACTCTGCACCACTGTACTTTACACTACTTCACGCTAGGCTACTCTACGACACTCCACTCCATTAAATTCTACTCCAATCGGACACTCTACAACATTGCTTCACTGTGCGACGCTCTACGCAACTACCTCCATGCCACTCCATGCCACTTTACTCCACTCTATTCTACAACACACTACTCCAATCTACTCTACTACTCCATTCTTCGCTATTCGATGCCACACCACACCACTCAACAATTCTCCACCTCACGAATATCTACTCCGCTCTATGCACTTTACTCTACAACAATCTACGCAACACCTTCTATGCCACTACACTCTGTCCTACACCACTCCATGACACTATGCCACTCCACACCCTTCCACTCTAATCACTCTACAACACTTTTACCCCACGAACTTTTAGATATGCTTAACAGCAGCCATGCTGGTGTACAACATGGGTAAACATATTGGCAGAACCAATAGCAAAAGGCGAGACCTATCGGCTTTGTAAATGCTTGTGTTTTTCTCTCATCTGGATGAAAAGGAATGGCTGGCTATTGTCCAATACCAGCTAAACAACTCCCTAGGTAAAAAAAATACACACACCTAGACTATAAAGTCAAAGCACAATAAAGGAGATGTCAATTCTTTGCGAGAGATGCCACAAAGATATCAAATGGAGCAATAATCCAAATGAAAGATTTTGAGCACAGAGTCAAGATGTAGTTTTAAAATACATTATTTGCCCCTTACTGATTCGATTTTCTACTATGTTAATCAATACACATTGGTAATGCGTCCTGTGACCGTAGGCCCTAACACAGAGACCATTTGGACAAACTCCCCCTTTAATGTTTTTTTCCCCTTTTGCTTGCTACACAAAAAAGATTAATACATCAGAGGTTTATCCTGAGAAAAAAAGTCTATACCTGTATGCTTATGCAGTCATTTGCTTTTCAGATGTGGTCATAGAATTAACACAATTAAATGGATGACCAAGCATCCTTTCCATACTCTGTGGAATTTGCGACCTATTTGGCAAAGTATACTAATCTATGCTATTTGTTCTGTATTTAATCACATACTTTTCCAAATACTGCTTCACTTTTAGGAGCAGTATTTATCATAATGTTGTTTACACTGTTGTATTGAGCAGTACACTGCTCTAGTTGTGGATGCAATATCAGACATAGTAAATCGTAAATAATGTTGTATACCGTTTCATATACTTTCTTACTTCAGATTTCTGAGCAATATTTGATATTCACTATTCTGTCTGCATCTAGAAAGGGCCTTGCCTTTTCCTAGAATTCCTAATCGTAGACCTCTCAATCTGCTCTTGTCTTGTGATTTTACTAGCCACACCTAGTTTTAAGTTCCCAAAATGGAGCATAGTGGGTCTGTACTCTTCTATGGGCAGCCCAAAGCTGATTTTGGGGGTGGAATGGTCCTATGGTTCCGTTCACAAAGCAGACAAATATCTTTGCTTTTGGGCCAAGTAATGCATAACAAAACAAATACTAAAGAATTCAAAACAGAAAGGAATAATTAAAATAAGTAAAATTTAGGGATCTTTCTAGACTCAAGTAGTAGGGTACAACATTGAAAAGGGATGGAGCCCGATTAAAGAATTTGCGATTATCTCTCCATCAATATTTAGGCTTGGGAATAAATAAAAAAATTGCGATTGTTAGATGGTAGAAACCAACCTGAGACATCAGTATAATACTTCGTAGCAAAATTATTCATGCACTTGAAAACCCAGCAGAGAAATTGAAGAGGACTCAAGGGGAATGAAATAGGATCCTTCTGTATTTGTCCAAAACCAGACAGGAGCACTTTGAAAGCCTTGTAATCTTCCTACTTGAGTAGATCATGGTCTCTTCTATTCCAAGTTCTGAAATACTAATAGAGCAAATGGGGTCTTAAGACCTTTCACGTCAACGACACCATGATTTGGAACCATCTTCCTCTCACTTCATGCCACATCTGATCACTTCCAATTTTAAAACAAGCATTAGAAATGCAATCGGGCTCGGATTTATTTGAGTTTGAGCTAATGGCATTGTAAATGCCAATGTATTGTTGCTATGTGTTATGGAGTGTGTTCATGTGGTGTGTACTGCCAGTGATCTCCTTGTGAGTGTGCGAATATTGCACCGTTACTGCCTGTGATGTCCTTCTTGTGAGTGTGAGAAGCTTGCACCTCTGCTGCCTGTGGTCTCCTTGTGAGTGTAAGAAGCTTGCACAGCTGCTGCCTGTGATGTCCTACTCACTACTCTACTCACTACTCTACTCTACTCACTACTCTACTCTACTCACTACTCTACTCTACTCACTACTCACTACTCTACTCACTACTCTACTCACTACTCTACTCACTACTCACTACTCTACTCACTACTCACTACTCACTACTCACTACTCTACTCTACTCTCTACTCTACTCTACTCTCTACTCACTACTCTGCACTCACTACTCACTACTCTGCACTCACTACTCTACTCACTACTCTACTCACTACTATACTCACTACTCACTACTCTACTCACTACTATACTCTGCACTCACTACTCACTACTCTACTCACTACTCTACTCACTACTCTACTCACTACTCTACTCACTACTCTACTCACTACTCTACTCACTACTCTACTCACTACTCTACTCTACTCACTACTCTACTCTACTCACTACTCTACTCTACTCACTACTCTACTCTACTCACTACTCTACTCTACTCACTACTCTACTCTACTCACTACTCACTACTCTACTCACTACTCTACTCACTACTCACTACTCTACTCACTACTCTACTCACTACTCACTACTCTACTCACTACTCTGCACTCACTACTCACTACTCTGCACTCACTACTCTACTCACTACTCTACTCTACTCACTACTCTACTCTACTCACTACTCACTACTCTACTCACTACTCACTACTCTACTCACTACTCTACTCACTACTCTACTCACTACTCTACTCACTACTCTACTCACTACTCACTACTCTACTCACTACTCACTACTCTACTCACTACTCACTACTCTGCACTCACTACTCTACTCAACTCACTACTCAACTCACTACTCAACTCACTACTCAACTCACTACTCAACTCACTACTCAACTCACTACTCAACTCACTACTCACTTCTCTACTCACTACTCTGCACTCACTACTCTGCACTCACTACTTTAGTCACCTCACTACTCTACTCACCTCACTACTCTACTCACTACTCTACTCACTACTCACTACTCTACTCACTACTCACTACTCTGCACTCACTACTCACTACTCTGCACTCACTACTCACTACTCTGCACTCACTACTCACTAATCTACTCTACTCACTACTCTACTCACTACTCTGCACTCACTACTCACTACTCTGCACTCACTACTCACTACTCTGCACTCACTACTCACTACTCTGCACTCACTACTCACTACTCTGCACTCACTACTCACTACTCTGCACTCACTACTCACTACTCACTACTCTACTCACTACTCTGCACTCACTACTCTGTGTGCCTGGTGAAAGCGTGCACTGACGGCTGGTGGTGTGTGTATGCCTGGTGAAAGTGTGCACTGATGGTTAATGGTGTGTGTGTGCGCCTGGTGAAAGCTTGCAGTGACGGCTGGTGGTGTGTGTGAATACTCACATAGTGATTACCCTGCATACTCAAACACTGCTCACCCTGCACAGTCACACACTGCTCAACCTACACACGCACACACTGCTCACCCTACACACTCACACACTGCTCACCCTACACACTCACACACTGTTAACCCTGCATACTGCTCACCCTGCACGCTCACACACTGCTCACCCTGCAAAGTCACACACTGCTCACCCTGCACACTGACACACTGCTGGCGCTGGACACCAACGTACTGCTCACCCTGCATACTCACACACTGCTGGCCCTGGACACCAACGTACTGCTCACCCTGCATGCTCACACACTGCTGACCCTGCACACACACACACTCCTGGCCCTGGACACCTACATACTGATCACCCTGCATACTTACATACTGATCACCCTGCATACTCACACTCTGCTCACCCTGCATACTCACACTCTGCTCACCCTGCATACTCGCACTCTGCTCACCCTGCATACTCGCACTCTGCTCACCCTGCATACTCGCACTCTGCTCACCCTGCATACTCGCACTCTGCTCACCCTGCATACTCGCACTCTGCTCACCCTGCATACTCGCACTCTGCTCACCCTGCATACTCGCACTCTGCTCACCCTGCATACTCGCACTCTGCTCACCCTGCATACTCGCACTCTGCTCACCCTGCATACTCGCACTCTGCTCACCCTGCATACTCGCACTCTGCTCACCCTGCATACTCGCACTCTGCTCACCCTGCATACTCGCACTCTGCTCACCCTGCATACTCGCACTCTGCTCACCCTGCATACTCGCACTCTGCTCACCCTGCATACTCACACACTGCTGACCCTGCACACTGACACACTGCTGGCCCTGCACACTGACACACTGCTGGCCCTGGACACCCGTATACTGATCACCCTGTATACTCGTATACTGATCACCCTGCATACTCAAACACTGCTCACCCTGCATACTCACACACTGCTGACCCTGCACACTGACACACTGCCGGCCCTGGACACCAACGTACTGCTCACCCTGCATGCTCACACACTCCTGGCCCTGGACACCCACATACTGATCACCCTGCATACTTACATACTGATCACCCTGCATACTCACACTCTGCTCACCCTGCATACTCACACTCTGCTCACCCTGCATACTCACACTCTGCTCACCCTGCATACTCACGCTCTGCTCACCCTGCATACTCACGCTCTGCTCACCCTGCATACTCACGCTCTGCTCACCCTGCATACTCGCACTCTGCTCACCCTGCATACTCGCACTCTGCTCACCCTGCATACTCGCACTCTGCTCACCCTGCATACTCGCACTCTGCTCACCCTGCATACTCGCACTCTGCTCACCCTGCATACTCACACTCTGCTCACCCTGCATACTCACACTCTGCTCACCCTGCATACTCACACTCTGCTCACCCTGCATACTCACACTCTGCTCACCCTGCATACTCACACTCTGCTCACCCTGCAAACTCACACTCTGCTCACCCTGCATACTCGCACTCTGCTCACCCTGCATACTCGCACTCTGCTCGCCCTGCATACTCGCACTCTGCTCACCCTGCATACTCGCACTCTGCTCACCCTGCACACTCACACTCTGCTCGCCCTGCACACTCACACACTGCTGGCCCTGGACACCCACATACTGATCACCCTGTATACTCGCATACTGATCACCCTGCATACTCACACTCTGCTCACCCTGCATACTCACACTCTGCTCACCCTGCATACTCACACTCTGCTCACCCTGCATACTCACACACTGCTGACCCTGCACACTGACACACTGCTAACGCGTGCCTTAACTATGCATATGCCTTAAACACGTGAATGCGTGCCTTAGGTAGTTGGTGTTCTAGCTGTCTGAGCAGATGGGCGGGGAGAGGAACCGGAATGATCGCAGCAGGGAGAAGGACCGGGACACAGCTTGGTAAGTTGGGCCGAACTTTAGGGCTCCGGGCTGGGGCGACTGGGGACGGATCTTTACTACATATGCCATTTACAAGAAAATGTGTTGCAAAGGCATGATTGGTAAAGGCATGCGTGGTAAAGACGCGGTTGCTGTAAAGACTGCGTGGTTTAGGCATGCGTGGTTTTGTTATACAACCTTTGATTGGGGAGAAAATCACCATAGATGTACAGTTATTGCTTTGTTTCTCTTTCATGATGAAACCTATGCCAAATTGAATTAAAAGTGTTCTAAAATAAAGTGACATTTGTCCACAGTGGAAAGCACTTTACAAAAAGGTTAACTGGTCATCTTTCAGCTGCTTAGTTCTATATTTGGTTGTTAAACTGGTACTAATGAGGTGAAAATCTATCCCCAGAATGTATTACCAGGTGTAAAAATTACAAAATCATGATGGTATGCTACCAAAAATGTGCTGCATTATGTCGCACAGTTAACCTTTTCTTGCCACATAATTTAGTTAACCCTGCAGTATAATTTGGTGCTCCCCGCCACATAATTCGAGTGGCCCTGCTGATAGTGTCTCCAAATTGCAAGTAACTAAAAAAGAATCCCCCTTCTCAGCCGAAGACCTGTCTGCGTCTCTCGTAATGAATATTCAATTCCTGTCAGTCTGAGGTTCAGAATTATATTTGGATAGCTGTGGATACTGGGATGTTTTTCGCCAAAGGAGTCTGAGCGGCATGAAATGGACAGGATCGAAGCTGGCATGGTCTACACTGTCACTGGATTCTGTGGATGAAAAAAAAATCACCTTTATTCGCAGTTATCCATCCACAATTTTTTGTCGGAAATCGGTTCCAGGCTGGCCTGGTCTAATATTGTGAGCAGGTGTTTCTAATTCTGGTATTTTAAAGAAAGAAAGAAACGTGGTCTGAAGGAGGAAGGCGCCGTCTCCAGAAGTGAGCATTTTTACCTCACTGCAGTAGAACCCTGCTTTGACTCCCGGGGCCGAGATGTACTTGCAGTGAATAACAGACAGTGCCATTCTCGGCCCGATAGTATCTCTATAAGCGGTGTCATCCACAAACACCTCCCATCAGTCTGAAAACACCTTTACAGCTTGTGCAATGGCCAGAGTTCCCCTCTGTTGACACAGCACTTATAAACCAGGCACTTTCAGTCCCTCTGACAACGTCCAAGCATCGTCAGTTTCCTTCGGTTGGCAAGGTTTTTCGAGCGTTTGTAATGGCAAGAGACCTCCTTTCCCACTAGGGAAATCCATCCCCTCTTGTGACCTGCAGGCAGTTTCCGCCGTGGTTGACAATACCTGCTTCACCGTGCAAACCACGGCCACTTTATGTTAGTCTGACCAGCACTCTCTGCTGAGTGCCGGGCCCTGGCATTGCCTTCCCTTCGTCGAGGCCTGCCACCTCACAGACAGCACTGACCAGTTTGACAATGTCCTTACATCCCCTGGGCGTCCCAGCCAGGAGATGTCGGTCTCACAGTGCGGATGTAGTCCTCGCATCCCTCAGACGGGTCCTGGCACCGAGGAGACATCTCAGATGTCAAGCCTCCATCCATCACAATGCGGATAGTCTTGTTCGTCTGCGCACGCACAAGGCAGACGGAAAGCAGCACACCTGCTACAGAAAGCGTTCATAACAAAAGCCTCGCGGTTCATGGCACCCGAGGGCCTCTTTCGGGGGAGGAAGCAGTGCTTTATTTGCGCCGGTGTGGCGAACCGGCACTCGTTTTAAAACACCAGGACACTTTGTGCTTGCACTTACATTTTAGTGTCGATTGTTAACACTCCAAACTATTTTTTAGTTTTTACTGCAGTATGTAGGGCCTGACGAAGGGGGGCAGGGGGAGTGTTATCTGACACTTTAAGTTTACGTTAACGCACAATACTGCGTTTAAATGGCTGCTCTGATTGCCGCACCGTTGGCCCGCCACATCCGCCTCATTCCAGTGGGTGGATGGTGGAATAGATTCGCAGGCTCAGGATGTCCTTGTACTTACTCCGTGCACAGTGGAGTATTGTTTCCTTTCCGAAAGCCACTGCCTCGGTGCCCTCCTGCACGACCCATTCACCGCCAGAACCAACGTGTGGTATTGATGCTCCCGCTCCCCAAACGAGATGCCTGGGTGAGTGCACGATCTCACAGAAGCGACCCGGCAGAGAACAGTGCTAGTGAGTCGAACATGTTCAGGAACATTACCGGTCCACCAGGCACACAACACTTGCACCAAGAAAAAGTGCAGGATTAATCAAGACGAAATGGTATGCGGTAAGATAGTTATGCATGTGTCACAACCTCTGGAATCTTTAAACAAGCAAAGAGTTGTCAAGAATTTTCAGAAGCTAGTCTTTATTACTAACCCCCCTCCCCCTTTATCTAACCCCAGGGCCAAGCAGTACGCTGGCTCGCGCCAAAGTCAGGGAGTCAAACAGCTGCCTTGATAAACTGCGCACCCGAGGAGGCCTTTCCGTATACACCGAGCACATGATCACTTTTATGATGCTTGAATTGTTATGTAACATTATGTGAGCGCTCCTCCAGTCACGGCATTCCTTCTAGTAAGCTTTGAGACTCGATGCCAAAATAACACTGGCGAGTTAATAACAAGAACTGGAGCCGTAGCCGGGGGCCGGTGACCAGAACCGTCACCGCCGCTGCCGCCACAGCCCACCACAGCCCGCCGGCAAAGGAGAGAGCGGAGTGCAGCAAGCGGTAAGCGGAGATGGTATCATCACTCGTCCCCGCCACAACCACCGCTAACTGTCCGCCGCGGCCGTTCTCCCACCAAGCAAGCCAAGCGGTGCAACTCGGTGAGCAGTGAACGGCCCCCCACCTGTAGCTACCTGTAGCTGCTGCCAGCATCACAGAAAAGGAAGCTGCGCGCAATGAGCGCTGCAGATTTGTGAACGCGCCCGGCCATCTGGATTCACTAACGGAGGCACCCTGACAGCTCCTAATTATAATTAATGTACTTCTTTGCGCGAGCACGCACGAAATATGCCTCAAAATGGCGGAACAAAACTACAGTTACCCTATCACTTCAAGCCTATTAAAAAGAAAACACAAGGAAGACGAATCACTGGCCACATGACATAAAACGCTAAGGAATGTCTGGAATTTCTCTCTCCAAGGCCCTCTTCTTCTTTTTTTTTCTCCTTTAACATTAGTTCTCTAACTCCTCCCCTTTCAGGGGATGGAGTCCGAGCCCTAAAAAGCATAACTATTTACAGTCTAGCTATCTCCAACTTCTATAGTGACAAGAAACTCTGCCTTGAGTGTACATTCAGTTCTTCAAAGGACCACAGATAAATAAATGTGCTGTTCCTTGGTAATATAATGGACTGTCACAACTGTAGACAAAAAGGGCTGACTGCTTCATCGCTCTGAACAGTAGCCAGCAGTACCGGTTTCGGGATCTTAAAAATGTTGAAATAAATCTTCGGTCTCATCCCAGACGATGCTAGGAAGACAGTGGTACAGGCGCTTGTAACATCCAGGTTGGGCTGTTGCAATGTCCTCTGTCTGGGGGCACCAAAGAGGGGCATACATATGCTCCAGCGGGTGCAAAAAGCGGCTCCTCGGATGCTCTTAAAAGTCCCTAGACTCGCCCCAACTGGTAGCGCTTTGGAGATTCTCCATTGGCTCCCTGTTGAGGAGAGGATCTCCTTTAAAGCTACATGCTATGTCCACAGAATACTGCAGGGCAAGGGTCCGAACTATCTTCATCCCATGATACACTTCTACCACCCCACATGCAGCCTGAGATCAGCTGGAACAGGACTGGTCTACATTGGTGATCAACATCTACTATAACCCGCATGGATCTACAGCCGATTTGTCTATGCTAATAAATCATCTAGAGGCCCTGTTACTACAATTCCCGGCATTGCATTGCATCATTCTTGGTGACCTCAATATCCACAACATAGGAGTCATACCTCCACAAAGTCACCAATTCGGGGCCACCAAGGCACTGAACGCCCTATTAATATCATAGAAACTGGCGACAGCACATTCTGTCCATCTAAAGAACAGGCCAGGGGTCTTTGTCGCTCCCACGTACAACAACCAGACCACGATTGACTACATCATCTTAAGTGACAATCTGTAACATTTGATGTCGGATTACTCTGTTCACCAGCGCAGCGACAGTGACCACGCCGCTTTAATAATTACACTGAATTTGACAACAAACACACGCCACAGGATACAACACATTGGGGCTGCAAACGGCGAGGAACTGATAAAGCTACCTAGAAAAATTAATGGGGGCAGGCAGCAACCACCATATTCAACAATTGGACGGACTCGTGGGCAGGCTGGCCACCTAGTGACCACACAACTGGCGCTATAGCAACATGGGATGGAATCACCGGGACCCTAGCGGTGATACTTCGAGGGGACACAGCAAGGGTAACCCGCTGGCTCCCACCATCCACACTCGGATTCAATCGGGCAATCAAAGAAAGCGCCAAAAATCTGAACAAAAAACAAAAAGCGCACCGAAAAAATGGCACAGCCTCAGACAAAAAACAGCTACAAGAGGCCGCAAGAAGCCATTCGAAGAAGGTGTGGGCCGCAAAACGCGAACACTGCGAAGCACAATGCCTGAAAATCTTTGAACTGCTGAGCCCTGGGAAATCGCAAGAATTCTGGAGCTATTTAAGCAACCTCGGACGAGGTCCAAATCACAGAGAAAACTCCCTTGAGGCCTCCACTTGTGTCGCCCACGTACAAACTCTATACAATGAAGACCAAAACCGCCCTTCATTCTAAGAATGCACTCACAGCAAGAGAAGAGCCAGATTCCACCACCCACAGGAAGGCCCCGCCTGGAAAACTACTAGTGTCCAAAACTTTTTTTTTTTTTTTTAAATCAGGCACAATGGCGCCCTGGGCCCCAACGGCCTCCCAGGACTATTGTTTAAAGCAAACATAGAATTCTGGGCCGAAAACCTGACCAATCTATATGCCGAATGCTGGTTCCTGGGGGATGTGCCAGACTTCGCTCTTACACCCAATCCATAAGAAAGGGCCTAAATCAGACCCGTCCAACTATCGAATGATTGCCCTCCTGGACATCGAGGGCAAAGCCTATGCCAGTGCCCTTTTGACAGATCTCGCAGACTGGGTAAGTGAAGAAGGTCTTCTGCCCCTCTGCCAAACCGGATTCAGACCCGGGTCTTCAACCGTGGATAACATCACCGCTCTTTCTTACCTGGCCCACCAAGCACGGTTGCGCAAGAGTCTCCCTTATTCGCCTGCTTTATCGACTACTCTGCAGCGTTCGATGGGGTAGACCGCCCTATCCTATGGAGAAAGCTGGCCCAATGGAACATCAACCCGACTCTGTTAAGAGCAATCCAGTCGCTGTATCAAAAAACGTGGGTCCGAATTAAACTCTCGAGCGATTTTGCATCTGAGAAGATTGACACGGATCGAGGTCCAAAACAGGGGTGCGTTCTAGCACCTCTGTTGTTTAATCTATACACAGCAGACATGGAGATAGCCCTGTCCGGGGCAGCCTTAGCCAAGGATCGGTGGAACCAAAATCCAGTTCATGCAATAGGCTGACGATCTGGTACTCCTGGATCACACCAAGACTGGCTTGCAAAAGGCGCTGACCGCTTTGGCAACTTATAATGACCAGAACCGGCTGGTAGCTAACCCTTCCAAGTCAAAGATAGTAATCTTTGGTCGCTACCCAAACAAAAAACTAGCCAAATGGAGGCTTCGTCATCTGTCTTTGGAAAGCACACAGCAATACACTTACTTGGGTGTCTGCTATCACGAGTCTGGGCTTTCCGGTGCTCATTTAAAGAAATCCAAAGCAAAGGGAAAACAATCACCTATGCGCTATGCAAATTACAAGCGACCTGATATAGCCCATCGACAATGGCCATCCAAAGAGTAATTAAGGCAAAACTAATGCCGGCCCTCAATTATGCCCAACAAGCGTTCCCGGGGAAATTCAACAAGGAACTGGAAAAAATCAACTGCAGAGCGTATAAGAAATTATTCTTACTACCGAAGTGCACCAGAAACACCCTTGTCCGCTTAGAATTTTCGCTCAATCAACAAAAACTGGAAGAGATGGCTGCCCTATGCAAATATTACTATCAAATAACAGCGGCACAAGACAAGACACTGAAGGCAGTCCTGAAACATATTTTCACGGAACCCGGGAACCCTTGGTCAACCACCTTTACCACGGCGAAGGAACTCCTCAATCTATCCACCGATCATTGGAATCCCGAGCCAGTTAATTATACGGCAATTAAAAACGCCATCAAAAAACAAGTTCATATCCGTTCCCAGGAACTGGATTTGGAGTCATTGGCAAAACGCGATTTCCACGAGTCCCTCTGCCTGCCGCACATAGTGCATAATCCCAAACACCACCTTACGCAGGCTGTGGGCCGCTCAGCCCTTCACAAGATTTTAGCCTACAGACTACACCCCTTGCCCATTAAAGAACTATATGCACTCGAACGGACAGGACTGGGAGTCCCGGAATGCAGGCTCTGCAATTATAAACGAGAGTCGCTGGCCCATCTATTACTCTGCTGCCCGGTCCTGCGCGCAGCACGTAGCCTTTATCTCAGGCCAATCCTACGACAAATGGGGACACGTACCGCAAAGGAGGCAGTCCATCAACTATATACATTGACCATAGTAAAACAAATGGCCTCCTTTGGAAAGTTTATCCAACAGACACGGTCTAAGCTGATGGCTACCCAGGGCACAAACGATTAGAGTCTTTGCAGACGCATGCGGAGATGCCTTTGCATAGTCACTATTCTCTTGAGCTTACCAGTGTCTAGGGATCCACTACACAGACTTACCAGCTGACTCACTTGCTGTTTTAATCATTTTGTAATTTTGTACTCTGTTTTTAATGTAATGGTTTTGAGTAACCAAACAATAAAAATCAATCAATCAATCAATCAATCAGACTGGTCTACATTCCAAAATTCATTAGGAACGTTTCAGAGGCACCTCTTTTAGGTACATGGCAGCTAAGAGGTGGAACTCTCTACCGTTTACCTCAGACAGGAGCCATCGGAAGCAGCTTTTAGGAAGCAACTCAAAACTTGGTTGTTTATGAAAATGTTCCGCTACCTAGAATCTCTCTATCCTTTATCCTCTTCATGATCTCAGCCTCTTGAATGGAATTCAGCACGGGGACACTCCATAATGGAGTAACCATGGCGCTTAATAAACTGCCATAACAAACTGCCATAACAAACTGCCATAACATCAATCAGGTGCTATCCCTACCTTCTACTTTGCTACGCTTTGCACGGTTCTTGCAATCTCTGCTGCCATCATGAATCCTGTCAACAGGGTCATGATGGCAGCGGCAAAAGCAGAGTAAACAAAACTCTGAAAACCTTACTTATTTTTCTTAGTTTACACTCCTTGCCCTTCCGCTAGCACCTCACCAGGAAATAAGAAACTTTTGAGAGGCTATAGGTGAGACAAGTTGTCAATCCTGTGATGCGATATAATGCGTCAATGGATGTGTGAAATTGCCTTGGCTGCCACTGGTATTTTTGGTGTATTGACACTCAGTTTGCTCCAATCTGAATGTTCACATCCAATACTATATCTCATCTATGATATGATCTATATCTAAACTTGTAAGAAAAAGAAGTTTTATACATAGAATTGGAGGAGTCAGTCTCTGAGACGGGAGATTTTGGGAGCCGACATGGTGCTAATAACAGCACCTTTATTTATGCTTCAATGAGCTGCAGTGCATCGTAGTTCATCCCGGACACCGCTTACCAGGCTTTCTGAGAGTTCACCCATCAGCACCATATAGTTAGGGTACCCCCATCACACCAAGTACACTTCAGGATTCTCTGCGACTAGCATCAGAAACTTAAAAATAAAAACAAAATAAAAAACAAAATAAAAAACGAACGTTTTATATAAAGAATAGCACTTCTGTGATAAGAAAAACATGTTTTCCCTGTTTCCCCACCTTTCTATCCAATAAAATTCTGTAAGATACAAAACACTGGCAACTAAAATTTTTATAAGAAGGACAGGATTCAATGCATTTGCCACAAACACATCCTCATATGCACTCCACTAGCAGAAGGTATTATCCAGTAAATAACTAAAACTTCAAAAAGCATTTGACAAAACATGGACAGCCAGGCTCAGGCTTATCTGAATAATAACTATGAAAACTGCAATCTCCTTCAAATACCCACAATTGATATTCTGCAGCCTTCCTTACCCTTTAGAGTTTATAAAAACTCAAAATGTTACCATCCGTTGTACGATTTTATATCAGTATTTAATCCGCTTCAGCACCAGGAGACCATAACTAAGGCTGCCTAGACCTGGTAAACAGACCACTGTGACCTTACCCAGGAATCTAAAGACAACAACCTACTCTAAGAGAAACCACAAAAAGAATGGTGTTTAATAAAAAAATTATAGTTTCCCTGCCGTCTCTCGGGTGTCCCAAAACCGGGAAAAATCAATCCACAGTTCAGATTGTACTAAAGGAGTCAGCTCATATAATTACTTTTTTTGTTTACATTATTGAAACATGGCACTTTAGCAGGCTGTCATTATGTATCGATGCAGAGAATTCAGCATGAATTTTATTGTTCTTGAATAGGTCAAACACAATTTAAGAATATCAGCTAGCAAGAAAGCAAGGCTCCTGGACGGAAACAAAAAGAATAGGGGTCGAAGTTTTTGAGGAGCACTGGATACCACAACAAAGGTTGCCTGGTGCTCTGCATAAAACTGACCTACACTAACCATCCTGAAAAAAAATCTAACTTGATCCACACACAAGCGACCAAAAACCTAACTCTTCAGAGCATATACTATCCATTCACAATTCTACAACCCTACCTAACAAAAAAAGGATTGAATCATCTACAAAGAAGCACTTTGGCTTTACAAAGATGACAAATACAGAGGCACGCGAGGTTCATCTCCTTATTCTGTTGTGATTGCTGATCTGAATCTGGTCTTTGAAGCTTTCTCAATGTTAAACTATGAACACAACATGAAATGGGCTTCATGGGGACATTATGACAAACTGACATGGATTTGGCTTTGTTGACAAACGGACAGCCCTGCATCACACTCTTCATTCACAGGTAAGCTCCTCCAGTTAAGTTATAAAACCCTTAGTTACAGGTAAATGTACTGGCTCAAACGGAGAACCCACCTTTGCTTCTCGATAAAATGCCTGGGATTTCAGCAGCAACAAAGTGAGGCCTATTTACTTGGGTAGCTCGCACCTTGAGAACAGCTTGAGCTAAGCAGGCTAATAAAACACCTAATGTCAAATAATTGCCCAACATAACAATAACTCAGAAAAAAGATAAATACTTTCCTCAAATCCAGTCAACCTTCACCAGCTTCTGAGGAGCTCAGTAGATGCAAAATGAGGTTTTCTTTCTAGGGGTACACAGCAGCGAAATAACAAATTCCTTATTCCTCCAAGGCCAGCTGCCCGGCCATCTGCATTGTGGTCTTGGCTCAAAGTATAAAACACTTGCAGTGTCGAGAGTCAGTAACCCTGGCTCATCAATAGATTAATTGGTTCAAGTACACAAGATCACTCCCAAACCTTACCGTCAATTCCAGATGTTCAGTTCACACTCTTTGCAATGGCTCATGCTTTTGCGTAATGTGGTACTTTGTACTAAGTTTGAAGCACAGCTTTGTTCATTATGCACCTCGAGCAGGGCATACTACATCCATCATTCTTCAAACCACATACTCCGAAAGGGCACCCAGGAACTAGATTCCAAAAGCAGAGTACTTCGAGGCTCTGTATGAATGCTGTAGCAATACAACACAAGACAACTGTCCACATACCTGCCAAAAGCCTTACTGAGCAATGATACTCAAGGTAATGATAAAAAACACAATGGAAAACCTCCTAAAATCTCCTCCAACAGCAACAAATAATATCTATTCATTCGGTACCTGCATGGAAGCAGTTCTGCAGAACAAACTAAGAACAGAAACACAATGGCTGAGAAATTAACTAGCCATCTTTTGAAGGAGAGTCGAGAACCTGAAAACTCCGAGACCAACGAACACAATATACAATGTCATTATCACTGGAGAGAGGTCACAAGCAAACAATTAAGGGTGTCAAGAAAAACAATATAATAGTGGGAAAATAGCTTGAAACAGTTTTAAACCAGGTGGATATTGAGTTACTAAATGCGTCTGGTGGGGCACTGGGATAAAGCAAATGCTGGAGAGATCTGTCTGTGTTTGATCTAATGGTCACAGGTTTGAATGCTAGCAAGTCAACTCAGCCTTTCATCCTTTCGAGGTTGGAAAAAAAAAAAAGGAGTACAATTGAGTTGGGTAACAGTAAACATCTGTTATTTCAGCACCAAAATACTCTTCTGTGTCAACATGCGCTTTACAAATACACATGATAGGTTATTTTGTGCCACAATGAAATCAGAACTAGTGAACTAACAGGCCACGTTTTTCCAGGACAAAGTTTATAAAATAATATTATATGTACGAATAAGCTCACCACTAACCCAGTTGCCTATGTCCTTAGACATCCACGGCATAGCAAGTTTACCCTTTACTCAATAAACAATCTCATCATAATCACAGTCCGTGACTGGAAAGCACCATAAAGCAACACCTAGCAACCTTTGCTGCAATCTTCAAAACCACCATAAACATCAATGACTCACTGTACATAGAACGGGATCAGCCAGGAATTGACCATGATAGGGTCTTCCGAATTTTACAGACAAAGGAAACAAAATATCTGGTCAACAACCAGCAAAATCAAACTTTCCACTGATCATCAAAGTACCAGAAAAAGAAGTCAGCAGAAAGAAAATTCTCAGTAAATTAATCAACATCCTTAAATGGGGTAAATTCATGGGTTTTATGTGTAGCAGCATTTGACAAAGGTTCTCTGCATCATGCTATAGAGATTAGAAATGTGCATGGAGGATCTCAAGTATACCCTGTAGACTCATCTCAATCCTCAACAGTGGGGTCCAGCAAATGTATAGTTATAAGCCTGGTCAGTATTCCCTCATGCTAATTTACACTGTGGTCACCATCACAGAATCCTTCAATGGACAATCTATTATGTCCAAGGACTACACGCAGATCCCTCTCAAAACGGGTGGAGAGAAATATGCAGAGACTACCACAACAAAATACATGTCTTATACTACCACGTATATGTTCAGCAATGGATGCAGCAAAACAGTTTTACCCATCAGCTTCAACAGATATTCATCTTTACAAATCAAATCCTTTAACATGGCTGTTACATTTGGGCCAACTCCTGGAAGTTATTGTAATTGTGCATTACATTCATAGAAGGCTTACTACTGCTGAAGAAGGCGCTGAGCGCTTTGCTGTGATTAGCATTCTATTCCTAGACCCAAGGTTAGTGGCATTCTATTTCTAGACCCAAGGTTAGTAGCAAACAGGTAGTAGATTAGTAATATGTGCTTCCTTTCCCTTGAAGGGTTAATTGTGTTGTTTGTGCTCTAGATATCCGATGCATTTACTGTTTTGAATAGGGATAGATTAATTGAAGTGGATTAGTAAAGGGAAATTGTGAGATGGTACTTGGAGCCGTGGACATCTGTGTCCTGTGACTTGGATGAGTAGGTAGAAAGAAGGTTTGGAAAAGCATGTATGGGGGTCCATTTTAGTCTGTAAAGTTTGGGATAAGCCAGAGTGTGGAGGTAAAGGAAGACATAGAAGGTTTTTATATTTTATTTTTCTTAGCAAATAACACACATATATACCCAGACACACACATTATAAAGTCATGTCTCTACATAAGCAGTGGCGCAACAAAGTTTTGGGGGGGGGCCTGCAAAGTACATGGTGGGGCCCCCCTCCGGACTCAGGAGCTCTTAAGCCAGGGTACTGTGCTGATGGGGCCACCCTGGATCTTAGGGGACCCCCTCACCGCAGGGGCTGCAGAGGCCTTTGTTACGCCACAGTAGATAAGACATAAACCCATAGATATATACCCATACATGTAATCATTTTTACAAGGCCCAACATACATATATATGTGTGTAATGCATAAACATACACACACATTAACATACTTTTTTAATATCTATAACCTATATATGTGGATGGTTTTCCACAATTCAAGCTCCTAGGTATTGCTGTCCGCAAGGGGTGAAAGTGTAGAGTATTAACAAGTGTGCCAATTTTCACACCAGGCCATAAAACACAACTATTATGCTCCCTAGTCTGGAACAAAATGGGTGACTTGACACTCATGCCACCCACCTGAAGCATCTGAATACAAAAACATAAAAGCCTAAGAGTCCCCCTGGACACCAAATTTACATTAACACCAAAAGAATATGTAGCTGGATGAATCCTCCTTTCTTATAGAAGTCTCCAAGTAATATTGATTTCCTTTGATTCTGTGATTGGGTTAAAGTCACCATCTCTCTTGTGCTCACATTCCTTAATTAAGCCAATGGACACCACCTTGGTGCCCGCCTACATTCTTTTGCAGCCTTCACTGAATTGCAGATTGAGCTGCAGGACTCCTGCTTCATCTAGAACCATGGAATCTCAGAATGCCTGAGTTGGAAGAACAGAGGCCCAACAAATCTTCTTTAAGTCCCAAATATATCACATATTTCCCTCTACAAAAAACACTATTAATTGTCAGAAAGCATAGACATTAAAAAGAGTTGGACTTACAGATGAGCCCTAATGAATTCTTGCTGCAGACAGCAAATCGATGACTGAAAAGACGTCTGTGCCACCTGGAAGGTGCGTCCCTGCAAGAATGAGGTCAACCAAAACAGTGCTAGGCTGCGGATGCCATTGCTCCAAAGCCACTTGACCAAAATACTGTGAGATATAGTGTCGAATGCGGCACTGAGATCAAGCATAAGCATACTTTGGGTTATATAGCGATAGGGAGGCAGTATCCTGTAATACCATTTTGGTTTACAAAACAAAATCCTTCTCACCACTAGGTAGAATATGCAACATTCCCTAGACAGGAGTCCTCGGTCAGCCAGACTCTCTTCAACATCTGCATGTCCTCACTGGCCGATGTCATAGGAGCACACAACATCGCATAATTACCCATGTCAATGACACAATTGATTCAGTCCCTCTCGGACAAAACACTGAGTAAGAGTAACAACTTCAAAACTTGCAAGAATTCCAACTGCCTAAGCTTAACAAAGACAAGACCGAAGTGGTGATTTTCGTAAAAGATCCCTCACAATGGAACTCCATCTGAAGGTCAATGGACCTAGGACCCACTCCCACTCTCAGCTCACAAGAAAGAAACCTCAGAATCATCATTGACAACAGGCAGGATATGTCCGCTCACGTCAATTCATCGCCACGGCCTGCTTCCTCATGCTAAAGATACTCCGAGAAAAAAAAAATCTACAAGTGGGTGCCAAACAGCACCAGAAAAATGTCGCCCAAGTCCTCATCACTACGGGAACTCGCTCTACACAGGAATAAAAAAGCAACTCTCGAAAAGACTACATAGCATCTAGATTGCTACAGCCACACTATTCCTCAACTTCCCACGCCAGTCCCACATTAGACCTCACTTGAGGGTCCTCCATTGGCTTCTCATACACAAGCATGACGATTCATCCTCCTCACCCACACTTACAAAGCACAGCACAGGCCCAGCCTACCTGAACAGCTGCATACATTTCTACTAACCCCACACTGGGCCGCTGCTCATGGTCCATCTATACCCTACTCCCACAAAAGAGGTTGGGTGCAGCCAGCTTTTGTGCAACAGGGATGCCACAGACTGCCTGCTTCACAAACCATTTGCTGCCTGCCTCTCTCTCCCATGCCCTGCTCTTCGGGCTGCCCCCGATGTTCTTCCTGCCCCATTGCTCGCCCTGCCTTCCCTTCATCTCACCTCATGGTCCCTTCATTCAACCCTGTTTCCTGGATCATACCCGAGCACTAGAGTACACACTGGATCCCCTCCTTGCCACCCCCTCCCACCCTACTTAACATTTTACCCTCCTACTCTAGACACCTATGCTCTCCTGATGCACCTCCCACCCCAGGGCATTCCACACTTCATTAAACATGCCTTTCAAACCCCTGCAGCGCCCACTCACCTAAGGCACTGAATCGCTGCACACCTCGTCCTCTGCCCCTTCCGGGACAGCCTCAGAGGGGAGGCGGGAAGACCCTCTAGGCCTGCTTGGCATCCGTGCAGTAACGGGTGCCCTGCAGCTACTCTGCAAACTCTTATTAACACAAGTCCCATACAAAGTAGATTCTTCCTGTCAATCACCCCTAAAGCATGGAATGATTTTCCACACTACATCAGAGCCTAGTTCTCACTTCTTGAATTCTGCAAGAAGCTGTAAACTGGTTTCTTTGAGTAAGTCTCAAAACGGCTAGTCGCACACTTATGTGAAGCACCAGAGGAGAAAAGACGCTATGAAAATGCACATAACAAATGGTCCTTTAAACAATCCCAGCACAGCTCTGGTGCCTCATATTCCCATATAGATTCAACATTGTGATTCGTCATCCATGCAGTGAGCCATTGCCTCCACTCCATCGTCTTACCTTTTTACACATAATCCCACTTAAGCCACAACGCCAAGTTCACCAAGGCATTAGGAGAGAACATCTCAGACCATTATGCAGAACAGCAAACATTTTCCATGCAGTAGGCAGAGGCACTTGAGACGGGCACACCTTCTGCTGTTGTATGTTCTGGCAAGGTAAGATCGATACATAGCCACACAGTCTGTTGGTATGTGCTGCACGAATGACACTGAGAAGAACAAGATGAACTACATATCGATAAACCATGCCAGACGAAGCTAAGTAGAGCAGCAGGGTAATAATAGGTGAAAAGGGCACCAGTCTAAACAAGCACCTGAAACCTGGTAACTGGATGTGTGTAGATCAATGGGTCATATTTGCTGCCCATCTCATGTTCTGGAAACCGAAGTGTCTTGAATAGAAGAAACCGCCCAGCAGCACACTTCGAAATCAATGATGCGATACAGCAAACAAGAAAAATCCACTCCCCTCTTGCCATCAGAAATAAGCAATCATCTGTGGCGATTCAGACAGGCTTAATTAAACACGGTGCCCCAGAAAACGTTCACATCTGCATACACGTTTTACTCTCCCTATATCCACACCGTCTAGTCATGTCAGATGGTCCGGCATAACTCCAGGAAGAGGCCATTCCAAGGAGTGCAAGGCTCGTTGATGGCAGGGGTGATCCAAATTATTAACACATGTACACCACAGAACCACAGATTCTGTAACCTGCGTCAACATGCACTCTTCTCTTAACAACAAACTTCCAGCGCCCTGAAGACTAATTAATGCTGGAGGTCCCAAACACATTCATAACTACGTTTAATTTCCTCAAGACTTCCCTTCAACAAGCTCGCAGTCGCATAGATCACGAAGCGATGTGGGAGAGACCAATTGTTTATTTAGGGAGGTTGGAGGAACTCGGAAGCCTGGACACTGTTGCTCTTAAGAAGGCAAAGTTTACACACCAAAGGGAGGCTGATGTCCCATTTTACAGGAAACGTAATACATTCGGAGGAAACACTGTCCCCGTACCAAAAGAAAGATACTGTTTCAGTACTCAAGCTTCCTTCACATTCTGTGGTCAGCAGAGCGGCGGAGCAGTGTAAGCAGCAACACTGTAAGCCTCCCCCACAACACACAGTGCAGTGCAAGCAAAGGCAGCCAAGTGCAAGCGTTCCTCACATGCACAAGGCTCAGAGTGCATAAGAGCACGTAGTATAAGGTAGGCAGCAGCAAACACGAACACTAGGTGCGAAGGAAGAGTGCAAGCTTCCCTCACTCAACACAAGTGCAGGGTGGAATACGCAGAGGAGTTGAGCAAAGGATACTGAAGGATCTTTCAGATCACATGCTGAAGCTCCTTCGGATAGTGTTCTACCTTCTCCCTTTATCTGTCTGCAAGACCCTGCTACAAGCTTTAGTAGTCAGTCAACTTGACTACTGCAATGCACTCCTGGGAGCAGCAAATGAGGTGGTGTTGAACAGGTAGCAAGTAGGTCAGAACACGGCAGCACGGTTGAATCTTGAAATGCCTCCCAGAACAGCCTCCCTGCTGTTATTGAAATGCCTTCAATGGCTCCCCGTCCGTAACAGAATCAAGTCTAAAATCCGTTGTCTGGTCCATAAAACAATTAATGATAGGGGGGCCACATATCTGGTGGAAAAACTCGTCCACTGCCGTCCTAGCACATCTCTGCCACAGGGAGAGAAGGCTCTGCTAGTAGTCACTCGATTTAATAAACTTCGAATTGGGGGGCAAATCTTTTTAATTGAATCTATAGCTTCTACTGGTCACAAGACCCCTATAACCACAAACCACTAAAATAAATAAAGGACCTTCAAGTCACCGCATTTATCAGCGGCAACATTCAGCTCACCAAGGCATCCTGCTAGCTGTCCTGAGGACCACAGTATACGTTTTGCATTACACATTTGAAAACAGCTTGAAAATATTGTGATCCACAAAAGTGTTAAAAGAGCCAGTCCTTGAAGTGCGCTCCATCCTCACACAGATGTTCTATCAAGTTCAGAAAGATGTTATCACCACCTGGACCGGAGCAGTCCGTACAGTTGTGGCTACACCCTACACACAATAGGATTCTATCAAGAAGGGGCAGTAGGGGTGCGAATACGAAAAATTGATAAACTGCGAGCAGCATTAGCAGTGACGCTTTTCGTGTGGTGGTACGATATTTCGGGTCCTTGCCGAACAGATAGCAGCGGTGCGTTTTTAGGCACACACACTCCAGTCATGGGCCAGGCAGCGGCAGGCACTTCCTCGTCGTGCGTCACCGCGCCTTAGGGTTAAAGGGCAGCTTGGCCTTTCTCCCACCACCCGCTCTGCAGTCTCTCTCCCGGGCACCAGCTGTGTTTATGTTTTTTAGTGACGTGGACACTTGCAGATCAGGCAGGCCAGCTGACCGCAGGCGGCTCATCAAGAAGCACATCCGGCTTTCATTTTCCTGTCCTGAAGGATTTGTCAATCCCGATCTCTCTTCAGTCACAACCACAATGGCTGGCAAGTACAATCTTCTTGCTTTGCAGCAGGTAAATATGTCTGTCTGCAACACACAGTACGCTTAACTTCTCCAAAAACCACCACCACAGTAAGACAAACCCATGACACTACTAATCTCCCCACTTTTTTTTTTACAGCCCTAAGACCCTCCAACCACAAACTGCTATGTTTGATGGCTTTGCCTCTGCATCCCACCCACAGGCTTAACAAGACACAAATCTGCTAATCCCTCTTTTGTCCCGTTTGACCCTTTTAGTCCTGCAACCATCAAACCTCTTCTTGTAAACTCAAACTCTGCCTGGCCCCTCCATTTTTCAACTACTCGCTGTCATGTGTTACCCATCACTTACGCTGTAAAAAAAACTGCTGTAGTTCTACACTCATTAAAAACCACCCTACACCAGAGCAGTAGATCCTCCACCTTTCACAATCCTCCAGTATCCCAAACTCCTCTCTTCTCCATAATACCTGAACACCTCACCTTTAACCTACTGATCCATTATGTCTACTGTAATAATCTGCTGAATCCCTCCAAATCAGGCTTCTGTACTCTCCAATCCACTGAAACAGCCCTCCCGTACTTAGCTATCACCACCAACGATTGTTACAATCACCTCAATCCAACCTCATACGCCTGGATCGGCCTAGAGCTTTTGAGACCATTGTCCCATCTTTTTTATTCTGCATCTGGTGGGCCCTTGGCTTTGAAGGTTCCACTCACCTGCTTTTCCCCTAGCTCTCTGAGTTGACCTGTCTGTCGACTGGCAATCTGACCGATTGCCTCCCAGCTACCAAAACTCTGTCTCAGGTCCTCTCCTCTTCCCACGCTATACCACTTCACTCAAAGATGTCATCCCCTCTTTTGGGTTCTATTTCCTTTAATATGGATTTATCACCCAAACCATCTTCTCTTTCTCTACTTTCTAACTTTCTACAAGTGCATACATCCGACTGCCATTCGACTTTAGATGGCCATCCGTGGTATGTTCCCTAGGTTACCTCTCAGATACTTTATCCAGCTATGTCTCATCAAGCAATGAAGTCTCGGCCAATCAGCGCCTCTGAACCATAACAAAACGTCCCCGCAGTTACCAATCATTGTAAATATGTGCATTTTGAATACCTACATCTTGAACAAGCCATTGCTCTTCTACTGCATATGCTTTGCAACTTACCGTATTCAGATACCAGTGTGCTTCCAGTCATTCAGAAGCTTAAGACAAATTATTTGCTGACTTGCATAATTCCGCACTATCCATCAGTTGAACTATTGCACTGAAATGAAAACTACACAATTCAAAATTGACATGTTTCATGCTACTCAAACAAACGAATGGCTCTTCTGCATGTATACGCTGCAAGATAGATACCTTAAGCTGTCTCAGGTCATTTAGAAGCACTTCAACCAGTCCTGGTATTTCTTTGCAATCCGATTCTTAAACCATCTTATATGCAATGGGAAAATAAAATGTACAAGCACCAGAAATAAAACAAAAATCCAAGTAGTTGAACAACCTAATCAATCTAGAGCGGCGACTGAAGAATTTTCAGTGAGGACATTCCCTTACATCTGGCTTGACCCTTAACTGTCTTGATACCGTTCTTCCCCAGTGCTGTGAAGCATTGAACATGACGACGTGCGCTCGCTATACAAAAATTTGAATTAATAATCTACTCAACCCTAAAATGTAAATATCAAGTGCTTTGGAAACCACCAGAGGAAGACACAAAAAGCACCTAGACCTTGTAAATCATAAGTGACACACATAGTGCAAGCCCTGTTAGCCAGTGGCATGTAACCACTTGTTGACCTTTCACAGGCTCCAGCACTGGGGTAAGGCTACAAAATGATTCCAAGTCTCTAGGGGGCAAATGGTTTGTTCTTTTACAAGTCATTGCTTTCAGGTATGTTAGTACAATTGGATCAAGTGAAGTGAAGCGTGAAGATACCTGCCAGGATATATGGCGTTGTTAAATAAAAATCCAGGACTGGGGCACTGGATGACAAAGCGACATTCAAATAACCTTACAATCGGGCGCAGCTCTTAGGGGTCTTTCTCAAACCATCACCATGGTCAGGTTAAAGATTAGGCACGCACACTGCTAACAGTATAACCGAATTACAAAGAACGGTCACCGTGAATTCTAAATTGAAACAAACTGTGCCCACAAGCCCAACTACAATATTATTTATATAACACCACTAACTGTGCTTTGTTTCCAGGACCGGGAGGTAGACCCATGCACAAGGGCTCACGATGCATGCAAGAACCTCATAATTGTTCTAGCTGCTATGTGGGACCATGGATGTTACTACTGCTCCAAAGTAGCTCAAACAGAAGCTACTTGGGATCATGAGCCTCAGTATTGACATTCCGACAGGTCATACCCCCCTCTCCCCCATCACACAGCTGCCATGCGAGCCCAAGTCGCAGGTGTGACACCGCTCCGCACTCCTGGATTTTTATCTAAGAGCACTATAGGTTCTGGGACTTGTAGTTTCACTAGCACAAGAATGAGTTTATAAATCCCGGCACTGAAAACCCTGCCTCCCAATTTAATCGCGACGGTGTTTCACATGACAAGGCCTAGGGCTCTCCCAGTGTGCCCGGATAAGGTCAAAAGATTAAAGCATGCACAGATGTGCCCCCTTTGGCAGCTTCTGCCAGGCACGTCTTTTCACAAGTCTCTGCATTCTGAGTTGTAGTTTGCTGCCTGCAACCCGTGTACACTCGGGCCAACTTGTTCACTCATGTAAAGAGCTGTTGGCTGAAAAAAAACACCAGGACTGGCTGGTCCCACCTGGAGCTTCTTGGCGATCGGAGTTGTGTGGGCCCCTGAGCCTTCATAGAGCACCCGAGGACCTCAGCGTGCTCTGCCTCCCGCCCATCCACTCCGGCTGCAGAGGCATCAGCTGGGAGGAACCGTACAAAGGAGCGCCTTTGTGTGTGGCACAATGGGACAAGTCAGTGGACTTCCTCTCAGCTCACGCCAGGCCTTTGACGAGTCCCGCACAGCATCGGTGACCTCCGGCCACGTACCGCAGCGATGTGTCTGCCCCAAAAGCCAGAGGGACGCGGTGTCTATGCCAAGGCCATGTACAGGGTCCATCTATTCTATGCCATACCCCCCACAAAAGAGGCTGGGCACAGCCAGCCTGTGTGCATCAGGGATGCCACAGACTGCCTGGTACACTAACCCTCTACTGCCTGCCTCCCTCTCCAATGCCACGCTCTTCGGACTGCCCCTGCTGGTCTTCCTGCCCTGCTTCTCTTCCTGCCCTGCTGCTCTTCGGACTGCCCCTGCTGCTCTTCCTGCCCCGTTGCTCTCCCTGCCTTCCCTTCGTCTCACCCTGCTCCTCCTATGCCTCTTTTAACACACCCTCCTGATTCACCCCCTGCGTCCACTCTTTTCTGGACCATGCCAGAGCTCCTGTTTTCACATAGGATTCTCTCCTTGCCCCTCTGCAACCCCACACAACATGTACCCTTCTTACTCCAGACACCTATGCTTTCCTAATGCACCTCCCACCCTAAGGCTTTCTCCACTTCCTTAAACATGCCCTTCAGAGCCCCTGAAGCCCCCGCTCACCTGGGGCGCTGCAGTCGGCGCACACCTCGCTCCTCTGCACCTTCCGGGACATCCTCAGAGGGGAGGCGGGGAGACCCTTCTGGGCCAGCTTGGTATCCGAGCAGGGACGGGTGCCCCGGGGCTGCACCGCTGCTCCGCTTCCTTGCTGTCAGCTGCTCCCAGGCCCGGCTGCAGGAAGGGCAGGCGTCCTTCTCCTGCTGCTTCTCAGCTTCTCCTGCCCCAGCGGTCTCGCAGGCCCCGGTTCTGGTGCAGGGAAGGGCGGCTCCACAGCCCGCCGGGCTGCTCTCATCTACTCTCCCCTTCTCTCGCTCGTTCCCTTCCTGCCCTCCTTCTCTCCCTCTGCTGCTTCCAGGCCCAGGCTCTGCTGCAGGAAGCGGATCCTGGCCCTGCCCATCCAGGAGGCGGGGCCCCGAGTCAAGCTTCCCCCAGGGGATGGGAAAAGGAAATGGAGGGAGAGAGGGAGGCAAAGCGAGGGGGAGCAGAAGATGCTGCGTTAAAGGGACAGGACCCATCGTTTATTGATATTACTTCATTTAGATCTCTTCTCAGAGTATCCAATTCAGAGTTAAATATCATCGATCCAGCTTTTAAGAGGTTAAGCTACACGCTTTCCACGGTAGTTTCCGCCTTGCGCAGAAGGGGGCAGTCGAAGCTCCCAACCGGCGGCGGAGCGTTCTAACCTGCGCTCGCGCTGAGGTAACGGCGAGGGGCGGTGACGCAGTCCACCCTCTGGCGCATCTTTAGCCTTGTTCTGAAGTCCACGCTGTGCGTAAAGGTGACTTACCTCGCAGGTGACCCCGTGACTTTTGTTTCTAGCTTCGGCTAAGCCTGAGAGGTGGAAGGTAACTTTTAAGTCTCGCAAAACTTTGTTTTCTTCTGTGAGAGGGGTAACGAAATAACTCGATAGTAGCGGGTGCACCGTATTTCTAATACTCCACATTTAATGAGCGCATACACGCATTATGGGAGTTGTAGTCTTTATTCACTTCGGTCATGTAACGTTGTTTCCTCCACAGAACACTCTGAGTCAGTATTGTGAATAACCAGATTTATTTCCATACATTTTGTGCAGGTATTCTTAAGCTAAGGGCGCCGAGCGTCTAACTGTCCCCAGCTCCGGTCGCCAACTGCCGCTTTCCACTTTCGCGCCTCTCTCCTGCTAGCCTCTGCGCATGCGCGCCCTCTCCGCTCTAGTCTGGTGCGTCATCGCGTCATCGCGTATGCGCACCCAGACTAGAGCGCACACCACATATCTCCCTCCTTTAATAGAAAACATAAGCGTGTCCCCCCCTTCCACCAGGTGGGGTGTCCTTCAACTGGGAATAGTCTTGGTGGGCCAACCAGGGGAACAGCACCCATCTAATGTCCTTCCATATCAAAGTCTCTATAACGAGAGGGCACAATAACTGCCCTTCCACTGCGGGTGTGTCTTACCGGCATGCTCTCTGACACTTCTGTCTCTCCTCGGGACACCCCGGCTTCTCTCGCGTCTGCTCTCTGTTCTGCGTTCACCTGTCCATCACGGCCCTCGGACAACCTGGGTCCCCAGGCTTCCATTTCACTGTCGGCCCTTGCGCCATCTTCCTGATTATCCGTGCCTTGCTCCGAGACGGCTCTGGCCTCCTGGTCAATCCTGCTACTCTCTTCCACCTCAACCTTGGGCCAAACTAATATTTTGTTGACTCTGGCCATGCGGTCTTGCGACCAGACCTTTCCATCACTGAGGAGAGCCGCCCTACCACGCACTTCCTTGACTTGTAGCGGCTGGCTGAACTTGCTATCGCCTTTCTTTTGCAGAGTGGGAAGTTTGATCCTAACCCACTCCCCTTTTTCCAATGCCGTGTCCTTTGTGCTTCGTCGCTTGTCATAGTGGGCTGCGTAGATCCTCTGGGCCTTCTCCAGGTTGTGTTGCACCACCGCCGGGGACCACTTGCTGGTGATGGTCTTTTCCCTCCAGGCCACATTGTCCCGGGTGAAGGGATGGCGTCCCCTAAGCACTTGGAACGGACTGTACCCCACCACCGAGGGCGTTATCCGGTAAGCCCACAGCATGTTCATCACTTCCATCTCCCAGTCTTTTCCTTGTGAAATGGCCGCCTGGATGGAGCCCATGAGCACCCTGTTAAACCTTTCGACCTGGCCATTGCAAGCCGGATGGTACACGGCCGTGTGTTTCACCTCGATCCCATTCCTCTTCATGTATCTTCCCCACTTGTCTGACACAAATTGCGGTCCATTGTCACTAAGAATGGATTTTGGTATTCCTTCTCTGAGGAACACCGAGGTAAGAAACTTGAGGATCGTCTCCGTGTCCATCGACTCTTGTAAGTCTATTTCCGGCCACTTGGAGTATTTGTCAATTATTACGCAAATGTACTTATTCACTCCTCTGCTGTCCAGCACGGGCCCCAGAATGTCAATGGCCACTTCTTCCCACGGGCCTCGTGGGGTGTCGAACTTCCCTAGAGCTGGTCTGAGTGGCCGAAGCACCTTATCCGCGCCCTGGCACTGTTCACACTCCCTCACTTGTCTCTCTATGTGATTATCCATTCCCGGCCACCAATACATCTGTTTGACCAACGCCTTGGTTTTAACGATGCCCAAATGCCCCTCATGGAGCAATTTCAGCAGTCTTGGTATCAGTGTCACTGGGGGCACCACTTTCTCTCCTCTGTACAAGAATATACCTGAGTCACTCAGGGATAGTTCCTCCCTCATTTCATAAAATCGTCGCACACCTTCCTTGAGCTTCCTCTTGTCCGGCCAGCCCATGGTAAGATGTTTCCTAACTTCCATCTTTTCCTCATCGAGCTCATAAGCTGCCTGCCACTCTTGTGCACTGATTGACGTCTCGTGGTCCTCCATGCTGGCCACCATCTCCTCTGTGTCCTGGGCCTCACCTGGCGCCTCCTCCATTGCTGCCGCCCGGCTGAGGTAATCAGCTACCTTGTTCTGTGTTCCTGGAAGGTATTCCACATCATATGTATAGTCCAGCAACTTTAAGGTCATCTTCGCTATCCTCGGGGTGGCCGTGTCATGACCCGAAGACGTCAACACCTTGATGAGTGGCTTGTGATCCGTTTGGAGTCTGAATCTTGTGCCCCATATGAACTGACGGAACTTGCTCAGTGCCCATGTGACCGCCAGCATCTCTTTTTCGATTACGCTGTACCGTTGTTCCGTCGGGGACAGCGCCCTGGATGCAAAACAGATCGTCTCCTTGGCACCATCTTCCCTTTCCTGCGCTAAGACAGCTCCCAGGCCCTTGTCACTTGCGTCAGTTGTCACCACTGTTTTTCCGGTGGGGACATACCCTTGCAGTGGAATGGCGTGGCTGATGCAGTCTTTAATGGACTCGAATTCGGATTGGGCCTCCGCATCCCATTCGAACTTTGCATTGTTCCTGATTAGCTGTCTCATCCGGTGCGTTCTGGTGGCAAAATGTCTGACAAACCGGCTGTAATACTCGGCCATTCCGAGGAATGACCGCACTTCCTCTTTGGTAGTTGGAGCCTTGGCATCTTTTATTGCTTTCACGTTTTGTTCCTTCGGTGATATGCCGTGCGTCCCTATCTCGTGCCCCAGGTAGGTCACAGAGCGGGACCCTATTCTACACTTGCTCCATTCCGCCGTCAATCCCCTGCTTTGCAGCACTCCCAGCACTCGGTGTAGCTTCCTGTCGTGTTCGCTTTTGTCGGAGCCCATCACTAATATGTCATCTTGGAAGTATTGCACTCCCGGAATGTCCTTGAACAACCTATGCATAAGTTTCTGGAACACGGCCGCAGCGGATGCCAGGCCGAACGGCATTCTCTTGAATTGATAGCATCCAAAGGGCGTTATGAAGGCTGTGTACTTCCTGCTCGATGGATGCAATTCTATCTGGTAGTACGCCGACGTCAGGTCTATGGTGGAGAAATAGTTGATCCCTTTAGTCCTCGCCAGCATCTCATCTATTCTGGGGAGCGGAAATCTCTCCACTACAAGACTTTTGTTGAGCTCCCTAAGGTCCACACAGAGCCTGACCTTGCCGTTCGGCTTCTTAACTACCACCAAGGGCGATAGCCATTCCGCACTGTCCACTGGTTCAATGATGTCTTGCTCTTCTAACCTCATTAGTTCTTGGCGCACCGCCTCACTCGTAGACATCGGTATGTTCCGTACTTTATGCACCACTGGCACTGCACCCTCCTTGATGACCATCCTGTGCACGAATTTGTCCAGTTTTCCAACTGTGCCCTCAAATACTTTGGAGTATGCCACCTTCCAATCCTCCTCCTTCGAGAGGGGCCATTCGTCTGTTAGTAGGATCTGTTCTTTCCCCCCAGGATTGAGGATGATACCGAGATCACCTGCATCTCTCCATCCCAGTACCGATGGGCCTTTTTCAGCTACATACAGGGTGCACGTGGCTGACCGTCCTCGGAATTCAAACTCCAAGTCCCTGCACCCAACCAGGGGGATGGTATTCTCGGTATACGAGATGGGTCTGATGTCCGGCGGCTTCAAGTCAGGACCTATGGCAGGCACGAAGTCCTCTTCCCATATCGACCTTTGTACAATGGTCCAGGGGGATCCAGAATCCACGGCCACGTGTACTTTGACACCACCTATGAGCATGTCGGTGCGGGGCTTGTCTCTTCGCTTGCCGGACACGTCCAAAACTTGGTCCTCTATGCACAGGACTAGATCATCATCATCCACTTCGTCTTCCTCACTTACGTTGGCCGCTGCTGCATCTATGCACTTAACCATGGACTTCGCCCCTTTCTTTCGGCATACTTTTTCGAAATGGCCAGTCAACCCACAGAACGAGCACCTGGCGCGGAAGGCGGGACAACGCCGGTCCTGGGCCGCGTGTGCTGCACTACCACATCTGTAGCATGCGAATTTTGATCCCTGGCCAGAGCGAGTCACCTGTTTCCCAGCTCCTCTCATATCTTTCCTCGGGTCCCCGAAGTTACTTTTGGGTTTACTGGATTGTGGTGCCTCCTCTATCTTGTTGACCATCTGTCTTGGGCCACTTTCCCTTTTCGCCGCGTCTGCACCTCTCTTCGACATTTCGGCCTTTTTGACCATCGCCACCACTTCTTTCAGGGTTGTCTCATTCATTGCCCACAGCTTGTCTTGCACCGACCTGCTGGTCGTGTGCATTACAATCTGGTCCTTAATGTACTCATCCTGCAGGTTGCCATACCTACATGTGATTGCTAGACGGCGAAGGGCTGCCACGTAATCGTCAATGGACTCTCCCGCCTCCTGTTTCCGCTGTTGGAAGTTATAGCGGTCTATCGAGACGCAGACCGCTGGGCGGTAATGGCAGTCCATGTCATCTAGCGCATTTGCAAACACATCCGTCTCCGCTGCACCCCTCTCTTTGGGCACCAGGTTCTTAAACACTCTCACCCCTTCTGGGCCTAAGTTGTGAAGAAGCAGTCTCTTTTTTCTTTCCGGCGTGAACTCACTTTCACTTTCATCACCCAGGGCCTCGATGTAATTTAGGAAATAATCTTTCCAGTCTTCCCATTTGAGTTGGGGTTCACCTGGTCTCGGTAGAAACGGAACTGGAGCCATCAGGGCCGACGCCTGGTTCGCCATTCTTCCCTCACCTCTAGGTCTTCCTTCTTGGACCCTCCTTTGAGTGGGTTCACCTGACACTCCTGCGCTCCCTGATGCGTCAATTGGGCCCCCTGGGCTCCCTGGGGTTGTACTTCTCGCACTGTGCGCCGACTGTGCACTCTCCCCCCTTTTTTCTCGCTCTGGAGAGTCTCCCTTGGTTGCCAGGTTGCAGCCTAGGGGCTCCTGAAGTCTGGGGCCACACTGACCTGACTTGTGTGGCTGATGTTCAGCTTATTGCTTTGATGCTGCGCTGCTGCCACGCCCTTTAGCTGTTCTTTGCCGGTGATTAGCCTTGCTGACTCTTGAGGGTGGCTGTGGGGGTGTCTGCTGTCGTCCTTGCACCGGGTGGTGTCCAAGTCCCAGCCTCGTCGCCACTGTAACGTTGTTTCCTCCACAGAACTCTCTGAGTCAGTATTGTGAATAACCAGATTTATTTCCATACATTTTGTGCAGGTATTCTTAAGCTAAGGGCGCCGAGCGTCTAACTGTCCCCAGCTCCGGTCGCCAACTGCCGCTTTCCACTTTCGCGCCTCTCTCCTGCTAGCCTCTGCGCATGCGCGCCCTCTCCGCTCTAGTCTGGTGCGTCATCGCGTCATCGCGTATGCGCACCCAGACTAGAGCGCACACCACAGGTCATACTTATACAAACACAGCGCTATACAAATCTCTCTTAACATAATAAAGCAAAAAGAAAACCATTATTTTTCAAAAGATGGACCTAGACGGGAAAAGAAGCGTGCCGTTGAAGAGTCACCTGGTAACCCTGTATATAAAATCCATACTGTGAGGTAAGTGTGTAGTTCTAGATTTGTGTCCCACTCCCAGACCACAATCGGGGTGGGAAGTATACAAGCAATCTGCCAACGAATACACATCTCAGAAGTTTGGGAGGATCACAGCTATCGTCTGTGGAGATACAAGCCAGGAGATCCAGTTGTAAACTCGAGATGGGGATCTTATGAGCGACAGCACCGCTATCTGTGACAACATCCCTTCACTAACAGTAACACGGGCTACTCAGGGAGACTGGTCCTGGTGTCGAAACAAAGCACAATGAAACAGCAAAATTGGCGAAGGCTATATGGTAGGGTCTTGGCCTCCCTTATTATGAACAATGCCCCGCTGCTATTTGGCTAGGATTGCGCTATAGCAATACCATATAAATTTATGTACATATATACGTTCTCTGTTTCGTAGAAAGGTGACCACCCAGGTAAGGGCAATGAATCAGCAGGGGATACCTACTTACCCGTTTGCCCAAAGATAGCACGGGCAAGTGTGGCTACATCCAAGTTCACTATGACATACTTGGAGCACACTTCTGAATCTCACATTCAAGCACCCACCCACTCTATTCTGCAATAGTTCATACTGTAAACTCACATTCTTTTTTTCAAAAATGTTTTATTGTCAAATCATGGGTATTAAAATGAATAAAGTCAGACAGTCTATGGAATTTAATTTATTATTATTATGCATGATTAATTAAAACCGTTGCATACATTAAAACTTATTTAAAAACATCTGTTAATTTGAAATTAAAATACTATTGTATTGTCCGCTTGTTTAATTTCCATTACTCATTAAAGAGGCAAGATAAGAAGATAGAGGAGGGTAGATGCCACTGTTATTAGATCTCTTCTAGTGTGCCATGTAGTCTTTTCCCAGTGGATCGCGATGTTGTTGTTAAGAGGGCCTTGCCCGTTGAAGGGATTCTCATCATAATCATTGCCTTAATTCTCAATTTCCGTCGACAACTTGCGACGCTTCGTTGGTGAAACCCCGACCAAGTAGTTGCAATGTAGATCAAAATGGAGGCCTCTTTTTTTTCTTTTTTTCACCTGTTACTATTTTAGGTGTGGTGAATATGGGCAGAGATTTTTAGGACGTTGGCTCTGGGTTAAAACACAGCAAAACCGCTTGTCTTCGGCTCCTAACTCCATACTGGTTGAATACTGGTTTTAAAAGGTTTATTCTTATGTCCCATAGGTTGTTGCAGGTGCAAATAACATGTAATAAGTCCTCCACTCCACAGCCACAGAGGCGACAAGGCTGGTCACTGCCTTTTCTCTCCCAGGGCGGAAGAAACTGGTTAATTGCGCCAATCCCCAGGCGAAGTTTTAAGAATTTTTCCTTTGTGGTAGTTTTTCTTCCGATTTTCAAATAAGATTGCGGTTTTAAAGCTTTGTACGTATTCAGTACTACCCATCCGTGTGATCGTTTGGATAGCGTATTTTTATCTTCCACAACTGACAGTTGTCGGCATACCTTTGTTACTGTTTTTTTGAATACTGCATGTGACACTGTAATGCTCCAAAGGTCTGTCAGACCTAAGAGTTTAATAGAGTCCTGCATGTACTCTCTAGCTGGTGATTTTGCTGGACGGAATAGCTCTACCCAAATATGGCTGTTCAGGGATTCCTCTACTGATTCTTTGATTTTATGCCAGCATTTTACGTATGCTCCCCTTCTTTCGATTGATTGTTTTTGTATCCCAAACTCCAGCCGAATTTGGGCCAGGGAAGCAGACCTTGGGAGGTGAAAAATGGATCGATATGCATTAGTTATTGTATTTTCCACTGCTGTTGCGTCTTTGCCCTTCATTGCTGAGCTACCGTATGTAATAGTAGGGTGAAGTTTTGCTTGCAGGACTTTTATTAAGGGATCCAGTGTTAGGAACGGCAGTTTCTTCTTTAGAGGTTTTATGGCCAAATACACCGTTACCCCTTTCCTCCGCATGGATTCTATCTGTGGTTTGAATGAGTTGTTTTGGTCTAATATTAATCCTAGATTTTTATAGTTGAGTGCTTGATCTAAGCGATGCCCATCCAGAAACCAATTGAAACTTTTCTTCCTGTGACTATTTACTGCCATTATTCTTGTCATGGTATAATTTATTTTCAGGGCGTTACGTTCTGAGTAACTATGAGTCACATTCAGTAGATGTTGTAATTCAATGGGGGTTCGATTTATCAGTACCAAGTCATCGGCATACAACAGATTAGATAATGTTGTATTTCCTAATTTCGGTGCATGATTTTTGTACTTGTCCAGTTCTCCAGGTAAGTCAGCAAGATAAAGGTTAAAAAGCGACGGGGCAAGGACGCACACCCTTGTTTTAACCCTTTTGTAGTTGGGATTTCTTTCAATACGTGGGTCCCTGCACCTAGCTTTATCCTTTTCCAAGTGTTTGTATGCAAGTTCCTTAACTGGTCCAGAAGCGGAGGTGGTATTCCCATCCCTTGAAGTTTTAGCCAGAGCTTTGTTCTGTCCACGTGGTCAAAGGCGGCTGTAAAGTCGATAAAGCAGAGGTACAGGGGATATTTCCCTTGTTTTGCTGAGTCCATAAGTAAAGTTAGGGCCATTATATTTGTTGTTGTTCCCTGACCTTGTCGGAACCCGGTTTGTGTTGGTGAAATAATGTGGTTGTCTGACGCCCAGGTTGTTAGGTCATTTAAAGTAAGCCCCGCAAAGTATTTAGCCTCGGTGTCTATGAGGGCTATCAATCGATAGTTTTTTGGCTCAGACCTCTTCCCTTGTTTGTAAATCGGGCTTATGATTGAGCCTCTCCAGGACTGTGGAATTGCAGATGTTTCTAATGCGTGTATAAAGACAGATTCTAGTGCGTTGCTCCAAAATTCAGGATCATGTTTGTACAGCTTTGGTGGAATGCCATTGGGGCCGGGGGCCCCTGCCAGTCTCCCCTTTGCTATTTGTTTCGGAATCAAGGATGTTTCCAGGCTGTTAGGCTTTTCTTTTGTACTTGTAACATTGCCTTTAGACAATGTTGTGTCAGATTTGCTCGGTAGTCGGATGGAAATTTCCGAGAATATTTCATCTGACTGGACGTGGTTTTGATATAGGATATCCTTCGTCGAACTGATCTCTCTCTCTCAGTGCACTGGGTGACGCTTTGGACTGGTGTAACGTTTATTTCATTAAAATGATCATAAAGAAAATTGACCCAAACCATTTCGGAGATATTAGAGTTTATTCCGTGATGAGTTGGGCGTTGTAATCTATTAATTGATTGCCAAAACTTGGCGCTATTTTTCATAGTTGACTCGTAAAGTAGTTTAGCCCATAATTCGTTGTTCAATGACCTTTTCCTATCCCATCTCCTTCGTTTTAGGAGAGCTTTGGATTCTTGGAGAGATTGCTGCAATTTTTGATCTGCAGGTGATTTACGAAGTTGCCTTAAGGTGGAATTTATGGTCTGTTTTGTTTTTTTTGAGACTGGGCTCATAGCCTTTTTTGTTAAATTGACAGCCTTGCCGCTCGGTTTCTGATTGGTTCCAGATTTAGTTTTGTGTCCAAGCGTCTTGATACATTTTTCCCAGCTGTCCATTGGGTTTTCTGAGTTTTCCTTAGGACGGATTAGTATATTTTTTGCTGTGCTTGATATTAACTCCATGTTGATTGAGTTACATCTTATTCGCTTGAGATTTGTTGCTTCAGCTGAAACTATATTTTTATCAGCCTCCAGTAGTAGGTCTGTCTTAGTTTTTAGCGTCAACTCCTGTGGCATATGGTCACTTGCTACATTATTGCCTATTTTGAAAGTGGCTATTATTTTGAACAGAGATAAGGACATAAAATTAAAATCCAGATGGGACGATGTTTTTGCTGAATAATATGTGGGCGCTGGTGGATTGTCTTCCTTGAAGCGACCATTTACTGATCTTAAGTTTAAGTGTTCCAGTTCCTGAGTTAGAAGTTTGGAACACCGTGTTTGCTTCATTTTTTTTTTTACGAGGGCTTGGGCTGTAATTCCCCATGCATCTGTGAGTTCCTGGGTCGTGTCGTTATCATAATCTCCCCCTAGGAGATACATGTTGAAGTCGCCGGACAGAATGATGTGTTCAGTGTCCTCTTCCTCCATTACTCTTTTTTAGTTCTTTACTCTGTTCTTTAGCTGTTTTTAATTTGTATTTTGGATGTACATAAATGTTCATCATTATTACTTTTTGTACCGTATGATCCAGGAGCAGTTTTACTATTGATGCCTGAATGCAGCTTGGAGAAATCATACTGATCTTTATGGGTAATGCTTCATTTATTCGTGTTATTTTGAATAGGGACTGTAGGCCCCCCGATCGACGTCCGAAACCTTTCCTCTTTATTGCTAGGATAGAGCTAGATGTATAACCTTGTAACTCAGCTGGTTTTTGTTCCCAGGTTTCCTGAATAAGGATGATGCCAAAACGGTTTAAGTAATGTATGACTTCTTGGTCATTTAATTTGGATGCCAAACTTTTTATGATCCAAATGCACATGGTAATCTCTTTATTTGCTAATTGTGAATTTCGAGATTTAGGCTTTCCATGTCAATTTGGGTGAGCCGTTGTTATTGTTCGTTGTATGCTCTGCCAGTTGCTCCTAGGCAAAAGGCGGGTTAATGCCGATTGATCTGAGATTGGAGAGCTGCTCCTTGCGCCTTTTAGAATTGAGGAAGACTTATTGCTTCCATTGTTGGTAGCTGATCTTAGAAAGGGTTATTATAAAACAGTGGTCCAAAGACTATTATTTGTGATATCACAGTTAGTCAACAATTTCAAACTTCGTGATCTGAGTATAATAATCTACTCTAATCAAATAAATTGGATAATCTTAAAGAAGCAACAGCAAAATTGAACATTCAGTAGTGGTTTATTTATTTTTCATGTTACAAACAAAAAAGAGAGTAAGGGAGTTCGTTCACTCGAAAGTGAACTAGAGACTTCTCCTATTCCCCTGGAGGAAATGTATCAAAAACAATGCGAGGAGTATCCCCTATGAGGTTGAAGAACAGACGTATCTGGAGGACCGGTTTTTGGCAACAAGGAGGAAATTCATCCTTTTGTTTAAAACCCCTCACTCACCACCTAGTGGTGACATGCTTCATCATCGGGGTCCACCTTGGCGTCCTAGCGACACCAAGGTGTGCTGCGACACCTGGACTACAGTGGAGCGGGTTGTGACTGTGGGTGCAAAAAAATAAATGTTAAAAATTGTCCTGGTTGTACTCAAAAAATTAGTTTTAATTATAGAGCAACTGAACAATGTTTAAAAATATAAGGGCGAGATCCTGGTAGCCGAGCAGAGGACGCGAGGAGTAGGTCGAACCTGATTTCCCTTGCCAGTAACTAAATATGTTACGCTATAGGCATTGACCCCACGCCCTGCCCGTTGAAGCGCTGAGAGCTCTTATCCGAGTCTCTTTTTTTGCTTATTCGCCTGCCCATTTATTGTATTGTGCAGCATTTACCACTGGCCATTTTTGCCAGTAGGCACACAGGGGATCAAGGAACGGGTGTGCTTTTTAGGGAGCACGCACCTCCTGTCCTCCTGTTATTCTGGTCCTGACGAATACCGGGCAACAGCCCTTAAGGTAGAAACATGTTGACCACTCAACACATATAGAGATCCCTTTGGTCGTAACCCCCCTACCAGGATCTCGCCCTTATACTTATTTATTTTTCAACCACTCTTAGTAATGCACTCTTAGTAATGCACATAATTCTAAAAAATACATCTGGGTCATGTTGGTTGCCCCAAGTGGAGCGTGCAAAAATAGAAAAGAGTGATAAAGTTCAGTGATAAGAAAAGAAAGGAATTGCAAAGATAAGTGACATAAAAATACAATAGTTATATTATACACAGGGATCCATTAATTATCCCTACACTAGAGCCTGGCCTTCAAAAAGTCAAACCATCAATTATAAGTTAATCAGCATGCGAACCAGCTCGTGACCGAGTACGGGAAACGCCGGTATGCTCGAAACCACAGTCGACTTAGTGATCTTTTGAATAGATTAGAGTAGATTATTATACTCGGATCACGAAGTTTGAAATTGTTGACTAACTGTGATATCACAAATAATAGTCTTTGGACCACTGTTTTATAATAACGTTAATCACCCAGGTCCTAGACCATTCGGGTTACCCCATTTTCATTAATGGATCTTAGAAAGGGGGCTGGGTAAGGAGGTTTAGTTACTGGTTTCAGGACTATCCCCCAGCTTTGGAAGGTGTTTAGTTCCTGTATTATTCTCCTTGCTATCTCTGGCGTTTTTCCATCTCGTTTTTGTAACCTCTGTACTATCCTCAGTGCTGTTTGTCTGGAATTCAATTGACAGTAGATCCTGGGTGTTAACATTCGTGTGGTTGGGGACTGATTGCAGAAGTCTTACTACGTTTCCTCTGTTTAAAATGTCTCCACGACCCCTTGTTTTGTAATGAGGGAAAAGATGATGGTGTCTATGTCTTCTTCGTTATTGTGTTCATAGATTGAATACGAAGTGAGCTCCCCGTTAGTTGCTACATGCTCTTCTGACCTTATATTATTAGTACTGCATGTCTTTCGATCGGTGCTGTGTTGCAGCATATGTGTTGTCTCCTTCAATCAATCAAAGCATTTATAGAGCGCGCTACTCACCCGGAGGGTCTCAAGGCGCTGGGGGAAGGGGGGGGGTCCGCTACCGCTCGAACAGCCAGGTCTTGAGCTGCTTCCTGAAGACGAGG
The DNA here is from genome assembly GCF_964261635.1 of Lissotriton helveticus. Taxonomy (NCBI): domain Eukaryota; kingdom Metazoa; phylum Chordata; class Amphibia; order Caudata; family Salamandridae; genus Lissotriton; species Lissotriton helveticus. The sequence goes on along the minus strand of NC_136061.1, from coordinate 356,653,314 downwards.
TGGTCCTGGGTCAGGCGGAGGTGTGTCGGGAGGGAGTTCCAAGTCTTGGCGGCGAGGTAGGAGAAGGACCTTCCCCCTGTGGTGGCTCTTCGGATGCGGGGTGTGGAAAAGTAAATTTTGCCATGTTCTGTGTCCCTACGCGTCCTCCATCATATGTTATCTGTGCATGATTAATATGCATATGTATTCCCTATGTTCGATTAAAGACGCAATTACAGTTGTGTCCACCTCTAGTATGCCAGTTTCCAGTTCTCGTGAGTACTACGAATATCAGGCCTATGTAAAGCTACGTTGCCACGTTTCTCAGTGTGCACGTTATTCCATTGTAAAGTCTCCGTTTCTAGGCCTCAAAAGGGCCCGGACACCAGATTCAGCTCCTGTCTCCTGAAGCCTCGCTGAGGAGCGATACAGCCCCCACCTGTATCCTCGACCCTTCACTTACTTCCTGCCTCGCAGTGCCCGGCTCAGCCTGGCTCTGCCTCTGAGTCTGCCAAGAGTATGTTATGATTCCAGTTATCAGTTCAGTCCTCCTTCTCTGCATTCCTAAAGCTACTGAATCGCATCAATAGTTTCCGTCATTGTCTAGCCTTTACGTCTCCACGTTAGAGAAATACTGCATTTAATGGTCATTTAATATTCTTCATCACGCACTACATGTAGAATAATGCATGCTCCAGTCTTACAGTCCGTTAGCCTCTCCCCTCCTGACTCTTAGTTCATATCAACATGTTCTCTAAACATCAGATACTAGATACTGTTTAGGTACATGTCGCCCTGACTCTCCAGACTTCAGTCTCTGCTCCTAGCACAGAGTTCGAAGCCCCCAGCTTCTCCTAGTAACACGTCATTGCCAAGTTTGCGCGCACCATTAGGTCAGAGGTCCCGGCTCCTTAGGTAGCCCCCTCCATGTCTCCGCCCCATTCATGACATATTCTGTTACGTTTGCATCACATGTCTATGTATACGCCTCTGTTACACCTACTTTCACCCTTATCTTTCGCGACTGCTATTGACCACACCCACTGCTCCGCCTATCGTATGTATTGTAATGCAACTGTTTTAGTATATATGTTCGTGTATTGTTATTAAAAGTCAGCGCGCTCATCCCAGATCCTGTCCCGGCAGCTGCCGGGCCCTGCCATCCTATTCCTGTGCAGGTTGTCCTGTTCCTGTCCTTATGCTGTATTAAACCTGCAAAACTCCTACTACCTCGAATCTTGACTCTTATTTATTGAGCTATCTGTTATTCATTTATGCATTCAAAAAGAGAGGTATTATTTATTTATTTACCACATAATGGCGCCCGAATAGGGACTTGCCCTTTCCCCACGCGCCGGTGAAGCCACGCCGGCCCCCTGACCCTCTGCAGCCGTGACGGAACCATACCGTGCACGTGCAGATATTTCTGCTTCAAGTATCCCTCAGGCCCACGGAGGAGACGGAGGTGGCGGTCCAGCATCCAGACGAGGCGGTGGAGGAACGCGGCGAGTCCCGACCAGAGCCCAAGCCGAGAGTCCAAGGTCCGAGGTATCCGGAGGCCCACCCGTAACAGAAGTCCGAAGTTCGTCCGTCCGGCGTCGAAGCAGTCCAGTTCCGTCCGAGGCCTTCCGTTCGTGCTGCCCGGTGAGTACCGTTGCTGGGGTAGTATCTAGACAGGGTCAATCTAATTGACTCTGGTCCGTGGGTTGGTGGTACACAGACCCACAAACGAAGTGTTCACTTCGGTGGATGCGGGTCCTGACGTGTCTCTGTATGAGACCGGTAAGTTTCGTACTGTTTCAGCAGTGCATCTAGTTTCTGTTCTAGTCAGTTCTGTTCTCGAGAAAATTCATGTATTCTGTTTTCCGTATTCCAGGTAGTATTCTGTTCGAACTGTTATTCTGAATGTTATTCATGTATTTTAATGTCGTGGTATGAGTGCGAAGTAATTATCGTGTTTATTGTGTATTGTATTGTGTCCAGATTATAGTTCAGTCATGCCGCTCTTTTCAAAACTGCGTCAGTTAAAAACCAGAAAAGGTCTGCTAGAAGCAGCAGTTCCTGTCCCGCCTAGGGACAGTCCAGGTCATTTTATGTATCAGAAGCATGGCATAAGCGCCATATTGTATCTAGATTTATGGGTAGAGTATACCAAACAGTTAGAGGAAAAGTATAGATGGCCCGTATCGGGTACATGGGATGCCGAGTGCATCATGCGAGTAGAAGAAGCATTATGGAAAAAGAAAGCCAGACAGTCACAGAAAGATGCCATCGAGTTATGGCGCAAAGAATCTCATAAAAGAACCGAAAAAGAAATCAGAAAGTCAGAATTAAGTAGAGAATCCTTAGAACGAGCCCAAGAAAGGGAATTAATCGAGATAGGTGAACGAGTTAAAACCGAACAGTCAGACAGACAGAGGCATGCCCTTATTAAGGGTATGTATCCTCTTCTTGCCGAGGGCTTGCCAAAAGCGACCCCGGAGGCATCCAGTAAATATCCGCCACCATTAGTTCCGATCAAGCTACGTCACAAACCGACCGCAGCTGATATTTTCATTTCGTCCTATTTGGACGACACAGTCCCAGAATATGCAAATCCTGTTCCTACTCCGCCAGTCCCTGTAAATCAGGCACTTCCCGCTCCTCCAGACACCGGAGTACCTGTTACGGTACCCCCGGTCCAGCCCGCCATACAAGTCCAGCCTGCATTTCCATTTCCCACTCTGCCAGGACGAAGAGCATCAGTAGACGACTCTAGTTTAGGGGCCGCAGGGGGAGGTCCTCCTCAAACCCCGCCGCCACACAAGCGTTTAACGTTAGCCGAATTACATGCACAAGCGTCACAGCGTACGCCCAGGTATCAGTCTGTTGCAGAAATAAGAAGAGCCCTTACCGAATGTGGCTATGATCCAGTCCCAGGCGAGGATAGTATGGTTTTATATTCATTACGCGTAAGAAAGGTGACCGAGTATCTAGTCACCCTACCAGATATGAAAGAAGATCTAGACAGAATATATCGTTTCATCCGTACCGGGAATGATCCAGAAAGTATTAGTGATGTCATGTGCCAAAGAAAAGCTGAAGTCCAGCTCATGCTATTAAAGTTTCTGATTAATTGTCTAATAAGGGAACAAGATTATCCGACCAAAGATCAAGTCGAAATGAGAACCCTGACAAGATGGAGTGATAATATAGCCGAGGGTAAGCACAGAACCATCAGTAGTATAGAGAGTATGTATAAGAAGATTCGTAAAGAAATAATAAGGATACACGAACAACGTAAAGCAGCACAAGTAAGCGAGAAAGAAAGTAACTCTGATACTGAAGAGGTTGAGGACGAGAATCCCGACAGAATAGCGTATGTAGGAAAATCTAGACTTCCAGATCGCCATTTACGTCTAGAACACAAGTCAATTTTCCATCATCCAGCACCAGAACAAGGTTCTCTGGAACAAGTATTCTAAGCTACCGATCACATTCTGAAATCACGAATCGGTTATAGCGAGTTAAGTACTATGCATGAACAAGAACTAGTCCGATCAGCAGTCCGATGGATTACTGATTCTACCACTTTTCCAGACGAAATAGTGGCACAAATGTTTCTGAAAATGCCCCCAGCCGAGCAACGACTGGCGGGTATGTATATGATCCAGCACCTCATTACATTGTATGAGGGTCAACATTCTGATCCAGGTCCGTTACACGATGTCCTGAATGAGTTACTCCAGTATAAATGGAAAGGTTTAGGTACTGATTTGATTAGTGTCATTCTAGAACAGCGCCACAAATACAGAACGTTTTTGAACCCGCATTTTGTTCATGTCTCACCCCCAGAAAGTAAACCCTTTTACATAGACAGACAGAATCCGTTACGAGAAGTGCATCCAGTTAAGACAGACGGTGGTGAAATGCAACGAGTGTTTGTTTACACCCCGATTACAAAGATGGAACTCTTAGAGATGAAAAAGTTAATTCCCTGTCATGATAAAGACCCAGCAGGGTTCCACCGAGAATTAAAAGACATGCTCCGTATGGGAGAATACACGTATCCAGATATTATTAAAATGTTAAAAGTCTTGTTGCCCGCAGGGGTATATGAGAAACTCAAAGAAAAAGAATGGGAGGTGGGAGAGAAAAAGATCGATTGGGCAGTCCTAGAAGCTGAAGACAAGGCACGAGTACCAGGTACCGGTCTTGGAGATAAATGTAAAGAATTACCGGAATTATTAATACAAGTTTTACCCAGATTATTGACAACTAGAAAGGAAGACTGGGATGCAATCTCAGCCTGTAAACAGAAACAAGACGAAGATATTAGTGACTATTATTCTAGATTTGAGAAATGTTTTAGCATCAACAGTGGCCTCAAGACAAGTAGTGAGTCATACCCTCATCTTTTTGTTACTAAATTAGTCGAGAATTCAAGCCCACAAATTAAAAACCGAGTTTTGAAAGTCGAAAGTACCTGGCAAGCTAATACCCCGTCCCAGATGTTACAGATGCTCCAATATCACCAGAATAGAATCAGAGAAGAACAAGATCACGAGAGAAAACGTATGAAAGACACGAAAATGAAAGTACTAGTTGCACAATCTGTTCCTCAAGACAGTCAGAAGAGGGGTCCGAATCAAGCCAGTCATCCTGCAGCTCCCGTTAAAGGGAACTGCAATTATTGTAAACAGCCAGGTCATTTTATAAACGAGTGTGCAGTTCTGAAACACAACATAGCTACCGGTAAGACTAAAGAAAGACCACGTCCGCCGAGACAAGAACAAGTTACACAGACTCCGCAGTTACAGAATGCACTACAGACAGTTACAGTACCGCAGCCTATCGCTGCAACACAGCATGTTACACAGCAGATGTACCAGTATGCTCAGTCCGAGTATCCAGAGTATCAGCCATATTCATGAAACCGCCTAGAGAGGGAGGTAGGCTTGCCTCTCATCGAGATACCTGTAGATCAAGAAGGTCCCTATGTTCACAGTCAAGTATTAGGGAAAGACAGAAAGTTTTTCATTGATACAGGGGCAAGTAGGACCACTATAAGTCATGCCGAAGTTCCAGGGGCTCCGCTCTCAGGCTCTAGAAATGTTTCCCTTGGATTTTCAGGAAAACCTATCGTAAATGAAATATCAAAGCCAGTTACTCTAGAAGTAGGTCCATTGTCCCGCACTACTGATCTGCTACTTACTAAGTCATGTCCAGAAAATCTATTAGGCATTAAAACACTGAAAGAGTTAGGTGCAGTTATATGCTGTTCCCCAGAGGGAATACGATTGTTCCTACGTGACTTCAAGGGTCACTATGTATTACGAGATTTTGATCCGAGATTGTCTAATGTTCCGCAGCATCTATGGGCGCAAGGTCCAACTGATGTTGGCTTTATGCAAATCACACCCCATCGTGTGACTCTCAAGCCAGGTGTAGTCCTGCCACGAATCAGACAGTACAGATTGCCACCTGAGGCTGTAGCAGCCGTATCCAAAATTATTGACGAGCTCATGGCTCAAGGAGTAGTTGTAGAAACTGACTCCAATGTATGTAATTCTCAGATCATTCCAGTTATGAAACGTACTGATCCAAATGCACCTCCAGTATATCGATTAGTGATTGATCTCCGAGAACTTAATAAATGTATTATTCCCCAGTATCCAGTTGTCCCAGATATCTCTTCCCTGTTGACAGCCATTGATCCTGAAGCCTCATTTTTTACAGTCATAGACCTCAAGAACGCGTTTTTCAGTGTCCCCATTCATCCAGACAGCCAGTTTCTTTTCGGATTTTGTTTAAATGGAAGGAGCTATATGTTCACACGCGCTCCTCAAGGTTTCACAGAAAGTCCTAGTATTTACAGTCAAGCACTCAAGAGACAACTAGACAACATTCACATGCCAACTGACACTGCCCTGCTCCAGTATGTCGATGATCTCCTGATCACAGCCCGTTCTGAACGTGCTTGCGAGCGAGCATCCCTTACAGTCTTGTATTTCCTAGCCGAGATGGGACACAAGGTGTCCCCTTCGAAGCTTCAATTCTGTGTCCAGCAAGTGGTCTACTTAGGACACTTACTGTCCAAGAGGGGTAGGCAGTTGACACCAGACCGTATCCAGTTAATAGCGAGTCTTCCTCAGCCCAAGACCCAGAAGGAGGTACGAGCTTTTATCGGCCTTACTTCTTATTGCAGACAATGGATTCCTCAGTATGCATTTCTAGCCAAGCCACTGATACAGTTAACGACACAGGAGGCAGCCGTATCGACTGTCCTCCCTTGGACATCTGAACATACACTCAGTTTCAATGAGTTAAAGAAAGCCCTATGTCAAGCTCCAGTTCTAGCAACACCGAACTACAGTAAGCCTTTTACACTTTTCGTCACTGAACGTGAAGGTACAGCATTATCTGTTCTCACACAAGATCAAGCAGGACAATACAAGCCCTGTGCTTATTTTTCGAGCACATTAGATCCTGTAGCCCAGGCTCTGCCTGCGTGCCTCAAGTCAGTTGCAGCCACAGCACTAGCTATCAGACAAAGTGATTCCATAGTATTAGGACATTCCCTGACAGTACAAGTTCCACACTCCGTGGAAGTTCTTTTAAACCGAACACAAACTCAGCACCTGACAATTGCACGTTTAACAGGTTATGAATTGACACTGTTCCAGCCACACATAGAAATCAGACGCTGCAACGTTTTAAATCCTGCTACATTGTTACCATCAGTTACTTCGAATTCTGCCACACACGACTGTGTGGAAGTAGTTAACATCATGACAAAGCCAAGACAAGATCTGACAGATATTCCATTACCAGATCCAGACCTGACACTTTATGTGGATGGTTCCTGCATGAGAACTAGTACAGGAGAACTAGTCGCCGCGTATGCAGTGACTACTGACACTGAAGTCATTGAAACGCACCGTATTGACACCCTGTCTGCTCAAGCAGCGGAGCTAGTTGCTCTGACTCAAGCCTGCATACACGCCAAGAACTTGAAAGTTAATATTTACACCGATTCACGTTACGCATTTGGAGTTGTACACGACTTCGGAGTGCTCTGGCAAGAGAGAGGTTTCATGACTTCTCATGGAACCAAGATTCAGCATGGTCTCCTTATTCAGGCTCTGTTAGATGCCATACACTTACCGACATCCATTGCTATCATGAAATGCAAAGCACATACGAAAGTTACTGACATTATTTCCCAGGGTAATGATCTAGCAGATCGCACAGCCAAGCTTACAGCTCAGACTCCAGACATTCCAGTAAATAAGACACCGACATACACTCCAGATCCAACTACATGTATGACAGTTAAGGACCCTACTCAAGATGTCATAGATATCCAGTTACATGCTACTCCCGATGAAATCAAGAAATGGTCCGAACAAGGAGGGGTCCAGACAGATCAAGGATGGTTAACAAAGGGTAGAGCCACATGGTTTCTCCCCGACTCTATGGTTCAAGTCATTATTAATACCGCACATAGTCCAGCACATTTAGGAGAAAAAGCAATGTTAGACAGTATCCAGAATATTTGGTTCAACAAGCATTTACGAGCTGCAGCCAAGCAGAAAGTCCGTACCTGTATGATATGTTGCCAGTTTAATCCAGGTAAAAGTGTCCCGGTGGAACAAGGTGGTTTCCAGCCCCCTGACCACCCTTTTGAAGTCCTCCAGATGGATTACATTCAGATGGAGCGATGTCGAGGTTTCAAGTATGTCCTTGTAGTTGTATGCGCTTTGTCCAGGTGGACGGAGGCATATCCAGTTCCAGATTACACAGCCGCGACCACTGCCAAGCAGTTGGTTCGTGAGTTCTTCCCCCGTTATGGACTCCCTAGGGTCGTATATTCTGACAACGGCCAACCATTCTCATCTGAACTCATGAAGCATGTGTCCCTTTTGTTAGGATACCAGTGGAAGTTCCATTGTGTACGCCATCCTGAAGCAGCCGGTCTCGTAGAGAGACATAATCAGACCCTGAAAATCCGTATTGCAAAAGTTTGTCAAGAGAAAGGTGTAGACTGGCTAGTAGCTCTGCCAGTTGCTCTGTTTTACATGCGCATGGTCGCACATTCCAGATCAGGTCTGTCCCCGTATGAGGTCGTATTCGGCCGCCCCCCTAACATGTGGGGTACTCCTAGACCCCGAAGTATTACCGATGTTTCAAGTAATATGCTGACAGATTACCTAGCTTCCTTGATGTCTGCCCTCAACTCTTGTCGTTCACAGGTTGCCGCCGCATTTCCAGACAATACCGAGGTGGCACCGCATGAAATCGTTCCTGGATCCATGGTTCTTGTCCGGAATTTCGACCGCTCAAGTCCGCTGGAGCCTCGCTGGAAGGAGCCCCGACAGGTCCTCCTGGCCACCCGTACAGCCGTGAAGTTGGAGGGACGCAAAGGCTGGGTGCATCTTTCGCATATTAAAAAATTTAATGGACTGGCACCTGTCTCAAAGAACATTGCACAGGATTCAAAGGACTGCCAAAGTACTATTCTTAAGGACTGTCCCGCAAAAGACAATGATACTGCACCCTCCCTGTTAGAGACAACTCCGCAACAGGAGTATAAACTCAAGTTAAGGTCTAGTAAAATAAGTCAGCCAGTTTGATTGTCTAAGTCCTCCCCTAGGTGAAACGGTTAGACTGTTTCTGACATGTATAAAATAGACCCCCATAGTGAGAGAGTTAGTCAAAACTCAATCCGATGTATCGTTTTTCTATGTTTCATATTATGTCTCAGTATTATGATTTCCTGCACCAGTTATGCATTTTACCTGTATTTTCCAGTTTCTCATGTAAATAAGTCTGCCAATGCTACAGTAGAGCACACGTTTAGTGATCTGCCTCCTCATGAACTCTCTTACCGCCTCGCTATGCGGAACAATTCTTTCATCCGCATGTTACATTATTCACACCAGACCAGCAATGCAACTAATTGTTGGGTGTGTGGTCGACTCCCCCCTTTCCAGACACCGAAGGGAGTTCTGCCACTCTTTCCTTATCCATTTTCACATAATGGTTCGTGTGGAGCATGGTCCACATTAACGTCATCCTCAACAGATATGTCTTTTCTTAACAGTACATGTTTCCCAGACAAGCAAGGTCTTCCCCACAGAACAGGGTTAGATCTAGAAAATGAAGTTTACAATTTAGGTAATTATTCTTCGAATTTCATGGTCCTGAATGTTCAGTCTGATTCCACTCCAGACTTACCTGCTATTTCAGTACTACCAGTCAAAGGCGAATTATGTGTCAGAAATAATGGTTCCGTACATGTAGGACATAGCGATTGTACTACTATTGTCAAGTACAGTGACAGTGGGAAATCTATTTTCAAAGCTTCACGTCATTCTTATTTTATTTGTGGTCAAACTGCATATGTTCGTCTGCCCCTCGATTGGGAGGGAACCTGTTACATTGCCTTCCTACTGCCACCTGTTTTCCTAGCCCCATCTGATTATCATAGAAACACACATCTAGTACACATTAGACATAGAAGGGAGATCGAGTCCCCCATTGTCGATTATACTGAAACTGCCCTAGAACAGTATACAGATTTCAATAGAGGTTTCTTCTTCTTTATAGGACCTATCCAGAATAGTAAGCTAATCCGTAGGTTAACCAGAACCCTTGAAGCAGTAGTCAATGAGACTGCCTCTGCTCTAGGTAACTTAACCGAAGAGCAATCTGCTATGAGATTTGTCGTTTTACAGAATCGTCTCGTCCTTGACGTCATATTGGCCGATAGGGGCGGGGCCTGTAGAGTCATCGGATCTAGTTGCTGCATTTTCATTCCAAATAACGCGCCGTCTGTTTATTCAGCTATAACCAGACTCCATAAAATTGCCCATCTGTTACACCAAGATCCAGGCACCTGGACATGGTCCGGTTGGTTCTGGAATATAATTTCCGCTTGGGGATGGAAAGTCTTGTCCTTTCTAGGTATTGCAGTAGCGATCATATTCAGCTGCTGCCTCTGTATACAATGTGGCCCTGCGATTTGCGGCATTTGTGCTACCTCTTGTATTCCTAGTCCCAAGCACCGTTCTAAATCCCGTTCCAGGATAATTCGAGACGAGCAAATGATACTGTATGAAATGATAGATGGTATCATGAATATTGATGTTTCCTGATGGAAACGTAGTGACAAGGAGGGAATGTGGAAAAGTAAATTTTGCCATGTTCTGTGTCCCTACGCGTCCTCCATCATATGTTATCTGTGCATGATTAATATGCATATGTATTCCCTATGTTCGATTAAAGACGCAATTACAGTTGTGTCCACCTCTAGTATGCCAGTTTCCAGTTCTCGTGAGTACTACGAATATCAGGCCTATGTAAAGCTACGTTGCCACGTTTCTCAGTGTGCACGTTATTCCATTGTAAAGTCTCCGTTTCTAGGCCTCAAAAGGGCCCGGACACCAGATTCAGCTCCTGTCTCCTGAAGCCTCGCTGAGGAGCGATACAGCCCCCACCTGTATCCTCGACCCTTCACTTACTTCCTGCCTCGCAGTGCCCGGCTCAGCCTGGCTCTGCCTCTGAGTCTGCCAAGAGTATGTTATGATTCCAGTTATCAGTTCAGTCCTCCTTCTCTGCATTCCTAAAGCTACTGAATCGCATCAATAGTTTCCGTCATTGTCTAGCCTTTACGTCTCCACGTTAGAGAAATACTGCATTTAATGGTCATTTAATATTCTTCATCACGCACTACATGTAGAATAATGCATGCTCCAGTCTTAGAGTCCGTTAGCCTCTCCCCTCCTGACTCTTAGTTCATATCAACATGTTCTCTAAACATCAGATACTAGATACTGTTTAGGTACATGTCGCCCTGACTCTCCAGACTTCAGTCTCTGCTCCTAGCACAGAGTTCGAAGCCCCCAGCTTCTCCTAGTAACACGTCATTGCCAAGTTTGCGCGCACCATTAGGTCAGAGGTCCCGGCTCCTTAGGTAGCCCCCTCCATGTCTCCGCCCCATTCATGACATATTCTGTTACGTTTGCATCACATGTCTATGTATACGCCTCTGTTACACCTACTTTCACCCTTATCTTTCGCGACTGCTATTGACCACACCCACTGCTCCGCCTATCGTATGTATTGTAATGCAACTGTTTTAGTATATATGTTCGTGTATTGTTATTAAAAGTCAGCGCGCTCATCCCAGATCCTGTCCCGGCAGCTGCCGGGCCCTGCCATCCTATTCCTGTGCAGGTTGTCCTGTTCCTGTCCTTATGCTGTATTAAACCTGCAAAACTCCTACTACCTCGAATCTTGACTCTTATTTATTGAGCTATCTGTTATTCATTTATGCATTCAAAAAGAGAGGTATTATTTATTTATTTACCACAGGGGGACGGCGGCGAGGGCGTGGCCGGTCGATCGAAGCTGGCGTTTGGGGGCGTAGAAGTTGAGGCGGTTGTTAAGGTATCCTGGACCTTGGTTGTGTAGGGCTTTGTGTGCGTGGGTGAGGAGGCGGAAGGTGATTCTCTTGTTGACCGGGAGCCAGTGCAGGTCTTTCAGGTGTCCGGAGATGTGGTTGCGGTGGGGGATGTCCAGGATGAGTCGTGCTGAGGCGTTCTGGATCCGCTGGAGTCTCTTCTGGAGTTTGGCGGTGGTTCCGGCGTAGAGGGAGTTGCCGTAGTCCAGACGGCTGATGACGAGGGCCTGGGTGACCGTCTTCCTGGTCTCGGTGGGGATCCACCGGAAGATCTTCCATAGCATGCGCAGGATGTTGAAGCACGACGAGGAGACGGCGTTGACTTGTCTGGTCATGGAGAGGGAGGAGTCCAGGATGAAGCCCAGGTTGCGTGCGTGGTCTGATGGTTTGGGTGGCTGCCTAAGGCTGGGGGCCACCAGGAGTCGTCCCAGGCGGAGGGGGAGGACCCCAGGATGAGGACTTCTGTCTTGTCCGAGTTCAGTTTCAGGCGGCTGTCCTTTATCCATTCGGCTACCTCTTTCATCCCTTCGTGTAGGTTGGCTCTGGCGGTGGCGGGGTCAATGGTGAGGGAGAGGATCAGCTGGGTGTCGTCGGCGTAGGAGATGATGTTGAGGTTGTGCTGGCGTGCGATGGCTGCGAGGGGGCTCATGTAGACGTTGAAGAGGGTTGGGCTGAGCGAGGAGCCTTGGGGAACGCCGCAGATGACTTCGGTGGCTTCTGATCTGAAGGGGGGAGGCGGACTTTCTGTGTCCTTCCGGCGAGGAAGGAGATGATCCACTCCAGTGCCTTCTCCTGGATTCCGACGTTGCTGAGGCGCTGTGCTAGGGTGCGGTGGCAGACAGTGTCGAAAGCCGCGGAGAGGTCCAGGAGGATGAGGGCCGCTGTTTCTCCGTTGTCGAGCAGGGCTCGGATGTCATCGGTTGCTGCGATCAGGGCGGTCTCGGTGCTGTGGTTCGCCCGGAAGCCAGACTGCGAGAGGTCGAGGGATCCGTTCATCTCGAGGAAGGCGGCCAGCTGTTTGTTGACGGTCTTCTCGATGACTTTTGCAGGGAACGGGAGCAGCGAGATGGGGCGGTAGTTCCTGAGGTCGGTGGGATCGGCTGATGGCTTCTTTAGTAGAGCGCTGAGTTCGGCGTGCTTCCAGCTCTCCGGGAAGGTAGCGGTGTCGAAGGAGGTGTTGATGATGTCCCGCAGGTGGGGTGCGATGACAGCGTCGGCCTTGTTGAACACGTGGTGGGGGCAGGGGTCGGTCGGAGATCTGGAGCGGATGGAGTTCATCGTGCAGACGGTGTCTTCGGTGCTGATCGGGGTCCAGGCGTGGAGGGTGGTGGTGGGGGGCGGTGGTTCGGTCATGGCGTGCGTTGGTTGAGAGCAGACGCTGTTGTGTATGTCCGCGATCTTGTTGTGGAAGTAGGCGGCGAGGGAGTTGCAGAGGTCTTGCGAAGGGGTGATGTCGTTGATTCCGGCGTTGGGGTTGGAGAGCTCTTTGACGATGTTGAAAAGCTCCTTGCTGTTGTGTGCGTTGTTGTGCAGTCGTTCCTTGAATGCAGTTTTCTTGGTGGCGCGGATCAGTTGGTGGTGTTTTCGGGTGGCGAGCTTGAGGGCAGTCATGTTGTCCGGTGTTGGGTTTCTGCGCCAGTCTTTCTCGAGGGTTCTGCAGTTCTTCTTGGAGCTCTTGAGTTCGTCGGTAAACCATGGGGCTTTCTTGCTGCCGGGTCTGCTGGGCGGGGTCTTCAGAGGGGCGAGGTCGTCTGCGCAGTCGCTGATCCACTTCGTGAGATTTCCCGGTAATATTCAGCGCCATTGCACCATATTGGGTGGTTGAATCTAATAGGTGGTAAAACTCTATGGAATAGCCACATTTTAAAAAGTAGACATAAAAACAACAAGCATTTGCAATGCAATAGGTCTCGCATTAGGAAAGTTTGAGCTATTGGTCTTGTAAATGACAAATCTTTTATTTATGTGTTGTTTTGGAAAATTGCGTATTTAATAGCTTTGTCATTTACAATGCCAATACTTTTATCTTTTGCAAATGTGACACCTATAGCATTTGTAATGCAACATGTTTTGTATTTACGTGACTTAGATGTATTGATATTACAAATAACAATGGCTTTACATTTTTTAAAATAATTAATACTTAAATAAAAGTCATTGTAATTTATAATGGCAATAGCTTAAACTTTTGTAAATAACTTTCGTGAAGATTATGTTCAGTGTATTTTATTGTGATGAAAATCCAAGAACAGAAGTTGAAATATTAACATCTTTTTGTGACATTTGTAATAAAGCTTGAAACATTGTGAGAACATATTTGAACCAGTTGTTGTTGAATGGTTGCACAGATTGATACTGTGATGGTGCTGAGTGATGTTGTGGTGGCGACGAGTGATGCTGTGGCGTTCAGTGATGCTGTGTTAGCGCATAGTGATGTTGTGGTGCCCCTGAGTGATGCTGTGGTGACCCTGAGTTATGCTGTGGTGGTGCCCATGAGGGATGTGGTGGTGTCCCAGAGTGATGTGGTGGTGTCCCTGTGTGTTGGTGTCCCTGTGTGCTGTGTGTGGATGTCCCTGAGTGCTGTGCCAGGATATCTCTGAGTGCTGTGCGGGGTTATCCCTGAGTGATGTGTGTGGTTGTCCATGAGTGATGTGTTGGTGTCCCTAAGTGATGTGTTGGTGTCTGTGAGTGATGTGGTGGTGTCCCAGAGTGATGTGGTGGTGTCCCAGAGTGATGTGGTGGTGTCCCAGAGTGATGTGGTGGTGTCCCAGAGTGATGTGGTGGTGTCCCAGAGTGATGTGGTGGTGTCCCCAAGTGCTGTGTGGAGATATCCCTGAGTGATGTGTGTGGTTGTCCATGAGTGATGTGTTGGTGTCCCTGAGTGATGTGGTGGTGCCCATGAGTGATGTCGTGGTGCCCATGAGTGATGCGGTGTTGTCCCTGATTGGTGTAGTGGTGTCCCTGAGTGGTGTTTTGGTGTCCTTTAGTGGTGTAGTGGTGACCCTGAGTGATGTGGTTGTGTCCCTGAGTGATGTGGTTGTGTCCCTGAGTGATGTGGTTGTGTCCCTGAGTGATGTGGTAGTGTCCCTGAGTGCTGTGTGTGGATGTCCCGGTGTGCTGTGTTTGGATGTCCCTGAGTGCTGTACGGGGATATCCCTGAATGATGTGTGTGGTTGCCCATGAGTGATGTGGTGGTGTCCCAGAGTGATGTGGTGGTGTCCCAGAGTGATGTGGTGGTGTCCCAGAGTGATGTGGTGGTGTCCCTGAGTCAATCAATCAATCAGGAGTTTGTTAAAGCGCGACTACTCACCCGTAAGGGTCTCAAGGCGCTAGGGGTGGGGGGGGAGTTGGGGGGGGTGCAGGTTCCATTCCATCAAGGAGGAGGTCTGTCGAAGAGCCAGGTTTTGAGGTTTCTTGCGAAGATGGGGAGCGATGTTGTCTGTCTGAGGTGGAGCGGAAGGGCGTTCCATGCTTTGGCCGCGAGGAAGGAGAAGGAGCGGCCTCCCGATCTGGTCTTTCTGGTGCGGGGGACCACAGCGTACGAAAGCTGGGCTGATCGTAGGGTCCTTTGGGGTGCGTGGAATTTGAGTCGGCTGTTCAGGTATGCTGGTCCGGTGCCGTGGAGGGCCTTGTGTGCGTGGGTGAGCATCTTAAAGGTGATTCTCGCCTCGACGGGGAGCCAGTGGAGTGTGCGCAGGTGCTGGGAGATGTGGCAGTGTTTTGGCAGGTTGAGGACCAGTCTTGCGGCGGCGTTCTGGATGTTCTGTAGCTTGCGGATGAGGTTTTTGTTTATTCCGGCGTAGAGTGCGTTGCCGTAGTCGAGTCTGCTGGTGACCAGGGAGTGAGTGACTGTCTTTCGGTGTTCGAGGGGGATCCATTTGAAGGTCTTACGAAGGAGGCGGAGGGTGTGGAAGCAGGAAGATGAGACAGAGTTGATCTGGCGGTCCATTTTGAGCTCGGAGTCCAGGATGATTCCCAGGTTGCGTGCGTGGTCTGTGGGGGTTGGCGGATTTCCGAGGGCGGTGGGCCACCAGGTGTCACTCCAGGCGTCGGGGTTTGGGCCCATGATGAGTACTTCTGTTTTGTTGGTGTTTAATTGTAGGCAGCTGTTTTTCATCCATTTGGCGACGGCTTCCATGCCTTCTCGAAAGTTGCGTCTGGCGGTGTTGGGCTCGTTGGATAGGGAGAGGATGAGCTGGGTGTCGTCTGCATATGACACGATGTTGAGTCCGTAGGTTCTGACGATGAGGGCAAGTGGAGCCATGTAGACGTTGAAGAGCGTCGGGCTGAGGGAGGAGCCCTGGGGGACTCCGCAGGTGATAGGTGTGGGGTCCGAGAGGAAAGGGGGGAGTCTGACCCGCTGCGTCCTGCTGGAGAGGAAGGAGCAGATCCAGTCGAGGGCCTTGT
Organism: Lissotriton helveticus; assembly: GCF_964261635.1. Lineage (NCBI taxonomy): Eukaryota > Metazoa > Chordata > Amphibia > Caudata > Salamandridae > Lissotriton > Lissotriton helveticus. Next base: position 356,637,482 of record NC_136061.1, on the reverse strand, counting down.
CCTGGATTCCTGCATCGTAGAGTCTGCGTATTAGGGTGCGGTGGGAGACTGTGTCGAACGCCGCTGATAGGTCGAGGAGGATGAGGGCTACTGTTTCTCCTTTGTTCAGTAAGGTGCGGATGTCGTCTGTTGCGGCGAGTAGGGCGGTTTCTGTACGGTGGTTTTTTCTGAAGCCGGATTGGGAGGAGTCGAGGATGTTGTGTTCTTCAATGAATGTGGCGAGTTGGCTGTTGATGGCTTTCTCGATGACTTTCGCTGGGAACGGGAGCAGGGAGATGGGTCTGTAGTTTTTGAGGTCGGTGGGGTCCGCTGAGGGTTTCTTTAGGAGGGGGTTGACCTCGGCGTGTTTCCAGTCGTCGGGGAATGAGGCGGTCGGCAGGGAGCGGTTGATGGTTTGGCGGAGCATGGGTGCGATGGTGTTGGCGGCTCTGTTGAAGATGTGGTGGGGGCAGTGGTCCGTGGGGGCCCCTGAGTGGATTGACTTCATTGTCTTCAGTGTGTCTTCGGTGGTGAGGGCTGTCCAGTCATCAATCGCTGGTTTCCGGGTGTCGGGGGTGGTTGGTGAGGGTTCAGTGTGTTGGTTGTCTTCGTCAAAGTTGTAGTAGATGCTCTTGATTTTGTGGTGGAAAAAGATGCTGAGTTTGTCGCAGAGGTCTTGTGAGGGAGGGATGTCGGTAGACTCGCTGGTGGGTTGGGCGAACTCCTTGATGATGCTGAAGAGTTCGTTGCTGTTGTGTGCGTGGGTGGAGATTCTGTCTTCAATCGTTTTTTTCCTCGTTTCTCTGATGAGTTGATGGTGGGCGTTGGTGGCGGCTCTGAAGTTGTTGTGGGCTTCTGTGGATTTGGTGTTTCTCCAGGCCTTTTCGAGGCGACGGCATGTGCGCCTGGACTCTCGAAGTTCGGTGGTAAACCATCTGGCTTTCTTGGCACGGGTATTGTTGTTTTTCTTGAGGGGGGCTATGGTGTTGGTGCTGTCCGAGATCCATCTATGCAGGGTTCGGGCTGCGGTGTTGGGGTCGTCGTTTTCCGCGATGGTTGGGGTGGAGTTGTTGAGTGAGGAGGTGAGCTGGTCATCTGTGATTTTGGTCCAGTTTCTTTGTGGAAGCAGGTGCTGGTGTCTGTGGATGGTGGGTGTTCTGAAGGTGAAGTGGACGCAACGATGGTCGGTCCATGGGAGTTCGGTGGTGTGGCTGAAGGTGATGGAGTTTCCTGTAGTGAAGAGGGGGTCGAGGGTGTGTCCTGCTGAGTGCGTGGGCTCGGTCACGATCTGGCGGAGTCCAATGTTGTGGAGGTTGTCCAGGAGGGATGTGGTGTTGGGGTCCAGTTGATTGTCGAGGTGGAAGTTGAGGTCTCCCAGCAGGGTGTAGTTGGTGGATGCGATGGCCTGAGGGGAGATAATGTACGTGATGGAGTTGGCGAAGGGTCCGCGGGGTCCAGGGGGTCGGTAGATGAGGGTTCCTCGGAGGGCTGCGGTGGGGCTGGCCAGTATCTTGAAGTGAAGGTGTTCCATCAGTTCTGTGGACTCGTCAGGGAGTGTGCTCAGGCGGAGGCTGGATTTGTGGACAATGGCGATTCCTCCTCCTGGGTGGATGGGACGGTCCTTCCTGGAGATCTTGTATCCTTGGGGGATGGCGATGGCGATGTCCGGTCCCGAGGTGGTGTTGGTCCAGGTTTCGGTGAAGAATGCTACGTCTGGGGTTGTGCTGTCGAGGAGGTCCCAGATTTCTGTGGCGTGTTTGTGGAGGGATCGGACGTTGAGGAGGATGCATTGCAGGGTCTTCGGTTCGGTTGTGTTCTTGTGGGCGGGTTGTGCTGGATCCGTGTTCTTGGCGGTGCTGCAGGTGTGCCGGCAGCGGTGACAGCTGAAGGGTCCATGGGTGTCGGCTGGTGATGCTAGCTTGCAGTTGTTGTTGCAGCCTGGGTTGAGTGCGTGGAGTGCTGCTGGGTCGTAGCGTTGGAGGGGCGGAGGTCCAGGGTTCCTGGTGCTGGTCGCGGACGGGTCACAGACGGGCGCAGACGTGCTTGCCTTTGACGCGCCTTCGGTGCACCAGCGGCCGCTGCGCGGCCGCGCAGTGGCCGCCATTAAGTAGGGGTCGGGAGGGCTGGGAGGCGGGAGCGGGGAGGGGAGCTGGATTGGGCCGGTCGTGCTGGGGGAGGGAGGGGCCGCGGGGGCAGCAGCGGCGGGGACAGGTAAAGGGAGGAAAGAAGGGATAAAGAAAAAAGGGAAAATAAGCAGAAATAAGGCACAAAAGAGCAGAGATGCAGAAAAGAGCAGAAAGGTGAAAGATAGAAAGGGTAAAAAAACGAGTGAAAACGAGTGAAGGAGCAGAGGGAGAGAAAGGGAAAATGGGCAGAAATAAGGCACAAAAGAGCAGAGGTGCAGAAAGGTGAAAGATAGAAAGGGGAAAAAAACGAGTGAAAACGAGTGAAGGAGCAGAGGGAGAGAAAGGGAAATGGGCAGAAATAAGGCGCAAAAGAGCAGAGGTGCAGAAAGGTGAAAGATAGAAAGGGGAGAAAAACGAGTGAAGGAGCAGAAAGAAAGAAAGGAGACAGAGGTCCACTGGCCCACCAGGGATGAGGCCCAGGGAAACCTGCGGGTGGAGGAGGGCCTCGATCACCAACACTCAAGAGTGCAGGGGCAGGGGCACCTCACTTAATGGTGGAGCTGCGAGGGTGGGAGAGCAATTTCACTGACAATGAGTCAGTGGTCTTGCTCGCCTGTCCCCGCAGTGGCCGCCATTAAGTAGGGGTCGGGAGGGCTGGACAGCTGGGAGGCGGGAGCGGGGAGGGGAGCTGGATTGGGCCGGTCGTGCTGGGGGAGGGAGGGGCCGCGGGGGCAGCAGCGGCGGGGAAAGGTAAAGGGAGGAAAGAAGGGATAAAGAAAAAAGGGAAAATAAGCAGAAATAAGGCACAAAAGAGCAGAGATGCAGGAAAGAGCAGAAAGGTGAAAGATAGAAAGGGTAAAAAAACGAGTGAAGGAGCAGAGGGAGAGAAAGGGAAAATGGGCAGAAATAAGGCACAAAAGAGCAGAGGTGCAGAAAGGTGAAAGATAGAAAGGGGAAAAAAACGAGTGAAAACGAGTGAAGGAGCAGAGGGAGAGAAAGGGAAATGGGCAGAAATAAGGCGCAAAAGAGCAGAGGTGCAGAAAGGTGAAAGATAGAAAGGGGAGAAAAACGAGTGAAGGAGCAGAAAGAAAGAAAGGAGACAAAGGTCCACTGGCCCACCAGGGATGAGGCGCAGGGAAACCTGCGGGTGGAGGAGGGCCTCGATCACCAACACTCAAGAGTGCAGGGGCAGGGGCACCTCACTTAATGGTGGAGCTGTGAGGGTGGGAGAGCAATTTCACTGACAATGAGTCAGTGGTCTTGCTCGCCTGTCCCCGCAGTGGCCGCCATTAAGTAGGGGTCGGGAGGGCTGGACAGCTGGGAGGCGGGAGCGGGGAGGGGAGCTGGATTGGGCCGGTCGTGCTGGGGGAGGGAGGGGCCGCGGGGGCAGCAGCGGCGGGGAAAGGTAAAGGGAGGAAAGAAGGGATAAAGAAAAAAGGGAAAATAAGCAGAAATAAGGCACAAAAGAGCAGAGCTGCAGAAAAGAGCAGAAAGGTGAAAGATAGAAAGGGTAAAAAAACGAGTGAAAACGAGTGAAGGAGCAGAGGGAGAGAAAGGGAAAATGGGCAGAAATAAGGCACAAAAGAGCAGAGGTGCAGAAAGGTGAAAGATAGAAAGGGGAAAAAAACGAGTGAAAACGAGTGAAGGAGCAGAGGGAGAGAAAGGGAAATGGGCAGAAATAAGGCGCAAAAGAGCAGAGGTGCAGAAAGGTGAAAGATAGAAAGGGGAGAAAAACGAGTGAAGGAGCAGAAAGAAAGAAAGGAGACAGAGGTCCACTGCCCACCAGGGATGAGGCGCAGGGAAACCTGCGGGTGGAGGAGGGCCTCGATCACCAACACTCAAGAGTGCAGGGGCAGGGGCACCTCACTTAATGGTGGAGCTGCGAGGGTGGGAGAGCAATTTCACTGACAATGAGTCAGTGGTCTTGCTCGCCTGTCCCCGCAGTGGCCGCCATTAAGTAGGGGTCGGGAGGGCTGGACAGCTGGGAGGCGGGAGCGGGGAGGGGAGCTGGATTGGGCCGGTCGTGCTGGGGGAGGGAGGGGCCGCGGGGGCAGCAGCGGCGGGGAAAGGTAAAGGGAGGAAAGAAGGGATAAAGAAAAAAGGGAAAATAAGCAGAAATAAGGCACAAAAGAGCAGAGATGCAGAAACGAGCAGAAAGGTGAAAGATAGAAAGGGTAAAAAAACGAGTGAAAACGAGTGAAGGAGCAGAGGGAGAGAAAGGGAAAATGGGCAGAAATAAGGCACAAAAGAACAGAGGTGCAGAAAGGTGAAAGATAGAAAGGGGAAAAAAACGAGTGAAAACGAGTGAAGGAGCAGAGGGAGAGAAAGGGAAATGGGCAGAAATAAGGCGCAAAAGAGCAGAGGTGCAGAAAGGTGAAAGATAGAAAGGGGAGAAAAACGAGTGAAGGAGCAGAAAGAAAGAAAGGAGACAGAGGTCCACTGGCCCACCAGGGATGAGGCGCAGGGAAACCTGCGGGTGGAGGAGGGCCTCGATCACCAACACTCAAGAGTGCAGGGGCAGGGGCACCTCACTTAATGGTGGAGCTGCGAGGGTGGGAGAGCAATTTCACTGACAATGAGTCAGTGGTCTTGCTCGCCTGTCCCCGCAGTGGCCGCCATTAAGTAGGGGTCGGGAGGGCTGGACAGCTGGGAGGCGGGAGCGGGGAGGGGAGCTGGATTGGGCCGGTCGTGCTGGGGGAGGGAGGGGCCGCGGGGGCAGCAGCGGCGGGGAAAGGTAAAGGGAGGAAAGAAGGGATAAAGAAAAAAGGGAAAATAAGCAGAAATAAGGCACAAAAGAGCAGAGATGCAGAAAAGAGCAGAAAGGTGAAAGATAGAAAGGGTAAAAAAACGAGTGAAAACGAGTGAAGGAGCAGAGGGAGAGAAAGGGAAAATGGGCAGAAATAAGGCACAAAAGAGCAGAGGTGCAGAAAGGTGAAAGATAGAAAGGGGGAAAAAACGAGTGAAAACGAGTGAAGGAGCAGAGGGAGAGAAAGGGAAATGGGCAGAAATAAGGCGCAAAAGAGCAGAGGTGCAGAAAGGTGAAAGATAGAAAGGGGAGAAAAACGAGTGAAGGAGCAGAAAGAAAGAAAGGAGACAGAGGTCCACTGGCCCACCAGGGATGAGGCGCAGGGAAACCTGCGGGTGGAGGAGGGCCTCGATCACCAACACTCAAGAGTGCAGGGGCAGGGGCACCTCACTTAATGGTGGAGCTGCGAGGGTGGGAGAGCAATTTCACTGACAATGAGTCAGTGGTCTTGCTCGCCTGTCCCCGCAGTGGCCGCCATTAAGTAGGGGTCGGGAGGGCTGGACAGCTGGGAGGCGGGCTGGATTGGGCCGGTCGTGCTGGGGGAGGGAGGGGCCGCGGGGGCAGCAGCGGCGGGGAAAGGTAAAGGGAGGAAAGAAGGGATAAAGAAAAAAGGGAAAATAAGCAGAAATAAGGCACAAAAGAGCAGAGATGCAGAAAAGAGCAGAAAGGTGAAAGATAGAAAGGGTAAAAAAACGAGTGAAAACGAGTGAAGGAGCAGAGGGAGAGAAAGGGAAAATGGGCAGAAATAAGGCACAAAAGAGCAGAGGTGCAGAAAGGTGAAAGATAGAAAGGGGAAAAAAACGAGTGAAAACGAGTGAAGGAGCAGAGGGAGAGAAAGGGAAACTGGGCAGAAATAAGGCACAAAAGAGCAGAGGTGCAGAAAGGTGAAAGATAGAAAGGGGAAAAAAACGAGTGAAGGAGCAGAGGGAGAGAAAGGGAAATGGGCAGAAATAAGGCACAAAAGAGCAGAGGTGCAGAAAGGTGAAAGATAGAAAGGGGAGAAAAACGAGTGAAGGAGCAGAAAGAAAGAAAGGAGACAGAGGTCCACTGGCCCACCAGGGATGAGGCGCAGGGAAACCTGCGGGTGGAGGAGGGCCTCGATCACCAACACTCAAGAGTGCAGATGCAGGGGCACCTCACTTAATGGTGGAGCTGCGAGGGTGGGAGGGCAATTTCACTGACAATGAGTCAGTGGTCTTGCTCGCCTGTCCCCGCAGTGGCCGCCATTAAGTAGGGGTCGGGGAGGGCTGGACAGCTGGGAGGCGGGAGCGGGGAGGGGAGCTGGATTGGGCCAGTCGTGCTGGGGGGGGAGGGGCCGCGGGGAAAGGTAAAGGCAGGAAAGAAGGGATAAAGAAAAAAGGGAAAATAAGCAGAAATAAGGCACAAAAGAGCAGAGATGCGGAAAAGAGCAGAAAGGTGAAAGATAGAAAGGGTAAAAAAACGAGTGAAAACGAGTGAAGGAGCAGAGGGAGAGAAAGGGAAAATGGGCAGAAATAAGGCACAAAAGAGCAGAGGTGCAGAAAGGTGAAAGATAGAAAGGGGAAAAAAACGATTGAAAACGAGTGAAGGAGCAGAGGGAGAGAAAGGGAAATGGGCAGAAATAAGGCGCAAAAGAGCAGAGGTGCAGAAAGGTGAAAGATCGAAAGGGGAGAACAAGTATTGAAAATGCAATAGGTCTCGCAATAGAAGAGTTTGACATTTTTCGTTTTGCAAATGGATGAGTGACACCTATAGCATTTGGAATGCAACATGTTTTGTATTTACGTGACTTATATGGCAGCTCTGGTGGTTATGCTACATCTCTAGATAGTTTTATCTTTCGCAAATGTGACACCTATTGTAACACAATATGTGTTGTGAGGGTGAGTGAGGGTGAGGGGTTGAGGGTGAGGGGTTGAGGGTGAGGGGTTGAGGGTGAGTGAGGGTGAGGGTGAGGGGGTGAGGGGTTGAGGGTGAGGTGTTGAGGGTGAGTGAGGGTGAGGGGTTTAGGGTGAGTGAGGGTGAGGGTGAGTGAGTGTGAGGGGTTGAGGGTGAGTGAGGGTGAGGGGTTGAGGGTGAGTGAGGGTGAGGCTGAGGGGTTGAGGGTGAGTGAGGGTGAGTGAGAGTGAGGGTGAGTGAGGGGTTGAGGGTGAAGGGTTGAGGGTGGGTGAGGGTGAGGGTTTGAGGGTGAGTGAGGGTGAGGGTGAGGGTGAGTGTGGGTGAGGGTGAGTGAGGGTGAGGGTGAGTGAGGGTGAGTGAGGGTGAGGGTGAGTGAGGGTGAGGGTGAGTGAGGGTGAGGGGTTTAGGGTGAGTGAGGGTGAGTGAGGGTGAGGGGTTGAGGGTGAGTGAGGTTGAGGGTGAGTGAGGGGTTGAGGGTGAGTGAGGGTGAGGGTGGGTGGGGGTGGGTGAGGGTGGGTGAGGGTGAGGGGTTGAGGGTGAGGGTGAGTGAGTGTGAGGGGTTGAGGGTGAGTGAGGGTGAGGGTGAGTGAGGGGTTGAGGGTGAGTGAGGGTGAGGGTGGGGGTGGGTGAGGGTGGGTGAGGGTGAGGGGTTGAGGGTGAGTGAGAGTGAGGGTGAGTGAGGGGTTGAGGGTGAAGGATTGAGGGTGGGTGAGGGTGAGGGGTTGAGGGTGGGTGAGGGTGAGTGTGGGTGAGGGTGAGTGAGGGTGAGGGTGAGTGAGGGTGAGGGTGAGTGAGGGTGAGTGAGGGTGAGGGGTTTAGGGTGAGTGAGGGTGAGTGAGGGTGAGGGGTTGAGGGTGAGGGGTTGAGGGTGAGTGAGGGTGAGGGTGAGGGGTTGAGGGTGAGTGAGGGTGAGGGTGGGTGGGGGTGGGTGAGGGTGGGTGAGGGTGAGGGGTTGAGGGTGAGTGAGGGTGAGGGTGAGTGAGGGTGAGTGAGGGTGAGTGAGGGTGAGGGTGAGGGTGAGTGAGGGTGAGGGTGAGTGAGGGTGAGGGGTTGAGGGTGTACTCTAAACAGCAATACATTGATCAAATCGTGTGTTCGACTAGTGCATGGTTTATCCACAGGAAAACAGAGCAAATCTTTGTAAATTACCAATGTGATGCACTTCCTATCGGAACATGTTATTTAGCTAAAGTAGATTCGAAGCTCGATTCGTTTTAGGGCATTTTTTTTTCTACATTTGGTCACACATCGATTCACTTGAGCAAGACTATTTGCCACAAAGCAAGGAGGAGGCACTTCGTTCATAAAGAATGAATCTGGTTTTGAACCAACTTCGAGGTTTGAACTGTTTTTAGCAATGGAAGTTGCTTGAAGAATGGACCGCAAATGAATTTAACTCATTCCTCTAACGCCCTACATGTTTCATTTTAGTCTAAATTCATCGCCCAATCATGAAAAACACATTTGAACATTCTTACTGTTATCAGAATACTAATGCAAGATTTATTAATTTAGTGCACGGTTTAGCATACACTGCTGTGATCGGCCAAGGATTTAGTTAGATTAGGCGACACGGCGGGCAGGGTAGGGGGCGGAGCGGGTAAAAAAAAAAACAAGACGGAGGGAAAGGCAGATAAGGGGAGGGGGGAGGAGAAATGCGACACGGCGGAATCTGTAAAGGGAGTTTCGCAAAGATCCACACCATGCTTTTACTGTGGCTTGATAAACGGGTGAATTTGAGAAAAGGCTTCAGGGAAAGGTGGTGTGCGCGCTGTGTAGAAGCATCGGGAACTTATCAGCTGTATTTACTGAATTGTTAACCCCTTCCAACCATTTTTCCCATTTCATGCGAGCTATCGCTGTGGTTGTTTGCGGAGACACTGTGTGGAAAAAAAGACAATATTGGCTGTGAATTAAAGCCATTTCTGAGCGCTGTTGCAGCAGCTTCCAGCATGTGGAAAAAAAAGACAGGCGACTCACACGGTCATTTTAAATGTTATTGATTACAGCCTGTCGAAATGGCTGTAATTGGGAGGCTGGCAATGTCAGACAGCCCGGCAACCAAGCACTGAGACGAGCGCTTATAAAAAAGGCCTGCCTTCGCGCATGTATGCAGACTTGACATTTGTCACGGTTTTCACGATGATGACAAAAAGACCTGCAAAAGGAATGTACTCTAAACAGCAATACATTGATCAAATCGTGTGTTCGACTAGTGCATGGTTTATCCACAGGAAAACAGAGCAAATCTTTGTAAATTACCAATGTGATGCACTTCCTATCGGAACATGTTTTTAAGCTAAAGTAGAGTCGCGGGTAAAAAAAACAAGACGGAGGGCATTGCTGTGGGGAGGGGGTGGAGGAGAAATGCACACGGCGGGCAGGGGAGGGGGCGGAGCGGGGAGAGCGGCATGTGGGTGTGAAGAAGCCGGGCCTTTGAAGTGAAGCTAAGCTTCACTTCAAAAGGTGTCGGAGGAATGCGGCTGAGCGAACAGACGGCGATTGCGGCTGAGGGAACTGATGTGCACGCGCTTTTAAGCTCAATGCACATGCGCATTGAGCTTAAAAGTCACGGGCACTGCAAGGAATCGCCACGATTCCTTGCTTCTTAGTTAAAGGTTGTTTAAGCCGCAATAGGCTCGCAAGCTCGATGCGCATGCGCATCGACAGGCGAGACCTAAAAACGAGTGAAGGAGCAGAAAGAAAGAAAGGAGACAGAGGTCCACTGGACCACCAGGGATGAGGCGCAGGGAAACCTGCGGGTGGAGGAGGGCCTCGATCACCAACACTCAAGAGTGCAGGGGCAGGGGCACCTCACTTAATGGTGGAGCTGCGAGGGTGGGAGAGCAATTTCACTGACAATGAGTCAGTGGTCTTGCTCGCCTGTCCCCGCAGTGGCCGCCATTAAGTAGGGGTCGGGAAGGGCTGGACAGCTGGGAGGCGGGAGCGGGGAGGGGAGCTGGATTGGGCCGGTCGTGCTGGGGGGGAGGGGCCGCGGGGGCAGCAGCGGCGGGGAAAGGTAAAGGGAGGAAAGAAGGGATAAAGAAAAAAGGGAAAATAAGCAGAAATAAGGCACAAAAGAGCAGAGATGCAGAAAAGAGCAGAAAGGTGAAAGAAAGGGTAAAAAAACGAGTGAAAACGAGTGAAGGAGCAGAGGGAGAGAAAGGGAAAATGGGCAGAAATAAGGCACAAAAGAGCAGAGGTGCAGAAAGGTGAAAGATATAAAGGTGAAAAAAACGAGTGAAAACGAGTGAAGGAGCAGAGGGAGAGAAAGGGAAATGGGCAGAAATAAGGCGCAAAAGAGCAGAGGTGCAGAAAGGTGAAAGATAGAAAGGGAAGAAAAACGAGTGAAGGAGCAGAAAGAAAGAAAGGAGACAGAGGTCCACTGGACCACCAGGGATGAGGCGCAGGGAAGCCTGCGGGTGGAGGAGGGCCTCGATCACCAGCACTCAAGAGTGCAGGGGCAGGGGCACCTCACTTAATGGTGGAGCTGCGAGGGTGGACGAGCAATTTCACTGACAATGAGTCAGTGGTCTTGCTCTGAGTGATGTGGTGGTGTCCCTGAGTGATGTGGTGGTGTCCCTGAGTGATGTGGTGGTGTCCCTGAGTGATGTGGTGGTGTCCCTGAGTGATGTGTGTTGGTTTCCCTGAGTGATGTGGTGGTGTCCCTGAGTGATGTGTGGTGGTGCGTCTGAGTGATGTGTGGTGGTGCGTCTGAGTGATGTGGTGGTGTCCCTGAGTGATGTGTGGTGGTGCGTCTGAGTGATGTGGTGGTGTCTCTGAGTGATGTGTGTTTGTGTCCCTGAGTGTTGTGTGTGGATGTCCCTGAGTGCTGTGTGTGGATGTCCCTGAGTGCTGTGTGTGGATGTCCCTGAGTGCTGTGTGTGGATGTCCCTGAGTGCTGTGTGTGGATATCCCTGAGTGATGTGTGTGGTTGTCAATGAGTGATGTGATGTGATGTGTTGGTGTCCCTGAGTGATGTGGCGGTGTCCCTGAGTGATGTGGCGGTGTCCCTGAGTGATGTGGTGGTGTCCCTGAGTGATGTGGTGGTGTCCCTGAGTGATGTGGTGGTGTCTCTGAGTGATGTGGTGGTGTCTCTGAGTGATGTGGTGGTGTCTCTGAGTGATGTGGTGGTGTCTCTGAGTGATGTGGTGGTGTCTCTGAGTGATGTGGTGGTGTCTCTGAGTGATGTGTGGTGGTGTCCCTGAGTGGTGTGTGGTGGTGTCCCCGAGTGCTGTGTGTGGATGTCCCAGAGTGCTGTGTGTGGATGTCCCCAAGTGCTGTGTGGGGATGTCCATGAGGGCTGTGTGGGGATATACCTGAGGGCTGTGTGGGGATATACCTGAGTGATGTGTGTGGTTGTCCATGAGTGATGTGTTGGTGTCTCTGAGTGATGTGGTGGTGTCCCTTATTGATGCGTGGGGGTGTCCCTAAGTAGTGTGCCGGTGTCCATGAGTGAGGTTAGGGTGTGCCTAAGTAATGTGGTGTTGGCCATGAGTGTTGCCCCAGAGTGATGTTTGTTGAGAAAGTGATTTGTAAAAGGTGACTGTGAATGTGAGCATGTTTACATAAACAAGTAGAAACTATTCTTGTTGCGTAAATTACAACTTTTTAAAAAACGTATTGTAAGTAAACAAATGTAAAGCACCTGCAAAATGCTAGCATAGCAAAACATAAGAAAGACTATTTGTCCGTAAATTATGGGGCACAGAAGTAAATGTAAAAGGCGGAATACGTGGTCAGATAGGAGCCAGTGAGAACGCGCGGCGAAGCTAAAAGTAAAGTCGAGCGACCATATGGACAGGGAGGGGATGGGCTGCTTGCAACTCGAGCGAGCATAGGGAGGAGGGTGTGGTCTGCCTACTAAGTGTCATGCGTGTGGCAACAGAGAGAGAGCGTGTCGCGCGCCCCGCCGAAAGGATGCAGGATTAAAGGAGGAGTAATGTTTAGTTATTGCTCTCCTGGCTCCGCTGGCCTGTTTACTTGTAACACTTGTTAATTGGCCCATTGTAAGGGAACAGCGTGGAAGTGGCGCTCTCGGCATGCCTGTACCCTAAAGCCCACTTCGTGTTTCATTTACTTATAAGAAAAAACTAGACTTAAAAAGAAGCTAGATCTTCGGTTTGAGTCCCAGAAAATGTGAAATTACAAACTGGTTACACAGATTACTGAGACTGGAAGGATAAATATAGCTGATGTGTGAAATCTTCAGTCGGTCTTGGGCTTTAAACCAACTATGCTTGGCATGATCGATTTTTCTGCCTATAAGTAGTGTTAAAAACAAAACTACAAGTCCCAGAATGAAAAGTTGTGGTCGCTAAAAACTAGGACTGGAGAAATGAATAACCCTAGCGGTTGTGTGCTTATGCTCCTCTGCTTCTCCTATCTCTATAGGAGGGGCTTATAGTGGCCTCTTGTGCCCATGTTCTTGTGTGGCCAACCGACCCTCTGCTATTGATGGTGCACTCGCTTCTAGTGCTTAGCTTCGCTCATTCTGAATAGAAACCTACAAGTCCCAGCATGCTTCGCGTTGGCGAAAAATATAGCAGACATGGCTGGAGGCGCCCCGGTGACATGGGGCTGTCAAAAGCTTGGCACACCGTCTTCATAGATTTCTATAGTGTCTACATATGAAACGCCCTCAGGCACTGGAGTCCAACACGTGATTGTGAACAACACTGGGCTTTCAGTCGATTTCCACACGAAAACCCTCTAGCACAGGAAAGACCAGATCACTTGTGTGCACAAGGAAATCACTTGAGGTTGTAGAAGGAACTCGCGAGGCAAGAGTTGTGTAGAAGGGGCCTGGGGAGGAAGAAAGAATGAAAAGAGGGTGGACAGAAGAAAGATTTATTTATTTATTTATTTATTTTTGCAATTTGTTTAGCGCGCAAATACCTGGAGGTGTCTCGGCGCTATAAAGATCAGAAACTGCACAAACTAAAGCATCTATTGTGTAAACAACCAGGTCTTAAATTGTTTCCTAAAACTAGATAACGTAGGGCAGATCTTAATACACAGAGGGAGTGAGTTCCACAGTCTGGCAGTAGCCACTATGAAGCGTCTGTCACCCCAGTTGATGAAAGGAGAGAAGATATGATAACGCCTACCGGAATGAAATGAGACTGGGAGTTAGGTTTAGGGGAGTGTGGATGGAAAGAGAAAAAAAATGAAAGGAAATGATGCAAAACGAGGGGCGACTAGAGAAAAGGTCATGGAAATAAAACAGAGAGGAAAAGGGACAGAGAAGAGGGGAATCAAATGGAACGCAGATACACTAAAGAAAGAAATTAAAGAGAAGAGGCAATACGTGAAGGAGACTAATGGGAAGAATGCTTGATGAGGTGTGGTGAGAAGAGAAAACGGAAGAGAAAGAAAAAAGGGTACTGAAGTTGGGTGGGGTGAGAAACGAGGTGAAAGCAGATGAATTTACATCCGTCTCTTCAATCCAAAAACGTCAGTCAGGCTGTAAAGTAATGCAACGGGCAAAACGTAGCACCAAATGACTGCAAATGAATTTTATCTACCGGCCGCTGTCTAACGAGGTATCTGTGTCCCAGGGAGCCGGCGGTATGTCTCTGGCAATATGTGCGTGCTGAGAGCTGCATGCTTTGTGCTCGGTTGCAGGCAGCATTTTCTCTCATTGTTTCGGATATCCTCTTGCATCTGTGGCGCATGGAATGCATTCATACTGACAGACTTCCTATTGTTTCGCCCCTCTGGAGCTTTGTTGGCGAAAGGCTGCATCACAGCCCCTGATAATTATATTGCTTAATTAATCAAGGCGAAACAAAAATTGTGAATGTTTGCGTGGTTGCCAAGTGCGGGAGATAAAAAATGAAAACAATACATGCTGGAGCATTGTAACAAAAGTAGCAGCTATCTGATCAGAAATTCTTACATAATTAAGCCATTAATGCTAAATCGCTCACGTTAACATTGCTCCAGGTGTCTCTACTTCAATGCATACAAAACAAGGCGCGCGCATTCACAAGCACGGCAGATGAAGATTCAGACGCGCGCCTTGAGCTGTCTACGTTACAAGCTCACGGGCGCGACCCAATCCGAAGTCACGCGTCCACCGTGCTATGTCAGAGGCTCGCGCTCCTGCCAGGCTGGTATCGGCGACCGGGGCTGGACATGTAGCCGCTCCCTCCTGCCATGATGCCGCCACTCCCTCCTGCCATGATGCCGCCGCTCCCTCCTGCCATGATGCCGCCGCTCCCTCCTTCCATGATGCCGCCGCTCCCTCCTGCCATGATGCCGCCGCTGCTCTTCGACCCCCGGCTGCTGCTTGACTGATGCTGCCCCCGGCTGCTGAGCCTGAACACGGTGTCCTTCCGGCGCATCGAGGTGGTGGTGGGGAGCGACGAGTGCTGCAGCCGCCAGCTGGGCAAGGGTGTGTGTGTGCGCGGCGGCGGCGGGGGGGGTGTTCTCTATGTGTGTGTGTGTGTGTGTGTGTGCGCGGCGGCGGGGGGCGTTCTGTATGTGTGTGTGTGTGTGCGTGCGTGTGTGTCTGCTTGCTTACAAGGAGCCATGGGAGACAGGAAGCGCGCGCGACCTGATCCGTTTACGCGCCCGTTCACATCTCTTGTCTCCTGTCTCCCTTGGCTCCTTGAAAGCAAAACTGATTGCAATAGAGTCTGGCAGCGACGATCGCTTTGCGATCCGTTCGCAAGTGCGAGACCTAATAATACAGAAAAAGACTAGTGAATATGGTGATTCAGGCATTTCAAATAGAATACTGCAGCCCAGAGTATTTACCAGTGGCTGATTATTAATTTAAGCATTCAATCCGTTACTTTTTTGTATACTTTAGTGTGTCACCCTAAGTGGGACGGGTATGCCCAGATGTGGGTCCCTTGCACACTGTGTCCCTGAAACCAAGCTATACCTGGCAGAGGAGCTCTAACATGGGTGAAATCAGTCCTAGGTTGCTTGTTTTCCGGTTCATGGAGGACCTGGCCAGGCAGTTTCAGCTGGACTGTTCCCCTTGGAGTAAGGTCAAGACTGATTTGCATATGGCTGGGTTCAAACTAAGGTGGCATGGTGTGCAAAATAACAATGGATTGGGATGCGGCAGTTGGGAGGGGCTGTGGCGGCCTCGGGCTCTTCCTGTAGCCCCATGGCCACTAATTGCAGTGCGTGTCCCAGGTGGACACCGGGGCACCCATGTAGCTCTGGCCCCAAGGGATGGGGTACCCGGGGAAGCGTCATGGGCCGGCAAGGGGGGGGGCATCCGCATACCTCCCAAAAAGAATATATTATGCCAGGCACTGGCCCACCCCAGGTTTTTGTTTCTTTTAAAGGGCGGGAGCTAGCTTTTAAAATTATTTTACCAAGAATCCTCCCGTAACCTCTTGGTAAATAAAAAAATATATATGTTTTTCCCTGAGGAGGGCAGAGTATCCCTACCCTGCCCCATGTATGTGTGTTTTAATGCTCATTTTCAGGATAGAAGACTGAGTCCCAGAGTCCTAAATGGCTGTTATCACATCTTTGTTGCTGTGTTGGCAGCCAGTCAGATATTATCTAAAGATCTGCGGATCCTCTGCGGGGTGATGTATACTTACACGTTGGACCTTAATTTCTAAAATAAACTACTGAACACATACACACCAAGTCACAATATGCCCGCTCTCTGGACAAAGATCTAGCTGTCTGCCATTGGTGTAATTCTATTTTGGCTATAGTTGTATCTAATTTTCTTATGGAAAATTGTATGGGAAAAACAAGGTTTTTTTTGGAGCCCATCATTTTCTCGGCCCCCACTTGATAGATCACTCTAAAACTTTGCAGGAAGGTACTGAGTTGGGCAAACTTTTTTGGGTGGGAAATTTTCGTCAATATTCATCAAATGGTCCCAAAGTTAACAAACCAAAAAATGCTTTCCCTATGGAAACATTCGAAGTATAACTACTCTAATAGGCGCATATATATATATATATATATATATATATATATATATATATATATATATATAAATATAATCGATATAGATATTCACTAACAAGCATTGCAAAAGCCAAATAGGTCTTGCAAAAGGCATTGGCTGACCCTAAGGACCTCAAGAACTTCCGGCCCATCTCCCTGCTCCTGTTCCCGGCGAAGGTCATCGAAAAGACCGCCCACAGACAACTGACATGCTACCTCGAGGAGAACAGCATCCTGGACCCATCCCAGTCCGAGTTCCGCAGCAACCACAGCACCGAAACCGCCCTCATCGTCGCCACTGATGACATCAGGGCCCTGCTGGACAACGGCGAAACCACGGCCCTCATCCTCCTGGATCTCTCAGCCGCATTCGACACTGTCTGCCACTGCACCCTATGCATACGCCTCCACGACGCTGGGATCCGAGACAAGGCTCTGGACTGGACCACCTCCTATCTCTCCGGCAACACCCAGAGCATCCGCCTTCCCCCTTTCCGCTCCGAAGCCACCAAGATCATCTGCTGCGTACCCCAGGGCTCATCCCTCAGCCTGACATTGTTCAACATCTACATGGCACCACTCGCCCATGTCGACGACTGCACAAGCTCAACATCATCTCCTACGCTGACGACACCCAGCTGATCCTATCCCTCACCAAGGACCCCCTCACCACCAGAACCAACCTCCACGAAGGAATGAAAGCCGTCGCCGAGTGGATGAAGAACAACCGCCTGAAGCTAAACACGGACACAACAAAAGTCCTCCTCCTCGGCTCCATCCCCTCGGCCTGGGACGACTCCTGGTGGCCAACCGCACTGGGATAAGCACCAAAACCCACCGACCACGCTCGCAACCTGGGGTTCGTCCTCGACTCTACTCTCTCCATGACAAAGCAGGTCAACGCGGTCTCGTCCTCCTGCTTCAACACCCTCCGCATACTCTGCAAGATCTACAGGTGGATCCCCACCGAAACAAGAAGAAAGGTCACCCAGGCCCACGTCAGCAGCAGGTTGGACTAAGGAAACGCCCTTTACGCAGGAGCCTCGGCCAAACTCCTGAAATGACTACAACGCATCCAGTACGCCTCTGCACGCCTGATCCTCGACATTTCTTGCCGCAGCCACGTCACACCCCACCTGAGAGACCTGCACTGGCTCCCCGTCAACAAGAGGGTCACCTTCAAGCTCCTCACCCACACACACAAGGCACTCCATAACACCAGACCAGCATACCTCAACAGATTACTCACCTTGTACACCTCTCACCGCCAGCTCCGCTCTGCCGACCTCGCCCTCGCACCGTCCCCCGCATCCGAAGAGCGACCTCCGGCTGCAGATCGTTATCCCACCTCGCCGCCAAGACCTGGAACACCCTCCCCATCCTCCTACGGCAGACCCAGGACCTGCTCACGGGTGAGTAGCGCGCTTTACAAATGTTCTGATTGATTGATTGATTGGTTGATTGGCTTTGCCAATGTGTTTAGCTATGCTCTACTCCAGCATGGTTGAAGTTCAGTATGGCTAAAAGTTTGTGGTGTAGAGGAGTCTGGAGTGGAGTAGAGTATTGTAGACTGGAGTTGCATGAAGTGCCATAGAGTGGTATGGCATATAGTGTTGAGTGGAGTAGAGTGTCGTTGAGAGTGGCAAAGCGTGTAGTAGAGTAGAGTGGCGTAGAGTGGAGTAGAGTAGACTGGCATGGAGTCAATCAATCAATCAATCACAGAATTTGTAGAGCGCACTACTTACCTGTGAGGGTCTCAAGGCGCTGGGTGGGGGGAGGGGGGGCTGCTGCTACAGGTTGAACAGCCAGGTCTTGAGTAGCCTCCTGAAGGTCAGCAGGTCTTGGGTCTGTCGTAGGCTGAGTGGAAGGGAAGTGGAAGGGTGTTCCAGGTCTTGGCGGCGAGGTGGGAGAAGGATCAGCAACCTACGGTTCTTCGGATGCGCGGGACGGTGGCGAGGGAGAGGTCGGCGGAGCGGAGCTGGCGGTTGGGGACGTAGAAGAGGAGACTTCTGTTGAGGTAGGCTGGGCCGGTCTGGTGGAGTGCCTTGTGTGCGTGGATGAGGAGTTTGAAGGAGATTATTCTGTTGACTGAGTATCATAGAGTATGTTGCCATATAGTGTTATGGAGTGTTGAGTGGAGTAGAGTGTGGTTGAGTGGAGTGGCCCACAGTGGAGTAGTGTCATTGAGGGAATGGCGAATAGTGTCGTGGTAGAGCAGAGTGGCATGGGGTGGACTAGAGTGTCGTGGAGTGTCGTAAAGTGGAGCATCATGGAGTGATGTGAACTGTCGTAGAGTGGAGTGGCAAAGATTTAAGTAGAGTGTCGCAGAGTGGAGTGTCGCAGAATGGAGTGATGTAGAGTGGACTAAAGTGATATGGACTGTCATAGAGTGGAGTGGCAGAAAATTGAGTAGAGTTTGTGTGGCGTAGAGTGTTGCAGAGTTGAGTATCTCAGAGCGGAGAGTTGTGGATTGGAGTGTCATAGAGTAGTGTTTCGTAGTGCGGAGTGACTTAGAGTGGAGTGTACTGGAGTCTCATAGAGTGGGGAGTATCCTGGAGTCTCATAGAGTGAAGTGGAGTGCCATAGAGTGGAGTAGCATAGAGTAGAATGTTGTAGAGTGGGTTGTGATTGAGTGGTGTGGAGTGGAGTGGAGTGGAGTGGAGTGGAGTGGAGTGGAGTGGCGTGGAGAGGCGTAGAGTAGAGGTAAGTGGCGTAAAGTAGATTGGCGTTGAGTGGGGTAGCGTAGAGTGGAGTTACGTAGAGTGGAATGGTGTAGAGTTGAGTGGTGTGGAGTGAAGTAAAGTGGCGTGGAGTGTTGTAGAGTGGTGTAGCATAGAGTGGAATAGCTTAGAGTGGCGTTTGGTGTCATAGTGTAGAGTGTTATGGAGTGGCATGGGGTGGCACACAGTGGAGTAGAGTATAGTAGAATGGAGCGGCTTAGAGTAGAGTTGAACGTCGTAGAGTGGGGTGACATAGTGTGGAGTAGATTGTCATAAAGTGGAGTGGCGTAGAGTAAGTGGTAGTGCACTACCATTACAGACAACACTTTTTCAATAGAAATTACCATAACATTTGCACAGACATACAGTTTTACTGATAAAATAATACAGAGCACAAACAATAATGTGAAGAAATCGGCATCACCTGATCATATTAAAATATTTGATTCCACCACATGACAGAATAACAAAAATTGTACTTCATTTATGCTTTCTTGATTCTGATATATTCTGAAATATTTGTACAGTTTATTTACTGGAATTTATATTTTGTTGTGTGCTAGTAAAAACAGCATCCTACAGCCTTGCTTTTCACCCCCCTAATAACCCCAAAAGATTGTCACATAAATCCTCTCACTTTGCAGTCAGAGAAAGAAAGTAAACACCAACCTACCTGGGATGACAGAGCCTAACATTTGGCCTCTGTCGTTGAATGCACAGCCAATGTGACAAGACAAAAACATTCACTTTGAACTTCAGCATTGTTATTTTTGGGGTTCTTCAGCACCCCCCTACTACCAGCACCATTGGCATGGACGTCAAATTGAGAACGAGGAATGTTTAAGTTAAGATATTGGTAAAGATCACTGACAAAAATAAACAAGCTTGCAGATAGAACATTGTTTCTCAAAACTAATGCAAGAGTGATGAACTTGCATTGGCAGATATACGTAGAATCAGTCAAGCAAATAGATAGGAGGCAGGAAACCTTTTCAAAGAAATACAGCACGTTTACTGCTAGGAACTAGCATACAAGGGAGATAACTAAAAATACGTACTCTACTCTTATGAAGTGCCTCACGAAAAAGAATAAACGAGTTCCCAGAAATTGAGCATTTGTGGAAGAATACAAGGAGCTAGTCAGAGAGGTGGTAAACAGGCTATGCTCCACTGGAGATACAAAAGGGTACTGGACAGCCTAAAAAAAATAAAGGCAAGAAATAGAAAGCAAGTACATATGAGTTACAAAACACAAAGCCAATGGTAAGCAATAGGTATATTGCATTTTGATGGAAGCTTTCAGCATGTCTGCCTATAGGTTGTTTCTAGGCTTCGACCTAAAAAACAAAGTGTAAAGTGAAGTTATGGTTAGCTTTCACTATAACACATTAACATTTCGTTGTACTAATTTCAGTGCTTTTTAATTTTTATTTGCAACAACAACTTCACTTTAACTGCATTATTTTCAGTGAATTTCAACTTTAAAAAAAAAGATATGTTAATGTGTCATACCCATAGCTCACCATGCCTGCACCTTTGTTTTAATCCTGTACCATATGCAACAGTTTCCATGCCCACCAACCGTGGGCAGTCAGACTGTGCATCCAATACTCTGTGGGTAGTCAAATCCCACTGCTCCTGGCCTTTGTATGCAAAAAAGTGATGGATGGAGTACTTGAATTAATCTCAGCTACTGGTAATTATTCAGGGCCACATCCAAATCCATTGTTATTTTGCACACCATGCCACCTCAGTTTGGACACAGACATATGCAAATCGATCTTGACCTTGCTCCAATGGGAAAAGCCAGCCCGAACTGCCATGCCAGGTCCTCCCTGAACCGGAACACAAGCAACCCAGAACTTTAAAAAAATCAATGGATTGGGAAGCAACCTAAGTGATTACCAGTAGCTGAGATTAATTCAAGCATTCCACCCATCACTGTTTTGTATACTCTTTGGCCTGGCAAATCAGGTTTGGCCACAACGCTCGGCCATTAATAAGAGCTGGTGCACAACCCACCATTGGAGGCCAACCCCCGGTGCCCACGGCTGTGCGCTGAGATGGTTGGCTGGAGGGAGCCAGACATTGTGCCCAATCCAGTTCATGTGGCCAACCGACGCTGTGCAAGGGCTTCGGCTCTGCAGAGCAGGAGCTGGCTGCAGGGTCCAATCCCCTTCCAATGAGACACCCAGAGGAGAATGTACCCATGACCGGGGACAGTGTGTGGCCCACTGATTAACCATTACTTTCGGAAGGCAAGATCTATTTTTGTGCAGTTACCTATTGGCATCTGTCTGAAGTGGAACAGCAGGGGGTATTCTCTCAATTACACAGTGACCCATACTCACAAGACCGGTGTCATACAGTATTATATTGTGTGTAAAAGTAAAGTATTTTTACTTTCGTACATGAATGTTTGGCTGTTGAGTTCTATATCTCTAAGTGCACACCATCTTTCTGAGTAGGCCTTTAACTGATCAGCTTTGCTAAAACTTTATAACACAACATTGTGATATTTTTCTCACCTAATGGATCTTTTTTATCCTCTATCACATCCTGAACTTCCTTTGCTCATGTATTGAAGTAAGATTATCTGGCTCATCCTTACTCACTTTCCTCCTGTTCCCCTCTTGACCCTATTCCCGTTAAGAAAATGAAGAGAATTGATTTGACTGTAATTTTCTTCTATCTGCTCTCTGTACTGCCTTATTATTCACCAGCCTAGAACCAGAATGTCTCTCACCATTCCTTCAAATAAGAACACCTTGCTTGATCCCACAGTATTTGAAATTATCACTCTATCTCTGTCTGTTTGTAGTTGGTTTACATCTTTCTTTCATGGCCAGTCTCAGCCTTTTGCTCTAGCACATTTTCACTCATCTTGCAAACGATGAATGTGTGGTGTCCCACGTCTACTCCTTGAGCCCCATGCTTTGTAATCTTTATGTGCCTACTTTAGCTAATTCTTATGTGTTTCAGTTTGTGAGAAAGTGCCATATTTCTTGCCTTGGTATGCCCCCACTTATTTTCTGTACTTCTGATGTACTTTGACTGAGTATGCCCTGGGTTCCTGCCAACCAGGTACCCAGGGCCCGTGTTCCTTCCCTACAAAGAAAAGCTATGCTGAAACAAAAAACCCAATTGGCATCTCTGGCCACCTGTCAGCCCCTAGTAAATGGTACCCTAGGTACCCAGGGCATGGTGACTAGAGAAGACCTCTGAGGGCTGCAGCACTTATTGTGTCACCCTCAGGGACCCTTTACCCTGGCATCCACACACTGCATTTGCAGGCTGAGTCCCTAAGTACAGAACTAAAGCAAGAGTCGACATGGCACACATCCCTGTGTGCCATGCCCACAGAACCTACTGCCCTGGCATACTTCAGTCACCCCTCTAGCTGGGTGCCCTATGCCAGAGGTGAGGGCACAGGGGCATGAACCCTGTGCCCCTACAGTACCCAGGGCCATTCGTGGGCACTGTAAGTGCAGTGATGCCATTTAAGAGTATATGGTGCTGGGAGGTCCACAGCACCATAATGGCTACACTGAAGACTGACAAGTTTGGTACCAAACTTCTCAGCACATTAAACCCGCACTGATGCCATTGTGGGATTTAATGTAAAATGCACGAGAGGGCATCTTATAGATGCCCTCCAAAACCCAAACCTACAATCCACGTCTGGGCTGAGTGGCTGCAGAGGCAGCCACACAGCAGACATGTTGCTGGACCCCTGGGTGGAGAGCCCCCCGTTCTCCTGGGCCTGCAACAATGCACATCCTGGGCGAGGTGATATGTCTCCTCCCCCTGGATGGACAGGGGAAAGCTTCAAAGGCATACCGCATCTGAGAGCTTCTCCAGACCATTTGTTGTACCCAGCACCCAGCCCCCCACCAGGCCTACCCCCACCCTGGTGGGAAAAACTACGCCAGGAAGGGGGTGTGCCAACCTGTGCTAACTCCACCCCTCAGGTGGAGGAGGCGAGGTGAAGCACGACCCCGGATCCCAGCCATCTTGTAGATGGGGAGTCTTGCCCAATCCCAGATAGGCTCCTGCCCCCCTCCCACGGAAGAGGAGCAGGCTAGGGGGTGTACCCACCCCAGGACAGGGACCCATTGGTCCCTGCCCTTGCCCTACCTGTAACGCCCCTAAATTCAGTATTTAGGGGCTCTGTGAACCTTCCTTCCTTAGATCCCGATATCAAGAAGAAGAAAGAAGATCAAGAAGAAGAAGACCCGCCGTGCAGCTGCTAACAACAGGACAACAACAACTGACTTGGCCCCAGCCCTACCGGCCTGTTGATCCTGGAACCTGCTCTTGCCTAAACCCGGCGACCTCCGCGGACAGCAACCTTGGGACACTCAGAGGACCTGCCTGCCTTGACCCTCTTGATGATTGGGACTACCATCAGCAGAGGCTCTGCTGCAACAACCCACCTGGTTCCCACCAGGAAGCTCCAGACCAGCCCACTCTGCACCAGCCGAGCCCGGGCCGGGCCAACCCGAACCAAGACCACGAGGACGTCCCCCTTGCGACTGGGACCCAAAGTCCATTGCCCAAGACCCTCCTCGACGAACCAGCCGACGCCTGCAGACTTAGAACCAGGGGCCACTTCAACCGCGACCAGCCGAGGGTAAGCTTTTCCGACACCCAAAGACACCCCTGCACCCGGCGACCTACAGCCCCCTGTGCCTCCCTTAGGGGTACCTACCTGTGCTCCAACATCCCAACTTACCTCTTGAAGTGCTGGTCGCCCCTGGAGAGTCACCGTCCCCGAGCCTGCAGCCTTTGTTCCTTTTTCAAGATCCTCATTGGATAACATTGAGCGCCCGACGGCTCAAAAGCACCCTGCGCCCAGCCGCCCGAGTGCCGCTGGCTGTGACCTCTTTGCCCTATCCTACTTCCCCCCTTGCCCAGAGCAAGTGACCAGGAGCCCAGCTCCCAGAGCCACGTGGCCTGCTAGCCAGCAGCCACCAACCGAAGGCCCCCTTTCCCTCATTGGATAACATTGGGCCACCTCTGCAACCTGGCCGCCCCTGCGCCGCTGGGACTGAACTAACTGTACTCACCTGACCCTGGGGGACCCCTGAGTCTATGCCCAGAACCCTAACTTCACCAACCAAGTACTCACCTGGAAACCGGTAATTCACTTACCTGCCATTGGATAACATTGGCCCATTTTTGACTCGAAAATTTTCTGTGTGAAGTTTTGAAAACTGAAAATATTCTTATAAAATCAGCCAAAGTCCGAATTCGAAAATACTCACCTGTGATCAGGAGAGAAGCCAGTACTGTACCTTTCAGCCCAGTACTGAACTGCAAAAGTAATCCCTAGCGGGGTTACTAGTAACCTGTATTTTCTCCATAGGAACCCATTGTCTGCTTTTCTATGAAATTTCTTCTGTCTACTTTTGAAAACTGCAAATATTCTTTAAAAATCGTACGACATACTGAAACGCTTTTACCTACCTGTTTTGAGTTAAGCTCCCAGTGCTGGCCCCAGGAGACTAGTGCTGGGTTACAAAAGTAACGCGATCGTACTTTACCTGTAACCTGAATTTCCTCCCATTGAATAACATTGTGAGAATCACCTCGGAAAGTTTCTAAGTGTGAACTTTTAAAACAGCTTTATATTCAGGAAAAATCATCACTGTAACTGAAACGTTTTTGCTAATCTCGTGTCAGCTTAGGCCCCAGGACTGAATACAAGATCTAGTCCTGGAACTACCAAAGTAATCCATAAAGTAATCAACTGTACTTTCCTATGAAAACCCATTGAGCTCAATGCTAGAGTGTGTTTCAGAACTGTATGGCAATTAGCTAACCTGTGATTATTGTGTGTACAAACTTATTGCTCCTCTGCAAAGTATTTACCCGAGAGTACTCGTATCTCAAAGTATATTTTTATAACTGTTGGTTCTAAAAATAAAACAACTATATCTAAGGATATAACAACAATTGGCCTGGAGTTCAGTTCTTGAGTGTGTGAAACCTTTTGCTGACTGAGTGTGTACATCAAATGCTTTACACTGTCCTCTGGTACTGCCTTACTGCTCGACCAAGCTACCACTTTGGAGAGTAAGGTCAGTTCTGACTTTAACCTCTGTTAAACCTTTGGGTTTTGTGGACTCTGTACACACTGTACTGCCTTATTGTCCAGTATATATAGAGCCACCTTCTCACACAGTTGCGGACAACACACACATTATCCTCAATGTGCAGGGCCACACTGCTGCTCTTAAGGCACATTTGAAAACAGTATATGCTCCCTTGCAGCCTGGTTGAGGACTAATTTACTTTGCCTTAAAATAGATAACATCTAAGGTCTGTTTTTTGGTAATTGTAAGAGATCTGCCTTCTCTGTGTGGTCACCCCATATATTTCGACTTTTGCAGGACCCCATGTTTTTGCTGCCTTTAATTCTTTGTGCACTTTAACCCTACTAACCAGCCGTAAAATGTCTGTGCTCCCCTTTAAACCTGGCTGAATTGATATATTCCTGGTATATTCTGGAATATTCCTAATTGGTACATTTAATTTATGTAATGTATATTTAACTTATCTATACGTCCCCAGTGTATTGTAGTGTAGTTCCTATATTCCCAATAGGCTCTGCGCATTGGAATAATATATTCAGCAGTGTGGACGTAGGACTGAGGTCGACTAGGTCTCCACTGACTATATTAGACTTAAGGTTTGCCAGCTAGCTCAGAGGTCACTAGAAACTTTCTCGAATAAACAAGGAGGAGTTTAACTTCCCTGAATAGACAAGAAGGGATTAGCTTCTGACAACCATATAACATGACAACTTTGCTCCCTCAGAATAAGAGTGTATCTCTAGAGTCGTGTGAAAACAATAGACCACTATTTCACTCAGTCAAGTGTGCATACTTAGTTTCACCAGAGTGTAGAGAAAAGAGAGACGGGCGTTTTCAATAAAAGGTGTTATTTATTGAGCAGTCTTCTTTCTCATACAAGAGAAATTAATTGCCACAATTAAAATACTTAGCATAAAGTAAAGTGCGTGCAGTAAAAGGAGTATTATGAAATAATACTGTAAAAGCATTGATATGGTTTCTTAGCCATATGTTTCTTTAAAATATATACATACAAATATACATTGACTAACGTACTCAACTGGTGCTTCTAAATACGCCTACCCCGGTGTACCTGACCTAAGCCTAATACGTGGGAAGGAATAAGTAAGTAGCAGTTTAAGTTAAGTTGGTTTTGCCAAGGAATCTGAATCAAGAATTCTCTTTAAGGGTTTAGTCAGCTCCGTACCTGGGTATTTAGAAAGCAGGAGGTCTGGTATCTCTCTCTCAGGACTCGATATCCCAGTAACCCGCGAGGGTATCTGGAAACACCGGAGCTGGATTTCTCGGCAGGAGAAAAGACAGCGTCTCTCTCGGTGCGTCAAAGGGGAGGGGCGGCGTCTGTGGGCTCTCGCATCAGCTGGGCTCTCGGGCAAGTAGATAGCCGCTCTGCTCAAAACCACCACCGTGTGTTTGCTTAAGGCAACGTTGGTATATTTATACCTGAAAGGTGCCAGGTTTTGACGTAAGGTAGGACATAAGACGTCAATGAAGATGTCACTAAGAACTGGCCGTTCTTAGAGTGCTCACAGGAGTTCTAGGATGAAATCAAAACATAAGCAATGGGGAATTCCCAGGTTGCTGGAGGTTTGGTTTGTTTACAGAACTCGTTGTACTTTTTAGGAACATGGGGAAGTAGCCTTGCTTAATTTGGACAGCATGGGCTATGACTAAATATGGATATGATTCTCATGCCTTTATAGGGATATTATTTATTATAACCACATAAGGGCATAAATCAGGACTATCGAATTTAGGGTCCTAGATAGAACTACAACACCCACTCCACGATCTAATGTCCCTCATTACTTAAAACTAAGCAATAGTAAACATATAAACATATAATGATGTATGTGTTTTCCAACCCACCCCAAAATACATAAATTTGCATATTTGAAATGATATATGGTAATACACGAACATGAGTATTGGTACTGTACGTTTTTCAAGCAGTGTTATCATTCAGAAAAAAGGATTGCATATAATTATCAGCTGAATGATTTGCAAAAATTACACATGAAACGGCTCTTAATACAGAAGAGAAGGTCGAGACCATTCCATCACATATTAATACAAAATGCTGTACATGTGCTAGAGGCTGAGGTAATATATTGTCTCTAGAGTTCCTAAAATAGAAGCTCTGTTCTCTAAGAATAGTTCTACTTTAAGCAGAGTACATGTGCCAGAAAAAGGTAAATATTTTGGGAGTGGAAAAAAAATAATTTCGCTTTCAGGGGAAAAAAAATTAGTTCCAAATGTTTTCAGTAGCTTTTGTTTATCAAAGCTGAAGGCCGAATTCAGAGTTCAGGGAACGCTGTGTGCTCATTGCTTAAAAAGTTATTGTTTCTGTTCAGGGGAGAACATCATTTCAGACAGACTCTCAAAAAACTGGTCTACGGCTTCAGGTGAAAGTTTGACCAAGTTTGAAAATGCCGCAACAGTACAGTTGTGAGAATGATTGCTATCATCGATGTCAGGATCAGCAATGCTCACTGAAGATCGTACCTGGGTGATGCTGCTCTCACCTCGTACTTCACTACCCCCTACTCGTAGTGGTGAAGTCTCAACGAATGCCATCATCAGAATGGGTAGCCGCTGGGGACAACACGATGCATGAGCCGTTACAGGACTTAGCAAAGTATCTGTATCCAATGGTACTGCTGATGGTAGTGTAAGACAGGCGTCCAACACGCATTCTTCTCCGCATAGCATACATCGAAGCACAGGTAGGATGCAGTTCTGCCAGATGGGTCTGAATGAAAGAAACCAGGTCATATTCAGATCTCTTAGCCGGGCTAATCTAAGGACTTTAGTTATGCGGTCCCGATAGCGTATAGCTAGGATAGTTTCTTCCATCGTTGCCGGGGTCTTGTCTGCGACTTGGCTTGCCATATCGGAGCAGAAGGATCAAAAATAAAATGCCTGCTACGAGTCCCAAAAGAAGTGGTAGGCCGCCAAAGACAGAATGGACAAAATTAGGAAAAATGCCCTAAACTGTTTCGAAGGGTGTTAACAGTCCCGAAAAAATTGTCTTAAATACATGTGGGATACCACTGGTGTCTGACATATTTAGGATTTGGCTTAGCATTTCTACGAAATGCACGGGGCAATTTGTTGATAAAAGGGTATGTATCTCTGCCGTTGTCCTTGCGACTTGCAGATCATACGTTTCTTTTGATGACGTTAAGGGCACAGTTGTCTGTAAAAGAACAGACTTTATTCTGGTTAAAGTATCAATTCGAATAGAAGAGATATTCAAAGAAGGCCAAATTGTTGCCTCCGTATCTGGAGTGCTGTTTGGATACAATACTTGCATACAGCAAGTGACCATGGAACTCACGCTGACGAGATAGGCTTTTCCTGGCACCATGCCACAACAGCTGTGGTCCACTATTAGAATATAGCTCCCGTTAGAAAGCCGTCTAAAGAATGGTTCTATCTGTGTTGCAGCTGTGCCTTGCTGGTGACATGAAAGGTTATTTGAAGTCCCTTCGCAGGCCCCATGCAGGTAAATAACTTGACACAGAAGTATACCGCTTAGTGATCGTTTACAATTTTTACCACTAAGAAATACATTCTGTTTCTTTTCACTGTAGCATGTGTGTGTATAAGGTAATTTCCATAATGACTTGATGTACCCTTTACCCAACCTTTCATACTGGCCCGCTGGTATATACTCTTGGCAGTATTTAAATTGGAAAGTTGTTATCGGAATTGTGATTATTCCATGTATTATCCATTCAATGACAGGTCTTTCTGACATTGTCAATGGTAATCTCTCAAGTTTTTCAATGCTCAGAATCATATAGTCTGCTCCTTTTTGTGCCAAACTGATTTGTTTATCAGTAAGGTTAAAGATAGAGAATAAGGACGTTGTGTTGATTAAACGCCATGGTATGTAGCCTGAACGCAGATTTTGCAACGTCCAGCCAAGCTGTACAATAGAACGCAATTGGGACTGACCGTGTTGTAACATTAGTAAGTCCTGCTCTATTATATCAATAGCAGATGATACAATACTGTCCAGTGAATATATCCTTGAGGACAGAGTCATTAACCCATTGTCCACAACAGAAAGTGATTTTTCCAAATTAATACGATCAATTTCTCGTATTTTTTTTCTGCTGTTTCAATTTGCATTACTTTCCAAGCTTCGTTGTACGCAGTGTATATACCGGCCGCTATGAAACGTTTTTGACGCTGTTTGCGTGGTCCCAATTGCAAGTTAGCACCGTCTTTAAGTAAAGTCAAGTGTTGCTTAATTTCAGCCAGTGTGGATTTTTGTAGCCACTCAAGGCATAGTTTGCCTACACTGTATGTTGTAACTATCCCTGGATGTTGTCTCTGGGAGTATCTTGGGTCTGGCCTGGTCATTTTTAACCCCTGTATTTTGTTCAGGAATCTATCTTGACAGTTATTAGTGTCTGTGGGCCAGATCAACCATTTCTTCCAATCAGAATGTGTTCTGTTTTGGTTAAAAATATGGGATACGTCTATCTCAACATCTGTAGTGCTATTACTGTCAGGTGTTGGCTTTGGAATAGACGGTTTGTTTAAGTCTTTTATCTTGACTAGGCCAAGACAGGTTGTCTGTTGAATGGTATCATTCAAGAATATCATTTGTTCTGGGATCATGCAGGCTCTAAATAATGCTTCTAGACCTTGTACCTGCCAATCTTTTGTACCCCAGATGGTTTTTGTTTCAATGTTGTTTTTCCAGAAATCAAAACCAAATGTAATCAATTTTCCATAAAATGTTTCAGAATAAATCAATTTAGTATTTGTCAACATTGTTTTCATTCCTGTCTTATTTAACAGTTTGAAATAAAACGTTTCCGCATCACTTGTGTTAAACCCTGAGAAGTATGGGAATTTCTCATAAAATGTTTTCGAACTGCTTTTCGGTGGAGTTGCACAATGTTTCCATTGATTATAATTAAAAAACATTTATAGGCTGAGCAGATTTATGCAAATAGTGATGTGCAAAGTGATCATAACAATACATTTCTTCATAATTTGATGAACTCTGTAAGTAATCATGTTCTGTAAATTTTGCTGACATTACTAAATCTGACATCATATCATTAATACTTTCAAAGTCCCAATCATCAGAGAATGTACTCTGTTTTACAAAGTTACTTAATGAAACCTTGAACTGATGTGGATATTTCAAGAGCTCAACCGGGCCATAGATTTCATAATCCGTTTTGTCCCATGCTACCCCACCGGGTATTGGATTGGCTGTGACATTCACTGATGATGGTTCTCTTTTCTCGATGTGAGATGACTTGTGAGGCTTTAGGACCAAGTTGATGTTCTGACTTGCTGTGTCCATTGTACTGTATTTTCCTCCAATGAATTTTCCCAAACAAAGAACCATGATGAGCCAAAGTAGGAGGAAAAGTACACCTAACACAATCCAAAATTCAATCCATGGAGAATTCAGATAGGTTTATTTGAGTTGATGTAGAAGTACAATTATTTTGTATTTAAAAGTTTTTGTTGCTGGCGTTTCTTCCTGTTCGCTTGGATCTTCAGAAAAGTTATCGAAATTGATGAAGTAGCCAGATGCAGTTCTGTCAATTGTTGGAATTGCTTCCGAATTTTCATTTGCTTTTGGATTTTTCTTTGTTTCAGTTTCACTAGCATAGTCTGAGGCTACATCGTTGTAGACTTGTGTTTCTTGACGAACTGTTGCAATTTGGGTTTCAAGAGGCACAAGTTCCATGGCATTGTTGCATAGTCCTTTTTTATTCACTGCAGGTTTATCGAATGTGATTAGTCTCTCAGTTTGAACCTCTTGTATTGTAGCAAATTTTGGTACTCTATTTCTTGGGAGTCCACTGGGCCTACTACTTATTATTAGCCACATGATTGTGGTTTTACCAGGTCGAGGGATACAACTCGGTTCTCCTTTTTACCAGCAAGCGGCGGTAGTACAACTGATCTTGTTCCGCTAGTAAAACCAAAAAGACCAAAGGCAGCAGACCAGGTCAAGCACTACGGTTCATTTTGTTCTTAAGTTAAGGTGGTGCAACCTCTTCCAACATCCGCTGCTGTAGGATGTGTAAATTATTGAAATACAAAAAACAGAAAGGAAGGTGCACTCAAATGAAGTCAATAGAAATAGTATTTATAAGTAAATTCTTCTTTATTCAATAAATGTTCTTGAAGCATAGGCACAGCCAACGCGTTTCGTTCCTTTTGCCTTTTTTAGGAACTTCGTCAGGGCAGGTTCTTGTTATACGGTATCTGTACACAAGAGTCGATTAGAATTAAATCAGAATTGCTGATGAGCTTCGTGGGCCCAAAATGGTGCCCGGGTTCTTTATAAGACGTAGAAATGTTTTCTGGAGCCAAACACAAAATTGGTCAAAGATGGCGGTAAGCACGGCAAATCAAAGAAGATATCCTTCGTTTTTGATGGAGTAGTCCCCACCGTCGATGCAATCAAAATAAATTCTTTCACAGTTATATCCAAACCAATATCTCCCAAAACGCTAATAACAACCTCAGTTCCGAAGTAGTATCGGATTTAGAGGGAATGGTGATATCTCCACAACAAAAAAATCCCTCACTGATACCACCTCTGAAAACCTTTGGCTCCAGAAAACATTTCTACGTCTTATAAAGAACCCGGACACCATTTTGGGCACAGATACAGATACCGTATAACAAGAACCTGCCCTGACGAAGTTCCTAAAAAAGGCAAAAGGAACGAAACGCGTTGGCTGTGCCTATGCTTCAAGAACATTTATTGAATAAAGAAGAATTTACTTATAAATACTATTTCTATTGACTTCATTTGAGTGCACCTTCCTTTCTGTTTTTTGATCTTGTTCCGCTGACAGCTAAGACAGGTACTGCTTTTCTGTAAGAAGGCCCAAATTCCTTCTTCACCGCGATCTTCTCTCTGACCAGATCCCCAATCTTTGGAATCCAGGCAGGCCTTGCTGGGACAGGTGGTTTATCTTCAGTGGCTGTTGGCTGCTGTTTTAACTTTACGCTGCTCAGGCCTTTTCTTGTTTCATTTAAGTCCTGTAAAATAGCCAAACGATCTTTGATATCAAAGCATTTTTCTTCTACCACTGAAGTCTGACTATCGAGCTCCTGAATATGCATTCTAGTCCCGAACAATAGTTCGTACAGACTGAAACCTTTCAGAGAATTTCTTGGCAGATTATTAAGACTACGTTGGACACTTGTTAAATGTTGGACCCACCCATCACCCGAACCTAATACCCTCGCCGTTATAGTCCCGGTTATAGTCCCGCTTTATGTGCCGGTTTTTTCTTTCCACAATCCCATTTCCCTCAGGACGGAAGGGACAAGAGTACTGCAATGCAATGCCCATGCTGGTCATGGCCTCCTTATAAGCTCGAGAGCTAAAAGCAGGACCCTGGTCAGAATGTAGCATGCCAATTGCGTATGTGCCGATAAAGACTCGCAAATCTTTTATAACAGTTCTGGCGTCAGCCGAGCGCTGGTGTCTACATTTTAAGTGAATCTAGTCTTAAACATTAATGGGACGCATATCCCCTATTGGATTTATGCGTATAGATAGCCTTATGCTTTCTAAAAGAAGGGTCCTGGCATTACTTCGGCCGGTTCGCCACTGCGATCTCTGTTGCAGTTTGGACAGCCCATTGCAAATTTGTAGTTATGCAGGCTCATCCCCGGCCACCAGTATTCTGATTGTAATTCTTTCAGAGATGTCTTGATCTCCTGGTGCCTTAGACCTAATCCCATATGTGCTTCTTGAATCAAGAAGATTCTCCTGTTCGTGTTTGGAATCACTCTATCCCCCACTCCAGGGATTCGAGCAAAAGGAACGGAGTTTGCATCAATTATGTATGTATAAGTGAGTGGATAGTTCAGAGGCAGTGCTGCTGTGACTCGCTCTTCGCTTTGGCCGGAGTGGTCGCTCCCAGTGCCCCCTGGCGTGTACTGGTATCGTTACTGCAGCGCTTCTGTGACATTTGCCTCCTGTGTGCCTCTTATTGATCTGCCTGGCTGCCGCTTTGCATATAACGCGCATTGGCTTTAAAGTGTACTTTTTCAGCTGCTGTATTAGCGCGTTTGTTCCCAGGCGCTCTGTTGTGCTCCCCCCTCCTCCATTTTGTTTGTTGTTGCTCTCGTGGTCAGCCCGCCCCGCCTCCCAGCTGAGTCGCCCTCCCACAGGATACAAACAGCGCCTCCCTGCCTGGAAGCGCTGTGACTCGCTCTTCGCTTTGGCCGGAGTGGTCGCTCCCAGTGCCCCCTGGCGTGTACTGGTATCGTTACTGCAGCGCTTCTGTGACATTTGCCTCCTGTGTGCCTCTTATTGATCTGCCTGGCTGCCGCTTTGCATATAACGCGCATTGGCTTTAAAGTGTACTTTTTCAGCTGCTGTATTAGCGCGTTTGTTCCCAGGCGCTCTGTTGTGCTCCCCCCTCCTCCATTTTGTTTGTTGTTGCTCTCGTGGTCAGCCCGCCCCGCCTCCCAGCTGAGTCGCCCTCGCCCCTCCCCCCTCCTCTTCCTTATATGACAGTAGTTCCCGCGCGCAGCGTTCACGCGCAGCGACCGCGCCCAATACGCGCCGAAGGTGCGCCAAAGGTAAGCCCGTCTACGCCCGTCCGCGCCTGGACCGCGCCCAGCGCCAGACCCCCTGCCCCTCTCGCCGCCCACCCCCCCCCGCATTACCTACGATGCCGCCACCCTCCTAGCCCTTAACCCCGGCCGCGCCCCCACCTGCGTCCAAGCCGCTCCTGGACGCACCCATGGACCTTTCTCCTGCTACTCCTGCAAATTCAGCAGCACCGTCACCAACTCCGCTACGACCACAACACAGATTCCCGACCCCAACCACCTAGAATGCATCCTTCTCAACACCCGCTCGGTCCACAGGCACGCCATTGACCTTTGGAACCTACTAGACACCATCTCTCCTGACGTCGCCTTCCTAACGGAAACATGGATGAACGCTTCCTCCGCCCCTGACATCGCCATCGCCATCCCTGATGACTATAAGATCACACGCAAGGACCGCACCGACCATACAGGCGGTGGAATCGCTATCGTCCATAAGAAAACAATCCGCATCTCAACCAGCTCTGATGCCAACCTCGCCAACTCCGAACACCTTCACTTCCAGATCCACATCGACCCCAAGACCACACTCAGAGGCACCCTCCTCTACAGACCACCAGGACCACGCGCAAAATTCAGTGAAGACATCACGGACTTCATCACCCCACACGCGCTCCCCTCCAAAGACTACATCCTTCTGGGAGACCTCAACTTTCACCTTGAAAAGATCAACGACCGCAACACCGCCACCCTCTTAGACAACCTCGACAACCTCGGACTTAAACAACTGGTCACTTCCCCCACCCACATCGCAGGTCACACTCTCGACCCCATCTTCACCTCCAGCAACCATGTCTCCTTCAGCCACACTACGGATCTCCTCTGGACTGACCACAGCTGCGTTCACTTCACCTACAACAAGCCGAAACCCATCATCCACCTCCAACCAACTCTACAAAGAAACTGGAACAAAATCACCACAGAACAGATCTCCACATCGCTCCTTCAAACCTCCCCAGCCCTCTCTTCTAACGCCAATGAAGCCGCCTCCAACCTCACCCTTTGGTTATCCAACACCGCCGACACCTTAGCACCACTGAAAAAACGTCAACACAAACTTGGCATCAAGAAGGCCGCATGGTTCAACGACGACCTCAAGAAGTCCAAGAAACTATGCCGCTCCCTTGAAAAGGCCTGGAAAAAAGACCCATCCACCAGCAACAAGGACGCCTTCAAAAGCGCCATCCGTACTCACCACCAACTGATCCGAAAAGCCAAGAAAACAGCATTCAAAGATCGACTTGACAACAACGCCCACAACAGCAAGGAACTTTTCAACATCGTCAAGGAATTTTCCAACCCCTCGGCCAACTCCAACGACATCACCCCCTCTCAAACCCTCTGCGATTCCCTAGCCTCTTTTTTCCACAACAAGATTGCTGACATCCACAACAGCTTTGTCAACCAACCCGGAAGCCAACCCACCCTACCATCAGCTGACCATCTTCCCCCCGTTAACACCCTTAACGCCTGGAAGCCAATCTCCACTGAGGACACCATCCGCCTGATGAACTCCATCCACTCTGGATCCCCCACAGACCCATGCCCTCACCACATCTTCAACAAAGCAGACTCCGTCATAGCTCCGCACCTCCGAGACGTCATCAACTGCTCCTTCAACTCCGCTACCTTCCCAGAAGACTGGAAACACGCTGAACTCACCGCCCTTCTGAAAAAACCAACAGCAGACCCCACCGAACTCAAAAACTACCGCCCCATCTCGCTTCTTCCATTCCCGGCCAAAGTCATCGAGAAAGCCGTCAACAACCAACTCGCCGCCTTCCTCGAAGCCAACAAATCCCTCGACCCCTCACAATCTGGCTTCCGAGCCAAACACAGCACTGAGACCGCCCTCATCGCAGCAACAGACGACATTCGAACTCTGCTGGACAATGGAGACACAGTCGCCCTCATCCTCCTCGACCTCTCTGCAGCCTTCGACACAGTCTGCCACAGCACCCTTTTACACCGCCTCAGAAACATCGGAATCCAAGGAAAGGCACTGGAATGGATCACTTCGTTCCTCACCGGAAGAACCCAGAGAGTCCGCCTCCCACCTTTCAAGTCCGAGGCCACCGAAGTCATCTGCGGCGTACCACAAGGATCCTCACTCAGTCCCACCCTCTTCAACGTATACATGAGCCCCCTCGCGGCCATCGCCCGCCAACACAACCTCAACATCATCTCTTACGCGGATGACACTCAACTGATCCTATCTCTCACCAAGGACCCCAGCACCGCCAAAACTAACCTACACGAAGGAATGAAAGAAGTCGCCGAATGGATGAAACAAAGCCGTCTGAAACTGAACTCAGACAAAACAGAAGTCCTCATCTTAGGTAAATCCCCCTCTGCATGGGACGACTCCTGGTGGCCGGAAGCCCTCGGAAATGCACCCATCCCGACAGACCACGCACGGAACCTTGGCGTCATCCTGGATTCTTCACTCTCAATGAACAAACAAGTCAGCGCCGTATCCTCTTCCTGCTTTAACATTCTTCGCATGCTCAGAAAAACATTTCGCTGGATCCCCTCCGATACAAGGAAAACAGTCACCCACGCTCTAGTCACGAGCCGACTGGACTACGGAAACACCCTCTACGCAGGTACCACCGCTAAACTCCAGAAGAAACTACAACGAATCCAAAACGCCTCAGCCAGGCTCATATTAGTCATCCCACGCAACGAACACATCTCTGGTCACCTTAAAGACCTCCACTGGCTACCCGTCAATAAGAGGATTACTTTCCGACTGCTTACCCACGCACACAAATCACTCTACGACATCGGACCAGATTGCCTCAACTCTCGACTGTCCTTTTACACCCCCTCCCGACAACTTCGCTCTTCCAGCCAAGCCTTCGCCACTGTACCTCGCATCAACAAGACCACCATGGGAGGCAGATCCTTCTCATACCTGGCTGCCAAAACATGGAACTCACTCCCCGCTTACCTTCGCCTCACCCAGAATCACCTAGCGTTCAGAAAGCAGCTTAAAACGTGGATATTTGACAAATAATCCTCCTCCCCTTCCTAAGCGCCTTGAAACCCTCTGGGTATGTAGTGCGCTATATAAATGTTATGACTTGACTTGACTTGACTTATGTTATGACTTGACACAGTCGCCTTTAGAAGACGTTTTTACCGCCAGCATGGTTTCCCCGTCTATGTATTTTTCTGAA
Source organism: Lissotriton helveticus (assembly GCF_964261635.1). Taxonomy (NCBI): domain Eukaryota; kingdom Metazoa; phylum Chordata; class Amphibia; order Caudata; family Salamandridae; genus Lissotriton; species Lissotriton helveticus. The sequence goes on along the minus strand of NC_136061.1, from coordinate 356,601,134 downwards.
CGCTTTTTTGTGGCTATGGAAGCCTGATTAGTTGCTTCCGCTGTGGCTGTGTTAGCCAATGAATTCCCTGCAGCGCGAACGCCATCACGCTGATGACTCCATGTATGAATCACGTGAGTCTTTCATAGTTCTTTCTGTAAAAGAACTACTTGTTCCCAAAGCTTTTTATGCTTTATTGCGGCACCTGTGTCATCTTTGTAATCATTTTGAACCCAGTTCTGCAAGTCATTATTGTAAGATTTGACGCAGTAATGCGAATCGCACACTATTAGTGTGGGGAATTCGCGATCAGCATTTTCAAGTGCCATCTTTAAAGATCTTATTTCAGCTCGCTGAGTTGAACAGTTTCTGAGTGATTCAGTTTTGTTAATTAACGGTCTGAATTTACCCAAGCGCCAGCTACCTTTAACAATCGCGCACGCTGCGTTGTAGCATTTTTTCTCTACATCGTAATGTTGTGCAAATATGTCCATGTAGATTACACATTTGTATTGTTCGAGAGGCAGAATTTCGATTGGCAGAGGATATTCTTCTTCATATTCTAGATTTTCTAGTTTTTTCATTTTCGAGTCAAAATAGTATTTCACGTCTTTTGCAGCAAGAGAATTTTCCCATTGTATCCATTTTGGATCTAATGCCACTGCATTCAAATTGCATGGGCTTGTTAATGCCTCAAAGGCCGATTCAGCTGTTAAAACAGTTATACTTCTGCCTTAGGCTTGGGCTCTTTCTTTTGCTACAGCAGTTTGAACCGCATTTACAATATTTTCAGTAAGACTGAATTTCATTTCAGCTTGTGTGTACCAGTGTGATTTGTAAGCTATTGGTACCGTTTCTCCCTCATTAGAGGTCAGGTACGTGAATCCGCATCTTCCTGGGATGACTCTGATTACAAGGTTGCGTATGTTTTCGCGTGTTTGCAATTTTGTTTTAGCTAACATGTCTGCTTGCAATGATCTTAAAATTTCTGTGTGTTTCTGAGTCCAATTGATTGGTTTAAAATCAGGTTTTATTAATTCATAGAGAGGTTTAACCCTCTCCGCTTAATTTAGAATATATGTTCTTCAGAAATTCAGGAAACCTAGTATCGATTGTAAGTTCTTCAGCGTTTTAGGTGGTTGAAGTACAGCGCACTTCTCTAAGAAGTTGTCTGCTAGGCTTTTGCATTCACTTGATAATTCATATCCTAAAAACAGGACAGTTAGGCAGGACGTGACTTTTTAAAGTTGAATCTGTAACCCTCAGCTGCGAACCCAAGTATTATGGTGTTCACTCTTTTCAAGTGATTATCCAGGTCATCATCTGTGAGATAGGTGTCATCGACATATGATAATGCTTCATCATCATATATTTGTAGTAACTCTGTTACTCTTGATGAGAATAATCCTGGGCTATTCTTGAATCCCTGTGGGAGTCGACAGAAATATTCTGTGACCCCATTATTGAGAAAGCGGTCAAATACCTGCTTTCAGGTGCAATGTTTTGACAAAAGAATCCATTGGAGATGTCTAATGTTGTTTTGTATTTTTTGCGCACGATGTTATTCATTAGTGCTGCACTGTGTGAGTTTTGTACTGCAAATGTTTTGCAACATGAGTTAAGGTGTCTGTAGTCCAAAACTAGACGATATGAATCGTCTGGTTTGGAGACAGGAAACAAAGGATTGTTCATTTGTGAGGTGCATGTTTCAATCACCCCTTGGTATTCAAGTTGATCTAAGATCTCCCTGACTTGCTTTTTTGCTTCTTGCTTAATTGGGTACTGCCTTTGTGCAGTGGGTTGACATTTTAACTGGATTTTGTGAGGAGGAGAGTCCTCACCCCATCCTACATGATTTTTATATAATGCAGGAGCTTGGGCTACTGCCGATTTTCTTGCATATGTATATTTTCTATGAATTGGAATATGATTTGAGAAGGCAGGCATAATCATTTCTTCGCCTTGAGGGCACTCCCTGACAAACTCTGGTGGCACGTCTTTCTCAGCTAAAAGGATGTCATAGCCTTTCGAAAGATTATCCCAAAAGAGACCTCTTACTTTCCTGGTCTTATCTCCCTCTATACGTAAAGTTATCTCATATATTTTATGAGGTTTGCTAACTCTGGTATCTGCAGTTTCCACCTGAATGTATTCATTCGTGTCCACTGTCTCCAGAAGATTCATCAAGATCTTGCGAGCTATGGTCACTTCTGCTGCCCTGTCTAGCATTGTCTGGGCCCACTCTCCGTTTTTCAGTTGTGTCCTCAGTATCCTCGGCATGTTTAATTATTTTAATACTGGCTACCTTCTTTCTTGGAAATTGTAACTTTTTACTTTGTTGAGAAGGTTCCTTGTCTTTGGACTTGCTCTTCCCTGTGTTCTGACCGTCCTCTTCTTTCCGATTTCTGCGAGGAAGTCTGAAAAGATCGAGAGGGACGTGTATCAATATCTTGATATCTATCAGGATTTTTCAAATTATCCCTATTTCTAAGGTTGTATCTTTTCTCAGAGGGCTCCCTCTGGGGAGACTTGGTTCCTCGGTCAGGAGATCTTTCTCTTCGTTGAGGAGACCTTCCTCTGGACTGGAATCTTTTTTCTTTGGGAGTGGATTTTTTATTTCCATCCCAACTCTTTTTTGGATTATTTAGATTATTTTTAAAAAAGATTTTTTCAGGATTTTCAGTTAGTTGGGGTTTTACTGGTTTCCCACCCAAACTATCTCTACCTAGTTCTTCATAGGACTTTTCTATGATTCTGGCAAGTTCAAATGGCTGTTCTGCTGTATCTGTTTCTTTCAATTTCTGGCGGATCGCCACAGATGGTGCTTCTTCTTTTATGTTGGCTAATAATATAGCCGAGACCTGCTTGAAGTCTTTCAGTAATTTCATACCCAGAGTTAAAGCAGGTTCTGGACCGTATTAATTTTGAATCTGTCTTTGCACATCTGGTATTACCGCCATGGACGGAACACCATGTGTTTTTGTGTAAATGGAAGCAAAGACTGTGCCCCAAGTGTCACAGTCCTCCACATGTGGTGCGATCCCCATTGGAAGACAGATAGTCAGAATTCTGTGTTTCTCAGTAGGTGTAGTATCTGGGAATACTGCCTCTATTTGAGTGATTTTTTGTGATGTCAGTCCATTTTCTATAAGTTTAAGAGTTATAGTTTTTCTTATGTTGACCGGAATGAGTATAATATTCGGGTCATTTTCTTGGAGACTTGTGTCATCCGCTAGGAGTTGAGCTGCTATTCTAGCTGCCTCCCTTTGGTCTTCACTTTCTACCATTTTTACTAACAGAAAGGTTTTTGTTGCAGATCAAGTTTCAAGGAAACAAAGATTAGGTGCACAATATTTTGGAACACTGTATCCTTTAACGTTGACTAAACCAAAAACTATACATAGGATTCTCATCCTACTAACTTCCGGCGGATTTTAACCTTTTACCCACTCCAGACGTCTTTTGGAGTATTTACGGGAAAAAAGGGTCTGCGTGAAAAAGCACGACTGAGTTACTTTAGTGTCTTGCGTTAGATTATCGCCTTACCAAACGTTGGGCGCCATGTAGTGTAGTTCCTATATTCCCAATAGGCTCTGCGCATTGGAATAATATATTCAGCAGTATGGACGTAGGACTGAGGTCAATTAGGTCTCCACTGACTATATTAGACTTAAGGTTTGCCAGCTAGCTCAGAGGTCACTAGAAACTTTGTCGAATAAACAAGGAGGAGTTTAACTTCCCTGGATAGACAAGAAGGGATTAGCTTCTGATAACCATATAACATGACAACTTTGCTCCCTCAGAATAAGAGTGTATCTCTAGAGTCGTGTGAAAACAATAGACAGCTATTTCACTCAGTCAAGTGTGCATACTTAGTTTCACCAGAGTGTAGAGAAAAGAGAGACGGGTGTTTTCAATAAAAGGTGTTTGTGATCGTGGGTTGTCGGCGGACTGGAAAATCAGGTGAGGAGGCCGGATATAGTGGGCAATAGTGTTCTTTTATTGCACACCGAAAAGTCTTATAACAAGAGTGGGAACACAGATATGGATTCCTGAGGGCTGTTTCGTCTTCTTCGGTCGCCTCCGGATGGAAAGGGGGTCCAGTGGTTCTTCGGGTCTTGGGTGCAGGCGTCCGTAGATAACCACCTCGGAGGGCAGTAAGAGAAAAGAGAAGGAGCCGTTAGTCTTACTGGGGCTAGAGGCCAGATACCGTTCACCGTAACCCGGAGTGATGAGATTGAAAGGACCGTGAGGAAGGGGTAGGGAAGGATGAAGAAGGTAGAGAAAATAGAAATGGTGGACGGGAGGGTTCGTGTGGGGCGGTCTCTATACAGTGCACAGTGCTGTATTCTATATACAAGGTGTCCTATCACTACAGTGGACGTGTCTATGATAGAGGGAGTAATTTACACGGGAGGGGGTCGTACTATGTACACAATGCACCTAGCGTGCTAAAGGAGGGAGACAGGTACTCACGCGCTCCGCCGTAACTCTCCTCCGAGTTACGGCCGCTCTTCAGCCACCTCCGTGGGACTCCACCAGTCTTCCGACCACTCCTCGGTTTCTCCGCTCCCGTCTTCTCCTTCCGTCTCAACGCCAGTCGAAATCTCCTGCCACGATACTCCGGCGTCTGTTGACACCCGTCTTCCGTCTTTTCTGTCTCCGGCCGTCGGCAGGGAGGCGGGACTTCCGGGGTCAGGGGGAGGTTCTTCCAGTCTGTCCTCTCTTCCGATTGGATCCCGCAACAGAGAGAGGGGCGGGTGTTCTGTTGTCACGGACGCTGTCGTGGTTGCTCCGGTTTGCGTGTCAGGCGGAGAGCGGCACTTCCTCTCTGTGTCCTGGAAGGGAGAGCAGAGGAGGGGTGATGTTCGTGGTGGGGTGAGTAGGGTTCTCGTGGCCTGCGGTGAAACATCACAGTGTTATTTATTGAGCAGTCTTCTTTCTCACACAAGAGAAATGAATTGCCACAATTGCAATACTTAGCATAAAAAAAGTGCGTACAGTAAAAGGAGTATTATGAAATAATACTGTAAAAGCATTGATATGGTTTCTTAGCCATATGTTTCTTTAAAATAGATAAAATATATACATACAAATATACATTGACTAACGTACTCAACTGGTGCTTCTAAATACGCCTACCCCGGTCTACCTGACCTAAGCCTAATACATGGGAAGGAGTAAGTAAGTAGCAGCTTAAGTTAAGTTAGTTTTGCCAAGGAATCTGAATCAAGAATTCTCTTTAAGGGTTTAGTCAGCTCCGTACCTGGGTATTTAGAAAGCAGGAGGTCTGGTATCTCTCTCTCAGGACTCGATATCCCAGTAACCCGCGAGGGTATCTGGAAACCCCGCAGCTGGATTTCTCGGCAGGAGAAAAGACAGCGTCTCTCTCGGTGCGTCAAAGGGGAGGGGCGGCGTCCGTGGGCTCTCGCATCAGCTGGGCTCTCGGGCAAGTAGATAGCCGCTCTGCTCCAAAACCACCACTGTGTGTTTGCTTAAGGCAACGTTGGTATATTTATACCTGAAAGGTGCCGGGATTTGACGTAAGTTTGGACATAAGACGTCAATGAAGATGTCACTAAGAACTGGCCGTTCTTAGAGTGCTCACAGGAGTTCTAGGACGAAATCAAAACAGAAGCAATGGGGAATTTCCAGGTTGCTGGAGGTTTGGTTTGTTTACAGAACTCGTTGTACTTTCTAGGAGCCTGGGGAAGTAGCCTTGCTTAATTTGGGCAGCATGGGCTATGACTAAATATGGATATGATTCTCATGCCTTTATAGGGATATTATTTATTATAACCACATAAGGGCATAAATCAGGACTATCGAATTTAGGGTCCTAGATAGAACTACAACAGTATGATACAAATTGTACCTTGGACCTGTAAGTTAGCGTTACTAGTGGACTGCAGCACCTATTGTGCCATCCAATGCTGTGACACTGTAAATAATGGATTTATGCCTACCATTGTAGGCTAACTGTAGCAGTGTAAACATTGCAATTTGACCTGTCAAAAGCAACCCTTTTGACAGGTGAAAACGTCCCTTTTTAATATTAATATATTACCCTTATGTTGGTATTGTATTCCACAAGGCAGGGAGCATGGCCTTTAAAAGAAGGAGATGTAGAAATGTAATGTTAACATATCCTTACAGTGACCAGTATCCAAAAGCTATTTTTCACTGTGGCAGGCTTAGATGTCCTATGTAGAAAACCAGCATAAAGATTCAAGTCCTAATACTGTATCTCAGGAATGGGATCAGACAAAAACTAATTAAACTATTCATGATAGTTATTGAAATCCAATTACATTGTGAAGACACATTTTTAGTACATATTAAGGGAAAGTAACTTTTAGAGAGTTACCTTTTGCCTTCCTGAAGTTTCTGGAGGCTAATTTGCATTACCTATCAAACTTCTGCTAGCCACTAATTAGCATAAGAAGAGGCGTGGAAAATGTATGAAATGCCTCCCAGTAGGCTGCACTGAATTGTCAGAAATTACTCCTGAATCTCCTAAAATATGCAGTGTGGGGACTGTGAGTTTCCCTTTGGAAAGTACAGTGTTAAACTCTGCTTGAATGTCAAATCCTGCTTGAAAGGGCTGCTGGGGTTACATATAACACTTGGGGGTGCATTTGAAAGAAAGAAAAACAGGATTCCTAATCAGTTCTTGTGTACCCACTCTCTGGTTGCGTGAAAACCTTTCTTTAATTCTATTAGGAGTTTGTCTTTAGGTTTAACATATATAAATGTAAATGTAAATGTAGACGTACTTGTAAAGCGCACTGATACTCCTGAGTGTCCTGGCGCTGTACTCATACCACTAGGGAACCCTTCCTTGTTTTTTCCCATGAAATGTCCACTCCTGGGCATCCCCAGGGTGCAACCAACAATCCCTAGTGCTGTAGGGGGCCGTTGTGGAGACTAAGCAAGCTATTGCCCAGAGTTGCAGTGTGGGACCCATGCTTAGAGTAGGCACCGAGGCGAGAAATCAGGTCCGAGGAATTATGAGCCCAAGATCCGCCGAGACCAGCCAAGGCAGGAATTGAACCCTGGTCCCGGGCCAGACTTCTGCATCAGGGTCTGCCGCTCTAACCATTGAGCCACACTTCTCCACATATGATACTTGGGGTATACTTAAAAAGAAGTGAAACCGGGAGCGTGGCTAGCCGTGCTGCGGAATGGCCGCTCTGTGAGCGAGCTCACCGGCCGGGACGTTATCCTTGAAAAATCCTGCACATTGAGGGCTGCTGCGGCGTCTCTTGTTGCTGCTCGAGCTGCGGAGAGGCTTAAGACCCTGACACTGGCTCCCCTGAGGACGGGGAGTGCTGTTTGGCCGAGCGGTTCAGTGATCTGCTGAGACGCGGCTGGCCTGCCAGGCCTCTGCACACGCCGTGGCCGGGCCGCCCTGACAATTCAGTCCGAGGCTGCGGTGCGGCCTTGTATTCTGTGCGTGCCACGCTGCGGGGGAGCTTCAACCCGCAATCCAGTGGCGGATTCGAGCCTGACTGGGTGCCGGCAATGTTTTGGTGAGCTGAGGAGGGCCAGAGTACGGTGAGGCCGTATTTGAGGGGAGCTGTGGCGCATCTCACTGAGGGCCGCAGCCGCCGGCTTGCGACAGTAGCATTGGCACCTGGAGGCGAGAGGGGGCTGACTGGCGTGTGTGACTGTGCTGCCAATATCGTAGAGGAAGCTGCGGAAAGGTTGATGTGGGTAATGCTGCCGGGAGCTGATCGGAGGGAGGAGCGCTTCCTGTTGGTGCAGGGGCTCTGGAGCCTTGTTGCCTTCTCCCTGGGGCCTAGCTCGCCATACATGTGTCGCAGCAGTGGGAACTGAAGCATGTGAGCACCTGACTATGCTGTGGCCAGCGGGGTGCGACCCCTAGCAGTGCATGACTTGTGGTGGACAACATGTTAACGCCTGGGACATCACAAGTGTGCGGAGCTGGTGGAGTGGAGGATCATTCGCCGAGACGGCGCATTGGGATGCCCCTGATGTTCTGTGGTCCCGGGTAACTCATATCCTTACCCAGGCGCTACATCAAGAACAATGTGTTTTTGTGCCAAAATATAAATTCTTAGAAGGGGGTCAATATGGGTTGGTTTAATGACCATAGAACCTCACAACCCTAGAAACCATAAATACAAAACAGGGAGGTACATAGTCAGAAGAACAATCTGTGTTGTGGAAGCGTGGAACAGAAATACCACTAGGCTGAAGTATTCCCATCAGCCCACCATACGTGGCGGAGGCATCGTCATGTGGGAAGTGGATAGTATATTACAAATCTCACTCACCCCATCAAAGATGGTGTAGAGATCGGAAAACTGTGATGACCTTCAAGCCACAGTGGATTTCAGAATGGTGCTAATGGATGTGCAGTGCTCGAAATAAAGTGAACTAAAAGAAATGTTTAAAAACAACTACAAGAGCAGAAAATATGTTTATTGGTTACTGCTCTGGTGTCGTGGTTAAGAACAGGCGTTTTGTAGTCTGAAATTATAACTACCATAAGACGCTCAGCAGTGTGGTCAACATGTTTCAGCTGTTATCCAGCTTTCGTCAGGACCAGAAGTAGTGAAGATGCAACTGCAATAATGAAAACTGCAATTCTAAATGGAAAAAGTAATCCTACCAGTATTTTGGAGCCCCAATATTAACTGGAGGAGACTCTGAATGAATTTGTCCTTTTCCCTGCGTTGTGTGGGAAGAAACCTCACCTCACCCGGCACCCGCTCGGGAGAATGAGGCCCCGCTCTGTCCGTCGGTACCTCAAGCAAGCATCCGAGTGGGACCTCCACTCCTCCTCCAGTCTCCTCCAGTTAATATTGGGGCTCCAAAATACTGGTAGGATTACTTTTTCCATTTAGAATTGCCGTTTTCATTATTGCAGTTGCATCTTCACTACTGGTCCTGACGAAAGCTGGATAACAGCTGAAACATGTTGACCACACTGCTGAGCGTCTTATGGTAGTTATAATTTCAGACTACAAAACGCCTGTTCTTAACCACGACACCAGAGCAGTATCCAATAAACATATTTTCTGCTCTTGTAGTTGTTTTTAAACATTTCTTTTAGTTCACTTTATTTTGAGCACTGCACATCCATTAGCACCATTCTGAAATCCACTGTGGCTTGAAGGTCATCACAGTTTTCCGATCTCTACACCATCTTTGATGGGGTGAGTGAGATTTGGAATATACTATCCACTTCCCACATGACGATGCCTCCGCCACGTATGGTGGGCTGATGGGAATACTTCAGCCTAGTGGTATTTCTGTTCCACGCTTCCACAACAACACACATTGTTCTTCTGACTATGTACCTCTCTGTTTTGTATTTTCAATGTGTTTTTGTGACCAGGCCCGGAGTCGTTGCGTATGGGAGGCCTCTGCTGCCCTGCTCTTGGTGGAATGACGACCAATGATGAGAAAAGGGGCCCAATCTGGTGAGTATCTACTAGTTACCCCGATGGTGGTGTTCCCGTGAGGCGTCATTCTGTTTCGTTACACTTTTTGTGCAATTTTTTGCAAATTCTCACTTTCATTTTGAGTACGGATGCACTGTGTAGATTAATGTTTCCGACATCCTGTGTTGTTCTATGTGACTGTCAAGAGACGTTAGCCAATATATTTTTTTAAAAGAATTTTTTAAGATATTGGACGTATTGCAGTAATATACCCCCGAATAAACAATAGTGGACAGGGGAGTGCAACAGTAATTATTGATATGAGACTTATCTGTTGCAAGGAATACTGACATATTTTACGTCCACAGGACAGGGTTTTGTGGTTTTTGATGACTATATGAGTAGAGGGCGACCCTGGTCTTTTTTCTTCCCTCTTGGCTCCTCTTTGAGATACGTGGGTATGCTGCAACCTGATTGGGGGGTTGAAGTGGGTGGTGGGTAGGGATTGTTTTCTTGTTTGTAGCCAGCATGTTGGTGCGTTACAGATCAAGACAGAGGACTGATATTGGGTATTGCCACGTTATCTCAGCCTGCACTGTTTATATGAGACTTTTATGCCAGACCACACGCTAATACACTAAACTTTCTCACATGGAACATTAGGGGGTTGAACGATAACAGGAAGGCCAGATTGGTGCATGCCTATCTCGCCAGACATAACATTGATATATGTCTTCTACAGGAAACCCACTTACATGTCAAACCATCGCAAAGATTGCGGCACAGTAGGTGGGGAAATGCATATTCAGCTATCTACGCCAACTATGCTTGCGGTGTGGCGGTGTTGATAAAGAGGGGGGTGGACTGGCGGGAGGACCACACATTTGTTGACCCAGAGGGGAGGTTCCACCTCGTACATGGAAAATTGGGAGGTGTATCTTTGGTCTTCGTAGCAGTTTATGGGCCTAACGTGGATTCACCAGAGTCCTTCCACGGTATTTGGCCTAAGATAAGATCGATTGGTTGTAACATGTTATTATGGGGGAGGGGGTTTAATGCTGTATTGGATGATGTATTTGACAGACGGGGTGCGGCCCGCTCCTTGCACCCGAATGCTAGTGCCACTCTGAATGCTATTATGGCTGATGGGGAACTACTAGATATCTGGCGGTGTCGTCACCCGTTACTCAAGGAGGGAACGTGTATTTCTAGTCACCATAGCGCATGGTACAGGCTGGACTTCTGGTTGGTTTCGAAAGACATAGCAACTTGGACCTCGGAGGCCCGGCATCTGGCACGCTCTTTGTCAGATCATGCCCCTTGTCTGCTCAGGCTAAAACTCCCTGGCGCGCCTCCCTGCGCATTCTCCTGGCGTCTGCCTCCGTATGCCCTTCTAGATGAGGCGTTCAGGGAAGAAATCCGCTCTGACATCACAGATTATTTTGTCCTCAATGCTGGCTCCGTTGACACTGAAACCTCCCTGTGGGAGTCATTTAAGGTTGTTATTAGAGGACAGTGCATTTCTAGGCAGGCTGGAATACTGAAGGCTATCAGGGGTACACTTGCTTCATTAGAAACCCAAATAAGAGACCTTGAAAATGAGTTCTGCTCCACGAATGAGCCGGGTGATGCTGCCCTCCTGAAAACGAAACTGCTAGAATTTGCCGAGGAGTCCCAACGTGAGGTCAAATTCCTGGGTAAATACGCCAAAGCGCGAAGGTATGGAGAGGGTGACACACCGGGCCGTACACTGGCTGGTATGATTCGTCCATCTCGGTTCACCATGTTCGTGCATGAACTATGTACAGCGGATGGAGGCGTTATTAGGGGACAGACAGAAATATTAGATGTTTTTCTGCATTTTATTCCAATCTCTACACGGCTACTCAGGAGGCATGCCCAAAGGGGATGCAGGAATTTCTGGATTCCATAGCCTTAGCTTGGTTCAATAATGTTCATAGGGAATATATGGATCTCCCCATCACGGTGGAGGACGTAGCCCAGGTTATTAAAAGCTTACCACTTGACAAGGCCCCGGGGCCATATGGCCTGACTACCTCGTTTTTTAAAGCATATGCGGAAGAGCTGGCACCCAGGCTACTGGCAGTTTACGAGGAGGCTCTAGAGGTGGGTGTCTTACCCCAGTTCATGAGAGAAGCAATAATTATAACCCTGTTAAAACCTGGGAAGTCGGAAACAGAGATGGATTCCTACAGGCCTCTGTCTTTGATAAACGTGGATGTTAAAATACTCGCTAAACTAATCACACAGTACAGAAAAAACAATCTATATGAATTGTAGCACAAAAAGGGGTATTAATCCAAACGTGAACCTTTTTTATAAATATGAAGCTTGAATGAACCTATAACACATTCGTATAGGTAATCCGTCACGCCTGTCAACCGGAAACAGAAGTGAGGGTGTGGGGACTACTATAAGCACTAATCAAGCTTCTCGAATATAAGACCAAACGTGAAGTGCGCCATGTTGCGGGATTCTGTGTAGGCCCAGAACTGTGCACAGGAAACCAGGACCACAGTGACTTGTGGAATACCAGAAACTCACCTTAGTACCCAAAACCCCTATCCGACTAGCATCAGTGTCTCAGCTCTCCGTCCTACAGGGACGCTACCAATGATTAGACAACCCAGAACTTGCGACTTAGGGTACTCTCAGTAATAGTGGGAATCAAGAGCACTCTTTTGTTTTTACTCTCATACCAGTCAACAGAGTGAGTAATCAGAGATACGGAAAAGTTTAAAATGTTTATTTTTAACGACGTGCTCTAAGATGCAGTATTGTGGCTAACATAAGCAGGCATATGATTAGAAATAAAACAATCAGCATTGTTAGCATTCCATAAAACAAAAAGGGAGAAATCATGTTATAATTATAGTGGAAACAGGTCATATAGTGCCTTGTGAACCGCCCTCCCCTGCTCGGAACTAGGTTTTATAATAATAGAAGGTCTCTTAGGCTTGAATGGGGAACCCCATACCTCCAAGATCAGCAGAGGTGAATCACATCTCAGGATCAGCAAAGCTCTCTGCTTCTGAAAAGGTTGTTTCTCCAAGTGCCAAAATCATGCATTCCGTGCAATATTAAAGGCACGTGAATTTCAGTTGGTTGCAGCTGTGTGCGTGTTGTGTCTAGAGCGTGGTTTGATCAACCTGAATAACTGCATACATGGTTATTATGTTATGTTAAATGTTATGTTCGAATTTCTTATAAAGCGCTCATACACTGATTAGTTTCTTGGCGCTAACTTAGGAATTTTGCTGGAACCTTATGAAATTAGCAGTCAACCAACTAGTTATAGGCTTGGGTGAATAGCCAGGTCTTAAGAAGTCTACGGAATCTATCGGATTCAGTGCAGTTTCTAATATCTAAGGGGAGAGTGTTCCAGAAACTGAGGGCCAATACTGCAAACCTGCAACCGCCTATTCGTTTCTGTTTATAGGATGGAACGGTTAAGAAATTCTTATGAGCAGAGCGTAAGCTCCCTACGGGGAGGTATTTCTGGACAAGTCTGGATATAAATTTAGGGCTAGCACCATGCAAGGCTTTAAATATGATACAGCCAACTTTAAAAGCGCCTTTCTGCAAGATGGGGAGACAGTGTAGCTCTCTTAAGGTGGGCGTGATGTGTTCCCATCTAGGTTGTTGGGAAATCAGCCTTGCCGCCTGATTCTGAACCATCTGCAGCCTTTTTGTGAGATGGAGCTGAATGCTGAAGTAAAGAGAATTGGCATAATCCAGATGAGATATTACCAGGGATAGAACCACCTGGATTAAGACTTCCTGAGTAAGTAATCTCCTAATCTTCCTTATCTTCCTCAGTTGAAAGAAGCAAGTGGAGGTCACAGCTCCTATCTGGGATTTCATAGTGAGATCACTATCTATGATCACTCCCAGGCTTTTAGCTGAGGAAGAAGGGTTAGGTGGAGAGCCTAGTTCACTTGGCCAGAAATGTGCATTCTAGGGGTTCAAGGAACCACCTATCAGAAACACTTCTGTTTTATCAGGGTTCAGTTTTAACTGGTTATAGTTCATCCAATCACGTATATGTAACATTGTTGCCTGGAATTCAAATATCGATTCAGATGAATTCTCGATTGAGAACACCAGTTGCAGATCGTCTGCATAATTATACGTACACACCTACCTATCTTTCAAGGAATGAAGTAAGAGAAGAATGTAGAGATTGAATAGGTGGGGAGACAGTGAGGAACCCTGTGGCACTCCACATGTTGTTGCCATTTTTGGTGCAGAGAATTGTGAGAGGCACACTGACTGAGTGCGTTCCTCAAGAAATGACTCAACCCAATTGGACGCCATCCCCTTGATACCGGCCATCCTGACATGGTCGATCAAGATACCATGATCGACCGTGTCAAATGCCGCTGACAAATCCAGCAGCACCAAAGCCTTGGGGGAGCCCTAGTCGGCTTCCTTTCGAAGCGTATCCAGTACAGTAAGTATTACTGCCTCGGTGGAATGGGCGGGGTGGAACCCTGCTTGGTTAGGATCAAGGTACTCCGATTGCTCAATAAATGTGCAGAGACATTTGGCCATGTAAGATTCCAATATTTTGGCCAAATAGGGGAGCAGGGATATAGGTCAATAGTTGGCCAAAGCCCCGGGGTCCGCACCTGATTTCTTTAACAGGGGGACAACTATTGCTTCTTTAAAAGCTCTCGGAACACAACCCTGTGTTAGAGAGTCATTAAGGAGTGTCAAAGCAGGTCCGGGTAAAGTGGTGAAAACGGCTCTTAAAATGGGAAGCAGACAACTATCCGTAGGTGATCCTGACTTTACTTTAGACAGAAGGCCCAGAAAGCTCTGATTGTCAATTGCTGGAAATTGTTCTAGAGAACAAGAGTTTTCCAACATTGAGGGCGAACCCTCAAGAGCAGGGCAACAGGGAATACTGGCTTTGATTTTGGCAATTTTATCAATGAAGAACGAGTTGAGAGAGTTATAAAAAACTTGGCTAGGAGTAGATTTTAATGTAACTCTATCAGGCTTAGATAATTCGTTCACAATGACAAATATCTCTTTAGACTTGTTGGAGGAACTCAGAATTGTTAAGGAGAAATAAGCCGCTTTAGCTAAAGAAATAGCTTTTTTATACTCTTTCAGTTGCATCAGATATCTCTCTTTTTTTATCCAGGGAATAATTAGTTCTCCATTTCCTTTCAGCTTGACGAAGTGCTAGTTTTTGGCTCTGTAAGTCTGAGGAAAACCAATTTTTGTGCCTCATGGCGTCTTGCTAACCGAATAGTTTTTAATGGGGCACGTATATTACTAGCCTCGGTAAGCCATGCTGTGAGATTTCTCTCCCTTGAATTAATTGTCGTCTGATGGATAGGGTCTGTATTTGCTAGAGTGGCATGGAATTGGATTGTGTTAATATTATTCCAGTTTCTAGCAACTAGTTTTTTAAAACTTGGCGAATGTACTATAGCAATGTCATTAATAGTAAGCTCAATTATGGAATGGTCGGACCAGGTACAAGGGGCCTTGAAGGCTTCTGCACGCAGTGTACAGACTAAGGTTGCGGTGTAAGTCTAGGGATGTGAAAAACAAGACCATTCTCATGCAAAGAATATCAAGCAGCAAGCAGTTTAACTTAAAACAGTTACATGTAGTGTTATGTGCAAAAGCTGCAAAGTGGCAAAAATGGCGTATAAACTTCTAATACGCTTATGCTAACATAGCAATGTGTGCAAGCATGGCCCTGTCTTCACTACAGGGGTTCAGCCTTATTGGTCTATTTCAAAGTGGATATGTTGAAATGTTTTGACAAGTTTTTTATCCTCTGTATTCCAACCTGGGGCATTTTGGGAACTGTGGTGTCACTTCAGAGTCTTTCTTCAGCCGTTGTGAGGTTTGCATGTAAGTTCAAATACATGGTGATACATCTCATGGGCCTGACACAATCACAGGCCTCATCGGTTCACAGAATTGGAAACCAGGACATGCCCACCATTGCATTCCAGTAAGGCTCTCACCCGTTTCGTAGCACCACAGTTCCCAGAATGCTCCAGCATAATTGATTTTGGTTGTGCATAAAAATGAGGGATCTGTGGTCAATCTCTAAACGCCGGCACCAGCAGTGACAGTGTTGTGCTCTGGAACTACGTTTGTAAGAGGCGGAGAGGCGCGTGTGTTTTGTGGCATATACATATATATATATATATATATTCACTGAAAAAACCATAGGTTATAGACCATATATAGTTAGGAATTTGCATTTACAAAACCTTGAAAATTCACTGAAAAAACCATAGGTTAGAGACCATATATAGTTAGCTGGACATTTTATTGACATAAAACCAATGAAAATCCATATATAGTTAGTTGCACTAACTATATATCGCGCACCCGCAATCCACTGCTGATGATGTCACATATTACATCATTCATGACATGGTCAGTGACATCACTGATGACATCACTGATGACATCTCAAATGACATCACTGATGACATCACTGATGACATCTCAAATGACATCACTGATGACATCATCTAGTGTCTGTGTGTTTTTGTAAAGTTTAAATATGTTTTACATATTGAAGAATGAGTGGATGTATGGAAGACTGAGTGTGTGTGTGGCTGGCTGGGAGGTGTGTGACTGTGCATATCAATGTGTACTTGTATCAGTGATTGTATAAGAGAGTAAGTATGTGTTAGTATATGTGTGAAAAGTATGGTGTTCTGTGTTTAACTGTATAGATGAGGAAATCGAAGTGTGATTGATTCTTCACAGGACTGACTAGGTGTATGAGTGCATATGATAGTGTTGTAATAATGAGTGACTGTATGTATGAGTGATTGTATGGGTGAATGAGTGAATGTGTGTGTAGACGTAGGAATCAGTGAGTGCGTATGTAGTAACTGGTATTGCTGTGTCATGATGTCATCAGTGATGTCATTTGAGATGTCATCAGTGATGTCATTTGAGATGTCATCA
Source organism: Lissotriton helveticus (assembly GCF_964261635.1). Classification (NCBI taxonomy): domain Eukaryota; kingdom Metazoa; phylum Chordata; class Amphibia; order Caudata; family Salamandridae; genus Lissotriton; species Lissotriton helveticus. The sequence goes on along the minus strand of NC_136061.1, from coordinate 356,584,764 downwards.
GTGATGTCATCAGTGATGTCACTGAAGTATGGTGTTCTGTGTTTAACTGTATAGATGAGGAAATGGAAGTGTGATTGATTCTTTACAGGACTGACTAGGTGTGTGAGTAACTCCATGGATGAGTGGCAGTGTGTGAGTGTCTGCATAGGTGTATGAGTGCATATGATAGTGTTGTAATAATGAGTGACTGTATGTATGAGTTGATTGTATGGGTGAATGAGTGAATGTGTGTGTAGACGTAGGAATCAGTGAGTGCGTATGTAGTAACTGGTATTGGTGTGTCATGATGTCATCAGTGATGTCATTTGAGATGTCATCAGTGATGTCATCAGTGATGTCATTTGAGATGTCATCAGTGATGTCATCAGTGATGTCACTGACCATGTCATGAATGATGTAATATGTGACATCATCAGCATTGGATTGCGGGTGCGCGATATATAGTTAGTGCAACTAACTATATATGGAATTTCATTGGTTTTATGTCAATAAAATGTCCAGCTAACTATATATGGTCTCTAACCTATGGTTTTTTCAGTGAATTTTCAAGGTTTTGTAAATGCAAATTCCTAACTATATATGGTCTATAACCTATGGTTTTTTCAGTGAATTTCATTGGTTTTTTAAAAGCTAATATCTATAGCTGTAAAATATATTCTTTATTACGTGACGTATCACGTAGCCACGTGAGACGCCTCATGACGCGTCGCATAACCGTGACGTATCGGCTCTGCAGCGCAAACAAAACCCGTAACGTAAGCGTGCCGGAGCACGCTTACAGATATATATATTTTTTTTAACCTTAATTAGACAAAATCCACACGTGCACATATCTTGAGGCCTTGCAAAGGCACATCAAACAAACAGTCCCTACAATGTTGCCAAGTTTGCTGGAAATCTATTCCCTTAATTTTTTTTTTACTGTTTCTCTTGGTTTTCCCCTTGTTACGCTTACCGGGACGCTACCCGGTACGTGAACCGGACGCTCCAAAAACACAAGATGGCGGACTCCCGTTACGCTGCCGGTTAGCTGCCCGGTTCGCGTACCGGGAAGCGCCTCTACCGCGAAAAATCGCGGGGGACTTTAATATCCCCCTCATCAATCCTAGGGGGTCAGGAGGGGTTTACCTTGCCCCCTTTCCTTGATTTCCCCCTTCTTTTTTCACCACATCTTGTCTCTCGAACCTACCGAGAGACAAGATGGCGGCCGCTCCGGACTGTTTACAATGTTGACAGCTACGCTGCCAGTTAGCTGCCCGGTTAGCTGCCCGGTGAGCTGCCCGGTTTGCGTTTTATTTTTTGCCCCGCGGGGCACTTTAATATCCCCCTCATCAATCCTAGGGGGTCAGGAGTGGTCTACCTTGCCCCCTTTCCTTCATTTCCCCCTTAGTTTTTCACCACATCTTGTCTCTCGATCGTACCGAGAGACAAGATGGCGGCCGCTCCGGACTGTTTAGAATGTTGGCAGACACCGGAGAGCCAATCAGCTTCGCTTCGCGAAGTTCCGTTACGCGTCAGGTACGCGAACCGGGGCGCTAACCGGAGCGCTGTCACAGATATATATATTTTTTTAAACGTTAATTTCTCAAAATCCACTGGAGCACATATATTGAGACATAGCAAAGGCACGTCGGGCAAACCATATCTACAATTTTGCCAAGTTTCATGTAAATCTATTCAGCCGTTCGAGCTAAAAGTGAGTCCAACCGCCCTATGGAAAAATGAATGGGAAAAACGCGTTTTGGGACCCCCCTTTTTTCTCGGCCCCCCCTTGACGAAACCCCCCCAAATTATTAGGGGCTGCTCAGAAACAAAATGTGCCATTTTCCTGAAAATTTCAGCCAATTCCGTCCACAAACGCCAAAGTTATTAGACATAGAATCTTCAGAAATCCCATAGAGAAAAAATCCTAACTATATATACCCACTGGCTATCGCCAGTAGGTAATATACATATATAAACATATATAATCTGCATATCTATATAAATATAAATGCATGCATACATATACATATATGCATACATATGCATGTTATTTACATGAAAGTCTTAAAAACACTAATAAAAGCAAAGCTAAAAAGCCACCTCATTACAAACAGAATGGCTTTAACTTAAACGAGGGCGAGATCTATTGCATTTTCAATGCTTGTTTACTTTGGTTCTATCAAGAAGGCATTCAGATGTGTCACACATTTGCCATAAATTCTGAATGTTAGCACTCTAGTTGCTCATTAGATCACTGTAGTAAAGCTAGTGCTCACCAGGGAAGTCTGCTGCTAATCATGGTTTGCAGCCATTTTCCCGCATTTTTTATCCCGCAGACTTTCAGTCCGCATACCATTATCCCGCAAGGTCATTGACCTCGCATACCATTATTCCGCATTTTTTCAAAACGCATGTGCATTTATCGCGCATGCCTTTACAAAGAATTACGTTTTAAAGGCATGTATGGTAAATGCATTTGCGTTGTGAAAACCACGATGACGAGAGAGGTAAGTGGGTTTGTATTAATTTTTTCGTGGGTTAGTGATTGTGTAGTGTAGTGTAGTGTTGTGTAGTGTAGTGTTGTGTTAGTGTAGTGTAGAGTTGTGGTGGTTGTTTAGTGTAGGGTCATGCTGGGGGTACTGTTTTAGGGTTTAGGGTAGTGTTGTAGTGTTTGCGTAGTGTAGGGTCATGCTGGGCGTAGTGTTTTAGGGTTTAGGATAGTGTTGTAGTGTTTGCGTAGTGTAGGGTCATGCTGGGCGTAGTGTTTTAGGGTTTTGGGTAGTGTTGTAGTGTTTGCGTAGTGTAGGGTCATGCTGGGGTGTAGTATTTTAGGGTTTAGGGTAGTGTTGTAGTGTTTGCGTAGTGTAGGGTCATGCTGGGGTAGTGTTTTAGGGTTTTGGGTAGTGTTGTAGTGTTTGCGTAGTGTAGGGTCATGCTGGGGTGTAGTGTTTTAGGGTTTTGGGTAGTGTTGTAGTGTTTGCGAAGTGTAGGGTCATGCTGGGGGGTAGTGTTTTAGGGTTTTGGGTAGTGTTGTAGTGTTTGCGTAGTGTAGGGTCATGCTGGGGGTAGTGTTTTAGGGTTTTGGGTAGTGTTGTAGTGTTTGCGTAGTGTAGGGTCATGCTGGGGGTAGTGTTTTAGGGTTTTGGGTAGTGTTGTAGTGTTTGCGTAGTGTAGGGTCATGCTGGGGGGTAGTGTTTTAGGGTTTTGGGTAGTGTTGTAGTGTTTGCGTAGTGTAGGGTCATGCTGGGGGTAGTGTTTTAGGGTTTTGGGTAGTGTTGTAGTGTTTGCGTAGTGTAGGGTCATGCTGGGGGTAGTGTTTTAGGGTTTAGGGTAGTGTTGTAGTGTTTGCGTAGTGTAGGGTCATGCTGGGGGTAGTGTTTTAGGGTTTAGGGTAGTGTTGTAGTGTTTGCGTAGTGTAGGGTCATGCTGGGGGTAGTGTTTAGGGTTTAGGGTAGTGTTGTAGTGTTTGCGTAGTGTAGGGTCATGCTGGGGGTAGTGTTTTAGGGTTTAGGGTAGTGTTGTAGTGTTTGCGTAGTGTAGGGTCATGCTGGGGGTAGTGTTTTAGGGTTTAGGGTAGTGTTGTAGTGTTTGCGTAGTGCAGGGTCATGCTGGGGTGTAGTGTTTTAGGGTTTTGGGTAGTGTTGTAGTGTTTGCGTAGTGTAGGGTCATGCTGGGGGTAGTGTTTTAGGGTTTAGGGTAGTGTTGTAGTGTTTGCGTAGTGTAGGGTCATGCTGGGGTGTAGTGTTTTAGGGTTTTGGGTAGTGTTGTAGTGTTTGCGTAGTGTAGGGTCATGCTGGGAGTAGTGTTTTAGGGTTTAGGGTAGTGTTGTAGTGTTTGCGTAGTGTAGGGTCATGCTGGGGGTAGTGTTTTAGGGTTTAGGGTTGTGTTGTAGTGTTTGCGTAGTGTAGGGTCATGCTGGGGGTAGTGTTTTAGGGTTTAGGGTAGTGTTGTAGTGTTTGCGTAGTGTAGGGTCATGCTGGGGTGTAGTGTTTTAGGGTTTTGGGTAGTGTTGTAGTGTTTGCGTAGTGTAGGGTCATGCTGGGGGTACTGTTTTAGGGTTTAGGGTAGTGTTGTAGTGTTTGTGTAGTGTAGGGTCATGCTGGGGGTAGTGTTTTAGGGTTTAGGGTAGTGTTGTAGTTTTTGTGTAGTGTAGGGTCATGCTGGGGGTAGTGTTTTAGGGTTAGGGTAGTTTAGTTGTTTAGTGTATGCTAAAGGCATATTCGTTCTAAAAGTTTTCGTTATTTTAATTTGCGGCCTAATAGTACATGCGGGATTTTTTTTGCGGACTGATGGTATGCGGGATTTCGTCATATATTCGCTAATCATACTTTCTATGGCAAAATGAACCCCCTCATTTTGTTCCTTTTTAAATTAAATGTTTTAAGAGTTACCACTTTATTCCAATCAAGATGGCTTCAGGTGTGCCATACCTTTGTAATAAGTAGGACTGTTAGCACTCTAGTTGTTCTTTAGAACACTCTGGGACATTCTGTCATTGGGCTATAGTTGGGCTACATCTGGCTGATATTTGGGCTACATTTGTTTTTTTTGTCTCTGGTGGCCATCTTTGGGCTACATTGGGCTACATTTGGGCTCCAACATATATATAGCCCAATGTAGCCCAATATATATTTTTCAAAGTTAATTTTCGTAAAAACCACTGGAGCCTATATCTTGAGACATAGCAAAGGCACATCGGGCTACCAGTCCCTACAATTTTGCCAAGTTTGGTGTAAATCCATTCAGCCGTTCAGGCTAAAAGTGAGGCCAACCGCCCTATGGAAAATTGCATGGGAAAAACACGTTTTGGGACCCCCCTTTTTTCTCGGCCCCCCCTTAACGAAACCCCCCCAAATTTTCAGGGGCTGCGCAGAAACAAAATGTTCCATTTTCCTGAAAATTTCAGCCAATTCTGTCCTCAAACGCCAAAGTTATTCGACATAGAATTTTCAAAAATCCCATAGGAAAAAAATCCTAACTATATATACCTACTGGCTATCGCCAGTAGGTAATATATATATATTCACTTCAAAAACCATAGGTTTCAGGCACGTTTTAGTTAGGAATTAGCATTTAAAAACCTTAGAAATTCACTGAAAAAACCATAGGTTTCAGGGGCTTTATAGTTAGTTGGACATTTCACTCGTACAAAACCATAGCATTCCCCCGTTATAGTTAGTTCAGCTAACTATAACTCGCGCGCCCGCAATGCACTGCTGATGACATCACATATTACATCACTCATGACCTGGCCAGTGACATCACTCATGGCATCACTGATGACACCATCCAGTGAATGTGTGTTTTTCTGAAAATTAAATATATTTTATATATGTATATCTCAAGGTCAATGGAAGAATAAGTGGCTATATACGTGTCTAAATAGATGATTTTTTTTTTGTAAAATTGATTGTATAACGGACTGATTAAGTGTCTCTTAGTGAATACATGGGTTAGGGAATAATGTTTAAATATGTAAATATCTGCCTCAATCTCTCACTTTGTGTATAAGTGACTGCATGGGTTGGTGAGTAACTCCATGAGTGTCTATATAGGTTATTATTTGGTTTTTTGAGTATCAGTATGAGTGGTTCGTTGGGGTGTCTTACGTAGTGCATAGCTGCATGCATGAGTGACTCACTGCTTGTATGTGTTAAAGACAGCATCTGTGCAGGACTGTATAGGTGGATAGTGTGTGTATGGGTGTGTTAGTGAGTGAATGACTGTCTCAATAGTGTCTTTATGAGTAACTACATATGTTTTAAACTAGTATATGTGAGTATCAGTGTATATAAGTGAGAGTAAGAGATTAGAAGAGTTTCTGTATAAATTAGTATGTGTTTCTATAAGTGATTGCTTAAGAGAGTAAGTATGTGTAAGTTTCTGTAGCAGTAAGTGTGGTGTGTGTATAACTGTATATGCAATTTAATGGATGTTTGATACTTTGCTTGCATGTGTGACTGTGTGTGAGTAACTCTATGGATGAGTGTCTCTGTGTAATAGGATGTATTGGTGTATGAGTACATATGATGAATGAGTACATGTATGAGTGACTGTAAGGACTGTTGGTGAATGAGTGGATGTGTGTGTAGATCTTGGAATTACTGAATAGGTGTGTTGTAACTGGTATTGGTATGTCCATTGTTTTGAAAATTTTAGTTTCTATTTTTGAGTGTGTGTATCAAAGATTATATTAGGGTGAGAGGAGGTCTGTCACTCTATCAGAAGGATGATGTCATCAGTGATGTCATGAGTGATATCACTGACCATGTCATGAGTGATGTAATATGTGACGTCATCAGCAGTGCATTGCGGGCGCGCGAGTTATAGTTAGCTGAACTAAATATAACGGGGTAATTTCTATGGGTTTGTACGAGTGAAATGTCCAACTAACTGGAACGCCCCTGAAACCTCTGGTTTTTTCTGTGAATTTCCAATGTTTTTTAAATGCTAATTCCTAACTATGATGTGCCTGAAACCTATGTTTTTTTTAAGTGAATTTCAAAGGTGTTTTAAATGTTAGTTTCTAACTATGCCTACAGAGGTAGGACATGTGAAGAAAGAAGAAAAAACACACAGAAAGAAGAAAAAGAAATGCAGAAAGAAGCACCAGATGTCCTCAAAGACGAAGAAAAGTGCAGGAAGAAGGAAGACATGCAGAAAGACCAAACAGAGGAGCAGAAAGAGGCCTTGTTGCAAAATCATCCTGTACCCTCAACTTTTTCAGATGGGTACTGGTGGTAACTGACTCTGACTAACTTTCCTAGAGCCAGTGCTATGCTAAAAGACACTTAGAACACAGTTAAAACACCTACATACAGTAAGGGAACACTATGCGCTGGGCTACTCCTGTGATTACCATGACCTCTTCTGTAAGCCCCTAGTATATAATAGGGCAGGGGGATTAAAACTATCTCTTAAAACACGCCACGGGCGCGTTTGCACACTGGTGAAGGGAGGGGGGGCCTGAGGTGACGTGTGCAAACACACCCTGTGGCACGTTTCAAGTTGGGGGATTAAGTGCCCTTGAATCCTGAGGGTCCCTGGGGTCCAACTAGCCAACTAGGTACCTTCAATAAGCGCCACAGAGCTGTGTTGCACAGAGATGTAAAAAGGGGCACAGCCTGGACCAGCTGTCTGCAACACAGCGCAGTGGCTGTTACTGGAAGCACCCGGTGGGCTAGTTGGCCCCCAGGGGCCCTCAAAATTGAAGGGGAATTATTTCCCCAACTTAAAACGCACCACAGGGTGTGTTTGCGCACATCACCTCAGGCCCCCTCCCTTCCCCACTCAATGGATACATACCCCTAAAGTAGAACCAGCATTTAGGGCAGACGGGGTGACTCTGGGTGCAGATAATATGTTGTCTCATCTCTATGACAAGAAACGAGCCAAAGCTCTCATTGGACCCACGAAGCACACAGTAGTAATATGGCATGCGGCGCAGGTTAAACTGGGTTGGCAGGGGATTATACCTCAACTTACCCCTCTGTGGGACGCGACACAGTTGGGTCTGCTTAGGAACAGCAAAGGCTTTGCCAGGTGGGACGCAATTGGTATCTCCACGGTGGGGGGCATTATGTACAAGGGAGAGGTAATGACATTTGAGCGCCTCCAGCAGCAATATGAGCTAGCACCCACTGAACTGTTTCGATATACACAGATAAAACATGCACTGACAGCGGCCCTGCCACCAGGTACTGAAGTCAAGGAAGCCTCGCCTCTCGAGGACAGGTTGTTGACGGAGTATATGCCCAAGTGGGCTACTTCATTTACTTATCGGAAGTTAATTAATAACCTCCCTGACCCAACGACGGCGCTCAGAGGGAAGTGGTCCCGCAACGTTGGTAATGTTGAAGACTCGGATTGGCAAGAGGCGCTTGCCTCACCAAGGGAGGTGGGTATACCCTCACGCCTTAGGCTAGTGCAACTCAAAATATTACACAGAGTCTATTTTACTAGATGTACCATGCACACAATAGGTAGAGCACCACATCCATACTGCCTACGAAGATGCGGGGAGGAGGGGTCGTTTTACCATACTTTGTGGCAGTGCTCGAAGATCATGAACTACTGGGTACAGGTGTTGAGAACAGTACCAAAAGATGTTTGTTAAATATATGGGAGCCAATTGACCTTACTCATCCTATGCAAGACTGGGCCACTCTAGGGTTCATGGTTGCTAAGCGCAATATAGCGCAGAAATGGGGGGAGGGTGACAGTGATGAACCAGAGGGTGACAGTGATGAACCAGAGGGTGGCAGTGGTGATCCAGAGGGTGGCAGTGGTGATCCAGAGGGTGGCAGTGGTGATCCAGAGGGTGTCAGTGGTGAACCACAGGGTGTCAGTGGAGAACCAGAGGGTGCTGTGATGAACCAGAGGGTGGCAGTGGTGAACCAGAGGATGGCAGTGATGAACCAGAGGGTGGCAGTGGTGAACTAGAGGGTGACAGTAATGAACCAGAGGGTGGCAGTGGTGAACCAGAGGGTGGCAGTAATGACCCAGAGGGTGGCAGTGATGAACCAGAGGGTGGCAGTGATGAACCAGAGGGTGACAGTGGTGAACCAGAGGGTGACAGTGGTGAACCAGAGGGTGCTGTAATGAACCAGATGGTGGCAGGGGTGAACCAGAGGGTGGCAGTGGTGAACCAGAGGGTGGCAGCGATGAACCAGAGGGTGGCAGTGATGAACCAGAGGGTGGCAGGGGTGAACCAGAGGGTGCTGTGATGAACCAGAGGGTGACAGTGATGACCCAGAGGGTGGCAGTGGTGAACCAGAGGATGGTAGTGATCAACCAGAGGGTGGCAGTCGTGAACCAGAGTGTGGCAGTGATGAACCAGAGGGTGGCAGCGGTGAACCAGAGGGTGGCAGTGGTTAACCAGAGGGTGGCAGTGATGAACTAGAGGGTGACAGTGATGAGCCAGAGGGTGGCAGTGGTGAACCAGAGGGTGGCAATGATGAACCAGAGGGTGGCAGTGGTGACCCAGAGGGTGGCAGTGATGAACCAGAGGGTGGCAGTGGTGAACCAGAGGGTGCTAGTGATGAACCAGAGGGTGACAGTGATGAACCAGAGGGTGGCAGTGGTGAACCGGAGGGTGACAGTGATGAACCGGAGGGTGGCAGTGATGAACCAAAGGGTGGCAGTGGTGAACCAGAGGGTGGCAGTGGTGAACCAGAGGGTGCTGTGATGAACCAGAGGGTGGTAGTGATGAACCAGAGGGTGACAGTGATGAACCAGAGGGTGGCAGTGGTGAACCATAGGGTGACAGTGATGAACCGGAGGGTGGCAGTGATGAACCAGAGGGTGGCAGTGGTGAACCAGAGGGTGGCAGTGGTGAACCAGAGGGTGCTGTGATGAACCAGAGGGTGCTGTGATGAACCAGAGGGTGGCAGTGATGTACCAGAGGGTGACAGTGATAAACCAGAGGGTGACCGTGGTGAACCAGAGGGTGGCAGTTATGAACCAGAGGGTGGCAGTGGTGAACCAGAGGGTGGCAGTGATGAACCAGAGGGTGGCAGTGATGAACCAGAGGGCGGCCCTGCTAAACTGCCCGGGAGCCCTGTGGGTGTGATCCCCTGCGCTGCTGAGCTGCCCAGGGGTTGTGAGCCCACGCGCTACTGAAGTGCCCCAGGGCCCAGTGGGTGTGAGCCCCCGTGCTGCTGAACTGCCCCGGAGCCCTCTCAGTGTGAAAATCATTCGTGCTCAATTGCCTGGAAGCCCTCTGGGTGTGAGCACACAGGTGACCGCCCTGACCAGTTCAGAAGCGGCCGCTCCCCTTGCCCTGCTGCCTGCTCCTGTGTGGTATCGTTATCTGGATGTGCTTTGATCAATATTTTGACTGCATTAACTTGATCTGCTTGCATAGCGCTGCAGCGCGAGTGCTGCCACACGCATCTGAGACTTTTAAATTACTTCAGAGGAGTGCTGACTCGGCGCTCATTGACCTTTTAAATAGACTTCGGAACGCTTGGGGGCATTGTACTATCGGCGCTCTCTCTTTGCACACTTATTGAAACAGGACGCTTCAGCTGCAAGCGTAGGCAGTTACATCAGCCTCAGCATAACGCAAGGAGCGCTTTATACATAGCTGCCGCCATCTTACGCTTGTTGTTGTGTTGTTGGTGCCCCAGAGACCGGCTCCCACAGCCCGCCCCGCCTCCCTGCTGACCCTCCCTCCCACGAACTACACTGCCTGCTTTGAACCCGTTCGCGCTGTACCGCCCTGACCAGTTCAGAAGCGGCCGCTCCCCTTGCCCTGCTGCCTGCTCCTGTGTGGTATCGTTATCTGGATGTGCTTTGATCAATATTTTGACTGCATTAACTTGATCTGCTTGCATAGCGCTGCAGCGCGAGTGCTGCCACACGCATCTGAGACTTTTAAATTACTTCAGAGGAGTGCTGACTCGGCGCTCATTGACCTTTTAAATAGACTTCGGAACGCTTGGGGGCATTGTACTATCGGCGCTCTCTCTTTGCACACTTATTGAAACAGGACGCTTCAGCTGCAAGCGTAGTCAGTTACATCAGCCTCAGCATAACGCAAGGAGCGCTTTATACATAGCTGCCGCCATCTTACGCTTGTTGTTGTGTTGTTAGTGCCCCAGAGACCGGCCCCCACAGCCAGCCCCGCCTCCCTGCTGACCCTCCCTCACCCCTCCCCCTCCACCATCCATATATGACAGAAGCATTCTCGCGCAGCGGTCAAGCGCAGCGGACGCACCCCAGTCGCGCCGAAGGTGCGCCAAAGGTAAGCCCGTCTACGCCCGTCCGCGACTGGCCCGCGCCCAGCGCCAGACCCCCTGGTTCCCGTAATGCCCAGCCCTCTCGCATCACTTACGATGCCACCACCCTCCTAGCCCTTAACCTCGGCCGTTCCACCAACTGCGTCCAAGCCGCTCCTGGACACACCCATGGACGCTTCTCTTGCAACTCCTGCAAGTTCGACGGCACCAACACCAAACAGAGACCTGACACCAACCACCTAAAATGCATCCTGCTCAACACCCGCTCGGTCCACAGACACGCCACCGACCTCTGGAATCTACTAGACACCATCTCACCGGACGTCGCCTTCCTAACAGAAACTTGGATTAATGCCTCTTCAGCCCCAGACATCACCATTGCCATCCCGGAAGGATACAAGATCATCCGTAAGGACCGCATCAAGCAAACAGGAGGAGGCATCGCTATCGTCCATAAGAACTCCATCCGCATCTCAACCAGCTCAGACGTCAACCTAGCCAGCGCCGAACACCTCCACTTCCAGATCCACACCGACCCCAAGACCACACTCAGAGGCACCCTCCTCTACCGACCTCCAGGACCCCGTGCACAATTCAGTAACGACATCACTGACTTTATCACCCCACACGCCCTCCCCTCCGAGGACTACATTCTAGTGGGAGATCTCAATTTTCACCTGGAAAAGAGCAATGACAGCAGCACCACCACCCTTCTGGACAATCTCGCCAACCTCGGACTCAAACAACTTGTCACTACCCCCACCCACATTGCAGGTCACACACTCGACCCCATCTTCACCTCTAGCAAACATATCTCATTCAGTCACACCACAACTCTCCATTGGACGGACCACAGCTGCGTTCACTTTATCTACAATAAGACCACAATCCACAACCATCCTCAACCCACCCTGCGAAGAAACTGGAACAAAATCACCATCGACCAGATCCCCTCATCGCTTCTTCAGAACCCCCCGCCCACTCCTCAAACCCCGACCAAGCAGCCACTAACCTCACCCAATGGCTATCCAACAGCGCCGACATCCTAGCACCGTTGAAAAACCGTCAAATCAAACTAGGCAGCAAAAACGCCTCCTGGTTCAACGATGATCTTAAGAAATCGAAGAAACTCTGTCGCTCCCTCGAGAAGGCCTGGAAAAAAGACCCAAACACCGGCACCAGGGACGTCTTCAAAAACGCCACCCGCATACACCGCCAACTAATCCGATCTGCCAAGAAAGCCGCATTCAAAGACCGACTAGACAACAACGCCCACAACAGCAAGGAATTATTCAACATCGTCAAAGAATTTACCAACCCATCAGCCAACTCCAACGACATCACCCCCTCCCAAGCCCTCTGCGACTCCCTAGCTTCCTTCTTCCACAACAAAATCGCAGACATCCACAACAGCTTCGACAACCGACCCGGAGACCAACCCACCCAACCTTCTGCAGGACCTTCACCCCCCGTGAACATCCTTAACGACTGGAACCCAATCTCCACTGAGGACACCATCCGCCTGATGAACTCCATCCACTCAGGATCCCCCACAGACCCATGCCCTCACCACATCTTCAACAAAGCAGACTCCATCATAGCACCACACCTCCGAGATGTCATCAACTGCTCCCTCAACTCCGCCACCTTCCCGGAAAGCTGGAAACACGCCGAACTCAGCGCCCTTCTGAAGAAACCCACAGCTGACCCCACAGAACTCAAAAACTACCGCCCCATCTCGCTTCTTCCATTCCCGGCCAAAGTCATCGAGAAAGCTGTCAACAACCAGCTCGCCGCCTTCCTCGAAACCAACAAATCCCTCGACTCCTCACAGTCCGGCTTCCGAACCAAACACAGCACTGAGACCGCACTTATCGCAGCAACAGACGACATTCGAACCCTACTGGACAATGGAGACACAGTCGCCCTCATCCTCCTCGACCTCTCCGCTGCCTTCGACACAGTCTGTCATAGCACCCTTCTACAGCGCCTCAGAAACGTCGGAATCCAAGGAAAAGCACTGGAATGGATCACCTCGTTCCTCACCGGAAGAACCCAGAGAGTCCGCCTCCCACCATTCAAGTCAGAGGCCTCTGAAGTCATCTGCGGCGTGCCACAAGGATCATCACTCAGCCCCACCCTCTTCAACGTATACATGAGCCCCCTTGCGGCCATCGCTCGCCAACATAATCTCAACATCATCTCCTACGCTGACGACACTCAACTGATCCTCTCACTCACCAAAGACCCTAACACCGCCAAAACCAACTTACACGAAAACGAAGGAATGAAAGAAGTAGCCGAGTGGATGAAGCACAGCCGTCTGAAACTGAACTCAGACAAAACAGAAGTCCTCATCTTAGGCACCTCCCCCTCTGCCTGGGATAACTCTTGGTGGCCAGAGGCCCTTGGAAAAGCACCCATCCCGACGGACCACGCACGGAACCTGGGCGTCATCCTAGACTCCTCACTCTCGATGACCAGACAAGTCAACGCCGTTTCATCATCTTGCTTCAACATTCTTCGCATGCTCAAAAAAACATTCCGCTGGATCCCCACCGAAACTAGAAAAACGGTCACCCACGCACTGGTCACAAGCCGCCTGGACTACGGAAACACCCTATACGCCGGTACCACCGCAAAACTCCAGAAAAAACTCCAACTCATCCAGAACGCTTCAGCCAGGCTCATACTAGACATCCCGCGTAAAGAACACATCTCTGGTCACCTGAAAAACCTTCACTGGCTCCCCGTAAATAAGAGGATTACTTTCCGCCTCCTAACCCACGCACACAAAGCACTCTACGAACTTGGACCCGAATGCCTCAACACACGACTGTCCTTCTACACCCCCTCCCGTCAGCTACGATCCTCCAAACAAGCCCTTGCCACTGTACCTCGCATCAACAAAACCACCATGGGAGGTAGATCCTTCTCCTACCTGGCAGCTAAAACCTGGAACTCACTTCCCACTCACCTTCGCCTTACTCAGAACCACCTAGCATTCAGAAAGCAACTTAAAACTTGGATATTCGACAAGTAATTCCCCACCCTTCCTCAAGCGCCTTGAGACCCTATGGGTATGTAGCGCGCTATATAAATCTCTTGACTTGACTTGACTTGACTTGTGTTTAGTGTCCCCCTGCCCCCAGTACATATACCCGTACCGCACAGCATCATTATGCTCCTGCACCATGAAGTCTGGTGCCTGGATGCTCCTGATCCATGTAGGTGGTACCACCGTCTGGTGCAGTCAAAATGTAAAGTCATAACTTGCTACACAGCACCAATAAACACGTGTACCCCCTGGCACCGGTATGCGCATGTACCAGGCGTGGAGCACCCGCATGCCACTGCACCACACTGCCCAGCGCCAGCATATGCCTGTACGGTGCAGTTTAGTATGAGATGGGACATTGTCCAGCAGCAGCAGCTGCATGCGCCTGAACCCACTGAGCAGGATCAGAATGGCTTTGTACCAACACGCGCAGCAGAGCTATCTTGGACATGCGGAGGATTCTGGGGTCCTGTGCCAAACGTATTTTTGCATCCATGAGTTTCCCGAACGCCATCCCCGTGTAGCTCCTGTGACCAGGAGGCTGCTTTCTCCTCATCTGCTGCTCTTCTCGGTCTCCGACCCTTTATAAACAAGATGCATGTGAACTTGCATAGAAGCCCCGCCCATTTGGCCCCATCCACCACACACTAGCGGCATGAAACGTCTTCCCGCCCGTCCCCACTATTAAGCATGGGCTGAAAATTCGTTCCGCCTGCTGAATTTGCGGATTTTCCGCGATTTCGTGATCTGCGAATCTCGCGAAATTGCGGTAAAATCCGCGAATCAGCCGGGACGAATTTTCAGCCAAGCACTTACAGGGTTACAGCAGCAGGTGCAAAAGTTGAAGCTAATTTTTTGTAACATTTTACAAAAGGGTTACAAAGAAATTAACTTCAACTTGCTGTAAGCCTGTAAGTGCTTCCTGGCGCCTCATTGCCTACTTGCAACTATTCTCTGACCCTGCTCTGACCCTTGAAGCAGGGTCAGAGAATAGTTACAAGTAGGCAATGAGGCGCCTGTCACGAAAATTAAACCTCAACAGGAAGCACTGACAGATATAAAAACAAGCATTTGTAATGCAATAGGTCTTGCATTAGGAAAGTTTGAGCTATTGGTCTTGTAAATGACAATTTTTTTTATTTATGTGTTGGTTTTGAAAATAGCTAAATTAATAGCTTTGTCATTTACAATGCCAATAGTTATAACTTTCGCGAATGTGACACCTATAGCATTTGTAATGCAACATGTTTTGTATTTACGTGACTTAGCTGTAATGATATTACAAATTACAATGGCTTTTAATTTTTTTAAATAATTAATACTTAAATAAAAGTGATTTTAATTTATAATGGCAATAGCTTAAACTTTTGTAAATAACTTTTGTGAAGATTATGTTCAGTGTATTTTATTGTGACGAAAATCCAAGAACAGAAGTGAAATATTAACATCTTTTTGTGACATTTGTAATAAAGTTTGAAACATTGAGAGAACATATTTGGACCAGTTGTTGTTGAATGGTTGCTCAGATTGATGCTGGGGTGGCGCTGAGTGGTGCTGTGGTGGTGCTGAGTGGTGCTGTGGTGATGCTGAGTGGTGCTGTGGTGGTGCTGAGTGGTGCTGTTGTGGTGCTGAGTGGTGCTGTTGTGGTGCTGAGTGGTGCTGTGGTGATGCTGAGTGGTGCTGTGGTGGTGCTGAGTGATACTGTGGTGGTGCTGAGTGATACTGTGGTGGTGCTGAGTGGTGCTGTGGTGGTGCTGAGTGATAATGTGGTGGCGCTGAGTGATGCTGTGGTGGTGCTGAGTGATGCTGTGGTGGCAGTGAGTGGTGCTGTGGTGGTGCTGAGTAGTCCTGTGGTGGTGCTGAGTGATGCTGTGGTGGTGCTGAGTGATGCTGTGGTGGTGCTGAGTGATGCTGTGGTGGTGCTGAGTGGTGCTGTGCTGGTGCTGAGTGATAATGTGGTGGTGCTGAGTGATAATGTGGTGGTGCTGAGTGATAATGTGGTGGTGCTGAGTGATGCTGGGGTAGCGCTGAGTGATGATGTGGTGATGCAGAGGGCAGAAAGGCACAAAAAGGAGTCTAACAAAGGGCAGAAAGGCAGAAAAACAAGGGGAAACGAGTCTAACAGAGGGCAGAAGGGCACAAAAAAACAGTCTAACTGAGGACAGAAGGGCAGAAAAACAAGGGAAAAATGAGTCTAACAGAGGGCAGAATGGCACAAAAAACGAGTCTAACGGGGCAAAAAGGCACAAAAACGAGTCTAACAGAGGACAGAAGGGCACCAAAAACGAGTCTAACAGAGGGCAGAAGGGCACAAAAACAAGGGAAAAATGAGTCTAACAGAGGGCATAAGGGCACAAAAAACGAGTCTAACAGGTGGCAGAAGGGCAGAAAAACATGGGAAAAACGAGTCTAACAGAGGGCAGAAGGGCAGACAAACAAGGGAAAAACGAGTCTAACAGAGGGCAGAATGGTACAAAAAACGAGTCTAACAGGGGGCAGAATGAATCCCGCCCTGCGTGTTTGTCCACGAAGATGCCACCTTTTTGTGCAATACCTCTACTCAACTGGAGTACTTTCTACTGTCTAATCAGTAAGTGCTCCCTCGTTGGCTAAATGTATAGGGGCAGATTTACAATAACTGGTGCATCCCCAGGGATGCGCCAGTTATTGTGCGCTGCAGCTCCGCCACCCATGGTGCGCCGCATTTACAATGCGGCGCACCATGTGGCAGAAACGGCACAGTTACGTCACACATCTGTGCCATAAAAGCAGCGCAGTGCTGGAGCTGCGTCGCGCTTGCAACGCAGCTCCAGCAATGCTCTGGGGGGCCCTATCTCCCCAATGCTGCATCAAGCCTTGCGCCTGCTTCAAGCAGGCGCAGGGTTTTGACGCAGCATTGGCCTAAAAGTGACTGAGTGAAATCTTGTAGATTTCACTCAGCCACTTTTAGAAGGCGTTCCTGCGCAGGAACGCCCTCCCCTGCGCCGGAACGCCTCCTGATGGCGCAGGGCTTTACAACGTGATGCATCTCTCAGATGTGTCACATTGTTAATACCCAGCACCATGGCTCATCTTTTGTGCTGCCGCTGCGTCACAAAAGGTCTCGGTAGAGGGTGGCAATGGTGAACCAGAGGGTGGCAGTGATGAACCAGAGGGTGACCGTGATGAACCAGAGGGTGGCAGTGCTGAACCAGAGGGTGACAGTGCTGAACCAGAGGGTGGCAGTGCTGAACCAGAGGGTGGCAGGGGTGAACCAGAGGGTGGCAGGGGTGAACCAGAGGGTGGCAGTGGTGAACCAGAGAGTGGCAGTGGTGAACCAGAGGGTGGCAGTGCTGAACCAGAGGGTGACAGTGGTTACCCAGAGGGTGGCAGTGGTGAACCAGAGGTGCTGTGATGAACCAGAGGGTGGCAGTCGTGAACCAGAGGGTGGCAGTGGTGAACCAGAGGGTGACAGTGGTGAACCAGAGAGTGGCAGTGGTGAACCAGAGGGTGGCAGGGGTGAACCAGAGGGTGGCAGGGGTGAACCAGAGGGTGGCAGTGGTGAACCAGAGGGTGGCAGTGGTGAACCAGAGGGTGGCAATGCTGAACCAGAGTGTGGCAGGGGTGAACCAGAAGGTGCTGTGATGAACCAGAGGGTGGCAGTGGTGAACCAGAGGGTGGCAGTGGTGAACCAGAGGGTGGCAGTGGTGAACCAGAGGGTGGCAGTGCTGAACCAGAGGTTGACAGTGGTTAACCAGAGGGTGGCAGTGGTGAACCAGAGGTGCTGTGATGAACCGGAGGGTGGCAGTCGTGAACCAGAGGGTGGCAGTGGTGAACCAGAGGGTGGCAGTGCTGAACCAGAGGGTGGCAGTGGTGAACCAGAGGGTGCTGTGATGAACCAGAGGGTGCTGTGATGAACCAGAGGGTGGCAGTGATGTACCAGAGGGTGACAGTGATGAACCAGAGGGTGACAGTGGTGAACCAGAGGGGGGCAGTGGTGAACCAGAGGGTGGCAGTGGTGAACCAGAGGGTGGCAGTGGTGAACCAGAGGGTGGCAGTGATGAACCAGATGGTGGCATTGTTGAACCAGAGGGCAGCGCTGTTAAACTGCCCGGGAGTCCTGTGGGTGTGATCCCCTGCGCTGCTGAGCTGCCCAGGGGTTGTGAGCCCACGCGCTACTGAAGTGCCCCATTGCCCAGTGGGTGTGAGCCCCCGTGCTGCTGAACTGCCCCGGAGCCCTCTCAGTGTGAAAATCATTCGTGCTCAATTGCCTGGAAGCCCTCTGGGTGTGAGCACACATTGTGTTTAGTGTCCCCCTGCCCCCAGTACATATACCCGTACCGCACAGCATCATTATGCTCCTGCACCATGAAGTCTGGTGCCTGGATGCTCCTGATCCATGTAGGTGGTACCACCGTCTGGTGCAGTCAAAATGTAAAGTCATAACTTGCTACACAGCACCAATAAACACGTGTACCCCCTGGCACCGGTATGCGCATGTACCAGGCGTGGAGCACCCGCATGCCACTGCACCACACTGCCCAGCGCCAGCATATGCCTGTACGGGGCAGTTTAGTATGAGATGGGACATTGTCCAGCAGCAGCAGCTGCATGCGCCTGAACCCACTGAGCAGGATCAGAATGGCTTTGTACCAACACGCGCAGCAGAGCTATCTTGGACATGCGAAGGATTCTGGGGTCCTATGCCAAACGTATTTTTGCATCCATGAGTTTCCCGAACGCCATCCCCGTGTAGCTCCTGTGACCAGGAGGCTGCTTTCTCCTCATCTGCTGCTCTTCTCAGTCTCCGACCCTTTATAAACAAGATGCATGTGAACTTGCATAGAAGCCCCGCCCATTTGGCCCCATCCACCACACACTAGCGGTATGAAACGTCTTCCCGCCCGTCCCCACTATTAAGCATGGGCTGAAAATTCGTTCCGCCTGCTGAATTTGCGGATTTTCCGCGATTTCGTGATCTGCGAATCTCGCGAAATCGCGGTAAAATCCGCGAATAAGCGGGGACGAATTTTCAGCCAAGCACTTACAGGGTTACAGCAGCAGGTGCAAAAGTTGAAGCTAATTTTTTGTAACATTTTACAAAAGGGTTACAAAGAAATTAACTTCAACTTGCTGTAAGCCTGTAAGTGCTTCCTGGCGCCTCGTTGCCTACTTGCAACTATTCTCTGACCCTGCTCTGATCCTTGAAGCAGGGTCAGAGAATAGTTACAAGTAGGCAATGAGGCGCCTGTCACGAAAATTAAACCTCAACAGGAAGCACTGACAGATATAAAAACAAGCATTTGTAATGCAATAGGTCTCGCATTAGGAAAGTTTGAGCTATTGGTCTTGTAAATGACAATTTTTTTTATTTATGTGTTGGTTTTGAAAATAGCTAAATTAATAGCTTTGTCATTTACAATGCCAATAGTTATAACTTTCGCAAATGTGACACCTATAGCATTTGTAATGCAACATGTTTTGTATTTACGTGACTTAGCTGTATTGATATTACAAATTACAATGGCTTTTAATTTTTTTAAATAATTAATACTTAAATAAAAGTGATTTTAATTTATAATGGCAATAGCTTAAACTTTTGTAAATAACTTTTGTGAAGATTATGTTCAGTGTATTTTATTGTGACGAAAATCCAAGAACAGAAGTGAAATATTAACATCTTTTTGTGACATTTGTAATAAAGTTTGAAACATTGAGAGAACATATTTGAACCAGTTGTTGAATGGTTGCTCAGATTGATGCTGGGGTGGCGCTGAGTGGTGCTGTGGTGGTGCTGAGTGGTGCTGTGGTGATGCTGAGTGGTGCTGGGGTGGTGCTGAGTGGTGCTGTGGTGATGCTGAGTGATGCTGTGGTGGTGCTGAGTGATGCTGTGGTGGCACTGAGTGGTGCTGTGGTGGTGCTGAGTAGTGCTGTGGTGGTGCTGAGTGATGCTGTGGTGGTGCTGAGTGATGCTGTGGTGGTGCTGAGTGATGCTGTGGTGGTGCTGAGTGGTTCTGTGGTGGTGCTTAGTGATAATGTGGTGGTGCTGAGTGATAATGTGGTGGTGCTGAGTGATAATGTGGTGGTGCTGAGTGATTCTGGGGTAGCGCTGAGTGATGATGTGGTGATGCAGAGGGCAGAAAGGCACAAAAAGGAGTCTAACAAAGGGCAGAAGGGCAGAAAAACAAGGGAAAAACAAGTCTAACAGAGGGCAGAATGGCACAAAAAACGAGTCTAACGGGGCAAAAAGGCACAAAAACGAGTCTAACAGAGGACAGAAGGGCACAAAAAACGAGTCTAACAGAGGGCAGAAGGGCACAAAAACAAGGGAATAACAGAGGGCAGAAGGGCACAAAAAACGAGTCTAACAGAGGGCAAAAGGGCACAAAAACAAGGGAAAAATGAGTCTAACAGAGGGCATAAGGGCACAAAAAACGAGTCTAACAGGTGGCAGAAGGGCAGAAAAACATGGGAAAAACGAGTCTAACAGAGGGCAGAAGGGCAGACAAACAAGGGAAAAACGAGTCTAACAGAGGGCAGAAGGGTACAAAAAACGAGTCTAACAGGGGGCAGAATGAATCCCGCCCTGCGTGTTTGTCCACGAAGATGCCACCTTTTTGTGCAATACCTCTACTCAACTGGAGTACTTTCTACTGTCTAATCAGTAAGTGCTCCCTCGTTGGCTAAATGTATAGGGGCAGATTTACAATAACTGGTGCATCCCCAGGGATGCGCCAGTTATTGTGCGCTGCAGCTCCGCCACCCATGGTGCGCCGCATTTCAAATGCGGCGCACCATGTGGCAAAAACGGCACAGATGCGTCACGCATCTGTGCCATAAAAGCAGCGCAGTGCTGGAGCTGCGTCGCGCTTGCAACGCAGCTCCAGCAATGCTCTGGGGGGCCCTATCTCCCCAATGCTGCATCAAGCCTTGCGCCTGCTTCAAGCAGGCGCAGGGTTTTGACGCAGCATTGGCCTAAAAGTGACTGAGTGAAATCTTGTAGATTTCACTCAGCCACTTTTAGGGTGGCAGTGCTGAACCAGAGTGTGGCAGGGGTGAACCAGAGGGTGCTGTGATGAATCAGAGGATGGCAGTGGTGAACCAGAGGGTGGCAGGGGTGAACCAGAGGGTGGCAGTGGTGAATCAGAGGGTAGCAGTGCTGAACCAGAGGGTGACAGTGGTTAACCAGAGGGTGGCAGTGGTGAACCAGAGGTGCTGTGATGAACCAGAGGGTGGCAGTGGTGAACCAGAGGGTGGCAGTGGTGAACCAGAGGGTGACAGTGCTGAACCAATGGGTGGCAGTGGTGAACCAGAGGGTGGCAGGGGTGAACCAGAGGGTGGCAGGGGTGAACCAGAGGTTGGCAGTGGTGATCCAGAGGGTGGCAGTGATGAACCAGAGGGTGGCAGTGGTGAACCAGAGGGTAGCAGGGGTGAACTAGAGGGTGACAGTGGTGAACCAGAGGGTGGCAGTGATGAACCAGAGGGTGGCAGTGGTGAACCAAAGGGTGCTGTGCCCATACACGACCGCATGGGTAACTTCGCCATGCAAGCGGCCCGCTAACACGCAAAAAGCCCCGCGAACACGCAAAAACCCTTGTGAACACGCAAAAAACACCACGAACACGCAAAAAACCAAAAATCCGCAAATTCGCACGAATTTGCGGATTGCGAATTCGATTTCGCGCGAATTCACGGAATGCGAATTCACAAATTTCGCCCATACTTAAAATTTTTCTTACTGTGCGCTGGTTTGTGTGGACGCTTGCCTGTGTGTGTCCTGGTTCTTGTGGCAGTGGGTCCAGGGGGCGGTCCCGGGTTGTCCCTTAGATCTTGCATCGCTTGGTCTGGGGTGTTTCTTGGATGCTGGGTGAGTCACTGTGGCCCAGTGGTTCTGGCCTCTGACTCATGCTCCTATGGTTCTGTGATCCTGGTGTTTCTATGAGTGAGTTTTCTAGGGCTGCCTCTGCTGAACCTAGGTGCTGTTGCTGGGGCAACTGTCTTCTCCCTCTGGAGGCACAGCTCCTCTAGGACACGGGTTCTTATCCTGCCACTGCTGCCGAAGTTTATGATTGGTATTTTGTCATGCAGCTTTTTGCTTTTATATCTGGACGTGGTTTCGGGTGAAGTGGTGATGTGTCGGTTTGTCAGGGTGGCTGACCTTCACGATGTTCTGCTGCGTGTTGGGGTCCATTTAGGTTCCCTGGTCTCTTGGTGGGTGGAACGTCAGTGGACTTATTTACCTTTTCCGATTACTGCGGCTTGTAGGCCTCCCTATTCATTGCTCTGTGGGGCGTGTGCTTGTTGGGGTGGGGGAGTTGGTTGCCAATCTTGCCTTTCCCCGCTTTCTGGCAGGGTGTTGTCCTTTCCGGGGTTCACTGTGGTGGTGGTGATTCCCTGCTGACTGGTGGCGTCTCAGTGCCTGTTGATGTCCGTGGAGTCGGTCCTTCTTGTCCTGGGTTTGGGTGCTGCATGGGGGCCTGCTGGTGCTCCTTTACTGCCTCTAGCCTTGCAGTTTGGTCTGGGGCTTCCACCTGTTACTGGTTCGGTTGCTTCTGAATGTCTGTCGGGGTATTTCTGGGCAGCTCTTGCGGAATATGGATCCCTCTGAATCTTTATCTGTGTGGGACCTGCAGTTGCATTTTGATTCCCTTGGTGCGGCGGCTTATGCCTTGGGGGATGCTCGGTGGCAGTTGGGGCTTATGCCTTGGTAGGAGGTGCTGTTTGGTGGGCTGCCATGATGGAGCTTCCTTCACGGGCTCTTATCTCTTTGGGGCACCGTTGGGGGCCTTTCTTGGGTGAACCGTCTGAGGGTGTATATTGTTTGCTCTGGTCCTCTCTTCTCACAATGGGAAGTTTGCGGCCTGTTGGGCAGGTGTTTTGCTCTGGGTTGGTGGCCTTGCCACTTGGTGGTATGGGACGTGGCCCGGGAGTCCCATCCTTCCACAAGTCTCGGTGTACACTGGCTGCTTCTCTTCTTCTTCTGGTCCCTCCTCGTCGTGTCTCTGTGTGGAGTTCGTTGTGGGTGCCAGTTAGGGTTCGCCTCACATCTCTTCCGGTGTGGGAGGAGTTCGTTTGTGGTCAGTGGGTCCTGCTGGTGGTCCGGCTGGGCTGCTGGATCATGTTTGAGGTTCCTTCAGTGGTTGTGTTCTGTGCTGTCCCTGTTCTCTGGCAACATCTTGGGTTCGATTGAACGATGTTCGGGACTTAGTTTCCAAAGGGGCTTTGATGAGAGTGCCTGTGAGTCGGCTGGGTCAGGTAGGGCTTTGCTCTGTCCTGTTTCGGATCCTGAAGCCATATGGGTACTACTGTCCTGTCCTGGTTCTGCAGGCTGTTACCTTGTGTCTCCCTCATCGGTCCCTCATTATGGTGTTGCTTTAGTTGTTTCTTCCCTTTTTAGCACAGAGCTATAGCTCAGTGGCTAGTCTTGTGCCTTTGGTAGCAAAGGCTCTCACTGGATAGATGTTCAAATCCTGCCGCAGCTCTCTACAAAGATCGGTGGGAGGTTTCCTG
This sequence comes from Lissotriton helveticus, assembly GCF_964261635.1. Classification (NCBI taxonomy): domain Eukaryota; kingdom Metazoa; phylum Chordata; class Amphibia; order Caudata; family Salamandridae; genus Lissotriton; species Lissotriton helveticus. The sequence goes on along the minus strand of NC_136061.1, from coordinate 356,561,490 downwards.
GCTTCTCTGGTTCTCAGGGTCGCCTGCTTTTGTGTGCTGGTACATGCGGCTTCACAGAGGTTCCTGCGTTTCGGTGAGGGAGTGGTTAATTACCGGTTCTGTGTATTGCCTTTGTACTGTCTGCATCTTCTTGGGTGTTTGCTGCAGTGTTGGCGCCCTTCGTGGGTTTGTTGCATGCATCCTGGTGGTCCCTTCCTTGGACAGTTGGTTGATTCTTCCCCTTTCTTTCCGTCAGGCTCTGGCCCATCCCGGTGAGTTTGCTGGCTCCTTTCTCAGTTCGGGTGGATTCTGGGCTTGGAGTATGCCCTTCTTTGCCCTTCTCTGCATCTGCTGTTCTTTGAGGGGTTTTTCGCCGCCACTGTGGGATAAGTCTTTCTGTTGGTGCCCGCGGACTGGCTCTGTTGAACGACCTGTGTTGGTTGTTGGGGGCCCAGTCTTCCCCTGCTCCCAAGTGGCTGCATGTTTGGGGGCTGTTGTCTGCTACTTTGGTGGTTGTTCCTTGGGCCCATTTGCTCTTGTTCCCCCTGGTGTCTCATGTCCTGGATTTTTGGGGTCATTGGCGACTCTGGATTGCGGGCTGTTGGTTCCAGGGGGGGAGGTGTGACCATTGGCCTGGGGTTGTCCTGGTGCCTGGTGGTTTGTGGCCTCCTCACCACGGTCCTATTGCTTGGTGGTAGGTCTTGTGCCTCTGGTAGCACAGTCTCTCGCAGGGCATGCGTCTGAATCCTGCCCTTGATGTGGTTGTATTCCTATGGTGGTGCGTGTTCAAGCTGTGCATTTCTGATCTGGACTCACCCTTTGTGTCCTGGGAGCTGACCGTTACCAGCAAACTGAGTTCGGAGGCAGTGTTGGCTCTGGTGCAACCAGGAGCTATAGCTCATTTGTGAGTCTTGTGCCTGTGGTGGCATGGGATCTCACCGGACAAGGGTTCAGATCCTGCTCATGCTGTCAATGTGTCCTGTCGTGGCATATTTTCGATCTCTGCTTTTGAAGGGGGCTGTGGTCTGTGCTAGAGGCAGATTTGTCTTCGAATTGGAGGGAGCTGGAGGCGGTTCGGTTGGCCGTGACTCCTATCTGCCTTGGATCCTCCAGAGGTTCGTGATGGTGTGGTTGGACTGCGCGGTGGTGGTGTTTTGTTTCAACCACTATTGGGGGCGTAGATGGCTTCCATCGCTTTTTTGGCTCTGCTTTTCTGCCGGTGGGCGGTCTCATGCTTGTTGTCCCTGAGGGTTTACATCTGCTGGGGTTTTTTGGTCTCGTTGGCGGCTCGCCTGAGCGAGGTGATTACCTCTCGGTCCGAGTTGGGCCGGACGAGGTGGTATTTGGTGGCCTGATGATGTGGTTTGGGGTCCCGGACGTGATCCTGTTTGCCTCTCCGGGGTTTGTCTGAATTGTGTTGATTCTGTGGTACAGTCAGACGCTGTCTGGCGGGTGGATTACCGGTTCTGCCGGTGGGGGGAAGCCTGCCTGCTGTGGCTTTTCCCCTGATTGCTCTGATTCCACGGGTCCTGCATACTGGGTCGGGCCACGTTTGTCCTGGTGGCTCCGGATTTGTCCTGGAGGCCTTGGTTCCCTCTGTTGTTGAGGTTGGCCGTGGTGCCTTGCTGGCGGTTGCTGGTGGTCCCTTGTCCCCTGTTGATTCCCCCTCTGTCTTGGGGGTGTCTGGTCCGTCTGCTGCTGGCAGAGTGGCTGTTGTGGGGCTGTACCTCAAGACTTTGGGGTGTTTTTCTTCTGTGGCTGTGTTTGTTCAGCGGTCCGGGCGCCCTTCTGCTCTCAAGTCCTGGGCTGGGCGTTGGGTTTTGTTTCTGGACCCTTGGTGTCCCGGTTGTTGTGGGGTTGTTTCCTCCTGTGACCGGTCTTTTGGTCCCAGGATTCCTTCCTTGTTTCACTGCTCAGGGATCTTGTGTTGCCTGTTTTTCTGTCCGGATCCTCTTTCTGGGGTTCTGGTGCAGCTGCTCTGTTTGGCCGTTGGGCGGGCTCTGGAGGTGTGCTTCCTTCGGACTGTGCCTTTTCGTGGGGTGGTTTCCTTTTTTGCGACCTTTGTGCTGGCTGGTCGAGGTCTGATTCCTTCTGGGGCTGCTCTGTCAATGGCTGCGTTGGCTGTGGGGCCGTCTTATGCAGCTAGTGGTGTGTTGGCGCCTGGGTCGGTTCATGGGTGATCGACTCGGGAGTGGCTGCGTCCTGGGCTTGCTTCCGGGGGGGCTTACATGTCTGAGTTCTGCAGGGTTGCTGCTTGGTGTTCTCCTCACACGTTTGTGTCCCTTACTCGTTGGTTGATGGGTAGGACTGCGTCTCCTGGGTTTGGGATTGCGGTGTTGCGTTCTGCTCAGTTTGTGTGAATTTCTGCTTGTGCTTATAAAGTCTGTTTTTTCTACTGAGTGATGCTGATCTTTGCTTTTGTATCTGCTCATGTAGTTAGGTCTGGGATGGGGAGGGTTGACGAGGAGGTAATGACCATCCCAGTCCAGGTTCCCATCCCTCCCTCCCTGTTCAGCTTCTTCTGCTTGGTGGTACAGTATGTGGATGGGCGGGTCACTTGATTATATGCCTCAGGGCATGGGTGTGGCCTGGAGGGAAGGGATGGGTTTTTAGTTGCTTGGGAGTGTCTGGTGGGAGGAGCTATGCTCATGTAGTTAGGACTGGGACGGGGAGGGCTACAACTCGGAGCAATGAATATTACCGGTGAGTAACCGGTCATTCTATCGCATGCGGAGCCCCAGGATTCCCTAAGTAATCCCCGACATGCATGCCACTAGCGTGTCTGCTTGAGGCGTGATCCATGAATCACCTGATCACCATGCTTTATTATAGAGCTCGGGGCGCAACCATAACTCTGGCTCCGAGGGCAAGGAAGGGTTGGAAATAGATATTGTGGAGTGAGATCCCCGATGCTAACTGGATGACTGCATGCAAACCGGGCAGAAGTCTACTAGCAGCAGATTTCGTACCATACACCATACATTCATGAACTGTGCCTACTATACTCTACGGCACTGCACAGATAAGGTTTGAGACGGGATGATGGAGATGTGGGAGGTTCGGTGCAAGCTTCCTTCATCTGTCATGGGCGTGTCCTGTGGTGCACAATGACTTGCAAGATGTCTTGGTGCCTTATTTACGAACAGTAACTGACTGTGTGATGGAGGTGGATCTCCATGTGGGCCTCCTACGATATCTGAAAGATGTGGAACTTGCAAATAGGAAGTTTGTGGCGCTAAGCCTGCTCTTAGCAAAGAGACAGGTGGCCTGCAGATGGGGCGGGGGATGAGCCCGAGTCCACAAGTTCAAGCAGTCGGTTGCGGACCCGGTGTACTGCAATGAACAAATAGAAATATATGCAGACATGCTGCCCCCTTCCTCCAGACCAAGAGACATTTTGCAACACTCACAGCTGGACTGGCCGTATCAGGCATCGGTGTTTCCCCGGGAGGCTGAAAGGGTGGGGACCGGATATGCAATGGTGGGGGCCAGTTTTGTTACTGGGGGGCGGTTGTGCAGTGGTGCTGCAATATCGCCACCGCCGTAACAAAAGCAGCGGTGCTTCACACTTGTGGTGCTTTGGTTCATCATGAACAAAAGTGAGTCACACTACCATTTCCTTCCACTTCTATTCAGTGGATACCGGATAACAGGCTTGGCAGCAGCCTGTTTCTACCATAGCCTGAGTGCAATGTGTATATGGTGTACATGTGTGTATGGTAAAGTAAGTCCTTCAGTGAACAGGACAGTTTCCCTGTAAATTGTATCTCAGTGGTTTCCCCTGGGGTTGTTTTCCTGGCACACACATGTCACCACAGTCAAAACACTATGGGCCTTGATGGATCAATGCCGGTTGAGATGGTGCTTCCCACGAAGACCTTCCAGCTGTTAAGGTGTTGGTGTTGATGGAGCAAGGATTCGCATATGAAGCGACTTGCTTGTATTCAAGAACCTCGAAATAACTTTAACGAATTAACCAATATGTTTGTCTTACTAATTTGCCCCTCTTTTTTCATTATTCGGTATGCGAGTGAAGCTTGCTTATGTGTTTTCTAATCCTAATACGCTTCCAAATAAAATGGCTGCTGCGACGCGGGTATTTCTACTGCGCATGCGTCTGTCATATAAACGTGACATGACGTACTCGCAGCTTTGGAGGGAATCTGTTGCTTCTGCGCACTAGAGCTAATATGGCTGCTCTATGTCCTCACATGCGAGAAGCTTGCACTGCTGCTTTTGCTAAGCTGTTCGTTCTGCTTAATCCTAATGCTATAGTTTATTATAAAGTAATGGGTATAATGTAGAAAATCATGGTATACAGTGTATTCATTTATTCTGTGTTCTAAAACTGTTTCTTTTCCATTTCATGTTACACTTTGAAACTTGGCCTTTGCTATAACGCTGTACTCCATCTTGGTTGAAAACTGCGACTGCGCGAGATTCACAAGTCTCCAGAGCAGTGACCTTTGGACTTTAGCCAAGGAGCTGACTGACTGAGAACATGCTCCTGGGAATCTGCCCTAATGAACTCTGGAAAAATACACTGTATTTGTGAATAGAACATCCATTGTTTTATGAGTTGAAGACTTCATGAGAACCTGAATTTGATGGGCGTGAACCTAAATTTGAATAGGAGACGGTAAAATTCAAAATATTAGGTGGTGTGATGACCTCTCCTCTTCCTTTGTCCAATCGAAATTGGGGATTCTTACACTTGCAACATTGGGGGGGTGGTACACTGACCTGGAAAATAGTATAACTAGCCTAGGTTTAGATAGAGAAATTGTCCGACTTGTCCGAATAGCTGACCTGTCACTGACCAAACACACTCAATAGGTGATTTAGAACAGAGGGCTGCGGAGCACTCTGTCAGACAGACTCGCTGACCCAATCAGGGTTCTGGGAAGGTGAAGTGCTGGCAAAGCACTTTGCTGATACATGCTATAACCCAGTCGGGGTTTTAGGCTGATTCCTTGCAGAGAGGGAGTAGCGCAGGCGTTGCAACTGAACTGCGGGTGCTGGTCTTAACCTTTGGTGGTCCTGTCCTGATCCAAATCTGGTATACCCTGTCCTGATTTAAATACTGCACCTGCTGGCCTACTGGCAACTGCATTCTTTGGGGTTCTTCTGTCCTTTCAACTGACCCGTGGCCAGGGTTGGTCTTCACGCCATTCTAGGTAAATATAAATCTGTGTGGGTAAATGTCATTATAACTTGCGTCCTTTTTTTTTTACCCTCCCTAATTTGCAAGCTTTAATTATATATGTTCCCTTTCTTACCCTTGCCTTAGTAAATGAAATTTGCGTTTTATTGATCTATTAGCGTGTTCCATTTTCTTACCCTCCTGTTTAGCTAAATGTCAAACGTCTAATGATTGAATAAATAGCGTCCTATTTCTCTACCCTCCCATAAAATTGATTAGGTTTGATTATTCGATTTATTAGTGTGTTCCTTTTTCTTACCTTCCCTATAGTCATATGCTAAATTAGGTTCGTAATTGCATATTATGTTCCCTTTTTCCCTACCTTTTTGATAATTTGCTTAAACTGTATCCCCTAGTGTGTTCCATTTCTTTACCCTCCTTTAGTTAAGTTGAAAAGTCTGTTTCTCAAAATAGCATGTTCTTTGTTTTCCTTCCCTTTAATTCAAACTTGCTAAATGGTTGGCATAATATTTCTTTTGCATAGCTATACACTGTTTCTGATGTTGGTTATTGATAGTTTAATTGCTTTTAATGTGTGGCTTATGACTTTTGATGATGACTAGATAAAGAGTTTAAAACTTCTCCGAGTCTGTGGTTATTATATGAGTGCAAATGTTATGGTATTTTTGACTGTTTGCCTATTATTCTAAACTCCCTGATCATTGTGGTCATAGGTACCAGTGACAAGGATTGGTAAGTCAAATGGTATAGGAATTAGTAGTATTAAAATGGTAGTAGAGTGTGGGTTACCCGATTGAGTAAATATTGGTAAATTGAATTATGGGCCCAGGTGAGTATTGATAAAATTGTAGTTGGGTGACCTGCGCGCTCTATCAGTATATTACTTTGGTAGCAGTAGTATGGTTAGGGATTAGTTAAGATAGGTAGTTAGTTAGCTGATTAGGATTAACATTTTGTTGATCGATCAAATGTAATGTAAAATTTTAGTGATGTCATTGCTGCTATATTGATTTTATGTATTAACCAAAATTGTTCGTACCTGTTATATGTTTGTCTGGAATCCCCGGGGGCAGAATAGCGGGTGGTAAATGGAAGCCACATCGCGGTGAGTTCGCTTACCCGCAGGAAGTTAGTGCATGGTTGGGCAGAACCGGAAGCACTATTTAGGGTTTTCTGTATGAATGTGTGAATAAATGTTAGCAAAAAGTTTGCTGGCAAAACTTTTGTTGTGATATCACCTAGTAAGGGTCACATGGAAGGAGTAGCAGGTTCGTCTGAGCTTGATTGATAGCAAAGGGGTCCGCTGGTGAAACTTTTGTTTTAGTATATATCCCGGAGTGGATAAAGTCTGAAGGAGTAGCAGGTTCTCTAATGCTTGTATGAAGGGTAGGTGGAAGGGATCTACTGGTAGTGTATGAAAAGTAAACGGAAGGGATTTACTTGCAGTGAGATATTTCTTTCCTATCTAGTCACTCGGGTACAGTGGCGAATGGTTTCACGTTGTTGATTAAAAAAAGAAACGCACTTTAAATTTAAAAGAATTTTTTTTTTTTTCCAATTACCTTGTGAAGGAGGGAGTCAGTTGCGGAGCTGCGCTGACGTCACTCAGAGCCGCGCTGTTATTGGTCGAGACAGCGGGCATCTAGCTGAGATAGCATTGTAAAGGAGGGGTGAGCGCAGGAGCGTGGGAACTCATCTCACGGGAAAAGTCGCGCAACTATTGGTTGTGGATATTTGAAATCGCATACTTGATTGGTTGAAGAAAATAGTAGACGCATTAGCATTGGAAGTAATTTGTAAACAAAGTTGAGTGATCCTGAATTTTACGAAAGTATATGTGGCAACTAAATAATCCAGAAACTCGACCTGACACAAGATATTTAGGGTTTGCTAGAGAACAGATGATAAGAGGCAGACCTTGCAAGATGTATGGAAGCAAAAGAAAATTGTCGTTCGTAGACAGAGTTAAGAATTACTTTAAAAAAGATAAGCAAATTAAAACTAGAGAAGGAGTCATTATTCCACCACCAAATACTCCTGCATCATTCATGATGTTTGATAGGGGTTACCACACGTGTGTATGGCTAGAGAACTGGGTGGAATACACAAAAGATGATGGCATTTTAGCATTTCCCTTAGAAGGCACATTTAATGGAAGAATTTTGTTCAATTTAAGGACTCGATGAATGATCTACATCCCAGACCTAGACTAACGCAATATGAGGCATTAGAAGAATTGGAAATTGAGGCTTTTGAGCGAGACAGACCTTGAACTGACAAAGAGTTGAGTACATTCTACCCTAAGGTAAAAGGGGTATCCAGAGATAAACAAATGAAAAATTGGAGACAGACCATGTTAGTAGAAGGACTATATCCTGTACTAACCTTAGAAGAGCCCATGGGAGGTAAAAGGACTGAGAAAATCATACATTTAATGACTAGTGGTGATTCAGATGATGATTATATGGAGGATATATTAATAAAGAATCCACCACCTTATAATGAGGGACCAAGTACAGTAAATCCAAGTGCCCCTTTTTTAAAACCACCTTTGATTCCGCTAATAATACAAGAGACCTCCATTGAAAAGGTACTACAGGAGAGGGAAAGAGAGGCTTTAAATAAACAGAGAAGTGAATTAATTCAGAAAATCTCTCAATTAAATACAAGTCCTGAAGCTCTGACAATCCCAGTAACTATTGGACCAATTGTACCTTTGTACGGGGATAAGCAAGCTAGTCCAAAAGTTCCAGTTATAACTACATCAGAAAAGAATTGTTGATAATAGATGATCAGGCAAGTGAGTGTGAGTCAGTAATCTCACTTATGGATTTACCAATAAGAGAACCAGAAGGCAGTTCAATGAGAAAGAATACTCCTTTAAATTCAAGAGAAGTTCAGATAGCGACATCCTCTGGTACGAAAAGTGCCACGGTAGTGACTCCTGAAGAAATAGACAGATGGACCCGAGAAATAGAGAAACCAAAAACCCAGCCAAAGCCATTAGACATATATAAATTGAGAATCGAATTGGAGGAATTGATGGCTGGGAATGTGGGATTGGACAGGCTGAATACCCTCAGTGAAGGTGAATTATTATTCATTTGTAAAAGTATTACTCGAAATACAAGAGTGTACCATGAAAAATTAATGGACACCGCAGCTTAGCTCCTGAGGCGAAAAGCCGGGAGCAGGGTTTTATAATTTTTAAAGCATTTGTGATCTAATACTGTGTCTTTTAACTGTTACCCTCACCTACCTGCATCTTTGGCTTCCCAGAAACAGCGCTTCTCGCTGCAACGACTCCCTTCCTTCAGCCGCCATTCCCGAGGGCGAGGCGAGACACGCCCCCTCGGCTGGCCACACCCCCCCAACCTTCCCACCCACTGGCATAAAGTATGTGTCTTGGCAGGAAGCGCAGCGGACGAGCGCAGCGGGCGCGACTTTTGCGCGCCGAAGGCGCGCCTAAGGCAAGCCCGTCTGCGCCCGTCCGCGGCCGGACGGGGCTAGGGGCACAACTCCATGCCAATCCTTTATTCTACTCTTCCAAGGATCTTATTGCCCTTCAAGGTAAATGGCCACTTCCAGATCCCACCCGCAGACTGATCTCCTCTTTAGGCCTTACCTCCTCTTCCTCCATAGGCCCTCATCCCCCGCTACATGCTCCCTTGTCACCCTGCCCCCTTCCTCCCGACCTCCCCCCCCGTTCGCCGGCATTGTCTGTTTTTCTACTCAATACCAGGTCAGCGGTCAAGCACCACCATGAGCTGTTCGTCTTACTCGACTCTGAGAAACCTGACCTACTGCTCCTGACCGAAACTTGGTACTGTGACACTTCCCTCCCCGTTCTCCTGGCCACCTTACCCCCCTCCTATGTGGCCCTTCGAGCCGACCGGCCGGCGGGAAAGGCAGGCGGTGGGGTTGCCCTGATTGCTCGGTCGGAGCTGAACTTCCAATCACTTCCCTCACCCCCCATTCCCCCTGCTGATTTCCTGGTGGCCCGCTCTCTCTCATTTCCCCCCCCCATCACCTGCCTATTAATGTACCGGCCTCCCCAGCCCTCGCCTGCATTTTTGCCGGCCTTTCAAGACCTATTGGCCAACTTAGCGGTCAACTACGCCTCGGTCTTGGTGCTAGGGGACTTCAATTATTGGCCCTCTGACCCACACGAGTGCTCAGCCTCAAGAGAGTTTACAGACTGCCTCTTAACCCTTAATTTCGCGTCGCACATATCCGTTCCCACTCACTCCCATGGGCACACATTGGACCAGGTCTGGTCACTCAACCTCCCCGTGGCCTCGGCCACTGTCTCGCCGTGCCCTTGGTCCGACCATGCCCTCATTTCCTTCTCTATTCCCCGCAACGTGATGCTTAAAACTCCGCATGCCAAAAACACCTGGGCACGGAACTGGAATAGATTGGATTACCCCTCCTTGACCTCCATGCTCCGCGACTCTACTCCTACTCTTACTGGCTTAACATCTACCTCTCAAGCCACGGCCATTAACACCTGGCTGGCGGATGGCTGCGACTCGGTGGCGCCCCTACGCCGCATCTCCATCCGCCGACCAAAGGACTCCAATAGATGGTTCAATGACCACCTAAAAGATCTCAAACTGAGCGCCCGACAGGCAGAAAGGAAATGGAGGAAAAATTACGATCCCCTATTAAAAACCCACTTCTTATCAGCACTGGACAAATATAAAACAGCAATCCTGGCTGCTAAGTCCACCTACTTTTCGTCCAAAATTACTTCTGCCGAAAACAAACCCAGGGAAATCTTCGGGATAGTGAATGACCTGGCATTCTCTGACCGAACCTCGACCAATATCCCTCCCTCCCAACCTCTCTGCGACCAGCTCAATACCTATTTTTTAGATAAAATAGCAACCATCAAGCTTAATATCCCCCCACCCTCCTCTGCCTTCGTCGATCCCGCCCCTCCTTCCCTCCCCTACACTCTTACCTCTATCCCCCCCCTCACGCAGGACTCTTTTCTGGAGATACTCCCTAAAGTGAAGTCGGGATCTCCCGCGGACGTCTGCCCAGCACGAGTCCTGCAGCAAATCTACTCCAGCTGCCCTGACCCCCCCATTGCCTTCCTCAACAGTTCCCTGGCTCAGGGTGTAGTGCCCTACTCGCTTAAGGCAGCTACCATAGTGCCCATCCTGAAGAAATCTGGCGCTGACTCCTCTATCTCGGCCAACTATCGCCCCATCTCCCTGCTACCCTTCCTGGGCAAGGTGATGGAACGCCATGTTACCGCGGTGCTCAGCGCCCATGTCGAGACAAATGGGGGACTGGCTTCTCGCCAAGCCAGGTTTCGTCCCAGGCATTCGACCGAGTCAGTCGTGGTCTCAGTCTTGGACAAACTCAGAAAGGGTATGGACGAAAACAAACACCAGGCACTGGTCCTCCTTGATCTTTCCGCCGCCTTTGACACGGTGGACCACACCATCCTACTCACCCGTGTCAAGGCGGCCGGCATCGGGGGATCAGCTCTGATCTGGCTCTCCTCCTTTCTGAGGGAACGCACTCAGGCGGTCCGGTTAGGCGACTTCACGGCCACTCCCCTCCCTGTCACTTGCGGTGTTCCCCAGGGATCCTCGCTCTCCCCCTTACTTTTCAACCTTTATATCTTTCCTCTCATCTTTGCACTACAGCAGCTGGAGGTCACCGTCTTTAACTACGCGGATGACCTCCAGCTCATCTTTGATCTGTCCCTTTCTCCTCTCTCGGTCTCCAATTTCCAGTCAACTATGACATTCATCAGGGACTGGATGAACCACAACCACCTCAAGTTGAACCCGGATAAAACCGAGTTGGTTCTCACTGGTGGTTCATCCAGTCCCTGGAACTCTCGCTTCTGGCCCTCTTCTCTTGGCTCTGCACCGACCCCCTCCACCACGGTCAAAACACTTGGTGTCAAAATAAACAGCCAACTCACTCTTCATTCACAAATCAGCTTTGTGGTGTCCTCCTGCTTCCTTTCTCTCCGCACTATCCGCACTGTCTCCCGCTTCTTTTCTCCCCAGGCACTTAAGATCATTATGGCCGCACTCGTGATATCAAAATTGGACTACGCTAACGCTCTTTATCACGGTATCCCCGCTTACAGTTTGCGTAGACTCCAGACCGTCCAGAATCAAGCAGCCCGGCTTGTTTACGGCCTCCCTCGTTACCACCACTCCACCCCCCTTCTCAGGGAGCTTCACTGGCTCCCCATAAAGGAACGGGCCCTATTCAAGATCGGGTGCATGGTCTTCCAGGCCCGCCAGGGCTCTGCCCCTGCCTTCATCTCCTCATTAATCAAGTCCTATGTACCTACTAGACAACTTCGGTCTTCCTCCAGGTCCCTCCTCCAGATCCCTCGCTTCACTCGCAAAAAGTGGGGCGGGGCTAATTTCTCCACCCTAGCTCCAACCTTCTGGAACTCACTTCCTGACCACCTCCGCTTTGCCACTCAGTACCTCCCCTTTCGCAGAGATCTGAAAACGTTCCTTTTCAGCCAGGCTTTCCCCACTTAGACTTCCTTATACATCCCCTTCATCTCTCCCTGGTCTTTTTTTTTCTTTTTTCACCTCAGTTGCCGATCCCCCTAGCGCCAAGAAACCGCAAGGTGGACGCTGCGCTCTACAAGTATTTTAAATTAGAAATTAAATTAGAAATTAGCTTGCATGGGGATTGACATTGGTAAATCTAAAGTATTGCAAAAGCCATATTGAGCAGAATTATCTGACAAAGATTAGAAAACATGAATGTGTCAGGAAGAAAAGTGCAGATAAGAGAACTACTAAACCTGTTACAAAAATGGGGAGAATTAGAAAAATGGAAAGCCAGGTGAGCAAAGAAAAAGGAAGAGGTTCGATCAAGACAAATGACTTCAGAATATGTTTTAAAAGAAGCAGAAAAGGGGGGAAAATTATGTCCCATGCGAGAGGTACCAGGTGGAGGCTATGTGCATGTCCCATGGTCCCGACAGGATATTTTGTCATTTACGAATGATTTTCCAAAACTTCGTGCAAAACCTGTCGAGTGGTACAGACAAGTCGAGAGATTGGTAAAGGTTTCAAAGTGTCTTTTGAAAGACTTAGATGGATTATTTGACATTGTAGTTCCTGTAGATCTGTGGACGGAATGCAAAATTGCTGTTGATTGGCCTAGTGATGAGTACCCAAGAGACCCAAAGACAGGGGCACCTTCCGAGGATGTAAAGAAAATTTACAATCAGGTAATACTTTACCTTAAAGGAAAGGTGCCTGCAAAGGAGACTGACTGGATGAAAATAGACAGAACCACTCAGAATAAGGACGAATCTGTGCATTCATATTATGAACGGTTATTACAGACATTCAAACAATACAGTCGACTAGACACTATTGACATGAAGTGGTAAGTACAGAGTAGTACAGGACCTGAGAAAGGTTAATAAGATTGTTGTTATTTGCTGTCCAGTTGTGCCAAATCCTGCAGTGATTCTGTATCAGATACCGTGGGAGGCTGGATGGTTTACTGTGATTGACCTATGTCATGCATTTTTCTCAATTCCCTCCCACCCAGACAGCAAATTTCTTTTCTCATTTGAATTCGACAGTCATGTCTATGTTTGGAATCGTTTCCCTCAGGGGTACACGGAAAGTCCCTCGATTTTTAATCAGATTTTGAAAAAGTGCCTTGAGTCATTATATAGATGACCTCTTGGTGGCATCTAAAACACGAAAAGACTGTGTTGTTGATACCAGTGCTTTACTGAATCATTTGGGTGAAGGAGGACATAAAGTGTCCCCAGAGAAACTGCAATTTTGTGCTACATCCATGAAATATCTGGGGCACCAGATAGAGAGAGGTGATAGAAAAGTTACCTCAGAAAAAATCAGGATAATTAAAAACATGAATCTGCCACAAACACAAAAAGAGATCAGAATGTTTCTTGGAGTTGTAGGATATTGCAGGCAATGGATTGTGGGATTTGCGGTTCTTGCCAAGCCCCTTATACAGATGACAAAGAAAAGAGCCAAGGACCCAGTAGAGTGGGATGACGAAAGCATGACTGCTTTTGTAAAATTACGAAACTGTCTGTGTACAGCTCCAGCATTGGGAATGCCTGACTATTCAACAGATTTTGTACTGTTCTGTGACACACAAGATAATTGTGCACTTTCAGTTTTGACTCCGATTCATGGACTAGTGCGACGTCCAGTGGCATATTTTTCGTCCATATTAGACCCAGTGGCAGCTGCATTACCTGGATGTCTGAAAGCAGTAGCTGCAACTTGTATGAGCCTTGAGCAGAGTGAATCCATTGTTATGGGACATCCTGTAACTGTGTATGCTCCACATGCAGTTGTGATTTTGCTAACCAGGACTAAAACCCAGTATCTCACACCTAGGGGCCGATTATGATCGCAGAAGGACTTTAGTCCGTCCGCGCCCCCCTGAGCAGGAGGGAACGTCCGCAAGGGCTGCGGCGTTCCCACCAAGCAGATTAGGATGTGACCGCCAGGGTGGCGGTCACATCCTCTATCTTTAACATTGCGGCGGGTGCAGCTTCAAGCTGCACCCGCCGCAAGGTTAAAAATGCATGCATCGCATTTCGGCAGGCACCGCGCGGTGCCTGCTGCTTTGTGCACGCAAATGCAGGGGGGTACCATAGGTACCCCCCATGTGCACCCACCACCCCACCTTCACCCAGGGGGCCCGCAACGGGCCCCCGAAGTGAAAGTCCGTATGCTTTTCCACAGCAGACAAGCCGCCGCGGAAAAGCATGCCTTTTACACCATTCTAATATGGCTGTCGGTGTCTGATAGACACCGCCAGCCATGTTAAAGCTTTTCCGCCGCGGTCGGAAGGCGACCGCGGCGGAAAAGCTGCGGACGGAATGCCAGACCCACCAGCCATCCTAATATGGCGGTGGGTCTTTCGAGGCTCCGCGGCGGTTTTCCCGCATCCTCCGGGCCGGCGGTGGCTTCCGCCGGTCCGGAGGATGCGGGAAAACCACAATCATAATAGGCCCCCTAGTCGGCTGACTAAGTACGAGAGAATTCTTGTAGGTGCAGGAAACGTAACCATTGCTCGGTGTAATATTCTGAACCCAGCAACCCTGTTACCTGACTCACCTACTCCAGAATTGAAGGGAGAAGTTGAACATGACTGCATTGACCTGACTGAATACAGCACAAACCACGACCAGACATAAGAGAAGAGCCATTAATTGATTCAGATTATGAGCTATTTGTGGATGGCTCATGCATGAGACATGAGGAAGGAGGTCTAAGCGCTGCTTACTCAGTGTGTACGTTAGGAGCTCCAGTCGAAGCATCCTATTTACATGGAGTCAAGTCTGCACAAGTAGCTGAGTTGGTTGCGCTGGCAAAGGCCTGTAAATTTGGGAAAAATTGGAAAGTAACCATATACACGGACAGCCAATATGGTTATGGGGTTGTGCATGACTATGGCCAATTATGGATGCAAAGGGAGTTTCTGACTTCTTCAGGAACTCCAATCAGAAATGGTCAATATGTGAAAGATTTACTGGAAGCAATCCAGTTGCCAAAAGAAGTTGCTGTGGTCAAGTGTGCTGCTCACAATTCCGGCAATGATATGCTGACCAGTTAGCCCAACATTGTGCAAAATATAAAATGGCTATTAATAAAAAAGTTGAGGTGAGTGGAAACAGCTGCCAACTTATGATGCTGAAAGGTGTGAACACGTGGGAGGAAGTGAGAGATTTACAGAATGCAGCAGAACCACAGGAAAAAGAACAATGGAAGAAATTAGGGTGTCAGAGAAGGGCTGAAGATGGTGTCATTGTTTATCTTGATGAAACGGCAGTGTTACCCAACTGTCTGCTAACTCCTATGGCTAGGTTGATCCATGGAGATTCACATTTGGGAAGAGATGCTATGATACGTGTGTTCAGACAGACATGGTTTAATGCGAAATTCAGGAACATAGCAGAGGCACTCTGCCAGAGGTGTTTAATTTGCTAACAAATGAACCCAGGAAAGAAAACAGTAGTGTTACCAGGAAAGATTGGAAAGGCAGCAGGTCCTTTTATTCAATTACAGATTGACTTCATTCAGTTACCCCCTTGTCGAGGATTAAAATACGTACTTGTCATTGTCTGCCTATTTTCAGAATGGGTGGAATGATAGGATCACTGTGGCTAAGCTCCTGCTTAGAGAGCTTATCCCATGCTTCGGTTTTCCAGTAACGATTGAATCAGATAGAGGAAAACATTTTAACAGTGAAATAATAGGCCTGATTTGTGAAGCATTCCAAATTAAGCAAAAACTTCACTGTGCATATCGCCCAGAGGCTTCTGGAGTGGTAGAACAATTGAGTCAAGTCAAAATTAGGAAAAATGTATGAGTCAACTCAAATGGAGTGGCCAGATGCTCTGCCACTTGTTCTGATGAGACTTAGAAGTATACCAGATCGGAACACAGGCTTGAGTCCCCATGAAATACTAATGGGAAGAGCAATGCGGCAAGCATGGGTGCCAGGATACAAATTGCTAAGCATATCTGATGATTTAGTACTGGAATACTGCAAAGAGCTGGCTGACCAGGTGCGTTCTATCTCTCACCAGGTTGGGGAAGACTCTGTCGCCAGACCAGCACCTCCAGCACATGACCTGAACCCTGGTGATTGGGTAGTGTTAAAGAAACATACTCGAAAATCTTGCCTTGCACCCAGATGGGGAAAACCACGACAAGTAATTTTGGTTACCACCACAGCTGTAAAATGTGCTGGAGTTCCAGTAATTTTGGTTACCACCACACCTGTAAAATGTGCTGGAGTTCCACACTGGATTCATGCCAGTCATACGAAGAAGGTGACTGAACCTGATGAAACTGAGGCTGAAGGTTGTGCAGCTGAGGGGTCTCAAGAGATCGATCCTGAAGTAGCTGAAGAAGAACAACCGAGCACCAGTCAAGATTATTGGATTCCAGTAATCAACATACCTGCAGATTATGTGGGGACAAGAAGTCAAACATACCTAGATAGACAGAGTGATAGTGAGGACGTGACAGGTGTAGAAGAAGGTACTCCGATCATAGAAATCCAAGTCAAAAGTGATTCTGAGGAGGACCAGATAGGGAAAGATCAAATAATCGACACTCCACCAAGAACTCCTGAACCTGAAAAGGGTCAGATAGAAATTAGGGTGGAGGCTCAAGCAGAAGAAAATCAAGGGATCGAAGAGCTTGAGCAGGACCAGACAGGAATAGAAAATTGTGTTCAGGACGAAGAAGGTGAACCAAGCAAAAGTCAAATTCAACAAATACCTGAACAAGGCCAGATTATTGACCAGGCAGAAGAAACAGAAATAAGACCTGGACCTAGTCAGATAGAGAGGGAAACAGAAGACAGCATTGAAATTGATGTGCCACAACTGAACGAAAACAAAAGAACAGTTGAAGATGGCCAAAGCACAGTGCCAGCTAAAAGACTCAGAAAAGGAGACAAGTAGCCTAGATTTGTCAAAAGATTGAGACTGCGATTAAAAACAATTGATGAAGAACCAGAACAAGAAAATGAAATCTCAAGTCAAGTTGATCAACCTGTGATACAAACCAGAAGGAGAAGCCCCAGGTTAAAGAGATTGAATAATAAATATAAGGGTCCTGAGTGGACCTACATTGTCCTGGAAGAATTTGAAAATCTAGACATTTCTGACGAAAATGATAAAGAATTGATTACTGATCAAACTGACGAAGAAGTGAGACCAACCTGAAATTTGCACCGGGTAAATCTGTGTAGAAGTTACAAAGAGGGGTTGAATCTCCTTTAGACAGAAATGGCTGATCATACTGTTAATGGAAGACCGAAAAGAAATTGTTTAAGAACATGCTGCAAAGTATGTTTATGTAGTGTAGCAATAGTACTTATACTTTGGATGGGACTAACAATAGCTATTCCTTACATGATGAGTAAAGAGACAAACCTGTACCCTACTAGTCAATTGCCAAAAGACACTGAAGAGCTACAAACTAGAGATACACCACAAAGAGTAGATACACAAAAGAGAGCACTTAGCCTTAGACAAACAAAGGTAAACTTAGAAGCACCAGATGAGGAAGGACTGCATTATAATAGAATCAAAAATAGAACTCATTTAAATGTATTTGCAAACTTGTTAGTACACTATGTAGAAGCAATGGAAATAGAAGACTGCTATGTCTGTATGAAGCTGCCTACCTCGGTAGCTGAGGGTGTGACGTACCACTATCTGCCACTAACCTATTGAATTTCATGTAGTATTTTAGCTAGTTCATTTTACAAAAGAGGACCTTTACAGTATTAATATTATAACTTAGATGTGATATTTTCTGAACTCCCTGTACGTAGAAACTTAAACCCTGTACATACCACGAGAGACGTGGCACGTTACACGAGTGAATATTTTCTAACAGTAGGTAAAATAAATATAGATGACGCACACAAGAATAACTTAACATGCTTATTACAAGAAAAGGAGAAAATATTTTTAATATGGTAGAGAAAAGAAGAGAGTTTCCAAAAGAAAGCAAATGACAAGAATCAGAAAATTTCTAAATGGGCTGAAAGCTTAGGGAGCACCTCAAATGGTGGGGCTAATGCTGCTATGTTACTGGATTTCGAAAAAAAGGGGAAACTTTGTCTTCACAGAGAAAGAACCAGTTATTATAACAATATATTCATTGGTTCCAGTGAATGCGAACACAATTACAAGGTAATTGGGGGTTGGGGTTTTAAAGATGGGTCAGAACCTGTGTTTCCCGGAATTTAATATATATGTGAGAACAAGGCATATTTCAAACTACCAGATCACTGGTATGGGAGCTGTTATTTTGGTATTGTCTTCCCAAAGATATACCATGTGGGTAAAATCACTGGAAGCCATGAAAGAACTAATGAATTAGTGCGTAGTAAAAGAGAAAGTGTTGGTGAAATAGTAGGTGATATGTTTAGTGCATTGATACCTACAGTGGGAGTGGCTCTGAATACACACAGAACCTGCAAATTGTCAACAGTAGTGGATCGGTTATCAACTGACACTGCTGGAGGGTTCTTAATGGTCAATACCGAATTGGTTGCGATCAGATCTATGGTTTTACAAAATCGACTTGGTCTTGATACGTTAATGGCAAAAGAGGGCGGCGTCTGTAGAATGAAGAAGGCGCAACATTGTTGCACTTACATACCAGACAAAAGTGTTGAAATTAAGAGGTATGTGAGAAATATTACTAATTTGGAAAAGGAGCTTAAACCACTGGAGGTTGATAGTGCATGGAAGAGGCTTACTGATGGTCTCTCCGCAGTAGGTAGTTGGTTTTCTAATCTAGGTAAAAGTCTTGTGAGTAAAATACTGATGCCAATAGCGGGAATAGGATTATTAGTTTTAGGAATAATAATTTGTTGCAAATGTCGAAAACCTAAAAAGAAATATTCCATGAATAGGCGAGGAGTGAAAAGGAATATTGAAGAGCTCGAATTGGAAGAGCTGAATAGCCAAATCTATAAGAAGATGAAAAATTTTCATAATAATACTGAGAAAAAGCAGAATAGAAAGTTTGAAGAGATTGAAATGGGTGAAATGTGAGAAGTTGGCATCTGTTTTCATTCATTGTGATGATATAAAATATCATCAAAGAGGGGATTGATGGAGCAAGGATTCGCATAAGAAGCAACTTGCTTGTATTCAAGAACCTCAAAATAACGTTAACGAATTAACCAATATGTTTGTCTTACTAATTTGCCCCTCTTTCTTGATTATTGGGTATCCGAGTGAAGCTTGCTTATGTGTTTTCTAATCCTAATACGCTTGCAAATAAAATGGCTTCTGCTACGCGGGAATTTCTACTGCGCATGCGTCTGTCATATAAACGTGACATGACGTACTCGCAGCTTTGGAGGGAATCTGTTGCTTCTGCGCACTAGAGCTAATATGGCTGCTCTATGTCCTCACATGCGAGAAGCTTGCACTGCTGCTTTTGCTAAGCTGTTCGTTCTGCTTAATCCTAATGCTATAGTTTATTATAAAGTAATGGGTATAGTGTAGAAATTAATGGTGTACAGTGTATTAATTTATTCTGTGTTCTAAAACGGTTTCTTTTCCATTTCATGTTACACTTTGAAACTTGGCCTTTCCTATAATGCTGTACTCCATCTTGGTTGAAAACTGCGACTGCATGAGATTCGCAAGTCTCTAGAGCAGTGACCTTTGGACTTTAGCCAAGGAGCTGACTGACTGAGAAGATGCTCCTGGGAATCTGCCCTAATGAACTCTGGAAAAATACATTGTATTTGTGAATAGAACATCCATTGTTTTATGAGTTGAAGACTTCATGAGAACCTGAATTTGATGGGCGTGAACCTAAATTTCAATAGGAGACAGCAAAATTCAAAATATTAGGTGGTGTGATGACCTATCCTCTTCCTTTGTCAAATCGAAAATGGGGATTCTTACACTTGCAACATTGGGGGATGGTACACTGACCTGGAAAATAGTATAACTAGCCTAGGTTTAGATAGAGAAATTGTCCGACTTGTCCGAATAGCTGACCTGTCACTGACCCAATGCACTCAATAGGTGATTTTGAACAGAGGGCTGCGGAGCACTCTGTCAGACAGACTCGCTGACCCAATTGGGGTTCTGGGAAGGTGAAGTGCTGGCAAAGCACTTTGCTGGTACATGCTATAACCCAGTCGGGGTTTTGGCTGATTCCTTGCAGATAGGGAGTAGCGCAGGCGTTGCAACTGAACTGCGGGTGCTGATCTTAACCTTTGGTGGTCCTGTCCTGATCCAAATCTGGTCTACCCTGTCCTGATTTCCATACTGCACCTGCTGGCCTACTGGCAACTGCATTCTTTGGGGTTCTTCTGTCCTTTCAACTGACCCGTGGCCAGGGTTGGTCTTCACACCATTCTAGGTAAATATAAATCTGTGTGGGTAATTGTCATTATAACTTGCATCCTTATTTTTTACTCTCCCTAATTTGCTAGCTTTAATTATATATGTTCCCTTTCTTACCCTTCCCTTAGTAAATGAAATTTGCGTTTTATTGATCTATTAGCTTGTTCCATTTTCTTACCCTCCCGTTTAGCTGAATGTCAAACGTCTAATGATTGAATAAATAGCGTCCTATTTCTCTACCCTCCCATAAAATTGATTAGGTTTGATTATTCGATTTATTAGTGTGTTCCTTTTTCTTACCTTTCCTATAGTCATATGCTAAATTACGTTCGTAATTGCATATTATGTTCCCTTTTTCCCTACCTTTTTGATAATTTGCTTAAACTGTATCCTCTAGTGTGTTCCATTTCTTTACCCTCCTTTAGTTAAGTTGAAAAGTCTGTTTCTCAAAATAGCATGTTCTTTGTTTTCCTTCCCTTTAATTCAAACTTGCTAAATGGTTGGTGTAGGAGAGTAGGGTCTGCAATCCTATGATCACCCAGATTTTTGCTTTTTGCTGCACTGGTTTACGACTTTCCCTGGCTGTGGGCCTGCTAATCAGACCCACAGCCTAGCTGTTCTCTCTATCCAAATTGTACTCAGGTACTGAATTGGCACTGGGCCCTCTCTAAGTCCCTGTACCCAGGGCTGAGGTGCACCCAGAAGTCTCCCAGGGGCTGAAGCATGTATTGTGCCACCCCTGGGCTGACTAACTAAACTGACACAACTGGCTGCACGACAGCTGGGGCAAGGTGGTGTAATCACCCTTTGCTTTAGATATAGTATACCTATATCTAACCCTAAAATGGACACGCAGATCTCCTATCAGTCACTCCTATGGCAGGCCTTAACAATCCTGAAGGCAGAGTGCTTGGAATCGTGTGAGATGGTGCTCTGGCATGAGCTGAGCCTGTCTGCGGCTTTCGGGATCCATCCCGTAGCCGTTTCCATGATATCGCATACCATAAACTCTTAAGTGCATTATAATCCTCGCGGTTATATGCCAACTCTGGTATCGCTTTATCAAAACATGTCGAGTAAGGTGTCATACGAATTGGAATACTAACCCCTCGCCAATTCTGGCGATGGGGTTAGCATTCCACCCTTCTAGAGGGACACGACATGTATGTAACCTGTAACCCCGGTTAAAGTCAGACTTAGCATCCACAAAATGGATGCTGCCACCGAGACACAAGTCTGCCCTCCTGCTGCTGGGAGTCCTCCCAGAGCAGGAGGCAAGGACAAAGGGTTTCCTGCCAGGGGCGGTGCCAGCACCGTCCCAGACAGGGTTTTGTGTATTCCAGGTAGGCAGGGCTACAGAGGAAGGTGACTGCAAGTGGCACCCCTGTGCTCACTGTGCATAGGCCGGCTGAAACCAGTTCCAGGGGCACTCCAGCCCCTGGCCTGGGGAAAGCCCGCCAAAGGAGAGGGGTGTAACCACCCCCCTCCTGGTCCCACCCATAGGGCAGGACTTAGTCGCGTGCCAGCCCCCTTTTCCCAGATAAAGGTAGGAGCAGGCCCCCTTCCAAATTAGATCATCTTTGGAATCAAGACACGACTTTCTACGAAAGGACATCAAGATTTCTTCTTCAAGATTCTCCCTTGTGGCTAAGGAGTAGTCACCCTGCATCCGCAGGCACCACCTTAAGAACACTGCGGTCTGCTGCAAGTCCTTCCTCCGGAATCCGACTGCCCAGCTCGACAAGACCCGGCTTCCCTGGCACCTCCGACCTCTACTCACCTCTACAGCCAAGCTGAGAACCGTGAGTGCGACGAGACCTCAAGGGACCGACTATTGCCAAGACTGCACGACTTCTTCACAGCAAGCCCGCCGGGTAATCTACTGGCGAGTGCTTTGGGGTCCGAGAAGCCCCGACCCTGAGCAGCTCCAGCACCGAAGATCAGTCCCCCAGCATCTCCACGATCGGCGTGGGGCCCTTCTGCTTTTTGCTGCTCACCGCGTTGTTTGGCTACTAGCCCGCTGGCTTGTGGCCTCCTGAACGACGCCCGACGACATCACTGCTGCTGGTCTGGTTGCTCCAGACTGGTTCTTGCTCCCTTCCAGAAGAGGAGCACCCCGGACCCTCCTGGTCCACTCAAGACGCCATTTTGAGTCCACCGCGTGGGCTTGAATTAGCCAAGGCTTTGTTGCCCAATCCTGGGTCCTTCGACGCCGACAGCTTCATCCATCGTGGGACAGCTCGCCCCTCCATCCTGGTCGCCGACAACGCCTCCTGGTCCGTGAGATCTGCAGAGCACAGCGTCGCCCACTCACCTAGTCGATGTGACTACCCTCCGGTGCCCTCCTGGTGCCCCTGACTACTGGCTAGTAGTCACGAACTTGGTCCCCTCTGCTTTCAGGTGTCATCCATCTTCAAGATCCAGGCTTGGATCAACTCGAACTCTCTTCACTGGTCGCCTGCCAGCATCTTTCTTCCAGGCTCCTGGTTCGTCTACGAGGATTCCCGACGTCTTTTGAGACCTATGCAGCTGCAGCCCCTGGGCTAGGTAACTTCGGCATTTCGGTGCCCCAGCATAGCCTCACTATCCAAGGGTCAGGATCCACTGTCGTTTTCTTCCTACCAGGTCGGGTTCGCCCGTGAACACTAACTTTAACTTTACTAGCTATCATAGACTTTGTCCCGCATCCCGCGTGAGAGTGCACACTCTGCCCCCGAGTCCCCTGGGCCTCCTAGAAGTAATCTAACGATTCTATAGTCAAGTCCTAGCGATTCCAAAGCCTATTAGTACTGTACTTACCTGCTAGTAATTTCGCATTCCACTTTCTGAGTATATGGTTTCCCGTGCCCCTCGGGCATTTGTATATACTGTGCTAACTTAAGTATTTTTATAAGAGTTTTGTTGTGTGCTTAGCTCCCTGTCTCATAAAGAGCCAGGGTAGTCTTGTTATAAATAAATACACTGTTTATTTTCATAACAACTTGTGTGGTGTCCTTTCACTGGGTGTTCAAGGGGTAATGTGATGGTAAAACAGCTGGCTTAACACGCCCTCTAGAGTCTTAGCCTTAGACTGCTCGTATCCATGCTACTAGGATAGCTGGTCTATAAGGTTGACTTACAACCAATCATCAATAAGGGTTGTTTGGACTGATATATAGTGATCACTAGAATAGTGAGCACTGCACATCAGGCCAACTTCTCACATTGGTGAGCAGCGGTTGGGATTTGAGCTTGCTGTTGTTTTACCACACATATCCTAAGAATATCTTGTGAAAGATCACATAAGTACTAAAGGTACATATAACTTAGCTTAGAATACTCTGAGTTCTACTGAACCAGCTGTTGTAGCTCCTAGGGCCTAGCACACCCTAAACTACAACTCTAGCAAGGGATCAGTAGGTAAACATATAGTGTAGGTAAGTGCACCACTTACACCTCACTAGAAAAGCATGTCTACCCAGGGAGAGTCCTCAGGGACCCCTCTTGTGGTGATTGACCCTCCACAGGTCAGCTCAAGATATGCAGCTCTCAATTTCCAGGAGTTGAGACACTTGTGTACCTCCAGGAAATTGAAACAGGGGGCTAACCCCACCACTCCCTTCCTGTTGGATCTCTTAGAGACCTATGATGCTAGTAGAGCATCTCAGGGAGAGGGGAATATGCCAGCCTTAGAGGGGCACCTTGGTGATCCAGACCTCCACAACACTGTAAATGCAGTTGAGGAGGAGGATCCTGAGGAACTCTCTGGGGATGAGGTAGACAAAGGTCTTGAGGTAGTCAGAAGGCTAACTAGGGCCAACTTAGACTTGCTTGGGCTAGGATCTGGGGGACCCCCAGTACTGACCCTAAGTAGGCCTAACCTTGGAGTTAGGAGAGATAGATCTCTTTCTAGGGACTCCAATAGATCTCTGCACTCTAATGCCTCTTCTCAGAGGAGAAGGAACTCTCCCCAGAGGAGATTGACTTCCCCTCAGAGACTGGAGCATGAAGCTAGGATGAGACAGGCTACTCTGAGGATTGAAAGGGAAGAACTTGCCCTGGCCAAAGAAAAGCTTGCCTTTGCTAGAGAGCAGCAGATGAGTGGGTTGGCTCCCACTGGTGGCAGCAATCTCCCAAGAGATAGAGAGAAGGGTTTAGATACTAAACACCTGACTAAGATAGTGCCCCCCTTTAAGCAAGGGGATGACATCCAGAAATGGATGGCTGCTTTGGAGAGAGCCTGCACTGTGCAGTGCATTCCCCGAAGTCAGTGGGCAGCTATACTGTGGCTCTCCTTTGATGGTAAAGGTAGAGATAAGCTCCTCACTACAAGAGTGGAGGATGCTAATGATTACCAGGTCCTGAAAAATGCACTGGTTGATGGGTTTGGTTTAACCACTGAGCAGTACAGGTTGCTGTTCAGAGACACCCAGAAAACTCAGTCTCAGGACTGGTCTGACTTTGTGGATTGTGCCACTAAGGCTTTGGAGGGCTGGTTGCTGGGTAGCAAGGTTACTGATTACACAGGATTGTACAATCTCATGATGAGAGAACAGATTTTAAATAATTGTCAGAACCAGTTGTTGCACCAGCACCTTGTTGATTCAGATCTGACCTCTCCCCAAGAGTTGGGAAAGAAGGCAGACAAATGGGTCAGGACAAGGATCAAGCAGAACCAGAACCAGGGTGGTCAGAAGAAAGCAGACCAGAAGGGTAATGTTAAGAGTGAACAAAATGACCAGAAGTCTTCACCAGGTCCCCAACAAACCAAAGAGGGTGGGGGTCAGGCTTCCCAGAAGAAGAAGACTCAAGAAGGCCAGTCAAAGAGGTGGTGCCAGTACTGTAAAAGTAAGTCTCACTGGTTTAGTGAGTGCACCAAAAGAGGAGGACAAACTCCTGCCACTACAGCCCCTAAGGCAACTGCACCCCCTAGTACAGTCAGTAGTGGTAGTGTACCTCCCAAGGCATTAGTTGGGTTAACCTTGGGAACTGAGGGGTCTGACAACTTAGTTGGCACACTCACTCAGGCTGTCCTTGTCTGTACAGGGGATATGGATATGTCCCCTGATATAAGTCCCAATACTTTGGGCAAATACAGGCAGACACCTTTGATTAATGGCAAGATGGCTCAGGCCTATAGGGACACTTGTGCCAGTGTCACCATGGTGACACCTAACTTTGTGGACCCTGGACAGATCATGCCAGGTACAGATTTCCTGGTGACCAATGCCAGCAACGTCACTACCAGTCATAGTATGGCGATTGTGGCTTTCTCCTGGGGTGGAGTGAAGGGTCAAAAGAAAGTTGTAGTCAGTTCAGACCTCCCAGTTGATTGTTTGTTGGGCAATGATTTGGAGTCATCATTATGGTCAGAAGTGGAGCAGAGGACTCACATGGAGATGTTAGGCTTGCCAGCACATGTGCTTGCTGTGACTAGGTCACAGGCCAGAAGATGCCCCACTGAACAGGTGCTGGATCCTGAAAGTATGGACCAGACACCTTCCAAGAAGAAGAGCAGTAGGGTTAAGGCTTTGCCTTCCCCCTTGCCCCAGGTTGAGGATCAAGTCTCTGAGGAGGCTGATCTGAGAGAACTGAGGGAAACTGAGCCTAAAGAGCTTGAACTTGATCAAGTTGAGTTTCTGGGCTCAGGGGGACCCTCCAGAGCAGACCTAGGGAAGGCACAGTTAGACTGCCCTTCCCTTGAACCCCTCAGACAGCAGGCTGCTGCTGAGGCTGCAGGGAATGCCACAGGTGCCCACAGGGTATACTGGGAAGATGGACTCCTGTACTCTGAGTCAAGAGACCCCAAGCCTGGTGCAACCAGGAGGCTGGTCATCCCCTTGTCTCTGAGAGGTTTCCTTCTCACCTTGGCCCATGAGATTCCCCTTGCAGGTCATTTAGGTCAGACAAAGACGTGGGACAGGCTTGTCTCACACTTTCACTGGCCCCACATGAATGAGAATACCAAGGAGTTTTGTCGCTCCTGTGTCACTTGCCAAGCCAGAGGTAAGTCAGGTGGCACAACAAAGGCCCCCCTCATACCACTACCTGTGGTGGGGGTCCCCTTTGAAAGAGTGGGGATTGATATTGTTGGTCCAATGGAACCCCAGACAGCATCAGGGCACAAGTTTATACTGGTGGTGGTGGATCATGCCACCAGGTATCCTGAAGCTATTCCACTTAGGACCACTACAGCACCTGTAGTGGCAAGGGCCCTAGTTGGAGTGTTCTCCAGAGTGGGCTTCCCTAAGGAGGTTGTTTCTGACAGAGGTACAAACTTCATGTCAGGATATCTGACTGCAATGTGGAAGGAGTGTGGTGTGAACTACAAGTTCACCACACCCTACCACCCACAATGCAATGGGCTTGTTGAGAGATTCAACAGGACCCTCAAAGGGATGATTCATGGGCTACCTGAACCTCTTAGGAGAAGATGGGATGTCCTGATCCCCTGCCTCTTGTTTGCTTACAGAGAGGTCCCACAGAAGGGGGTTGGCTACAGCCCCTTTGAGCTTCTGTATGGGCATCCTGTAAGAGGACCCCTGTGTTTGGTGAAGGAAGGATGGGAGAGACCTCTCAAAAAGCCTGCAACCAACATAGTGGACTATGTACTTGGTCTCCGCTCCAGGATGGCTGAGTATATGGAAAAGGCATCTAAAAACCTTGAGGCCAGCCAAGAACTCCAAAAAGCTTGGCATGACCAAAAGGCTGTTCTGACTGTGTACCAGCCAGGACAGAAGGTGTGGGTGCTGGAGCCAGTGGCCCCAGCAGCTCTGAAAGACAAATGGTCTGGGCCCCACACCATCATTGAGCAAAAGGGAGAGGTTACCTACTTGGTGGACCTTGGAACTCCCAGGAGCCCTCTCAGAGTGCTCCATGTAAACAGGCTCAAGGCATATGTTGACAGGAAGGACATGAGCTTGCTCATGGCCACAGATGAGGGACAGGAGGAAGAGAGTGACCCTCTCCCAGACCTGCTCACTCAGAATCCTGATGATGGGTCAGTAGATGGTGTTGTCTTTTGTGGCAGCCTCACTGAGCATCAGCAACCGGATTGCAGGCAAGTTCTGCAATCCTTCAGACATATGTTCTCTCTAACACCCAGCCAAACTGATTGGTGTACCCATGATGTTGACACTGGGGACAGTCTGCCTGTCAAGAGTAAAATCTACAGACAGCCTGATCATGTTAGAGACTGCATCAAAACAGAAGTTCAGAAAATGTTGGAGCTGGGAGTCATTGAGCCCTCAGATAGCCCTTGGGCTAGCCCAGTAGTTCTAGTGCCAAAGCCTCACACCCAGGGTGGTAAGAAAGAGATGAGGTTTTGCGTAGACTACAGAGGCCTCAATGCAGTCACTAAGACTGATGCCCACCCAATACCAAGAGCAGATGTACTTATAGATAAATTGGCTTCTGCCAAATTCTTAAGTACATTTGATTTGACAGCTGGGTATTGGCAAATCAGGTTAGCTGAGGAGGCCAAACCCAAGACAGCATTTTCTACCCCTGGTGGGCATTATCAGTTTGTGGTAATGCCCTTTGGTTTGAAAAATGCACCTGCCACCTTCCAAAGGTTGGTGAATCAAGTCCTCACTGGGCTGGATGACTTCTGTGCAGCATATCTTGACGATATTGCTGTCTTTAGCTCCACCTGGGAGGATCACCTGGTCCACCTGAGGAAAGTGTTAGAGGCCCTGCGCAAAAGGCAGGCCTCACTATCAAGGCCACTAAGTGCCAGATAGGGCAGACACAGGTTGTATACCTGGGCCACCTTGTAGGTGGAGGCCAGGTTCAGCCATTGGAGAGTAAAATACAGGCCATCCAGGACTGGGCTCCTCCAATCACCCAGACTCAGGTTCGAGCTTTCTTGGGCCTGACTGGGTACTATAGGAAGTTTGTCAGAAATTATGGGTCCATAGTGACCCCTCTTAATGACCTGACAAGCAAAAAGATGCCAAAGAAAGTTCAGTGGACAGCAAGCTGTCAGAAAGCATTCAATGACCTAAAGCAGGCCATGTGCACAGCACCTATCCTTAAGAGTCCAGATTACTCCAAGCCATTCATTGTCCAAACAGATGCTTCTGAGTTGGGTGTGGGAGCTGTTCTGTCTCAGCTGAATTTTGATGGTAATGATCAGCCTATTACTTTCATTAGTAGGAGGCTGACCCCCAGAGAGAAAAATTGGTCAGCTATTGAGAGGGAGGCCTTTGCTGTGGTTTGGGCCCTGAAGAAGCCGAGGGCCTACTTGTTTGGCACTCACTTCACCATTCAGACCGACCATAAGCCCCTCTTGTGGCTAAATCAGATGAAGGGTGAAAACCCCAAACTGCTTAGGTGGTCCATTTCCCTACAGGGGATGGATTTTACAGTGGAGCATAGACCTGGTACTGATCACAGCAATGCTGATGGGCTCTCCAGGTATTTCCACTTAGAGCAAGAAGACTCACCTGGTCAAGGTTAGTTTATTGTCCCAAAGTTTGGGGGGGGGTCATGTAGGAGAGTAGGGTCTGCAATCCTATGATCACCCAGATTTTTGCTTTTTGCTGCACTGGTTTACGACTTTCCCTGGCTGTGGGCCTGCTAATCAGACCCACAGCCTAGCTGTTCTCTCTATCCAAATTGTACTCAGGTACTGAATTGGCACTGGGCCCTCTCTAAGTCCCTGTACCCAGGGCTGAGGTGCACCCAGAAGTCTCCCTGGGGCTGAAGCATGTATTGTGCCACCCCTGGGCTGACTAACTAAACTGACACAACTGGCTGCACGACAGCTGGGGCAAGGTGGTGTAATCACCCTTTGCTTTAGATATAGTATACCTATATCTAACCCTAAAATGGACACACAGATCTCCTATCAGTCACTCCTATGGCAGGCCTTAACAATCCTGAAGGCAGAGTGCTTGGAATCGTGTGAGATGGTGCTCTGGCATGAGCTGAGCCTGTCTGCGGCTTTCGGGATCCATCCCTTAGCCGTTTCCATGATATCGCATACCATATACTCTTAAGTGCATTATAATCCTCGCGGTTATATGCCAACTCTGGTATCGCTTTATCAAAACATGTCGAGTAAGGTGTCATACGAATTGGAATACTAACCCCTCGCCAATTCTGGCGACGGGGTTAGCATTCAACTCCTCTAGAGGGACACGACATGTATGTAACCTGTAACCCCGGTTAAAGTCAGACAGAGCCTTAGCATCCACAAAATGGATGCTGCCACCGAGACACAAGTCTGCCCTCCTGCTGCTGGGAGTCCTCCCAGAGCAGGAGGCAAGGACAAAGGGTTTCCTGCCAGGGGCGGTGCCAGCACCGTCCCAGACAGGGTTTTGTGTATTCCAGGTAGGCAGGGCTACAGAGGAAGGTGACTGCAAGTGGCACCCCGGTGCTCACTGTGCATAGGCCGGCTGAAACCAGTTCCAGGGGCACTCCAGCCCCTGGCCTGGGGAAAGCCCGCCAAAGGAGAGGGGTGTAACCACCCCCCTCCTGGTCCCACCCATAGGGCAGGACTTAGTCGCGTGCCAGCCCCCTTTTCCCAGATAAAGGTAGGAGCAGGCCCCCTTCCAAATTAGATCATCTTTGGAATCAAGACACGACTTTCTACGAAAGGACATCAAGATTTCTTCTTCAAGATTCTCCCTTGTGGCTAAGGAGTAGTCACCCTGCATCCGCAGGCACCACCTTAAGAACACTGCGGTCTGCTGCAAGTCCTTCCTCCGGAATCCGACTGCCCAGCTCGACAAGACCCGGCTTCCCTGGCACCTCCGACCTCTACTCACCTCTACAGCCAAGCTGAGAACCGTGAGTGCGACGAGACCTCAAGGGACCGACTATTGCCAAGACTGCACGACTTCTTCACAGCAAGCCCGCCGGGTAATCTACTGGCGAGTGCTTTGGGGTCCGAGAAGCCCCGACCCTGAGCAGCTCCAGCACCGAAGATCAGTCCCCCAGCATCTCCACGATCGGCGTGGGGCCCTTCTGCTTTTTGCTGCTCACCGCGTTGTTTGGCTACTAGCCCGCTGGCTTGTGGCCTCCTGAACGACGCCCGACGACATCACTGCTGCTGGTCTGGTTGCTCCAGACTGGTTCTTGCTCCCTTCCAGAAGAGGAGCACCCCGGACCCTCCTGGTCCACTCAAGACGCCATTTTGAGTCCACCGCGTGGGCTTGAATTAGCCAAGGCTTTGTTGCCCAATCCTGGGTCCTTCGACGCTGACAGCTTCATCCATCGTGGGACAGCTCGCCCCTCCATCCTGGTCGCCGACAACGCCTCCTGGTCCGTGAGATCTGCAGAGCACAGCGTCGCCCACTCACCTAGTCGAGGTGACTACCCTCCGGTGCCCTCCTGGTGCCCCTGACTACTGGCTAGTAGTCACGAACTTGGTCCCCTCTGCTTTCAGGTGTCATCCATCTTCAAGATCCAGGCTTGGATCAACTCGAACTCTCTTCACTGGTCGCCTGCCAGCATCTTTCTTCCAGGCTCCTGGTTCGTCTACGAGGATTCCCGACGTCTTTTGAGACCTATGCAGCTGCAGCCCCTGGGCTAGGTAACTTCGGCATTTCGGTGCCCCAGCATAGCCTCACTATCCAAGGGTCAGGATCCACTGTCGTTTTCTTCCTACCAGGTCGGGTTCGCCCGTGAACACTAACTTTAACTTTACTAGCTATCATAGACTTTGTCCCGCATCCCGCGTGAGAGTGCACACTCTGCACCCGAGTCCCCTGGGCCTCCTAGAAGTAATCTAACGATTCTATAGTCAAGTCCTAGCGATTCCAAAGCCTATTAGTACTGTACTTACCTGCTAGTAATTTCGCATTCCACTTTCTGAGTATATGGTTTCCCGTGCCCCTCGGGCATTTGTATATACTGTGCTAACTTAAGTATTTTTATAAGAGTTTTGTTGTGTGCTTAGCTCCCTGTCTCATAAAGAGCCAGGGTAGTCTTGTTATAAATAAATACACTGTTTATTTTCATAACAACTTGTGTGGTGTCCTTTCACTGGGTGTTCAAGGGGTAATGTGATGGTAAAACAGCTGGCTTAACACGCCCTCTAGAGTCTTAGCCTTAGACTGCTCGTATCCATGCTACTAGGATAGCTGGTCTATAAGGTTGAC
Organism: Lissotriton helveticus; assembly: GCF_964261635.1. Taxonomy (NCBI): domain Eukaryota; kingdom Metazoa; phylum Chordata; class Amphibia; order Caudata; family Salamandridae; genus Lissotriton; species Lissotriton helveticus. The sequence continues at coordinate 356,530,358 of NC_136061.1, read as the reverse complement.
TTACAACCAATCATCAATAAGGGTTGTTTGGACTGATATATAGTGATCACTAGAATAGTGAGCACTGCACATCAGGCCAACTTCTCACAGTTGGCATAATATATCTTTTGCATAGCTATACACTGTTTCTGATGTTGGTTATTGATAGTTTAATTGCTTTTAATGTGTGGCTTATGACTTTTGATGATGACTAGATAAAAAGTTTAAAACTTCCCCGAGTCTGTGGTTATTATTTGAGTGCAAATGTTTTGGTATTTTTGACTGTTTGCCTATCATTCTAAACTCCCTGATCCATTGTGGTCATAGGTACCAGAGACAAGGATTGGTAAGTCAAATGGTATAGGAATTAGTAGTATTAAAATAGACTGGTATTAGAGTGGGGGTTACCCAATTGAGTAAATATTGGTAAATTGAATTATGGGCCCAGGTGTGTATTGATAAAATTGTAGTTGGATGACCTGCGCGCTCTATCAGTGTAAGTGCAGGATAGTTAGTTGTTGGGTTTACCTTTGGATTAGACAGTGGCGTAGTTAGACCTTTTGCCACCCGTGGCCACAAGTAAGAGCGGGGGCGGGAGGAGTATGCTGGTGAGCCTGGCCCGGCCCCACCTTGCGACGCCACTGAGATTACAGCTTGTAGATGATCATTGGGAATAAGTAAGTTTACAAAAATGTTCTTTGTTATATCCTCTACAATGGTGATGGTGTGTTGTAGGCACTTGTCACGTAGGTCTTTGATAGGGAAATAATTACATCCTTGCTTGGCTTGGCGGCTGCATCAGGCTGTACCTTTACTGAATCGTAGTGGTTTTTGGACTTGGTCCAGAGAAACTAATCAACTCAGTCTGATACAACCCACAATTACACATCACCGTGCCAGAACACACATAGGCACTCTGACATGGGTCCTTGTAGCAAATGCCAATATTATTTTTATCTGGTGCACCAAGAATGAAACGACAAAACAGATACTGTTTTAGATACCTGGAAAAGTAAATCAAAGACTTTCAAATGCTAAATGATGAACCAAAGATATGACTGCTTCGTCAAAAACTGCTGAATACCTAATAGCAGGCAACAGCATGAGCTCCTAAAAGTCATGGGGCACATAATTAGCTTGAGATTGTGGAGACAAAACGCATTTAATACTACAGGGAACAAATGCCTTTGCTTTATGCTTCGTGTCTCATGTTCTCTTCGTAGGTAACACACAGATAATGCCGGTTAAGAAATCTTGTAAACTGCTGGTTTTGCTGGTATTCTCTCGTTCTAAGAATAGCTCGCTGCTGTGAAGTGCTTCTAGTCTTCCAGATGGAAGAAATGCATATACTCACTACCTGGCAGTACATGCCCATCTATAGGACTGTTTTTACTGAAAGGTCTATAGTTGCGGTGTATTCCTAGTTGTTCAAAGATTGTGTTGCTTGTAACACTTCTCATGTTACACGAATGACTAACATTCTTTTTTGTCCCTGGAACACCTTTCTTGACTTTCTTTTCAAGAATGATTTTATGATTTGAGGAGTTAATTTCTTTGAGGGTAGTCGTGAAGTGTGTGAGTCTCCGTCTCAGATGGTGGAAATGATAGACTTTGAGGTAATAATTCGTTGTGAACAGTGTATTTTTCACATCAAAGTTAAAAGGCGGGAAGGGTGGGGCAATCGGGATTCAAGGTTCTGGTATTTTTGTTGAAGCAGTGTCTGCACTGGTGATCCATTTTGCCTGGTGTTGATCCTGGAAGGATCATGTTTTGACTGTGTTGAGTGGGGACATATTACATGTGTGTGTGCCAGGAAATCCACCCGATTAGAATGCACAGACCAGTGGCATAGTGCAAAATAATGGGCCCCCCGGCAGAATTTAAGGAGGAGTCCCTGAGACTTCCATATCTCCTGGATATTCATTGACTTTGGCCTGAATGGGAGTGTTGAGGGGGTTCCCTGAAAACCCCTGTAGCCCATGCGGCCCCATCCCCCGCGCCGCATGGGCTACAGGGGCTTGTGCTATGACCCTAGCACGGAGCTATAATTCACAGGGAAAACTGTCCTGTTCACTGAAGGATGCACTCTACTATACAAACATGTTTAGCATACACACAGGCAATGAAATATTGCTTGAGGTGTCTTGGTGTGCGTGTGAAGTCAACAAGAAAGGAGGATGCTGTTATCATACTGCTGACCCGTACACAAATGAACACCCCTACTGTAAGAGACAAAGAAACAGCAACATGATCACTCCTACTGTAACAGAAGAAGGCTCGGCAAGCTGCCATTGCAAGCACCTCAGAAACAATAACCTGTACATGGTGAAAGTAATCTGAAAAGGATTTTGCCGTCCAAATAAAATTAAACAAAAATTTTATAAAATGAATCCTATTAGTAGTTTATTTTTATGGTGTGAGGTCATTCCTGTTCAGTATGAAAAGTTAATTAAATTGTAGTGGACAAAATAATTGTATCTAGGCAATGTTGAATAAAAAATTTCCACTATTCATTCTACTTATTTCCGTGGAGGAAAGCTAATGGGTTTTTTCAACGACGAACCAGTGTTGCATCAACAGTGCCCTCCTTGCATGCTCTCCAAGAGAATTTCGCCCACTGAGAGACACTTACTGCACCACAAAGGGCAGTCTAAGAGCCTTGCATACCAGATCATCTTCAGGGCACAAATGGGGCGTCAAGAACACATGCTCACACTCTGGGGAAAGACAATGCAGGTCTTAGGGAGGGACCTCAAAATTGTAACCAGTATTAAGGTGTTGAATCACAGTTTTTAGCCTTTTGTACTGTAAAGATTTTAATTGATTGAACAGTCAATAATAAAAACGTACTTATTTCAGATGATATGCATCTTTATGTACGTGGATATATTTGCTAATGTAGCATTTTATGCCGAAATCTGTGTGTGAACTGCAGCTTCTGAAATGATTAGGCAGACCGTTGATGCAGGCGGCAATGCAGCACAAGTACTGCTTGACCTCGCTGCACCATTTGATATGGTTAATCATCAGAAACTACTGCAAGTCCTGGAGGGGATTGGTATTAAAGAAAAAGTGTCGTGTATTTCTATAGGTTCTGAATCGATCCCCCTATTCCTGACCCTATTCTGGTTAAACTACCTAGCTAGTTAACTAACAGTCAGCCCATGAGGCAAGAAAACCCCCATGATGCAGATACCGTTATCTGACGCAGTCACACTACGGCACAGGAACGTGTTATCTGATTAGGTCATAACGCTTGAGATCTAATTAGACAAGCGACATTCCTCCAGCCCCTGATAAGGCATACGACGTTCTCATAACAAATCAAACCTATGACAACCTGGAAAATCCGTGCGGCCATTGTTTTGATTTCACAGAGAACTTTTGCAAAAGAATGTGCTAACGAGCAAGTCGTATGACATCTTTATTGACGTACCTATGTCCATCCTTACGTCAATCTCGGCACCTTTAAGGTATAAATATTGCCGACCTTGCCCTATGCAAACACACGCGTGGTGACAAGACGGAGCAGCCATACTTGCCGAAGCCGAGAGCAGAAGCAGACCCCGCTGGCAGCAGCCCCGCCTTCCTGACGCGCTGAGAGACGCGCTGCTATCTCAAGCCGAGAGACCCAGCACCGGCGCTTCTGGGCAGCCCTCGCAGGCAGCCTGGAATATCGAGAGCAGAGAAAGAGATACCATTCCTCATCCATCCTAAATTCCAGGTACAGAACTGAATAACCCCTCACAGAGAATTCTTTAGTTATTCACTTGGCAAAAACAAACTTAAAATAAACTGTAACTTTCTATTCCCGCCCACGCATTAGACTTAGGTCAGGTACACGGGGTAGGCGTATTTAGAAACACCAGTTGAGTACGTTTAGTCAAATGTATATGTGTATGTAAATATATTTTAATCATTTTAAAACATCATATGGCTCAGAAACCATATCAATGTTTTTACAGTATTATTTTATACTATTGCTTTTAATGTATGCACTTTACTTAACTATAAGTATTGCAATAATATCGATCCATTTCTCTTGTACGAGAAAAGAGACTGATCAATAAATAACATCTTTTATTGAACACGCCCGTCTCTTCCTTTTCTCTACATTCTGATGAGACTAAGAATGCACGTACTGACTGAGTAAAATAATTGCCTTGTGCTCACACGACTCTTGAGATTGACTCTTGATTAGGGGAGAGCAAAGTTGTCATGTTCTATGGTTGTCAGAAACTAAATCCCTTCTTGTCTAATCAGGGGAGTTAATCCTTCCTTGAACATTCGAGAAAGTTTCTAGCGAACTCTGAGCTTAGCTGGCAAACCCAAAAATTAAGTCTAGTATCGACAGTAGTAGACCTAGTTAACGTCTGGCCTAGGCCTTTACTGCTGTAGGTACTATTCCAATGCGCAGAGCCTATTGGGAAAATAGGAGCTACACTACATGGCGCCCAACGCGTTTGGAAAGGGCGATAAAACTAACGTAAGACATTTAGAGTAACTCAGTCGTGCTTTCTCACTCAGACCCCTTTTCCCAAATACTCCAAAGACGTCTGGAGTGGGTGAAAGGTTATTATATCCTCCAAAACCTCGCAGGAGGGAACTCCTATGTATGGTTTTTGGTCTAGTCAACGTTGAAGGATAAAACAGTTCCAGAATATTGTGCATCTAATCTCTGTTTCCATAAAGAAACCTGATCTGCAAATAAAAATAATACCATCCTGTCAGTAAAATGGGAGACAGTGATGGAGAAAGAGAGGCAATTAGATTAGCTACTGAAATAGCAGATGCTGATGCTACCATGCAAGCAGCAGACGCGGATATAATACTCATTCCGGTCATTAAAAGGAGATCTATAACCTTAAAACTTATAGAAAATGGACTGACACCTAGAGGTGGCACAGTCATATTCGTAATTGAGGCACACGAATATCGGCAGACAGAGGTATACTATACATGGATACATTTTCCAGCAGCAAATGCTGTAACAAAGTACTTCCACTATTACAAAGTAGAGGAACCTCCTGAAACGTACACTCCTTTCGAGGAGGTGGAAGTACCACTCAAATTCCAAGAGCATTTGCTCTTATTTGATGGCGCCCTAATACATAACAATCACATTACAAGGCTCGGTCCTTTAGGAAGACCAGGAGCAACGTGGCCGGTCTTAGCCGGATACACACCACATCCAGACATCGAAAGAATGCCTGCAGCAGAGCTGTTAATACAGCTAAAACAACTACTAAAAATTCACAGACAATTAGTTCAGTATGTAATGCGGACTTCAACAATTCAGCCAGCGATTAAACTTCCACAGCTGACCCCTCACCAGGGGAACACAAATAAAATTACACCACAGAACATCCAATCCTGCCTAGGTAAAGTTCCAGCTAAACGGGAACAAATACCATTCTGGTTGGCACAGAAAATTACCCAAATAGAGGCGGTGTTTCCTGACACCACCCCGCTGGAAAAACACAGGATTCTGACTATATGTCTCCCAATGGGAATCGCACCACACATTGAGGACTGTGACACTTGGGGTACAGTCTTTGCTTCCATCTATACAAAAACGCACGGTGTTCCATCCATTTCGGTAATACCAGATGTGCTTAAACAAATTCAAGATGAATACGGTCCAGAACCTGCTTTAACTCTTGGTATGAAATTACTAAAAGACTTCAAACAGGTTTCGGCTATATTACTAGCCAACATAAAGGGTGAAGCAGCAAACGTGGCGATCCGCCAGAGGTTAAAAGAGACAGATATAGCAGACCAACCAGCTGAAATTGCCAGAATCATAGAAAAATCCTATGAAGAACTAGGCAGAGATAGTCTAGGTGGAATACCAGTAAAACCGCAACTGACTACAAGTCCAGAAAAAATATTTTTTAACAATAATAATAATTCACCAAAAAAGAACTGGGATGGGAACAAACAATCCAATCCTAAAGAAAAGAAATTCCAGTCCAGAGGAAGGTTTCCTAGGCGAAGAGAGAAATCTCCAAACCCGAGACAAAGGTCACCCCAGAGTGACCCCTCTGGGAATAGATATAACCTTAGAAATAGGGATAATATTAAAAAACCTGATAGATATCAAGACATTGATACACGTCCCTCTCAATCTTTTCAGAATTCCTCGCAGAAATCGGAAAGAAGAGGACGATCAGAAGAGCACGCCAAGTCCAAAGACAAGGAACCTGCTCAACTGAAAAAGAAATCACAATTTCCAAAAAAGAAGGTAGCCAGTATCAAGGTAGTTAACAATGCCGAGAATACTGAGGACACAACTGAAAAACGGAGAGTGGGCTCAGACAATGCTAGACAGCGCAGCAGAGGTGAGCATAGCTCGCAAAGTCCTTATGAATCATCTGGAGACAGTGGACACGAATGAATACCTTCAAGTGGAAACTGCAGATACCAGAGTTAGCAAGCCCCACAAAATATACGAGATAACATTACGTATAGAGGGAGATAAGACTAGGAAAATAAGGGGACTATTTTGGGATAACCTATCCAAGGGCTATGACATCCTTCTAGCTGAAAAAGACTGGCCACCAGAGTTTGTCAGGGAGTGCCCTCATGGCGAAGAAGTAATTATGCCTGCCTTCTCGAATCAAATACCGATTCATAAAAAATACACACTTGCTAGAAAGTGGGCAGTGGCCTTAGCACCTGCTTTATACAAAAATCATGTAGGATGGGATGAGGACTCTCCTCCTCACAAAATCCAGCTAAAATCACAACCAACTGCACAAAGGCAGTACCCAATTAAGCAAGAAGCTAAAAAACAAGTAAATGAAATACTAGATCAGCTAGAATACCAGGGGGCGATTGAAACTTGCACCTCACAAATGAACAATCCTTTGTTTCCGGTCTCCAAACCAGACAATTCATACCGTCTAGTTTTGGATTACCGACACCTTAACACATGTTGCAAAACTTTTGCAGTGCAAAACTCACACAGTGCTGCACTAATGAATAACATAGTGCGCAAAAAATACAAAACAACCTTGGACATCTCCAATGGATTCTTTTGTCAAAACATAGCACCAGAGAGCAGATATTTAACAGCTTTCTCAGTAAATGGCACTCAAAAACAATTCTGTCGGTTAGCCCAGGGGTACAAGAACAGCCCGGGGTTATTCTCAGCAAGAGTAACAGAATTACTACAACTATATGATGATGAAGCATTATCTTATGTCGATGACATTTACTTAACAGATGATGACTTGGAGACTCACTTGAAAAGACTGAACACCATAATACTTGGTTTCGCTGCAGAGGGTTACAAATTCAACTTCAAAAAGTCCAGAATTGCCCATCTGACAGTCCTATTCTTAGGATATGAGTTATCAAGTGAAGGCAAAAGCCTGGCAGACAATTTCCTAGAGAAATGTGCCGTAATCCAAGCTCCTAAAACACTAAAAAACCTACAGTCAATTCTAGGCTTCCTAAATTTCGGAAGAACATACATTGCAAATTACGCAGAAAGGGTCAAGCCCCTTTATGATCTAATTAAACCAGACTTTAAAAGATCCAGTTGGACTCAAACACACACAGAAATTTTGAGATCCTTACAAACAGACATGCTAATTAAGACAAAATTAGAAACCCGTGATAATACACGCAACCTTGTGATCCGAGTCATCCCAGGGAAATGCGGATTCACATACCTGACCTCTAATGAGGGAGAAAAGGTACCAATTGCATTCAAATCACATTTGTACACAAAAGCTGAACAGAGATTCAGCAACAAAGGAAAAATGGTTCAAGCAGTTCAAACCGCAATAGCTAGAGAAAAAGACATAGCTGACGGTAGACATATCACAGTCAGAACAGCTGAATCAGCCTTTGAGGCATTAACAACACCGTGTAATTTACCATCAACAACATTAGATCCAGAATGGATACAATGGGTGAATTCAATTACAACGGACAAAGTATACTACTACTTTGATCCAGAACTAGAAGAATTAAAAAATTTAAAATATGAAAAGACGTATCCTCTGCCAATCGACATTCTACCTCTACGACATTACGCCTGTGTAATCTATACAGACGGACATGCTCAACCCTCCGTTTGGGGAGAACATGCATACAATCCCACATGTGAGATCACAAAAGAAGTGTGGCGCGGAGGTATATTAAAACCTCTATTAACAAAATCACACTCAGTAGAAACTAATTCAGAACTACAAACTGAAATAATAGCTTTGAAAATGGCGCTAGATAATGCGGATCGCGAATTCCCGACGCTTATAGTGTCAGATTCATATTTCTGCGTCAAAGCATATAACAAGGATTTGCAGACATGGATTCAGAACGGTTACAAAGATGACACAGATGCACCAATAAAGCAGAGACTTCTCTGGGAACAAGTAGCTCTTTTGAAGAAAGAACTACCAAAGACTCACGTGACTCACTCACTGAGTCATCAACGTGATGGCGTTCACGTTGTAGGGAATTCATTGGCTGAAACAGCCGCAGCGGCAGCGGCAGCCACTAAATCGGCTCCCGTAGATCGAAAAAAGCGTACATTAAAATACATTGACGGTGAAACAATGCTGGCGGTGAAAACGTCATCAAAAGGCGACTGCTCAGCGTTACCGATCAACTATCCACTCAATTATACATACATAATCGATGCAAACTCCGTCCCTTTTGCTCGAATCCCTGGAGTGGGGGATAGAGTGATTCCAAACATGGACAGGAGACACTTGTTAATCGCAGACGCACACATGGGCGAGGGTCTCAGACACCTTAAATTAAAAGATTCTCTGGAAGAATTACAATCACGGTACTGGTGGCCAGGCATGAGCCTGCACTACACCATGTTTGTAAAAAACTGCCCAAACTGCAACAGAGATCGCAGTGGGGAGAGAAGCAGTTTAATACCTCGTCGTATCAAGGCAGATAATATTACCAACAAAAAGAATGGCTTGCGATTAACATACACAGGCTAGTTCCACTTATAATGTAGATCCACAGCACTCGGCTGACGTCCGGACTGTTATACAAGATTTGCGAGTCTAAATGGCATATACGCTAAGAGCATGCTACGTTCGACCATTTTTTTTTTTTTCTCTCAGGCAATCCAGCCTGGGGGGGGAAAGAATGGCCAAATGAGCACAGCCCAGCGGGAATCTTCTCACTTCCTTCCTGAGGGTATGGGATGGTGTAAAGAAAAAACCAAGGCAGAAAGCAATCTATAATGGAAAGGACATTAGGTTCGGGAGCTGGGTGGGTCAAACATCTAATAAGTGTCCAACGTAGTCTAAATAACTTGCCAAGAAATTCTCTGAAGGGATTCAGTCCGTACGAATTATTATTCGGAACTAGGATGTTGATCTCTGACCTTGATAGTCAGACTTCAGTAGTAATAGAAAAAACCTTTGATGTCAAAGACCGTTTGGCTATTTTGCAGGACTTAAACAAAACAAGAAAAGACCTGAGCAACATACAGTTGAAACAACAGCCAACAACCACTGAAGAATCACCACCTGTCCCAGCAAGACCTGTCTGGATTCCAAAAGTCGGGGATCTAGTCAGGGAGAAGATCGCGGTAAAGAAGGAATTTGGGCCTTCTTACAGAAAAGCAGTTCCTGTCTTGTCTGTCAACGGGACAAGATCAGTTGTACTACCGCCACTTGCTGGAAAAAAGGAGAACAGAGTTGTATCCATCGACCTGGTAAAACCACAACATGTGGCCGATAACAAACAGTAGGCCAAGTGGACTCCCAATAAGTAGCAGAACACCAAGGTTTGCTACCAGTACAGAGGTCCTAACAAAGAGGCTCATCACATTCGAAACGCCTAAAGAAGAACAACAAGGACTATGCAACAATGCAATAGAACTCAGACCTCTGAAAACCCAAATAAAGACATTTAGCAGAGACACACCAATCTACAATGAAGTTCCAAGTGAAAATGCAAGAAACAAAAATCCTGAACCAATTGGAACAATTGACAGAACTGCATCTGGTTACTTCATCAACTTCGATGATTCCTCTGAAGGTTTCAGCGAACAAAAGACACAGCCATCATCAAAATCCTTTAAAGACAAAACTAAGGAACTTTTGAAACAACTGAAAGAAACATATCTGGTTACTCCATGGATTGAATTTTGGGTGGGTTTTGGTGCATTTATCCTCATACTTTGGCTCATCATGGTATTTACCTTGGGACGCTTCATTGAGGGAAAATATGCTAAAATGGACACAGCAAGTCAGAACATCAACTTGGTCCTCAAACCACACACATCTTCACACGTCGAGAAACGAGAACTTTCTTCAGAACTTTCTTCAGCCAACTTCACAGCAATTCCAATACCTGGTGGGGTAGCCTGGGACAACACTGACTATGAAATTTATGGTCCGGTCGAGATCCTGAAATATCCACACCAAATCAAGATCTCCTTGAGTGACTTTGCAAAACCAAACTCATTTGCTGATGATTGGGACTTTGAAAGTATAAACAATATGATGTCTGACTTAGTGATGTCTGCTAAATTTACAAAACATGATTATTTGCAAGGTTCTACAAATTATGATAGTATGTATTGCTATAACCATTATGGTAACCATTTCTTGCATAAATCTGCACAACCTAGAAATGTTTTAAATTATAATCAATGGGAACATTGTGCTACACCTCCAAAAGGGAGCTCTAGAACCGTTTATGACAAATATTCATATTTTTCAGGTTTTAACTTAACTAATGCTGAAACATTTTATTACAAATTGTCAAACAAGACAGGGATGAAAACCATGATAACCAACACAAAATTGATATATTCAGATTCATTCTTTGAAAAAATGAATACATTTGGATTTGATTATTGGGACAAAAATGTTGATTTGAAAAGTGTTTGGGGTACAAAAGAATGGCAAGTACAGGGTATAGAAGCTTTGTTTAGAGCCTGCATGATCCCAGAACAAATGATATTTTTAAATGACACTGTTCAACAAACCACCTGTCTTGGCTTAGCCAAAATCAAAGATTTAAATAACCCGTCTATTCCAAAGCCAACAATGTTTAGCAATAGCTCTGAAACAGATGAAGAAATAGACATAAACCATATACTTAACCAAAACAGAACACATCCTGATTGGAAACAATGGTTGATCTGGCCCACAGATACAAATCACTGTCAAGATAGATTCCTGAATAAAACACAGGGTTTCAAAATGACCAGGCCAGACCCTAGATATCCCCAAAGACATCACCCAGGGATAATAACAACCTACAGTGTGGGCAAATTATGCCTTCAATGGCTACAGTCTTCCACACTGCCTGAAATTAAGCAACACCTAACTTTACTTACTGATGGTGCTGACTTGCGTGATTTCATACTGGGACCACGCAAACAGCGTCAAAAGCGTTTCATAGCAGCCTCTGTATATGCAGCATACAATGAGGCCTGGAAGGTTACTCAAATTGAAACAGCAGAGAATACGTGAAATTGATCGTATTAATTTGGAAAAATCACTTTCTGTAGTGGACAATGGGTTAATGACTCTGTCCTCCAGAATTTTTTCATTGGACAGCATTGTGTCTTCAGCAATCGATATATTATCGCAAGACTTACTGTTATTACAACATGGTCAGTCACAATTGCGCTCTATTGTACAGCTTGGCTGGACGTTACAAAATCTGCGTTCAGGATATGTGCCTTGGCGTTTAATCAACACAACGTCACTATTCCAAATATTTAACCTTACTGATAGACAAATCGGTATGGCGCAGAAGGGTGCTGATTATACAATCTTGAGCATTGAAAAACTAGAAAGATTACCGATGACAATGTCAGAACGACCTGTCAGTGAATGGATAATCCACGGAATCATAAATATTCCAATCTCAACCTTCAGGTTTCAATACTGCCAAAAATATATACAGGCTGGCATGTACGAGAGATTGGGAAAGGGGTACCTTAAAACAACTTGGAACCTGCCCTATTCACATGCATGTGTCAGTAATAAAGGACAGAAAGTGTTTCTTAGTGGCAACAATTGTGCTATGTCACTAAGCGGCACGCTTCTGTGTAACGGAATTAGTTTGCACGGAGCCTGTGAAGGGAATTCATACAACCTTTCATGTCACCAGCAAGGCGCACCTGCAACTGAAATAGAACCATTCTTTCAAAGACTCTATAATGGGAGTTACATTCTTATTGTAGACCGCAGATGTTGTAGTCTTATGCCCGGGACTCCTTATCTCGTCACCACGACGGCGAAGGTCAAGTGCTGTGGACGTTCTTTGTTCCCCAGCTCCTTACCAGACAGGGAGGCAAGGGCATGGCCCGGTTTGAAAATTACTTCTATTCGAATAGATACTTTAAGCAGAATGAAAACAGTGCTTCTACAGACGCCTACAAGGCTCACGTCATCAAAAGAAACATATGATCTACAAGTCGCAAGGACGACTGCAGAGATACATACATTATTATCGACTAATTCCCCCGTACATTTCGCGGAAATCCTGAGCGAAATCTTAAATATTTCTGATACCACTGGGGTCTCAAAGGTATTTAAGACAGTATTTTCGATGGCATTAACACCATTCAAAGCCATACTGGGTATTTTTCCAGATTTCGTCCATTCGATTTTTGGCGGACTTCCCCTGATCCTGGGACTAATTGCAGGAATCCTATTCCTAGTCCTTATTTTTCGTTATGGCAACCCATGTCACAGATCAAACTCTCGCGACAATGGAAGATACGATCCTAGCCATTGGATACCGGGACCGGATATCAAAAATCCTGGGACTCTCCCGGCTTAGAGACCTAAACATGACTTGGTTTCTATCATTTCGACCAATGTGGCAAAGGTGTGTTTTACCTGTACTAAGGTGTCTGCTATGCGGAGAAGAATGCGTGTTAGACACCTGTCTGACGCTACAATCGGATGCGCCAGTGGATGCAGATACACTGTTGGTTCCTACCAAGGTTCACGCACTGTGCTGCCCTCAAAGGCTGCCAATTCTGATGACGGCATTCCTGGAATCTTCACCACTACGATTGAAGAGTAGTGAAGTTCAAGATGAAAGCAACATCGAACAGGTACGACCTTCTGTCAGCAATGCAAATCAGAATGTCAATGGAGACAATCATGCGCATGAATGCATGGTTACCCCTATTTCCGACTTAGTGGAACTTTCCCATGAAGCTGTTGACAGTTTTTTCGAAAGCCTGAATGATATGATGTTCTCTCCGGAACAGAAATAGAGACTTTTGAGTAAACTCGCACACGGCGTTCCCTGAATTCGGCCTTCAACCTTTAAAAATAAAGTCACATGAACAATTACAATCCAGTTCACGGACAGCAATTTTTTTCAGCAAGCCCATAAAATATTTTTCTATATATTTTTTCCCCGGGACACTGATCTTCTGCTCAAAGTAAGAAACTATTCCTAGAGAACTAAGATTTCTATTTTTAGATACTTTACATAGACTTTAGCTGCCCGCTGGTATGTTCACAAATATTTTATTATGTGATGAAATGGTCTCGACTTTCCTTTCTGTATAGCTATATTAAGAGCCATTTCATGTGTATTTCTCATATACCAAAAAGCAATAATGCATTACAATGCGTGTTTACTTTTGCATTTAATTCATAGCTTAAGTGCATACAATATATATGACTGCAATTTTTTCAGTATATTTGAAAATTTCGAAATGCATTTATGTATTTTGGGGTGGTAAGGTATACACTATACTCTATAGTATGTTGTACTATGTTATACTATGCATAGATTAGTAGATATGACCATAGTTAGCGTGGAGTGGGTGTCGTGTATTTCTATAGGTTCTGAATCGATCCCCCTATTCCTGACCCTATTCTGGTTAAACTACCTAGCTAGTTAACTAACAGTCAGCCCATGAGGCAAGAAAACCCCCATGATGCAGATACCGTTATCTGACGCAGTCACACTACGGCACAGGAACGTGTTATCTGATTAGGTCATAACGCTTGAGATCTAATTAGACAAGCGACATTCCTCCAGCCCCTGATAAGGCATACGACGTTCTCATAACAAATCAAACCTATGACAACCTGGAAAATCCGTGCGGCCATTGTTTTGATTTCACAGAGAACTTTTGCAAAAGAATGTGCTAACGAGCAAGTCGTATGACATCTTTATTGACGTACCTATGTCCATCCTTACGTCAATCTCGGCACCTTTAAGGTATAAATATTGCCGACCTTGCCCTATGCAAACACACGCGTGGTGACAAGACGGAGCAGCCATACTTGCCGAAGCCGAGAGCAGAAGCAGACCCCGCTGGCAGCAGCCCCGCCTTCCTGACGCGCTGAGAGACGCGCTGCTATCTCAAGCCGAGAGACCCAGCACCGGCGCTTCTGGGCAGCCCTCGCAGGCAGCCTGGAATATCGAGAGCAGAGAAAGAGATACCATTCCTCATCCATCCTAAATTCCAGGTACAGAACTGAATAACCCCTCACAGAGAATTCTTTAGTTATTCACTTGGCAAAAACAAACTTAACTTAAACTGTAACTTTCTATTCCCGCCCACGCATTAGACTTAGGTCAGGTACACGGGGTAGGCGTATTTAGAAACACCAGTTGAGTACGTTTAGTCAAATGTATATGTGTATGTAAATATATTTTAATCATTTTAAAACATCATATGGCTCAGAAACCATATCAATGTTTTTACAGTATTATTTTATACTATTGCTTTTAATGTATGCACTTTACTTAACTATAAGTATTGCAATAATATCGATCCATTTCTCTTGTACGAGAAAAGAGACTGATCAATAAATAACATCTTTTATTGAACACGCCCGTCTCTTCCTTTTCTCTACATTCTGATGAGACTAAGAATGCACGTACTGACTGAGTAAAATAATTGCCTTGTGCTCACACGACTCTTGAGATTGACTCTTGATTAGGGGAGAGCAAAGTTGTCATGTTCTATGGTTGTCAGAAACTAAATCCCTTCTTGTCTAATCAGGGGAGTTAATCCTTCCTTGAACATTCGAGAAAGTTTCTAGCGAACTCTGAGCTTAGCTGGCAAACCCAAAAATTAAGTCTAGTATCGACAGTAGTAGACCTAGTTAACGTCTGGCCTAGGCCTTTACTGCTGTAGGTACTATTCCAATGCACAGAGCCTATTGGGAAAATAGGAGCTACACTACAAAAGCGCTTGCTCTACTAAAATCATTCCTGTCTGGTCAGGAAGAGTTTGTGGCCCTTGTTGAGTATACGTCGCTGAATTACACACTGCCATGTGGAGTACCACAGGGCTCGTCGTTAAGCCCGACCCTTTTTAATATCTATGTTGCCCCACTGGCAAGGTTAATTAGATCTTTGGGTTTCTCTGCTATTTCGTATGCAGATGATCATGAAACCCAGATCATGGTTTCATTGAGTGGCTCTCCAGACGAAACAGCGGCACTGTTCCACACCTGTGTTCGCCAAGTGGGGGACTGGATGTATGCTAACTGTTTGAAGCTGAATGCTAGCAAGACTGAAGTCTTACATTTTGGCAAGCATACCAACTGTTGGGCCCCCGCTCTGTGGCCCTCAGAGTTTGGTCAGCTCCCCAACCCAAAAAATAAGGTCAAAAACGTGGGTGTCATTTTTGACTCTATGCTTTCCTTTGAAGGACTTGTGAACCAGGTCACTTCTGTCTCCTTCTATACTTTAAAAATACTGAGAAGGATTCTCCCATTCTCTCCAGTTGAATTGAGGAAATTAGTGGTCTCGGCACTTGTTTTATCTAGAGCCGATTATTGTAACAGGCTCTTTATGAACCTCCGAAAAAATTGCCTCAATTAGTTGCAGATTGTGCAGAATGCTGCAGGGCACCTTTTGTTGAATATCCCAAACATAAATCGGCCTCTATGGCGCTCAAAAAGCTTCACTTGCTGCCAGTGAAAAGGCAGATTGCGTTTGTGGCTCTCTGCATTACGTTCAAAGCCATTCACGATATTGGGCCAGCATTTTTAAAAAAGAATTTGCAGCCTTATGCTCCTGCCTGCCAGCTCCGCTTGGCACACTTTCACAACCTGGTAGTTCCCAGGTTTAAAAAGTGCGCTTGGGGGGGAAAGTTTTCTGGTCAGTACCACCAGACTTTGGAACACTCTTCCGGTGCAGCTTAACCCCTTCGACGCTCATGACGAGCTGGGCTCGTCATGGCGTAGCCTCCTCGCACGCTCATGACGAGCCCAGCTCGTCACGTAACATGCGTTTCCGCAAAACCGAGCGTACGGGCGGAATTCCGCCCGCACGCATGCGGTTAAGGAAGAAATTCACTTGTTGCCATTTAGGAAGGCATTAAATACGTGGCTTTTTAATCTTTGAGGCTGTCTCTACTGGTCTTATCTGTTTTGTGCTCTATAAGTCTAATTTTCATTTCATTTCAATTCATGTTTGAATCGCAGATGTGGTGTCTCAGAAATTCCTTCTTCTGAGTTTCTTGAAAGGACCTTTGCTGAGTTGGGTGACAGAACCACTTGTGGTTTAGACAACTTTACAATGACAAACTATACAGTAGCTAAATCTACAGGATACACATGATATTTAATTGTTAAATAAAAGAGAAAGGTTTCACTGGAAGTTAAGGTTACAACAGAGATAAGCACTAGCACATAAAAAAGAGAATGCCTCAAAAGTGCTGAAAGGCATCAGTTAATGTACTTTAAAGTGCTGTATAAATACTGTTCCTAAATAATTCAGGAAGTCACTGTGCGAAGTATCCGTGAACCTTAGAATTAGTCATTAGCTTGGCATA
Organism: Lissotriton helveticus; assembly: GCF_964261635.1. Classification (NCBI taxonomy): domain Eukaryota; kingdom Metazoa; phylum Chordata; class Amphibia; order Caudata; family Salamandridae; genus Lissotriton; species Lissotriton helveticus. The sequence goes on along the minus strand of NC_136061.1, from coordinate 356,513,614 downwards.
GTACTATTATGTTTTTTGAAAATGCACCTTAACTGATGTATTTTAGTAGCTCTGACTTTATAAAGTGTTACAGTCTGCACCCACTGTATGCTTAGATCTCACTGTAAACTTTGTATGACATGAATCCCAGTAACAGCATGCATATGTATTCTTTCCACGTTAGTTTAGTGGAGCGGATGTGTATGCACTATTGTTAGTTATTAAGTGAATTCATATAACTTTTTTATGGCGGGTTCAGGTTGAACATTTTAAGTTGACTCCTGTAAAGGTGATGTGATGAAAACTTAACTACTAACCATCACACTCCTAAAAGTGTGACATTGTAGACCGTTTTAGGCCCCCAAATTCATAAGAATGGGTTGGGCAGTGGGTATTATTCATTTTTAATGTGTATTGAATTTATAAACAACTTTTGGTATGCTCATCTCTAAATAGCGCCACCATGTGGCAGACCATCATAGGTGCCTGTGTTGACAGTTAAGTGCCAGTGCCATGCACCAGAAACCACAGGGTCCAATTAAGAGCTGTATTTATGTCCGTCAGTGTACATTCATTGGTCAGAATAGACATTCTGTGGTGTGATTCCACATCTGTATGGTCAAATATACTTTATTGGCTCAAACGTTTTTTTTTTAAATGAATCTACATTTGATTTGACTGAATGTATACTTATTATAGTGAATTTATATTCAGTTAATCTCATGTCCATGTGTTCAGAAGAAATAATGAAGTGACTGGACATAAGCTTCTTTATGTGATGCCTAATTTATTTTTGTCTGATAGTGACAGAACCCATTTCAGAGGGCCACGGGGCATGCAGGAGTTACTGGGCCCAACTGTGTTGGTTGAGGCCTTTTACTCCTGAAGTCCCGGGGCTTGACCTACTGTGGATACCGCTGAACTGGGTCAAGTACCCCATATGTACTTTACTCTCACTGGTAGCTGTGGTCAAGCAGTCAAAACTTCCTTGGGAGGATGCAGTTACAGGTCAGTGAATACGACTCATAACTAATAGTGCGAACAGTACGAACAATAAACCAATGCCCAGCCAAATACTTGCTTTTATAAGAAAATTATAATTTTATCTCTAGCTCTACAAAGACAATGAAGTAAGACATTCAGAATCAACAACAGAAACCCGCTTGAGGTCTGTGCTCTTATAGTTGTCAGGGAAATTCCTGTAACATCCTCCTTTGTTTGACGTATTCAAGGTTATTCCCCATTCACTGATGGCCGCATCAGGGAATGCAAACTATTAGGCCTAACTCAAGACTTCTCCCTTTGACTCCTTAGGACTATAGTAAAAAATGTCTATAGTGCTGCAGCACACATTGAAGCGAGTCCCCTGGGGCCCAACTGGCCCAGTTCACTTCTTACCTGCTTATCACAGCTCAGAAGAGTTCAGCAATGCAGACGGCACCTTCAGTGGGCACCCATGAGTCCTGCTCAGTTCGGAGAAGTCGGGCTGCTTGCAGCCAATGTAGCAGCACCCGTTGGTGCAGGCACTCTCCTGAGCAGAGTTGCCAGAGGTCTCTCAGATGTGGAAGGAGCTCCCTGCTTGCAAAGATGTGATAAGTTGACTTTGCTCAGTGGGGTGTGGGACTAGAGCAAGCATGGATGCAATGTCATCTACAGCGTATCCAGCAGTCCAGCGTGGTGAGTCAGAGGCAGTTCACTCGCTGTTTGGGTCCAACCAATGGGCCACAGCTTCATTCTCTCCTTCGTATGGCAGCCTGAATCCTTTGACAGGGTTGATGCCCGCAGCCCCTCCTGGCATACGGTGTTGCTATGGCACATGAATATACAGGTGCAGGCTATTTCAGCCCAGATGGTCATACGTCTTGGCCCTCCTTACAATGGTACTTTACTGGTGGCCCCCTCTAGCATACTGGGTCGCCACAGTTTTTACAATATAGGCATAGCAATACCCTCACAGCCCTAAACGCATGAGTCAGTCTACGGTGGCCCTCCGCTGGCATACGGGGGTCACCGAAAACAACTTTGTGTTTGTATTCTGCTTAAAATGTGCTGCACACCTATAATTATCTTAACTTTAGTTAAAGATATGGCATTGCCGTTTGTATTTTGATATTTTCAATAGCTATGTGTAAAATCAAGATGAACTTCCAATATGATGAAAGAAAGTCAGTGCAACTGACTTGCTGACCACTCATACACATTCTATTGCTATGGAGCTGCTTGAACAATAACTAAAGCTCTTAAAGGAACAGGTATGCACATACAAGTAAAAGGCACAATATTACACTATGTCATTCCAAGCAAGGGCAAGCCTAATTGAAGATTACTTGAATGAGGAATTATCTGGTGAAATGTCCGCAGAGTGGCACGTATGATTACTTTGAATACTTTGCGAGCATCTCTGGTGCTACGTCTGGCAGCCTGGCGATCACAAATATAGAGGCCCCATAGAATATGGGTGGTTTTTAATAATTCCCCTTTAGAGCAATGGTATACTAAGTTGCTCAGAGTATCTTTATACGTACTCTTTTTGTGACCTTTCATTGACTTGTGTATATTGAACCCTTTAAAGTATTATGTGGGTTTGTCACAGTTATTTACTTATAGGCCACACACTGATATTACGGATTTACTTTGTTTTCAGATTTCCTAACTATACTAACTCCTGTTGTGGAATGGCTTGGAGACATAGGTATGATTTAGTTAATTGGTTACTCCTATTAGAATATTTGGTCTAGTGCCTAATGTGTTATTTATAAATGATCTGATCTGTCTCTATGACCAGATGCTAGAGGAATTGAATACAGAACATTTGCAATCGGATCTGCGGCTTAAGATAAATTATTGTACATAGCATTGGTGAGTTGTTACATATTATGGCACCATTATGGTGGTGGGCATCTGTTCTTACAGTGTCAACGACACTTCATGGTTTTAATTAGGGTCAGACTGGCCGTAGCAGGCACCGGGCATTTCTCCGGTAGGCCGCTAGCGTGAGGGACGTTTTTGTTACCGGGGCGGCAATATTGGCCCCCTGTAACAAAATCAGCCGAAACTAGCCATGGCAAACAGCTCGGCCGCTCCCCCACAGGGGGGCCGGCCGAACAGTTTGCCAGGGCTGGTTTTGGTTTCCAGTCCGGCCCCGGGTGTGGACATGTAAGCCTACATCTTTAAGTAACTTTACACTCAGGACTAGTGAATACCTAAAAGCAGTGAATTACTCAAACGTGTAAGAGTAAATGTACTCATAGTAAATCTATACGTGTATATTTACCTTTGTGAATAGGCCCCATAGTGTCTGCCATGAACTGCATTTTGGCATTCATATTTTACATGTGTATCTGTTAAGAAGCCTTGTTGCACATCCTAAGAAACGGATCTTTTTATTACTACAGTCCTGGGTTTCGCTCACTCGGTGCATTACATTCTGGTAATTAAGAATAAAGCAAACCACAGTGCTTGTGGGTTTTGTCAACTGCCCCCAATTACTTGGCTAGGGGTCTTCTAGTCTTACCCTCCTGGTTTTCATCCTGCATCTGCTTTTCTTTTTCACTCCGCTTACCTGGCAGCTCCCACCTTGGTCCCGATGCTTTCCTATCAATCAACTTTCTTTAAACTTCTTTTTTATGTCTCTGTATTTTATATGGCCTTAGTTGCACACCCTGTTTCATTAAACAGCCTGTTTGTTTTCCTTGAAAATGTTGCTTACTGCAGCACACCTGATCCACGTCTGAGCTTTGTTGGCATTTTTCATTGTTTTATAGTCCAGTACTTCTGCCACCAGCACTGACTTCTGTTCCCTGATTTCATGATAAGTTATACTGCCTTGTCAGCACTTCTATTTCGGTGCCAATAAGGCATCGCTGCAGTGTTCTTAAAAGCCACTTCTAACTCTAGTCATTTGATAGTCGTTTGATTTGATTTTTTTCATGGATGCTTTCCTGTATTGGCAGAAACCTCTACTTCTAGTTCCTGATTATGTCTTATTTGTTTGAACAGCTATCCTAGTTCTTCTGTGTTTTTTCATTATTGTTGTGAAATCTTGGTTTCTCCTCATTTTGTTCTGTTCATTTGTCTCTTCTGTGTATGATGTCCTGTGCTTTTCTCTTTACTGTTTTTTTTCAGTTAAACCTCAAAATATTTGGATTGTTTAATTAGCCACACGATCTTTGTATTGTTAAAATAATGCCAATGCTCCTTTGTTCCAGTCTGAAAGGCAGTGGTGGACCGTGCAGGTAAGCGCGGTGGGGCGGGGCAGAGGGCGGGTTGAAGTGACGAACAACAGAATAGTGAAAATAAAACCACTTGCCTTGCGTTCGCTGCATCCCTGTAATGAGTATTATTCATAGTGTACTGCAATTTGTGATCAACCTCATTAGCACTCATGAGCCAAGTCGAAGTAATGCCCCTTAGGAATCGTTTTTTTGAGAACTAACATTTAATGGTTTATGTACAATTTGCAACCACTTTGACCAGATCTATTCTTCGTACATCTGGTCCAAATTCCTTAGAGGCAAACAAATGTACTTTTATAGTGTGGCGAAACATCAGTGGACATTAGGCAAACGCATTGATGAGGTCCAAAAATTACGTGCAATGGTATAGACCAGATTAGCTGCAATACTTATGATAATGTGGCAAGATAAAATGTATAACATATCCCATGCTGATGAGGTTGATTAATTATTCAACAATATATAAAGTAACTCCATTTAGACGGGGTGCTGGTTTAAGGAGTAGTTTGATAGAAATTGCTCTAAGGCACTAGCAAACCTGCGTAAACCTTATAATAAGGTTCCAAGAGATAGCTGGCTTGTACGGACCCTACGCATCAAGGTATATAGAAGTTAGAGATAACAGGTTGAAACACCTAAGAGAGGAAGCATGGGAGAATCTAAGGCAAGCCTCTGTGAGAAATTATAGTAATGGTTTCTGGAAGGTGGTAAATGCTCCATTTTAGAAATAAGGGAGCTGTCCTTAGATGTTCACATTGAGAAGGATGGTTGGTTACGTATTATCAAAACATCTTTCAATATAATGATGGAGCAATACACCTTGTACACAGTCCAGAATTGGTAGATCACCCACATTTGACTTTTGAAGTGGCAGAAATAGAACTAGAATCGATAGTCCAAACCACGTTGGGTTGAATCCCCCCGTGCACAATCTTGACTTCTATATCACTAGAGGATTTAAAATTTGTATGATTTTTTTGAAAGAACTGTAGTTGAGATTTTTCAATCCAATTGGTTTTATTTGATGAACTTAAATTCAGTCCAATAATGTTTAATGTTCATAATGCCATCATCATAATCCTTTTTAGATTTCCGAAATCCAATGCATTTCGGGCAGATGCCCTTCGTCAGGGATCACTTCAAGTGTCGAGATAGCTGAGGTTAGTCATGAGTAAAATCAAGTGCTCGCTTCCGCATTGCATTGGATTTCGGAAATCTAAAAACTATTATGATGATGGCACTTTGAATATTAAACATTAATGGACTGAATTTAAGTTCATCAAATAAAACCAATTGGATTGAAAAATCTCGACTACTTATCTTTCAAAGAATCATACAAATTTTAAATCCTCTAGTGATATAGAGGTCAAGATTGTGCACGGGGGATTCATGGGCTGGACTATTGATTCAATTTAACTACGATCACGATCAATGATACCCCAGTAGAACATCAAGCTTTGATCACCTTCATTTAATGCAATATATGGAGGATGTGCACGAGCACACACCTGAGAAATAGAACTAGCCTTACAGCAGTCACCCCCCCCTTGAAGGCCCCTAGGCCTGATTGGGTTCCAGTCGATATCTTTTTAAATAACAGGCCAGTGTGGGTACCATTACTGATAAATGTTATTAATTCTATAGCCAAAACAGAGCCACAGACCTTTTGGAAACATTCAATCATTCTACCAGTTTTTAAGAAGGGGAATGGATCTAATCCAAAAAAATAGAGACCCATCTCCATAATTGATCATACAGCCAAGATAATGGGTTGTCTCCAATTGAGTAGTGTAAAAGAAAAGAAGACCCTCTTTTAGGCCCAGTATGGCTCCAGGAAGGGCAAAGGAACAATAGATCAATGCCTGAATTTAATGATGGGGGCTGGAAAATATTCAATGGTAAAGAAAGGTCAACTTTGTATGGCCTTCGTGGACCTCTCTGTGGTATTTGATTGTGTGGTCCACAGTAAACTGTGGGCCATTATGGAGAATATGGGAGTGGATGCACCAATAATCACTTTCATAGGGCAGCTTTGTGTGGGAGCCACGGCAAGTGCCCGATACAGGAGACAGGGTGAGAGTTCAGAATCCTTTCAAATTAAAAAAGGCATGAGACCGGGCTGTGTACTTGCCCCATTCCTATTCGTTCTTTACACCTGTAGGTTAGAAACGGTCCTGGTGGAGAATGCAAAAGACACTCCATATGTTGAGTCTCTTCCCGTACCAATACTCCTCTATGCAGACGACTTAGTACTATTGGCTAGATCACCTTTGGCACTGCAGAGTCGCATAGAGGAGTACACAACCTTATGGCTAACCTGGACTTGCATGTCAACGAGTCCAAAACATTTGTATTAATCATGGAGGCAGAGACCAAGAAATCTATGAGATTCTCCATAGAAGATAGAAGAATAGAAGTGGTGGAGAAATGTACATATCTGGGAGCTCTCTGTGATTCTAGATTAAACTGGAAGGATATGGTGCTTAATAGTGCTAATCTTATGGAAAAAACATATCCTCTATTTTTTGATTTTCAAACAAATTAGGCTCAAAACGTATCCCGGAAATTATAAAGATTTATGTAGCCAAAGCTAAAGCCATTGCCACATATGGAGCAGCATTCTGGGGTATGGTGGATGTTGGAGCATTGCCGCTCATAGAGGATATAGTCTGTGAAAGATTATTATTATCTGTGTCTGCCCAAATTACATTTGCCATTTTGAATTGGGATTATTGTATATTAGGTATTCGATCAAACTAGCGCCCATATTGTTGTGACATTCAGTATGGAAAGGGACAGTGTCAAACTGAATCAACTAGTGTTAAGGGACTGCTTAAAAATGGATTCTGTACTTAGAATTTCATGGTTGAGCTATGTAAAGACCACTCTCATATACCTGGGCTTACGCGATCTTTATGATAACCCCCTGCAATGTGATAGCCTCCCTACGACCAAGTTTATAGAAATCTCCTGGCTAAGGCAACAAGTGATAGATGGGCTATCAATAAAGACAAAAGCACAGTACTTTTGTGCCAGACGTTACCCCCTGTGAAGCATGGTACACTTTCTTATGTGTCCTTCATAGTGAACTCACAGCGTCAGTTTATTTTATCAAAGTTTCATTTAAACATCATCCTGCTCATGGTGGGATACCCTGCAAATTCCTGTTCATCGAACCAGTTGTTGCCTTGCCCATGTGATGAAAAGTCTATACAGTCAAATTTGCATATTTTGTTTTTTGCCCCTTGTATAGCCAGCAGATAAAAAAGTACATTGTTTCTTTATTATGTAAATACGAGTTTAGACAGTGTTTGCCAGCTCTACTTTTCATTCAACAATTGGACAATCCTTATGTATCTTATACGCTCGCATCCCTTTCTCTTGGCTGCTTTGACAACCAACGTTTATCTCAGTTGATGTGATCTTGATCTATCGGCTGGTACATAAACAAATTTAAAGGCAACGGAGTGGAACATGTTTTTGTAATATTTAACAGATATCTGCACTTCATGAGATTTATACAGATCAATTAATTTATTAAGTATATGGGGCAGGTCTTGAGACTGATTAAATAGCTTACAGATGCAGAATTAAAAGCAATGGTTTTTTACTCATTTCACTAAATTATGAATTTATGAATTATGTATGGATTTTAGTAATATAGAATTATGGTTTAAATGGTCTCTTTTATCTGTTTTATGTATTTCTACCTATGGGGTGCTTGTAACATGAGTATTTTACAAGTTCTGATATAGATGAATTAACTGATGGATTAAAAGGGGTCAGTTTGTGGGATTGTTTAAACATTTTGGAAAAGGGGGGTGGTGATGGACAGAGTTTCTGAATGATGCAGAATACTCTTACCAAGTCAATAGACAGTAAAAACAGGTGATGGATTAAAACCATGATCTCTTGACTTGGTAAGAGTATTCTGCATCATTCAGAAACTCTGTCCATCACCACCCCCCTTTTTTCCAAAATCGATTTTATCCACACTATGTGTGGGAGGGTATACTCTGACGTGAGTCCCTTGCTCATTGCACCATCAGGATTCAAGCAAATCGGGCCGACGAAGGCTGTGATGCCAGAAACCGGTCCCCGGGAGCTTGTTTCCTTCCCAGTATAAGGATTGGCTTGGTAGTTTGGTTTGCCCTGTTCCCATCATGCACTGGGACAGGAACAGACTAATTTGCATATAGCCAGGTTCTGAGCTGGGATGGTGCAATGAGCTAAAAAACAGGTGATGGATTAAAACCATGATCTCTTGACTTGGTAAGAGTATTCTGCATCATTCAGAAACTCTGTCCATCACCACCCCCCTTTTTTCCAAAATCGATTTTATCCACACTATGTGTGGGAGGGTATACTCAGACGTGAGTCCCTTGCTCATTGCACCATCAGGATTCAAGCAAACCGGGCCGACGAAGGCTGTGATGCCAGAAACCGGTCCCCGGGAGCTTGTTTCCTTCCCAGTATAAGGATTGGCTTGGTAGTTTGGTTTGCCCTGTTCCCATCATGCACTGGGACAGGAACAGACTAATTTGCATATAGCCAGGTTCTGAGCTGGGATGGTGCAATGAGCTAAAAAACAGGTGATGGATTAAAACCATGATCTCTTGACTTGGTAAGAGTATTCTGCATCATTCAGAAACTCTGTCCATCACCACCCCCCTTTTTTCCAAAATCGATTTTATCCACACTATGTGTGGGAGGGTATACTCAGACGTGAGTCCCTTGCTCATTGCACCATCAGGATTCAAGCAAACCGGGCCGACGAAGGCTGTGATGCCAGAAACCGGTCCCCGGGAGCTTGTTTCCTTCCCAGTATAAGGATTGGCTTGGTAGTTTGGTTTGCCCTGTTCCCATCATGCACTGGGACAGGAACAGACTAATTTGCATATAGCCAGGTTCTGAGCTGGGATGGTGCAATGAGCTAAAAAACAGGTGATGGATTAAAACCATGATCTCTTGACTTGGTAAGAGTATTCTGCATCATTCAGAAACTCTGTCCATCACCACCCCCCTTTTTTCCAAAATCGATTTTATCCACACTATGTGTGGGAGGGTATACTCAGACGTAAGTCCCTTGCTCATTGCACCATCAGGATTCAAGCAAACCGGGCCGACGAAGGCTGTGATGCCAGAAACCGGTCCCCGGGAGCTTGTTTCCTTCCCAGTATAAGGATTGGCTTGGTAGTTTGGTTTGCCCTGTTCCCATCATGCACTGGGACAGGAACAGACTAATTTGCATATAGCCAGGTTCTGAGCTGGGATGGTGCAATGAGCTAAAAAACAGGTGATGGATTAAAACCATGATCTCTTGACTTGGTAAGAGTATTCTGCATCATTCAGAAACTCTGTCCATCACCACCCCCCTTTTTTCCAAAATCGATTTTATCCACACTATGTGTGGGAGGGTATACTCTGACGTGAGTCCCTTGCTCATTGCACCATCAGGATTCAAGCAAATCGGGCTGACGAAGGCTGTGATGCCAGAAACCGGTCCCCGGGAGCTTGTTTCCTTCCCAGTATAAGGATTGGCTTGGTAGTTTGGTTTGCCCTGTTCCCATCATGCACTGGGACAGGAACAGACTAATTTGCATATAGCCAGGTTCTGAGCTGGGATGGTGCAATGAGCTAAAAAACAGGTGATGGATTAAAACCATGATCTCTTGACTTGGTAAGAGTATTCTGCATCATTCAGAAACTCTGTCCATCACCACCCCCCTTTTTTCCAAAATCGATTTTATCCACACTATGTGTGGGAGGGTATACTCAGACGTGAGTCCCTTGCTCATTGCACTATCAGGATTCAAGCAAACCGGGCCGACGAAGGCTGTGATGCCAGAAACCGGTCCCCGGGAGCTTGTTTCCTTCCCAGTATAAGGATTGGCTTGGTAGTTTGGTTTGCCCTGTTCCCATCATGCACTGGGACAGGAACAGACTAATTTGCATATAGCCAGGTTCTGAGCTGGGATGGTGCAATGAGCTAAAAAACAGGTGATGGATTAACACCATGATCTCTTGACTTGGTAAGAGTATTCTGCATCATTCAGAAACTCTGTCCATCACCACCCCCCTTTTTCCCAAAATCGATTTTATCCACACTATGTGTGGGAGGGTATACTCAGACGTGAGTCCCTTGCTCATTGCACCATCAGGATTCAAGCAAACCGGGCCGACGAAGGCTGTGATGCCAGAAACCGGTCCCCGGGAGCTTGTTTCCTTCCCAGTATAAGGATTGGCTTGGTAGTTTGGTTTGCCCTGTTCCCATCATGCACTGGGACAGGAACAGACTAATTTGCATATAGCCAGGTTCTGAGCTGGGATGGTGCAATGAGCTAAAAAACAGGTGATGGATTAAAACCATGATCTCTTGACTTGGTAAGAGTATTCTGCATCATTCAGAAACTCTGTCCATCACCACCCCCCTTTTTTCCAAAATCGATTTTATCCACACTATGTGTGGGAGGGTATACTCAGACGTAAGTCCCTTGCTCATTGCACCATCAGGATTCAAGCAAACCGGGCCGACGAAGGCTGTGATGCCAGAAACCGGTCCCCGGGAGCTTGTTTCCTTCCCAGTATAAGGATTGGCTTGGTAGTTTGGTTTGCCCTGTTCCCATCATGCACTGGGACAGGAACAGACTAATTTGCATATAGCCAGGTTCTGAGCTGGGATGGTGCAATGAGCTAAAAAACAGGTGATGGATTAAAACCATGATCTCTTGACTTGGTAAGAGTATTCTGCATCATTCAGAAACTCTGTCCATCACCACCCCCCTTTTTTCCAAAATCGATTTTATCCACACTATGTGTGGGAGGGTATACTCAGACGTGAGTCCCTTGCTCATTGCACCATCAGGATTCAAGCAAACCGGGCCGACGAAGGCTGTGATGCCAGAAACCGGTCCCCGGGAGCTTGTTTCCTTCCCAGTATAAGGATTGGCTTGGTAGTTTGGTTTGCCCTGTTCCCATCATGCACTGGGACAGGAACAGACTAATTTGCATATAGCCAGGTTCTGAGCTGGGATGGTGCAATGAGCTAAAAAACAGGTGATGGATTAAAACCATGATCTCTTGACTTGGTAAGAGTATTCTGCATCATTCAGAAACTCTGTCCATCACCACCCCCCTTTTTTCCAAAATCGATTTTATCCACACTATGTGTGGGAGGGTATACTCAGACGTGAGTCCCTTGCTCATTGCACCATCAGGATTCAAGCAAACCGGGCCGACGAAGGCTGTGATGCCAGAAACCGGTCCCCGGGAGCTTGTTTCCTTCTCAGTATAAGGATTGGCTTGGTAGTTTGGTTTGCCCTGTTCCCATCATGCACTGGGACAGGAACAGACTAATTTGCATATAGCCAGGTTCTGAGCTGGGATGGTGCAATGAGCTAAAAAACTGGTGATGGATTAAAACCATGATCTCTTGACTTGGTAAGAGTATTCTGCATCATTCAGAAACTCTGTCCATCACCACCCCCCTTTTTTCCAAAATCGATTTTATCCACACTATGTGTGGGAGGGTATACTCAGACGTGAGTCCCTTGCTCATTGCACCATCAGGATTCAAGCAAACCGGGCCGACGAAGGCTGTGATGCCAGAAACCGGTCCCCAGGAGCTTGTTTCCTTCCCAGTATAAGGATTGGCTTGGTAGTTTGGTTTGCCCTGTTCCCATCATGCACTGGGACAGGAACAGACTAATTTGCATATAGCCAGGTTCTGAGCTGGGATGGTGCAATGAGCTAATAAACAGGTGATGGATTAAAACCATGATCTCTTGACTTGGTAAGAGTATTCTGCATCATTCAGAAACTCTGTCCATCACCACCCCCCTTTTTTCCAAAATCGATTTTATCCACACTATGTGTGGGAGGGTATACTCAGACGTGAGTCCCTTGCTCATTGCACCATCAGGATTCAAGCAAACCGGGCCGACGAAGGCTGTGATGCCAGAAACCGGTCCCCGGGAGCTTGTTTCCTTCCCAGTATAAGGATTGGCTTGGTAGTTTGGTTTGCCCTGTTCCCATCATGCACTGGGACAGGAACAGACTAATTTGCATATAGCCAGGTTCTGAGCTGGGATGGTGCAATGAGCTAAAAAACAGGTGATGGATTAAAACCATGATCTCTTGACTTGGTAAGAGTATTCTGCATCATTCAGAAACTCTGTCCATCACCACCCCCCTTTTTTCCAAAATCGATTTTATCCACACTATGTGTGGGAGGGTATACTCAGACGTGAGTCCCTTGCTCATTGCACCATCAGGATTCAAGCAAACCGGGCCGACGAAGGCTGTGATGCCAGAAACCGGTCCCCGGGAGCTTGTTTCCTTCCCAGTATAAGGATTGGCTTGGTAGTTTGGTTTGCCCTGTTCCCATCATGCACTGGGACAGGAACAGACTAATTTGCATATAGCCAGGTTCTGAGCTGGGATGGTGCAATGAGCTAAAAAACAGGTGATGGATTAAAACCATGATCTCTTGACTTGGTAAGAGTATTCTGCATCATTCAGAAACTCTGTCCATCACCACCCCCCTTTTTTCCAAAATCGATTTTATCCACACTATGTGTGGAAGGTTATACTCAGACGTGAGTCCCTTGCTCATTGCACCATCAGGATTCAAGCAAACCGGGCCGACGAAGGCTGTGATGCCAGAAACCGGTCCCCGGGAGCTTGTTTCCTTCCCAGTATAAGGATTGGCTTGGTAGTTTGGTTTGCCCTGTTCCCATCATGCACTGGGACAGGAACAGACTAATTTGCATATAGCCAGGTTCTGAGCTGGGATGGTGCAATGAGCTAAAAAACAGGTGATGGATTAAAACCATGATCTCTTGACTTGGTAAGAGTATTCTGCATCATTCAGAAACTCTGTCCATCACCACCCCCCTTTTTTCCAAAATCGATTTTATCCACACTATGTGTGGGAGGGTATACTCAGACGTGAGTCCCTTGCTCATTGCACCATCAGGATTGAAGCAAACCGGGCCGACGAAGGCTGTGATGCCAGAAACCGGTCCCCGGGAGCTTGTTTCCTTCCCAGTATAAGGATTGGCTTGGTAGTTTGGTTTGCCCTGTTCCCATCATGCACTGGGACAGGAACAGACTAATTTGCATATAGCCAGGTTCTGAGCTGGGATGGTGCAATGAGCTAAAAAACAGGTGATGGATTAAAACCATGATCTCTCTTGACTTGGTAAGAGTATTCTGCATCATTCAGAAACTCTGTCCATCACCACCCCCCTTTTTTCCAAAATCGATTTTATCCACACTATGTGTGGGAGGGTATACTCAGACGTGAGTCCCTTGCTCATTGCACCATCAGGATTCAAGCAAACCGGGCCGACGAAGGCTGTGATGCCAGAAACCGGTCCCCGGGAGCTTGTTTCCTTCCCAGTATAAGGATTGGCTTGGTAGTTTGGTTTGCCCTGTTCCCATCGTGCACTGGGACAGGAACAGACTAATTTGCATATAGCCAGGTTCTGAGCTGGGATGGTGCAATGAGCTAAAAAACAGGTGATGGATTAAAACCATGATCTCTTGACTTGGTAAGAGTATTCTGCATCATTCAGAAACTCTGTCCATCACCACCCCCCTTTTTTCCAAAATCGATTGTTTAAACATTTTACAGATGCTGAGTCTAAAGTTACCGATGAATTATTTATTTATTTTGTTTAACAATAAATTTGTGGTTTATGTATGGATCTTAGCAAAATAGAATTTTGTATCAAATTGTCACTTTTATATGTTTTAATGTACTTTTATGAATTTTAATTGATGCGAAATAAGGTTTTGTGACTTATTAAAGAACGAAAGGCTGACTGACCGACTAAGTTGCTAAAAAATGCAAAAAAAATAACACACACATTGCCTTTTAAATGAAGAGGGAAAGAGTACTGTGATTTATGAGGAAGGTGCCATGAACATATAATGTCTTTACGTATGAATGTAATGGTGGTAGCGCAATCGTGTCTAGTGTAAAAATATAAAATTTCTAATGCTTAACTGTAATAACTCATAGCCAAATTTGTATATATTATTGTTACTTCTGAGGGACAGTTGTTAGATTTCATGAGCTCAGCTATACTTCTGCATGTATTCTTGGTGAGAATGCAGTCATGATTGCAGGAGTGTATGCGCTAATGTTGATGGAGATGTTGTTCCTTGTCCTTCGAGTGGTGACCTTTTTTTTTCCTTTTCTTGCATTTCTTTTTTTCCATTCTAGTGATGGCCTGACTTTTGTTGTGGAATTGTCTGGTTGAGGTGGTTACTTTCACTGCCACCTGCACAGAGTATTTAGTACTGCTTACTCATAGGCATCTACATAGTGTAAAGCTAACCACATGGGAAGTGAAGAACAATATGTGTTTACATTAAAAGAGCGTAATTACAACGAGCTCAGTAACATTTAACATAGTGACCTGCAATAATTACTACGTGCTCAGTAACATGTAACATGGTGACATGCACAGCACCGATGCATCCTTTCCGAGACAGGGATGTTGCTTACTACCATACACTTATGGCTAAAAAGTAAAATAAAGTTAATCTAGCAGTCAAATTTGTTGACCTCAGAAGAACCTTTTCAACCGATAAAACCTTATAAAAAGTGCATAGTACCTACTGCACCTGAGCTCAAAAACTTCAATTGTAATCAAATGTGTGTGCTCCAAATCCTTCCAAATGCTACTAGTGGTGGACAGTCTTCATGTGCCCTTAGTGAGACTGGCACGCGGCACAATAGGGGCGATATGCAACAGTTGGTTAGATGCCTGGATCACTCTTCTGTCCTCTCCTCGCCATGCAAGTTCAAGACATTGTTTTAGATCCTAGAGACCCTTTTGTGTGAAGGAGGTGGTACCATCCTACCCGCCTAAATTTCCTCCCAGGTATGTTCACTTCATCAATGAGGAGCACTGTTTTAGCTTCTATTGTTTGGACTTCTGTGTGGCAAATATTTGATACAGGGCTAATATTTTCAAGATGATCTAATATGACGCTTTCATGAATGCAAAATGGGATACACACTTTACAAATATAACAACTTTATTAAAGTAAGTCACTTAAGCGTGGGGTGGTAGACGGGTAGCTAATCGAGTTCCAGAGTGTCAACGAACCACAAACCATAATGAGAAGATGGGCTAGGTGGGAAGAGGGGGTGGGAGGATGCATACAGAGTAGAAGACCGAAATGTGAGGAGAAATAGGGGAAAGATAAGCAAAGCTGATTTTAAAGTGAAAATAGATGATCAGTTATTAGAGAAGTGCAAAAGGCAAAAGGGTAGCAAGAGGAAAAGATGGCTGGCAGTAGCATTCTGAATTTTCGAAAAGTGAAATAAAACTAAGTGGCAGAAACATAATAAAGTATTATGTTTATACAGCATTTTATACTATCCTTCTCCTGTTTCTAATAGCCAGGTGTACTAAACCATTTTGAGAATGCAAACCCCTGCTATTCCCATAATCACATGGTTTGCCACAGCAAATTGCGTTGGGCAATGGAAAAAGACCCTTTTGTGAGTCGGAAAAGTCTTTCCCACCCAACTAACGAGTTTTGCAAATTGTTATGTATCTCAATTAGGAGAGAGCATGAAATCGGCGTCCCCTCTTAATTTTTAATTGCAATAGTATATACAAATGGTTTGGGACCAGGATTGTGATTGCAAGACTTTGAAAAAGCACTGACACCTCCAAGGGAGGGGTGGGTAACTGATACGCAAAGAAGAAGCTGTCACAGAAAGGAAAAGGATTTGCAACGTGACCTAATACTAAATAGACCACATTACCTACCGAGTTGTAAACCAGTTGGACTGGAAGCACATATCCTGGTTTGTGAATGTGTCTTAGTATTTAGTATATAATCTGCTCTAAATAATAGGTTTTAGCATAACCCAATTTAATTACGTATCTGTATTATATTTTCTTTATGGACATTGGAACCATGACTGGTAGATCACGGCAGGCGTCTGCTTTGAGCTTCAACTCACTGAGCCATCTTACTAAGTGTTATAACCCATAAATGACTGAAGAGGCTGAGGAGACACTTTTGTTTATGGGCGTGGCAAATTTGCTTTACCAGTGCTTTGTTTAGCTTTCTCAAGAGAATGTGTTGCACCTTAAGTGATATCTGAGTTTTAGTTACTGTCATATCCTTATCCATGTAATATCCTTTGGTGCTTGTATATATTTATAAAAACTCCATGTATGGAGTGAGATTTCAGAATTAGAATCTCACTGTTAATAAGCAAAAACATAGTTGCTTTGCATTGTGGCATCACTCTGCTAATTTTTGCTCAATAAATGCATTCATCTTTCAAGCAGTCGTTCAAGCTGATTTTTCTTCAGTATCACATGCAGGGCTTTTATCTTCGGCACACCACTGTTTCATGAAAGGGGAGGGATGCAATTAGTTAGCCCTGTCTAGAGACTAGAGTGCCCGTGCCATTTAATTTAAAGTGAAAAAGCTCCACAGGGAAGTTCTGGACTGTTATAATACGTTATTCCAATTAATAAAGCACTTACTTACCAATTCTTTGTTGACACTAAGTAGACAAGCAAGAGGAATCAATCTGAATCAATTTATATAGTGAACGCTTGACAGAAAATCCAGGTTTTAGGGGGCTTCTAAAATTCTTTTGATTAGATATTGCTCTTAGTGTTAAGGAAGGTGATTCCAAAGTCTCAGGACACAGCAGGAAAAATTGCAGCCACCACTTCCGATTTTCCTGATCTTAGGAACCATCAGCGGGTTGCCAGTGTGCAAGCATCGAGTCTGACCAAGAATATGTCTGGTCAAATGATGAATGATAAACTTAGGGGCAGTGCTGTGTAACTCTTAAAGGTAATGCAGGAGCCTTAAACTGTATTCTCAGTGTGATAGGAAGGCAGTGTAGTTGTTGAAGAGGATGTGCTGAGGCAAATCTAGGGGTCTTCTGGAGCAATCTCGCTGCCATATTTTAAACCATTTGTAGTATTTTTAGCATAATTGAGTCTCGGTCCAATGGTCAAAGCAACAGCTGCTGTTTATCCCTCCTCAATTAAATAAGTAACTTCCTCCAAACTCTAAGATGCAAAAAGCAAGATAAAGCTATTGAGGAAATCTGTGACACCAATGAATGGGAGCCATCCACTGTCACTCCACGTTTGGTCACTATGTGGGGCGGTATCGAAAGTTCCTAATTTTGTATGGCCACCAGGTGTCAAACCAGAAGGTCTGTCCTCCCATTAACCATCAGATAATTTCTGCATTAACCTTAAGCCAATTGCTTCTTTTCCAGTTCCAAATAAAAAGCAGTTGTTGAAAGGTCTCATGGGAGGAGATATTCTTATCCAGACGTATTGTGATTTGCAAGTGTAGATTACACAATCTAATTTGTAAAGGCCTTAACAAGGGGTGAACATAGATATTAAACAAATGAGGTGAGAGGGCAGAATCCTAAGGCACTGCACATAAACTTGGCTAGTTTCACTGCTTGAAAGTGACCGATCAGAAAGGACTGAAACCATATAAACGACGGCCCCTCCAGGCGGCTGTAGCAATATACTAAACAAGATGGAATGACCCGCTGTCTCAAATGACTTGTCCAGGAGGATCAATGCACTCACATGTTCCTTGTCCAGATCTATTCTTAGGTCATCCATTAAAATCACTATGGTCCTGTTTATAGGTTTTATAAGTACGGCAGCACTGTTCAAAAGCTGTACTCCAGTATTTCCCATTAAAGCACACATGCCCAATATGCATCTAGGAGTGCTTGATCCATGCCAAATTTCCAAGATATTTGCAGAAGAGACATTTACATACTACTGCCAAATTTTCAATACTCGCTTAAGCACCCTATAGTCCCCGAACACCCACTTGTGTGGTCACTCGTGGCTCCTGGTGCCTGTAGATGATGGAGTATGCCACCAACTGACCCACTTGCGTCTCTTGATGCTAGGTGATTTATATCCAGGGGGAAAATTTCTATTGGTGCAACACATATCTGCACTCCCGCAGCATACTCCGCTTGATGTTTTCACATACTTCAGATTTCATGCTGCAATTCACATCCCACACAATATGTTTCCTGCTGCCCCTCCCACATTTTATGCGCTGGACATATTGTTGCAAACACAACAATGATGGACAGAATGTGGATCAATGTCACACATTCACCCCAGTCCAAAGATCTGGGCCCAAATCCATCGTTTTTCCACTCCACACCACCCTGGGTTAGACAATGGCGATATGCAAATCAGCACTGACCCTGTGCCCCATGGGAACAGTCCAGTCCGAACTACAAAAGCCATGTCCTTCCCAGAACGGAAACAAGCATCCGAGGACCGGCCCGGCTTCGAGGTAACACCTCTCATCAGCCCGGCTAGCTTGATTCCAGTGGTGTGGAGTAACTGGGACTCACGTCTGAGCATCCCCAGTACACTTAGAGCGGTAACTGCAAACACAACAATGATTGACAGAATGTGGATCAATGTCACACATTCACCCCAGTCCAAAGATCTGGGCCCAAATCCATCGTTTTTCCACTCCACACCACCCTGGGTTAGACAATGGCGATATGCAAATCAGCGCTGACCCTGTGCCCCATGGGAACAGTCCAGTCCGAACTACAAAAGCCATGTCCTTCCCAGAACGGAAACAAGCATCCGAGGACCGGCCCGGCTTCGAGGTAACACCTCTCATCAGCCCGGCTAGCTTGATTCCAGTGGTGTGGAGTAACTGGGACTCACGTCTGAGCATCCCCAGTACACTTAGAGCGGTGACTGCAAACACAACAATGATGGACAGAATGTGGATCAATGTCACACCAACCCATCACCATGGAACCTGGTTGCACATCTGTACGGCGTCATGCAAGATAAGTAACCCTTATGCACTCACAAAGCGTACTCCAATTGGGACGCTGTGCTCGATCCTCCCCTCACTGTAGCGCAGTGGTAATATTGTTGTGGGCTGACGACTACTCTCTCTCTCAACTACTGATTGCGCTAAGTCATATTAAATATCTTCATCAAATGTACCATACTCCTACACAGTCGTGCCGAATGAGGCTTTTAGATGATGCACGCTGTTGTAGATGCGGCCACGATGGTGCTTCATTCGGTTTGGGAATGCCCTGCAATACACCACTCTGGGTCCCTCATATATGAACAACAAAAAACAAAGGAGAGAGAAAGGGTATTTTGTAAGGGAATACTCCTGGTGCCCTTGTAATGGAGTAATCAAACATTTGGAGGAGTACACCCTGGAGACACCTCAATGTCTCCGAGGTATAAGGAGAGGTGCACAACAAGGCGAAAATCTGGCCAATTTTTAATCCACTTTTTTCGCTCACTTGCACCACGAAAAAACCTGCTGAACTGTAATCAGGTGTCGTAGCACACCCGGATAGCATTCGGCTATTTGGGTGGGACCCCTATGATGGAGCATGTCACCAACTAGGTTGGTGAGTGAGGGGTCTTCTTAAAAAGGAGAAATTCGCCTTTTTGTGCACCTCTCCTTATACCTCGGAGACATAGAGGTGTCGCCCGGGTGTACTCCTCCACCTGTTTGATCCCTCATATATGATGCCATCACCTCTATCACTGATTTTTGGCCCCAAAAGCTCCCACTGACTGCTTTTTTAGGCTACGTCAAGGACGTTTCTAGTTGAGTTCGGCGACTGAATGCAATGGTATTCCTCCTTGCTAAGGACAGAGTTGCAATACACTGGGGCCACTGTCCTGTACCTCAAATTGATAGCTGGCTGCAAGATATCACCTGTTGCATAGGGAAACTTACAGCTTACTGGAAGTTGTTGCCTCAGGGCTCCCGCATGTTAGATGTCTGGCCTCTCTTCGTTGCATATCTTTCATATCGTACAGATTTTATGGGGCTTAGAACACCCTCGATCCCCCTGCGCCTGTATATGGGAGGCTTCTCCCCGAGAGTGTTGATGCCCATTGGAGCCAATTTCCTCTCCTTTGAATGTACCGGCCACTCACTTGGTGTGCTCTCTGTTGGTCAAGAAATCATACGCTCTGCTGATCCCAGTAACTACTGCACTTGTATAATGACATGCTGTGGGTAGTGCTTATTTGATCCGGTGGTTTCCGGTCCTCAGCACTGCCACTTAATTGTCAACAACGGTGGTTGTGGCACTGTCCGGCTAATGTAGAGATTATGATAACAAAAGTTATTTATTAATTAAATATACATAAAAAATTCTTTTGTCTGCCACCCAAGCCAGTCTTATAGCTAAGGGGGCCTGAAATAGTCTCAATTGTCCCACTTGTAGGAGTGTGATGGTTAGTAGTTGTGTTGTTTTTATCATTGGCAGCATGGCAGGGGCAATGTGTGGTACAAGGTGCAGTGGCATCCTGACAATCGCCCTGGCAGTTATTTTTCACAAATTAAGCACTGGCTGTGGGTCCACCCAGTTTTCTAACATTGATTATTGGCAGACCTGTGGTGCTGTTGCTTAAGCTCCTTGTCTCCCTGTGCTGTTATGATCTTCCTCTGCTTATTTTCTTTGTTTGATTTGTTCTAATGTCCTGATGTTTGTGGTACCTTGTATTTTCTGCATCCTTACTTAACCTTAATAAATAAAAGAATTAAAAAATACAATTGCAGAGGGCGTGGTTACGGCGCCGGGCAAAATGGCTGCCTGACGGGGAAGCTCAGCCGCATCTGGATTTCTTCCTGACCCGAAGGTGCGCTTCCTGCACACATTTCTGCCGGAAAATCACCCGCATCCAAATCGGAACATGCCGGGACACTGGTGAGGCGTTTTTAAGGACACAGCGCGTTGCGCTCATGTTTCTTTCTGCCGCTGACAGTTTTTCTTCAGCGCGTCCGCCATTTTAGGTGACTACCGGCTCCCTCAAAAAAACGAGCATGGACAACCATTCTCCTTCCATTATTTAATGTTTCATGGCTGAATAACTATTATATCATTTGCAGCAAGCCTGGCTACAGTGTGGTTTTCTATTTCCTTTGAAATGTGAAGTTGTGGGCATCTCATATGTTATTTTCCTCGCCTCAGAGAGCCCACCATTTTGTTTTTCATTATTTTCTCAGGCTGTCTCAATGTCCCACATGCAGTGCTGCGTCTTTCAAAGCACACCTCACGTTTTGACGGCTTATTTGGAGCTCCCATGACCATCTTCTATGGTTATGGCTGCATATATTTCTCCTTGCCATAACTTTAAGCAAGTTAATTATATTAGTCCCTGAGCTATGGCTGTTCATGATTAGCCTCTTTTCTCATGGAATTTTTAGTTACCTCAGGTGGCAGCTCTACACTATTCTTTTTGTGAAATTTACAAGCTGTGGCTGATGATTAGGGGTTGCAACAGTCTCTGTCCTACCTGAGGGATTTCTATATATAGGAAGACTGCGTAAACCACAATTTGTTTTTGTACCTAAAAAGCACTCTTCTACGTCAACACAAATTTCTTCTTCAGCACTAATTTCATCCCAAGGAACGATGGCAGGTGTTGCTTCCAATCGTCACTCTTCATCGCAGTCTCCCACAACTAAAATTCTCCCCCTTCTTTGTCTTCTAAACATCTAAAGCATGATACTCCCTCTCCTGACAAGTCCTCATCTCCTATTTCCTTGGAGCTACTATTGGAGGAAATTCGTGCCTTGCGCCCCTTTCTAGATGAAACCAACAGCAAAATGCAATTCCTGGAGGAAAAATGGTCTACAATGGAAAGTAGAGTATCTTCAATGGAACAGCAACTTTCAATGGTCCAAGGTGACTCTCAAAGGCTCTCTTCTTTATAAAAGGAGGTTCGTTATCTTCAACAGCATACTGAGGATTTGGAAAACAGGACTAGGACAAACAATCTACGTATTTACGGATTGCCTGAAGCTCTCGGATGTGATGGCCCTGTCTCCTTCTTTTCCTCCTTTTTGCCGAAGCTCTTGGATATGCCTTCTTCTACATCCCTCAGTATTCAGAGAGCCCACAGACTTGGTCCACGTCCTTCAAGTTCTACGTCTCCGGTCAAGCCAAGGGGTGTCATCATTCTATTTTTGAAATTTACTGACTTGCTCTCAATCCTCTCTGCAGCTAGAGCCAAACAACACATTTCTTGGCTTGGTCAGAGGGTGTATCTTTCTCAAGATGTGTCTAATGCTACAGCAGCCAATAGGAAGGAGTTCCTTAATCTTCGAGCACCCTTATGCTCTCTTGGTGCTAGATATGGTCTTTTTCATCCCTGCATTTTTAAGGTGACTTTTCAGAACCAGATGCGATCCTTTCAAGATCCTGCAGAACATAGAACATTTATTCACTCCCAAACTACTAGTGACATGGACACTGCTGGCCCTTCTAATGGTTGATTCTCCTGATCGCTTAATGTAACAATCTTTAGAAATTTCCCAGTAATGCCATGGTTTTTGTTGAGTCTTCTATAGGTTCATTAATTGTCTATTTATAGGTTTTTTTCAGTGTATTAGTTGTTTTTATTATTTTTTCTACCATTATTCATTCAAAGTTTCATATGATGTTTATGTTTGTCATATTTCTTGTCATATGTTTCCCGGTCATATAATTTTTTCTGCAATTATTTAATGTTAATTGTCTCTTTTGTATATCCCTACAGGCTCGTTTGTGTATTTTCAATTTGTATGGTTCTTTCCCTTTTTCTCCCTTATCCCGATGCTGTCCGGACTCCCCAGGTTCAGGCATTCCATCTTTTCGTGTGTCGTTCTTGCCCCAATGTATCTCTTTTTGTCACCCTCACGTATGTTTTTTCAGTCATCCTTTTTGGATATGTACTGTCTCTTCTTGCTTTTCCTTTCTCTTTCCCTTTTCCCTGTTCTCCTGCTTTCTTCCTTTGTTCTAATGGATATATTTGTCTTTTCTTTTTCTGCCTAATCATCCCTCCTTTATATCCTGTCTTCTTCTTTCTTACTACTTTTTGTTCCTTCCTATACAGACGCTGGACGGTTTTATAGTTTCCTTAGCTTTCCTTCACTTTCCACCTTTCTCATTTCACATTTCTTTTCTTTTTCATATCGCTTTATTCCTATCACCTATTTCTCTCAATATTTCACCTGGTCATTTTTCATTTTATGCTCATTTGCATTTTTTAATTTTATACTGTTGTTTATATGATGTTAATCTTTTTCATTCAGAGTTATTACATGGAATGTAAAGGGTTTTAATAAATCCTATAAAGAGGCAGAGAATTCTTCCACATCTGGCCTCATATAAACCCTATTAGTTTTGCTCCAAGAAACTCATTTATCTGAGGCTGGAGCTCTTAAACTTAAGCGTGTTTGGGTTTGCTCAGTATTGGTTTCTCCTACTGACACAAAAAAGAATGGGGTTGTTATTCGATGTCATACAAAAGTGAAATGCTCTGTTGTAACGCTAGATATTGATTCCGACGGTAGGTGGATCTTGGTTAAACTACTAATTACTAATATCCCTCTCACTGTGTTTAATCTTTATGGTCCAACTCAACCTGATCCCTCTTTTTGGCCTACTATTACAGATACGTTTTTTCAATATAAAGATGAATTTTTTATACTAGGAGGGGATTGCAATCAAGTTATGGACCCTTTTATTGATCGCAAATCCCAGGTATGTTTTATCCCCCATAAAACTCACAAACAATGTCTTAATACTATCACACAGACTCAACTGATAGACGCCTGGAGATGATGCAATCGAGACCAGTCACATTTTCCTTTTTTTCCCCTCCACATGGATCCCTATCCCGGATTGATTATATATTTCTTACTAAATCCTTGGCCCAGAACCTCGTTTCCTCCTCGATCGAGCCCATTTTGATTTCAGATCATGATCCAGTAGTCGCTGACTTTGACTTACTTCCTCCTCGCTCTATAACGTCTAGGTGGAGATTTAATAATTATCTTTTGCAGGATCCAGTTTTTTCCTCTTCTTTCATCTCCTTCGCTGAAGAATTTTTCCCTATTAATGAAGATTCTTCTATATCCCCTGTTTAGGTATGGGATAGCTGTAAAGCAACGGCTCGAGGTTTTATTATAGATTTTGTCTCTAAGCAAAAGAAACAGACCTCCAATAAGCATACAGCCTTATTGACCTCCACTAAACACTTAGAACATCAGTTTTATACTTTCTCATTGGACTGTACTCTGCAGAAACATATTCGTGCTAAGATGGAATTTAATAAAATTTATAATGAAAATGCTTCCTTCACTCTGCTTAGTAGCAGTGCCCGATACTATGGTATTCGAAATGACGTTGGCTCACTTCTTGCTAATTATTTAAAATCTAGGAAAGAAAAGACATTAATTGATTACATTCACTCAACCGATGGTAAACACCTTTTCAAAGACTAAGATATATTAGCCGAATTTACTAAATTTTATAGCGTTTTGTATACTTTTTAATCGCTCCTACCTGATTCACTCATTGATGAATATCCTAATACTATTCCTCCTCCTTCCTCTTCTGAGCTAGATTTCACCTCTTTAGACACGGATCTTTCAATACAGTAAATCTCCTCCTCCTTGAATTCTTTAAAGAAGAGTACATCCCCTGGTCCTGATGATTTTTCTGTAGAATTTTATCTTAATTTTTCCAATTTGTTTTTACCAAAACTTTTTTATCTCTTCCAACATGTCTGCTGCACAGGTGCAGCAAGTGTTACTTTTCTAGTAGCTTCTATTTGTCTTATTCATAAAGATGGCAAAGATCCCAAATTTTGCAAAACTTATTACCCCATCTCCTTGATAAATGTTATTATTATTATTATTATGCGTTCTTATATAGCGCTCGATTACCCGTAGGCATCTCGGCGCTTGCCTTGGGAACCCGTCCTGGCTTTATCCCTGTGAGATACTGGGCATCCCCAAGGTGAAAGCCAGGCATCCCGCCGCGGGGGGGCCGTAGTGGAGATTAAGCAGGCTAATGCCCAGAGCTGCAGAGTGTGAACCCGTGATTCGAGTAGGCACCGAAACGAGAATTATCGAGTCCGTGGATATTTGGGCTCAAGACCCTGCCGCGTCGGGAATTGAACCCTGGTCCCGGGTCTGACCTCTGCTTCAGGATCTACCTCCTCTAACCAGTGAGCCACACTTCTCCACTCCATGTTGATTATAAGATCTTTGCTAAACTTTTAGCTTTGCGACTTGAATCCTTTCTTCCTCATTTAATAGGCCCAGAGCAATGTGGATTCGTTAAAGGTAGGCTAATCTCCGATAACTCAAGTCTATTTTTCAATGTTCTAAATAAAGCTGCTTCTTTATCTTTTCCTCTTGCGGTGATCTCCATGATGCAGAAAAAGCATTCGACAGAGTAGATTGGTCCTTTTTGTTTAAATCTCTTCAATGGCATGGTTTTAGTCCTAAATTCATTTCTCTTATCTCTCTCCTTTACTCTACCCCCTCTGCTTCTACCATCGTTAATGGTCAAATCTCGCAGCACTTTTCACTCCATCGAGGTGTTAGGCAGGGGTGTTCATTATCCCCTCTTCTGTTTGTTCTTACTCTTGAACCTTTTCTTTCTTGTATTGGTCAAAATCCCTCTATTTTTGGATTTCCATATGGAGATCATCATCTGAAATGATCTGCTTATGCTGATGATATTTTGCTCTTCATTCCCAATCCAGATTCTTCTATCCCTTCATTATTACAATAAATCTCCAATTTCTCAGCGGCATCAGGCTATAAGACTAATTCTGATAAGACAGAAGTTTTACCAATTACCAAATTTTGCCTCAAACAACAATTTGAGTCTACTGGCTTTCTTTGGAACAGTTCTAAAATCAAATATCTTGGTTTGCGAATTTTATTACCGACTCGGGTAAAATAAACATAAATGCAGCTCTAGACCGTATCTCTAAACTCTTCACATCCTGGAACCCTCTTTTTCTCTCCTGGTGGGGCCATATTGACTCCATTAAGATGATGATTACTCCCATTCTAATATATTACTTTTCAATGATTCCAATACGTATCCCCGTCACCTTCTTTAAAAAAATAGACTCTCCTCTTTCCAATGTTCTATGGAAAAATAAAAAATCCAGAATTTCTTTAATTCATCTCAGGAAACCAAGACTTGTGGGTGGGGTAAACTTTCCAGATTTTTGATTAGATCATAAGGCTTTCAGCTTAAAACAAACTTCTCATTGGCTTCTTACGGAATCCTCTCCTTTTACTCCTTTATGCATCACTATCGAACTTTGTCTGCTGACTCCTTTCTCGACCAATGAAGTTCTTTCTTTTACTGCCAAAAATGCCCTCACATCCCTTCCATTATTTAAACACACATGCTCTTTGTTAAGACCTCATTCTCAGCCCAAAATAATATCCAGAAATTATTTTCTACATTCTCCTCTGGGGCATAACCGTCTTATAACCATTAATAAAAGACCTTTGTACTGGTCCTCATGGAGAACAAAGGGGATTGGCTGGGTTAAAGATTTGTTTGATGGCACTTCTCCTTGTTCTTTTCCCTTTTTTTCAAGCTACATTCAAATGCCCTTGTTCTTTTTTATATACATTTTCCATACTCATGAAATTACTTCTAAGTACTTTTTATTCCCTTCCTTCTGATGAAGCTTCAATCACTCAGGATTCACTTCTTAAAATTTTAGCATCAATTCCAAAAGTTTCCTCAGTTTATAAATTCTTCTACACCACGAATCCAGAACTTGATAAAACTAAGGTGGAACTTGCTTGGGAATCTGACTTCGATTTTCAGTGGAGCACTGATATATGGAATAAGATTTGGGCTCGGTCGCTGAGGATTTCAAGATCCGCTTCTACCACTCAATCCATGTTTTTTCTATATCACAGATTATATTTCACTTCCACTTCTATAGCTAATTTCACACACATATATAATAAGAAATGTTGGTCCTGTGATTTTCCATCAGCAGATCTTTCACATCTTCTTTTCTCATGTCCCCCTGTAATTTCTTTTTGGACACACATCTGGGCTCATTTATCTACAATTTTTCGGATCCACACTCCCATATCCACTATTCTTCTTTTTATGGGAAGTATTTCAGAATCTATTCCTTTACCTTTCTCTGAAAAAGGTTTTTTGATCTTATGTTGGCTTTAGCATTTCAACAAATTACGATTAAGTCATGGTGGAATACTGTATTCCAACACCATAGATTAGATGTGGCTTATGCCTCCCAATGCCATCCGCATGTAAATAGAGATGTATTTTGGTTGCCATTAACTACTTATTTAAATACAGTTTCCATTTAATAATGTTTCTCATTATCGTTCTAAAAATTTCCAACCCCCTTGAATTCCTCCTCCTTGTTCTATCTTTCCTCTACTATTTGGCAGAGTTTTTACTCAAAAGTTACCTTGTTCTTCATATCGTACAATTCTTAGGAGCATAATATTAACAGTTACTTAGTGATTTAGATATATTTTGTACCCCTTCTTTCCCCCTCTTTCCTTTCCCTTATTTTCCCTAAAAATGTAAACAGCTTTCTACTGATTCTGTTGCCTACTCTATTTTGCTTACAAGTTATCTTTTATATTCTTATTTTTTAGGCCTTTAATGTATGTTAATTATTTTTTATGATTCAATAAAGCGTATAAAACTTTAAAAAAAATACAATTGCCAAGATCTGTACATAAAATAATTAAGTATAATTAATCGGAATGGAAATCATTGACATTGCATTAGTGAACATACAACTTTAAGGTAGATCTGGCCTTCCTTGTTCTTTCATGGGCAACCTCCATCAAACGTATGGCAGCCCTACAGAGAAGTGTTGGGATGTTGACACTTTTCCATGAAACGTACAGCAGCCCTTCTGAGAAGTTAACATCAAGGCTGTCCCATTAAAGATATGTCACTCCTGCTGCGAAATATTGGTACTGCCAATATAAATGATAGCAATCCTGTTCGGAAGTGTTGGTGCTGTAAATGAAAAGTATAGAGCCCTGGAAAGAAGTGGTGTTCCAGTCTCACCCGCTAAAGATATGAAAGCCCAGTGTTTTTCAAATTGTAACAGCCCCACTTTGAAACTTGAATGCCGTCCCATTAAATGCACTGTAGCACTGATGACAACTCTTAGTACTATCTTTATGCATCTTTGAACAAACACCTTCCTCACGAGAATAAAAATATGTATAGATTGGAAAAATGCAAACAACAATTCCAAAATGTAGTTTAAACAAATCACGAACATATCAACTCGTGAGCTCTCTTAAACAAGTCAATTTTATATGACCACTCGCTCTTTTAAAGGAATCTCATTTTGCCACCCTGCGTTTTGCTACAAGGCGGTGCTTTTGCCAACATCGGCCAATTATTGGTCCTCATTTCCACGGAGCCGTTCTTTTTTTTCCCCCTCAAAATATCAGTCAAGTGTTTCCGGTGTTACAACACAGGCTTATCTTGCCTTATGAAAATCCCTGTTGTATGG
Source organism: Lissotriton helveticus (assembly GCF_964261635.1). Lineage (NCBI taxonomy): Eukaryota > Metazoa > Chordata > Amphibia > Caudata > Salamandridae > Lissotriton > Lissotriton helveticus. The sequence goes on along the minus strand of NC_136061.1, from coordinate 356,485,011 downwards.
TAGAAATATATTAAATTGACTTGGGATACCAACTTGAATACTTTTTGGATGCAAATTTAAGAATACATTTTAGCATACCAACAGTTGTGTTTCCGTACTAGGGCTAAAATACTGCTGCTGCATCGAAAACATGAGTGGCACCATTTGGTTCAAACGGTTTACTTTACAACTTAAAAGTTTCAAATGATGTCATAAAATGTTTGTAGATATTTGAAAGTTTCAGTACTGTTAAATAAATGCATGGCAGCCTAACTCAACTGGGAAGTGTTGGTCCTGTCTGTGAAATGTGAATCAGTCCTGCTGAGCAATGTTTGTGCTGTACAGGTAAGTTATCATAGAACTGTTGATAAATATTGGTTAATGATGTGTCATATGCATGGTTGCACTTCTGAGGATTGCTGTGACAAAAGGGGGGAAGCAAGAATAGCTCAATGTTACCCTCGACATAAAATAAAACATAACAAGGGGTACCCTACAGGGAGCGTTGCGATGTACCTCAACAGGAATTCAACAATAGTGGCTTTCCTCGCTATTGCAATCAATGCCATTTGTTTGTGCATGTCTTAATTTGCTTTATTCTGATAGTATCACAACATTATAAATATTTTTTAACAATTCATTGATAGCACACTTCTAGATACAAACATAGGGACCGATTATGATAGAGGATTTTCCGCCTCCTCCGGGCCGGCGGAAGCCACCGCCGGCCCGGAGGAGGCGGAAAATCCTCTGCGGAGTCACCAAAGACCCACCGCCGCATTACGATGGCTGGTGGGTCTTGGATTCTGTCCGCTGCTTTTCCGCCGCGGTCGGATTACAACCGCGGCGGAAAAGCTCTCATTTGGCTGGCAGTGTCTATCAGACACCGCCAGCCAAATTAGGAAGCATTAGTAAACATGCTTTTCCGCGGCGGTTTTTCCGCCGTGGAAAAGCATGTGTACTTTTGCTTTTGGGGGCCCGTTGCGGGCCCCCAGGGCGTAGGCGGGTGGGGGGTGCACATGGGGGGTACCTATGGTACCCCCCAGCATTTACATGAACAAAGCGGCAGGCACCGCGCGGTGCCTGCCGCTTTGTGCATGTAAATGTTACACATGCACTTTTAACATTGCAGCGGGTGCTGCTTGAAGCAGCACCCGCCGCAATGTTAAATATCCAGGATGTGACCGCCAGGGTGGCGGTCACATCCTGATTTGCACGGAGGGACCTCCGCAGTCCATGCGGACGGTCCCTCCATCTCTGGGATGGCGGACGGACGCAAGTCCGTCCGCCATCCTAATCGGCCCCATAGTTAGGAAATTGCACAACATATTTTGTACAAACCATAACTATTCTATAATGTGATAGTTCTTGTAAATTGTTCTGGTTTATTTGTGTCTCCTAGTTATTTGTAGCATGAGAGTCCACCTTGTGGTAGTTCCTTCAATATCTCAACCTCGACCTGTATGGGAGGTGTAATTTGGTGCCAGAGGTTTGTGACTGGTGGTGTCCTCATATATGTTCTTATGGACAAGGTTCGGCTCCTGCATTTGGGACACCTCCAGATAAAAGACGTAAGACACATACAAGATTACCAGGAGGTCCTCTGGGCAGAAGATCTCCTCTGACTGAGCACCATTCTCAGAATAAATCAGTTAAGGTGTTCGCAGAGTTAGGGATTCGTCCGGTTGGGGATTCCCAAGACAATGCACACTCCTTGCAGCTTTCTTGTGTCCACACAAGAATGAGTGTGAAGAGCAGGGAGTGTCTGGTCATCATGGATTAAAGGCGCATGAGGGGGAATCAAGGCTATGCAGCCTTGGTATTCGGTACCACGACCTTCTGCAGCTACGGTGCAGTTTCTGAGCCAACATTTGGGGCAGCAGCACTTATTATTTTACAAATTAAGCACTGGAAAAAAGCTTAAGGCAAGGGACTGCTTCCAACTTTTCTCCAAACAGGTAATGAATGAAAGGTCTGAAAACGTTAATTAACAAATTGAAAGAAAAAAAAAACCTGTGAATCAAAGAGCCGGGTGCTAAGGGGATCCCTGTGCACCTGGTGAGCCAGAAGCTAAAAACACACATGCTCAGAAGACAAATGTGTGTAATTTCTTACAAAAGGATTCAATGTGACAAAACTGAAACAAAAGGGCTGTGCAGGAGCAAAAACTGAAATCGTGGAATAGATAGTACACACTCCCTCAAACTGATTACAAAATTCCAACTTTTCAGTGCTGAGCAAACTTTTGAGAATGTTTACCTACAATGCTAAGCATGAGAGTGAGGCTTTGCAGTCAGAGGCTGGATACGTTGGTAGCACTGGTTTGGCAGTGAGCAAAAACATGGCGGCCACTGCTACAGGTATGTTAAGGCAATATGTCTACATTCCAGTTTCTCAGGGGCAATGGCTCCATAATGAGGAGTAGTAATATTACCTGGTGGGTTTGTGCTCCTGCCATGAATAAGGCACAAATTCCACCATTAACACACAGGCCTTCCTAAAAGTCTATCTACAATCACGGAAGCCAAATGTTTACGGAATTCTACACTCACAGCCATAAATGCTAAAGTTCTTTTCTATTCTTTTAATATTTATATTGAACATCAGTATCTTTTATTCTTTATCCACATTCACGTAAATACTTGATATAAACCGCGATTCTTTATACGAAAATACTAAGCATAAACAGTCCACGACCCTCAGCTGTTTCTTATATTATGAATTGCATTGTTCTGTTTTTGTCTTTCCTATACAGTCTAATTAAAAAAAGAAAACCTCCATCAACAATACAGCCTCAGCCAACATGTGTTTTGCAGTAGAATCCGCTTCTTCAGGGCGAGAGGGTTGATGTGGGTGATTAATAGTCCAAAATACCAATATGATCGTCAAAGGATGTACAAAATGTTCTGCAAAGAACAGCAATATTTTAGCTCTGCCCCTGTGCGATTAGACCACATGATTCACCTCTTAAAGCCCAGCATCAAAGAAACCAACGGTCTTCATTTTGTCCCAAACCATATCAATTCCATCGAGCAATACGGGCCAGCACTACAGTTCTACAGCTTCCTAAAACTATGAATATGCTTTCCCAGGCACCAAGGCCCACCATAACATCTCATCTTGCTCCTGGTTGTCCAACAAATGCATCACACGAAAGCGACAATGTCGATTCCTGGCCTGGAGTATGGAGGATGCCAGGCTGCCCATGTCTGCTTAAGCAACAAGTCTCCTGTGGTTCTGGACGACTAATAAATATAATTAAAAAAAAAAACAAGTCAACTTTAGACCTACCTCATTCAGTTTTTACTGATATTTATGTAGAAAAGGACGGTGCACCAAAAAGCAGAGTACAGAGGAGCTTCAAGTTAGTCCAAAATTCTTTATTCTTTTCAATCTTTTTAAAACAGTCAGCCAACGCGTTTCGTTCGTTTGAACTTCGTTCTTCTTTTATCACTTGTAAGTCCAACGGTGCTTCTAAAGAATATGGTCCAAATTGTGCCTTATTCTCTTAAGCATGGTCGCATTGTTCTTCATGTAGCTGGAGTCTGTCGTCAGTGCACCCCGATAAACTCCAACCCCTACATAAGTGGAGAATGTTTCTCCTTAACTGCCGGTCCTTACCAAAACACCATACAGAGCTCTCTATGCTGATAGAAGAGCTACATCCTGAAGCTCTTTTCCTTACGGAAACATGGCTTCAATCGGAAAATGACCCGTCCATGGTATGGGCGACTCCGGAAGGTTACACTATGAAACATCTAGACCGTCAGATTGGGAGAGGCGGCGGTCTCGCTATTATATACAGAGACACTTTCAAATGCCGCATCACCCCCTCCACTATATCTAAATGTGAGAGTTTTAATTTTTCCCTAGAACTCTCGCCCACCACCACATTTTCCGGCATCCTGGCTTATCGCCCTCCTGGTGCCCTCAACAACTTTATTCCCAACTTGACAGACACGGTCGCTAGCGCCCTTCTCTCCACAGCAAATTTTACCCTATTGGGGGATTTTAATTTGCACCTGGATGACCCGTGTGATTCCTCAGCCAATAACCTTAGGCTGAACCTTCAGGCCATTGACCTTTGCCAAAAGGGCTTTCTTGCAACTCACAATAGGGGACACCTTCTGGACCACATTTACAGCAACCTGGATAATTTAAAAGTGGAGACTCCTATTCTCCTTCCATGGTCAGACCACTGTTTAATACCCTTTACCTGGTCTATGAACTCCCCCCCTACCACCCATAAGCCCAATAAACACTGGGGAAGGAAATGGTCCCTCCTATCGCTCCCTGAATGGGAACGCGCCCTTACTGAACATCCCCCACAGAGGTCTACTAACCCCAGTGCTGCCACGACTAACTTTGACACCTGGATCTCCAGTACCCTCGATCAGGTTCTTCCCCGCACTCCTTTAAAATCAATAACTAGATCCAAAGTTGCCCCGTGGTACACACCAGCCCTCAGGACTATGAAGCAATCATGCCGCAGACTCGAGAGAGTGTGGAGGCAAAACCACTCTCAACAGAGGAAGGCCGACTATAGAGCTGCCATCAAACTGTATAAGGGGGAAATTGCTGCCACTCAATCCCGTTTCTACAACGTGAAAATTAATATGGCGGCTAATGCACCTAAAGAAATTTTTAAAATTGCAAAATCTTTAATTTCTCCACCCTCTGAGCGACCATCATCTGACGGCGCACAAATCCGGTGCAATAATCTTGCTACCTTTTTCTCCCAGAAAATCCAGGCAATTTATTCTTCATTCATCACTGATGATGATAACAACAAATCTACTCCCCTCCCTTTCCCTGCCGCCCCCATCCCCTGCATACTCGAAACACTTCCACTACTTGATCTGGTATCATTAGATAAACTAATTCCTAAAATCACCTCGGGATCCCCTAATGACCATGCCCCCCCTCATGTGCTTACCAAGGTTTTAGATGTTATCCGGCCAGTCATCTTAGACGTCCTCAATGCCTCCATCGCCTCCAACACCGTCCCTCCTCCATGGAAGTGTGCAATGGTAAAAGCTTTGCTGAAAAAGCCCATGTTGGATCAGAACAACTTAGCCAACTACCGTCCCATTTCTTTACTTCCATGGATGGGCAAGCTACTTGAGAGGCATGTTAATAACATCTTAGTAGACTTTCTTGAGTCCAACCGTCTGCTCCGTTCCTCTCAAACAGGGTTCCGTCCTCAGCACGGTACCAAAACCGCTCTTCTGGCGGTGACGGAAGAAGCCAGAACTGTGCTGGATCAGGGAGGGAAGGCCGCCATCATTCTACTCGACCTCAGTGCCGCGTTCGACACGGTCAACCACTCTACTCTTCTCCATCGGCTGAGTGGTTTGGGCGTGTCGGGCGCGGCCCTGAAATGGCTTGCCTCCTTCCTGGACGGCAGATTCTTCCAGGTGTTTGAGGGTGAGTCGGTTTCCCCAAAACATCCTCTCAGTTGTGGAGTACCTCAGGGTTCTTCCCTGAGCCCTACTCTTTTCAATGCCTATATGGAACCTTTGGAGAGGATAGTCCACCCCTTTGGTGTGCGTATTGTCACCTACGCAGATGACACCCAACTGGTGGTCTCACTCGACCACCACGTGGGATCCTCCTCCACCCTAGGCCCTTGCCTGGAGGCTGTTGCCAGATGGATGCAATCCTCATTTCTCAAACTGAATGGGGAAAAAACAGATATAATGCTGCTGGGCAACCCCTCTCCATCTGCCCTAGCTTCCATCTGGCCTCCATCTCTGGGCCCGCCCCCTATTCCCAAACCCCAGATCAAAAGCCTGGGAGTCTGGATGGATAAAGCACTCGATTTCTCAGTACAGGCCACAAAAACTGCTTCTACCTGCATCGGAATGATGAAGATGCTTCGCAAGGTGTTACCCTTGCTCCCATTCCAGGCCAGGAGGATCATGGTCCAGGCCCTGATCCTCTCCCGCCTGGATTATGGGAATGCCCTTTACATGGGAGCTCCATCAGCTGTGACCCGTAGGCTCCAGGTCACACAGAACTGTGCTGCCCGCCTACTCTACAATAGCCCCCGCTGGCAGTCAGCTAAGAAAGCTCTGAAGGAGCTCCATTGGCTCCCTGTAACAGCCAGAATTCAGTTCAAGGCCATGTGTATTACGCACAAATCCTTTCACCGCACGGGTCCAGCAATCCTTCACACCATAGCGACCCCTTATGTTCCCGCCAGAGCTCTACGTTCCAGCTCCTTGCAACTGGTATCCACCACCAAAATTAACAAAGCCCGTTGGGGTGGCCGCTCATTTTCCCATACTTCGGCCGGGCTCTGGAACTCTCTTCCCCTCTCCCTCCGAGAAATTAACAACCATCTTTCCTTTAGAAAAGCCTTAAAAACTCACTTGTTTGTAAAGATGTGATGATCCCCCTGAGCTTCCACCAGTAATCAGCTTAAAGCGCTACGAGGCCTCCGGGTAGATACGCGCTATACAAGTGCAATTTCAATTCAATTCAATTCAATGTCGCTGATGAGAAAAATAATCATTAGGTTGTAGTCGATATTATGAAACGCCAAAGTCTCGGCAGCAATATCTTACACAGTGGTCACCAGGGAGATACCAAACCATATGCTAAAATAGCAGTATGAAAACCATGACTTAAGTCAAGACAATACCCAGAAGACGTAGAAGTGCCGGCAACCCAAGGAACCACCTGAGGTAAGTAACCAGGAGCCCCAATGGAGGCTGTGTGCAGAGTGGGAACACGACCGCGGCCTCAATACAAGTCAATGGTTTAGTCGCCGTCGCAATTTTAAAGAAGGACCCTTCCCAGTGGACCCTGAAGAAACCCTGTGGAAAACAGTAGGTTGGAGAGCCACCCCGCCCATGGATACCCTAGGAACCAGGATACCTACACCAGGGAAGCTGGGTGCATAGGTGTGACGTGGCGTCGGAAACCGCCGTCAAACACAATGGAGGACTTTAGGAAGATGCCGCTGCTGGAGAAGGTGAAAGTGTCAAGTGGAACCCATAGGTGGATTCAAGATGAGAAGTACCTGCAAGCAGAAGGTACAGAGTCTTTGCCACTTAGGAGTGACCAGGAAGACGAATGCCCACCGATGTCTGGTGCTGCAGGAGAGATGACGGTGACCTTGGAGCTGCAGCTGTGAGGGCCAGGCGCTGCTGTGGAAGACATTCACAAGCTGACCCACGTCGGATGTCGAGAGTTGAGGGTTGGGAGTCCATAGGGAACACCAACAAGCCTTGGCAACTGCAAACAACGTGGAAAGCGAAGAAGGTGCAGTATCAAGACCAGCAAGGTCCAGGTGACTCACCACAAGCAGGGGAGTCAGAGCAGGCCTCAAGCAATCAGGGGAGCCCGCTGAAATCAAATAAGGCCCTCAAGACGACCCACAGGCTGGAGGCACTGGAGTAATGAGGGGACCTCGCGCAGCTCACCAAAAGATGCAAGCCCACGATGCAAGTTATGCGGTGAGGATGAAGATCTTGGTCACAGGAGATGCTAGAGGTTCAGGCTACTTGGAGCCTGAAGATATTGGTGGAAGGAAGCCAACAAGCCCTTACAGCACAAGTTGACGCGATGCACAGGGGTTCGGTTCAAGCGGCTCCGACAAGGGATACTGGCCTCAAACTTGGTGAGAGGACAGTGCAGGCCTCTAGGGATGTGAAAAACCACCACCTGTGTTGCTGAGCCTGTTGGAGTCCATGGGAGTCCAGGATCAGCAGATAGATCAGCGTAGTTGCGGTACCTTCAGATGCAGGGAAGTGACTCCTTCACTTCAAGGGAGATTCCTTCAGATGTCCACAGGCCTTGGAAAATTCCTGTATGGACCACAGACACTGATGTTGCAGCAGACGAGCAGGGCGACAAGACCAGGAGCAGCAGGAGTCTTCCCAGTTGCAGTCTTGATACCCAGAGCGAAGTCTAGAATGCCTAGACCGTTGAAGATGAAGTGGTGTCTTGAATTGAATCTTGTCTCACGATGAATCTAGGGAACCACCCACAGGCAAGCCCTTAAGTACCCTAAGAAAAGGGTTGGGACAATTGAAGGTTCCCTCCCAGGGGAGGGGTCGGACAGTGGGGAGGATATTCCCATGTCCTTTGTCCAGTTTCGCGCTCGAGCGGGAGTCAATGGATCCCATAGCTGGTTTGAACTTGACTATGCAAGGAGGGCACCAAATTATGCCCTTCAAGCAGACTGAGTGGCGCTGACCAGCGCCCCCAACCTGTCCCAATACACTAAACCCTGCTGGGAGGTGGTAACACCTCCGTATGACCGGATACCTATTGTTCCACCTTTCCCTGCTCGAACTTGGCTCAGCAACAGGAGGGCAGAATCGTGTCTCTGGCCAGCAGCATCCATGTTGTGCTGTCCGGGACTGGAAGACTGGTACCGGGAGCACTGAGGGCCTCCCGGAGGTGCTTTACAGTGCATGGAATCATACCTCCCACACCAAACATGATAGGGTTCGTAACAACCATTTTAGAGATGGTCATCGTGTAATGATGCATGGCCACTCTATGTACCGTAATGGCTGATGCACTTACAATCTGGTAGAATGAACTCCGAAGGATGTAGGGGTGTCCTGCTCATACAGGGGCACCCTCACACTTAGAACCGAGCACCCTGCCTTCAGGATTGGAAAGGCCTACTTTAGGGATGACTTTCAGGTTTTAAGTGCAGTGACCTTCGATATAGGGAAACCTATACCTTTCGCAAGAGATGCCAGCACCAGCTTACACATGCTGCAATGGCAGGCCTGTAGTTACAATTTGAGTGGTCCCTCATGGGTGGCATAATACATTCTTCAGCCCATGGGGGACCCTTGGCATACCCATGCCCTAGGTACCTCAGTACCATATACTAGGGACTGATAAGGGTACACCAGTGTCCAATCTGGGATATACCTAAGTACTTACCATACCAATTTAGGGGAGAAAACACAGAGACTGGAGTCCTGATTAGCAGGATCCCAGTCAGACTAGTCAGAAACAGCATAGCACCAGGCAAAAAGTGGTCGCAACCATAAAAGCAGATCATACTCTCCTACAAGTACTAACTCTGCTCCTCAAGGAAACAGTCCATCCCAAACTGCCAGGTGAGGCGTCCTCCAGAAGGGAGCACAAGAAACCCTAGAGTAGTTTCTGCCTATTTAGGCCTCTTTAGTGAGGCATAGATTGGGCCCGGTGGCCTAGTGAGCAAGGGACCCCTGTCTAGGTATGCCTTTGGTCACTTAGAACTGCCTGCCATCTTTGGAGACCTTTGCCCAGCAATACGACAGCTCCACTGTAGGCACTGCAGCTTTGACATGTGCCATGTTTGATGTGCCCAATCTGCAAAGGTTTTTTGTTTTCAAGAAACACACGCCAAATTCAGCTTGCTTAATTGCTTACCAATGGGCATTGGGTAGCACCATGTCATCATCAGCAGCTTTATACAGATCTAGCATCTTGCATGCTGGGACTGATAGGCCATACATCTAAAGAAAACAGAGTAAATACCAGTCCCAGCAAAGTAAATACTGTTGGCCAAAGTGTTTGGGCTCGAGAGAGCAGCAATCTTAAGTTTCCCAGGGCACCGTGTGAGTAGCTACATCAGTGAAGATTTCTCTTTCCTTTTAGGACATGTAGTCCTGATTTTTTTTTAATTCTTTTTATTTAGATATAAATGGCATAGTTAAGTTGTTTAGTTGCATAACAAACATTGTACGTATGCAGTCTTATATAATATTCATCTGTCGTTTTTGCTATTATGACATTGCTCGTATCTTGCTGCACAAGCAAACTTTCGCACATGTTTGGGTTCTATTACTTTAAAGCATTTCTAGGTCATTAGCCACTGTTGGTAATGCACATATTCCTCCCATATAGGTGTTCCAGCCATCCCACAGTCTTATCCACTTTTTTGGGCACCCCGTAAGTACATATACTGTATTTTCCGCCTCCATGGCCATGTCCATATCTTTGCACCATTCCGGGTGTCTGGGGGTGGCGGCTACCCCTCAATGTTTGACTATGTTTCTTTTTGCCAGCATCATTGCTAGTGTCGCCCATGTCTGCGACGCGGTGGCAAGGTCTGTTGCTTCCCAGATGTTTAACAGGCAACGTTTGGGTTCTAGAGGGAGGGGATTCCCGCTAACTCTCGTAATGGTGTCCATGACAGATTTCCAGTATTTAATTATGGCGGGGCAGGCCCAAAGTGTGTGCAAGAACGTACCAAGAGCCCCATAAGTGGGTATCGGCTTTCCTTTCTTATAGAGAGTGACTCTAGTGTAGTAGATTCTATGGAGCATTCTGAGCTGTAGCTTTGACGTAATCGCTACCTCTCTGGGTGATGCTAGTGCTTCTTGCCAATCAGTGTCATCTAGGTTGCCTACCTCCTCCCCCCATTTATCCATTTATCTTGTAAACTTTGCATGGGGTCAGGCATGTTATTAATGATTTTTTGATATGTAATTGAAATTTCTTTAGTGTACATATGATCGGTCAGTAATCTGTCCTCCAGTTGTGAGGCCTCGGGCGGAGTGGTGTCAGGTGGGATTTCTGCCTCCAGGGCATGTCTAATCTGATAGCGTAATTGTTCCTTGGGTGCCATCTTCTACTGCTCTTGGAGCTGAGTGAAGGGTGTAGTCCTGATTTTATAATGAGAGAAACACTAAGGCAGGAAGTTAAAGCAAAACCTGGATTAGATGAGCTGCTCACTTATGGGCCTGACAAAATACAGAGCACTGATGAATGGCTCCCTGATGCCATGGGGTATCTGGCATCCCTGTGGGTTTTTATGTTACAAAATATTGCCTTTGCTCTCCATAGTAGCAGAGAGAATTGTAGACCTATCATTAGAATTGAAGAAGTGCTCCTATACAGGATTAAGGTGTAATGCCCCTTTGTGTGTGGATATCAGAGCTGGAATATCAGGAAGCTCTCCAGTAAATTAAGGTGTGCAGTCAGTGCTGTAAAGCAGCCACTTAATCGATTCACTTGTTGGCTGTTAATGTGACAATCCAGTCAGCCTTTCTCCTGCCCATGCTACAAGAGCAGATCTTAGTTGATCTCCAGCCTTGATCTTAGTTCCAATAATAATATTTATTTCCAATAAGTCTTAATTATAGAAAGACAATTATAAAACAAACATCTGTTCCACACAAACATTATCCACAAATTGCTAGTATTCCAATTAATTAAAAAAACATTTTTTTAAAGATAAGCTCCAGGACATTGAATAAATTATCGCTTTTATAAAGTTGACTGATTCTTTCAACACATAACTTTTTAACATATGTCAAAAATTACAATATTGGATTATGGATCAAATGTATATAAACCAATAAACTTCTCATGCTAGCTAGCGTTATATAAAACAAAAAATAATAATATTGGTATTTCAGCAATAAAATCCCAAAAGTCTGTTAAAATTAATTGTTGTATAAGCTGAATATACTTTGCATTCCAATTGCAATGTCTAGTGTCTGCTGCATCGCTACGTGTTCTAACAACATACTTCCTAAAGATTGGACAAAGGAGATTTTTCTGCTCACACAGAGAGAGATACAAGCTAAAAGGAGGCGAATGAAAAATATTTCACTTTAAGTCGCAAAAACAATGATAATTATTTTCCAAGATTCTTTTTTCTAAAAACAGAATTTCTCCAACCAGGATCAATTCCTATTCAAAGCTGGAGAATGATACTCCACAAATGCATATTGGAATAACTGCATCTCTGATCGGGAGAACAGTCACTCAAAATTTGAAGACTCAAAGTCCCTAATACGAGCCACGTATCATCAAGCAAAGGCCAGTCTTTGGCAAAATGTTGTGAAACCTTTACGGAAGCAACAAGGGATACTATGCCCCTCTGAGTTGGCACTATCGGGCACCTTCCTGAGTTATCTGAGCCCACCAGTGTACCTCACATCTGGACCTGCTATTTATCCTGGTTACCATACTCACATTGGTCCCCAACTGAGCAGACAGGACCTCCTATAATCAGCCATCCCCAAGTTTACCGTCCTGATGAGACCCTAGAATTGGATTAAGGGTCAAAACGCCGACAACACATTTATAAAGACAGACTGTAATTTTGTATAGGAGGAACAATGGTACATTTCTCAGTGGTTTCCATTGTATTGAATTTAATTGACTGTCTTTTGGATGAAATAACCAATATACCGCATATGTTTAAACCATTCACCACTGTGTTTCCTTCTGGCTCGGCTTTGGTTTTCTTCACTTGGGGCGTATATATATATTTATTTTTATTTATTTTTCCTTCAAACAAAAACCTTTTATCAAGCACATTTTTGACGAATTTCTTAGATAGCATAACTGATTTCTAAGAAAAAAAAAATTTGGTTTGGCTGAATCCAAATACACCATAAGATACTGGCTTCTCTCTTTTTGATATCATGTTTATATTGATGTTATCAAGACAATAAAATGTCTGTCATAAAAAAAGTTTAACTGGAAATGTTTATATAGATTAAGTCTACTAAAAAAAAAGCTGTGTCACTACAAATCTTTTCTCCAAATCAATTCCATGTGAATACTTGTTACAAGGTATTCAGAACCTGGGTCAGATAGGGAATGGTCTTGTCTGCTCCCAAATAGCTAATCAAATGGCGAACTGAGTGCTTCCTTGCAAGATACACTCTGTCTTCAACTTTTGAGCCTTCCGTTACCCCATCCCGAAGAATTCCCTATAACCTATTTAGAGGAATAGAGTTGTTCATTTCAAAAATATAAATTCCCTAATCTTTACTTTTAGGTAAGTTTTCGAATAATTGTGAAATATCACCAGGGCATGACATTATATCTGGTAGCCTCAAGGATGAAAGCTTTTCTTTACTGTAGAGGGACCATAGAACACGTGATTTGATGAGCAGCGACAGGAATCTAAAGCCATCTTCACCCTTATTGCATTTGAAGTTCCTTGACTCAGGAGAGGCTTTAAACATAGGCTGTCCTATGATTCACAATTTATTTGCCTATCCACTGCAACAATCTCTTTTCCATGGAAAGCCAGAGAAATTAACTTACTATTATCTGTCCCCAAACCAAAGTTCGAAGGTTTTCAGGGTGTTTACAGCCCTGAGAAGTAAGGTTTTCACGCTTGTTATATGCTTGTTCTATTTTAGATTTCTGTCAAACATTAGTTCGAAATATTTGCAATTACTTAGGGGGTTTTATTTAAATACTAGGTGTACTTCTTTGGTCAATTCGAAAAAACTCAAGCTCTTAATTGTTTCCACATTTATGGTAAGACTGCCTCGCAATATGATTGCAGACCTTGGGGGTATACTCCATTATTACTAGAGCATCCACATACATAAGACAGTGTTTATGAGCATGTCCTAGTTATGGCGGGAAGGAATTTGTGTTCGCTAAAACAGCCGAAAGGAAATGAAAAGGCTAAAAAGGAAGGGAGCTAAGACACACCTCTACCGTAAACCATTATTGACAAAATATTTATCTGATGAAATACCAGACTCATTCAAATCAATCTGGGCCCATTTATTAGCATGCAATTGTTGAAGCATAAACAACAATTTATTCAGAATATTCCGTCTGGTTAATTTTTTACATAGGGTTTCTCGGTTGACGAGATCTAAAGCTGGCCGGAAATCACCCACTAAAATAAGCAATACAGATAGAAAACGACGACGTAAATGTAAGAAAGCCCAACCTAATTTTTCGAATTTGTCTTCAAACTGGATACAACTTGGAGGTTAATATACATTCATACAAATTAACAAGTCATTTTTGCTCTTTGTTCATTAGCTAATACATTTGTACTTGATAACAGCCATTTACAGGTTGTCTCCTATAAGGAAACTTTATTACCATAAAGAACTGTCTCTAGGGTCATCTAACCTCCTGAGGCCCACCCTGCTATTGAAGGGGTGGCTTTTCTAGTGATAATAATAAACCCATCCACGGAGGGACTATCCAGCAGCCAAGCCTCCTGTAACATTGGGATTGGATAATCAGCTAAAACCCTTTTAAATATATGGTATTAATAAACCAGTGGGTCTTCTAGACGAGGATATTATTAGCTGTGGGTTGCCCATTCTCCTACGGATGGATGTCTTCCCTGCCTCTTCCACTAAGGTTATTTACCTAATCTGTGTTAAGCTTGTGGGGTTGGAAGGACTTGTAGTATCTCTTTATATTTTATGGTTCACCTCTTTCATACCACTGTTTGTAACCCTTCCTAGGCCGATGCATGTACAATTGAGGTTAGGGCTGGCTTTAGGTCGTGCAACTGGTTCGGCCACACTGGGCACCGACCTTGGGGGCCTATTATGATTGCGTTTTTTCCGCATCCTCCGGGCCGGCGGAAGCCACCGCCGGCCCGGAGAATGCGGAAAAACCGCAGCGGACCCACCAAAGACCCACCGCCACATTAGGATGGCTGGTGGGTCCTGGTTTCCGTCCGCAGCTTTTCCGCCGCGGTTGGCTTACAACCGCGGCGGAAAAGCTCTAATATGGTGGCGGTGTCTCTCAGACACCGTCCGCCATATTAGGAAGGGCTTTAAAAAATGCTTTTCCGCGGCGGGTTTTCCGCCGTGAAAAAGCATGTGTAACTTCACTGCGGGGGCCCGTAGCGGGCCCCCTAGGTGAAGGGGGAGTGGGGGGTGCACATGGGGGGTACCTATGGTACCCCCCTGCATTTGTATGCAGAAATCGTCAGGCACCGCACGGTGCCTGCCGCTTTCTGCATACAAATGCAATGTATGCATTTTTACCATTGCGGCGGATGCAGTTTGAAGCCGCACCCGCCGCAATGGTAAAAATAGAGGATGTGACCGCCAGGGTGGCGGTCACATCCTAATTGCACAGGAGGGAACTCCGCAGGCAATGCGGAGGTTCCCTCCTGCTCTATGGTGGTGGACGGACTCAGGTCCGTCCGCCATCATAATCGGCCCCTTGGTTGGGGGCGCTGATGTCATGGGGGTGCTGTGTTTAGCAATAACTTACGATTTTAAAACACCTGCTGCAGTGTTTCTTGTGCGTCCAGATTTCAAGCAGCAATAAAAATGTCAAGATAACTCTGGTGATTGATGTTCCTGCTAGAGAGGGAGCTTAGAGTTTTTGTCTAGTTGCCATTTTTGCTCACCGATAAGGTAGCACAGAGGGTTAATATGCCTTCTGCAAAGAAGGCATACCATGCAGATCACAGATCTTAATTTTATGTGGCTAGCTGGGTGGAATACTGCTTTTGTCACAGAGATACTTTTGTTACCGCAGTTCATAAAATACAACCCTATATTTGTTTCTCCAGTCTTTCATTATCTATTCCTAATTTTTCCAAAAAAGGGTTCAGTTGGGTAGATATACATTATTATTAGTAAAGCCAACCTTAACCAGTCTGTTCAAATACATGAAATCTATGTGAAAGTGGGGCTATGTAGAGATGAGGGGCACTTTGTCCCAGTGGCAATGAGGGAATCCAAGTAAGAGGACATGAGGGGGCTCCAAAAATTATTGTCACACAGGGTGCCACCAGCACTAAGCCTACCCTGAGTGAGGTAATTTAATTTGGGTAGCAGACAAACCCTCATGATTTCTGAGGATGGAGAAATGTACGGTGCATAGTTTCAGATGCTGCCTCTTGAATTTCAGAACCTTCACATAGCTCTATTCCGTACTCAATAAGATCCGCCTTCTCCTCAGTTACTACAGCTGTCACAATTTTGAATGGAAATGTGCCTTTGATACCCCTTTGATACTGAAAACCACTAAGTCCCTAAATACCTTGAGTGTATTTCACTCAGTGCTGGGATGAGCTTAAAAACTGGCAAAAGTTTACAACGATTTACGGGGCATAATGTAAAATTTCCTAGCTAACGTAACGGAAAGTTTCAATTCTATTAAGGACTCAGAGGCGAGGATTATGCTTTTCTTTCTTTACTTTTATAATAGCAGCCATTCAAAGTTAAACAAAATGAAACCACTATTGACATGTACCATAGGGAATAGTAACACAAGAACAATAGAGAGTGTCCTCCAATGCACCAATCACAGGGCTCCTGGGAGTATGTAGTCCTCCATTACTCTCCATTCCCCCTCTTTCGTCGGTCCAGGTCAGCCAGTCCCAGATCCTCACGAATCTTGTTTGCCAGAGTCGCCTACAGAAAAAGAGGCACATTATAAGCGATTGTAGTGGATAGAGTTTAACCCCACAGGAGAAAGAAGACGCCAGAACATACCATGCTTACTCAAGAGAACAGCAAAAAACCTGAAAATCAGTTACTTACCCCAGTACGAGGGCGGGAAAGGTAACAATGGAACTGGTACCCTGGGTGGTATAATCCTCGCCTCCGAGTCCTTAATAGAATTGAAACTTTCTGTTACGTTAGCTAGGAAATTTTACATTCTATGGCAGGACTGGAGGTGAGGATTATGCTCGTTTAAAGCTTACTAACCACCAGGTGTGCCATATCTAGCACCATCTTAAAATAGGACCATTTAAAGGTGGAGTCCGAAGACCAATCTGCCGCATTGAAAATGTCTTCCAGACGAGCTCCCAGGGTAAATGCTTTAGAGACCATGGCCCCCCTAGTAGAATGGACACCAAAGGCCCGGAGATTCATCGCAGCCTCCTGCATCACCTACCGCACCCAACGGACTATCGTGGGGGAGGAGACCGCCTTGTGGGACTTCTTGAGGGCGATTAGCAATTGACGCTCCCTAGGAGGATGGAATTTCTCTGACATCTCCTCGTAAGCCTTGAGGCAAGCCACAACACAGAGTTTAGGAGAATCTGGTAAGGCCGGGTATGAAATAGAGGTTGTCCAATACTTCGTCCGCCTCCGGATCGTGAAAGTGACCCCAGAGGGGGAGAAGATCCTGCCGGAGATGTCCAGCGCTCAGACGTCCGAAACTCGCCTGCACGATATAAGGCAAAGAAGCATGCCCAGCTTAGCTGAAAGTTCGGTTGCCATGAAAGGAACAGGTTCAAGACCTGGTTGACATCTCACAACTGGGAATAGTGAGGTTCCGGAGGCAGCGAGAGGCGAATGCCCCAAAGGAGGCGACAGACAAGAGGATGCTCACCCACCGGGGAACCATCCACCAAGGAATGACCAGAAGAGACGGCAGACTGAAAGGTATTAATGGTTCTATAGGCCAAACGGTCCTCCGCCAAGGTGGCCAAGAAATTTAGGATCGAAGTCACATATGCTGCCACGGGATCGAGAGTCCGTCGCATACACCAACGAACCCATCGTCTCCAAGAGGAGTGGTACCTCTTGACCGTACTATCGGCCCAGGCTTTTGACATGAACCTCTCAGCTGCTCCCGAAAGGCCTGGGACCGCCCATCGTCCCGGGTACACCGCCACGCTGTCAGGGCAAGGGACCCCTGAGCTATTAGTGGATGAGGAACTCTGTGGGTCTTGAGAAGAAGAGTCGGGAGGCGGGGAGTAGGATTGGAAAATCCCACAAAAGTTCCAGAAGAAGCCGAAACCACGCATGAGATCTCCAAATTGGCGAAATCAGTACCACATCTGCCCTCTGGCGATGCACATGGGCCGAAACCCTGGTCAGCATGGTGAACGGGGGAAAGGCGGAACCCGCCTCCTCCCTCCAGTCCTGTAGGAATGCATCCGTGCCGGTCGCCAGAGGGTCTGGCTTCCAGCTGAAGAACCGGGTCAGCTGGAAATCCAGGTGGGAGGCAAAGAGGTCCACCGAGAACGGGCCCCAGAGGTGCTGGAGGTCCGCGAACACCCCCGGATAGAGATTCCACAGGCTCACGTCCTGTAAATGCCACGAGTGAAAATCCGCAACCTAAGTGTCTTGACCCGTGAGGTATTCCGCCGTCACTAAGTCGTAATGGTCCAGGCAGCACTGTCAGAAGTTCGCCGCCAGGTCGGATAGAGTCCGCGATCGGGTACCCCCTAGATGATTGACGTACCGGACCGCCGATATGTTGTCCATCTTGAGGAGGACGCAATACCTGACCGAGTCCTTGGTCCAACACCTGATCGCAAAGTAGCCCGCTAAGAGCTCTAAACAGTTGATGTGGAGCCGTTGCTCCTGAGGTGACCCCACACCCCCTGTAGTGAACTCCCCACACCATGCGCCCCAGCCAGACCTGCTGGCGTCGGACTCTATAATGATATCTGGCCCGGAACCGAAGATCGCCCGCCCATTCCAGGCTTCCATATTGGCAAGCCACCACTGGAGTTCCTCCCTGACTTTGGTCGAGAGGGTGACCTTCTGAGAGTAGGAAAGACCCCAGCGAAGGTGGCGGCCTTGAGACGCTGCAGGGCCCTATAATGCAACGGACCCGGAAAGATCACTTGGATGGAGGTCGACAGGAGACCCACTATCCTGGTGAGTTGACACAGAACCAGAGCCCTCCTGATCTCGTGGCGGATCTACGTCATCTTTCGAGACGGAATGCTGAAAGTGGACGCCATCGAGTCGACCACGAAACGCAGGAACACGACCTTCTGGGCCGGAACCAGAGTGGATTTCGCTTAGTTGATAATGAAGCCCAAGCTCTGGAGAAGATTGATTGCTGATTGAAGCTGACGCGATAAGGCCTGTGGGCACTGGGACATGAGCAGGATATCGTCCAGGTATACTATCAAACGTATACCAGATGCCCTCAGGTGTTCGATCACCGGCCGAAGAACCTTGGTGAAACACCAAGTCGCGGAGGAAAGACCGAACGGAAGAGTGGTGAACTCGTACACCTTGTCCCGCCAGGGGAACTGCAGAAAATGCCTGTGAAGAGGGAAAATGGGGACCGTGAGATAGGTGTCCTTGAGGTCGAGGCGCGCCATCCAGTCGTTTGGTCTGAGGAGGTCGCGCAATAGATGGATCCCTTCCATCTTGGAGTGGCGATACTCGAGCCATCCATTGAACTCCCGAAGGTTTATTACCGGCCGTTTTGTCCCGTCCAACTTGTCCACCAAGAACAAATTGCTGAGAAAACCATGGGGATGAGGAAGCGTCGCCACGATCGCCTCCTTGTCGAGCAACGAAAGATCTCCTGATCGACCAGCGCCGCCTCGGTGGCTGTGAAGGCGCGGAGGGACCGGTTGCAAGGGCTCCCCTTGGAACTCTATATTGCAACACCCAAGCACTCCCCGTGACAGAAGTCCAGGCCCGGAAAAAACACGCCAGACTGCCCGCCACTTTTAGAAGGGAAGAAGGGAGAACACTCACCGGAGGAATTGGATGCTCCGTTGCCTCGGCTGCCTCTCCCTTTCCCCCGATGTCCTCTGGTTGGATAGAAGTTTCCGAATCTTGCTTGGTCTTGGTAATTGCTGTTACTGGAGCCTTGCCCTCTGCTGTGATTTGGACAGCCGGACGAGTGGCCCCTGCCTCATCCGCCCCCCCCCGGAAAATCCAAGGGTGGAAGACCTTCCTAATGGAGGATTAGGCCTTGTCCAAGGAAGTGAACGTACTGACGAATCTCCACAGCTCCTTGATAAGGGGCTCTCCAAAGACACTGCCCTGAGCCACGGGCCCCACTTCCGAGTCGGCCAAGTCCCCGAGTTTGGGGTCCACCTCGATCAACAAGCTGCGATGCCTTTCCGTGGAAATCGCGCAGTTGACGTTTCCTAAGAAAACAACCACACGTTGTGCCCAGGATGAGAGATTATGGGGGGATATCAGGGAGCCTGACACTGGCCTCCTCCAACATATCTAGTATTTTTGTAATGGAGCCCAAGGCATTGAGGAGCTTGTCCTGACAGGTGCCTGGACCTGTCTATAGCCCTCTTGGGATCCTTGACAAACTTCTGGAGAAACGTCGCCATATGGGGGTCAATTTCCGGGGTAGCCGCCACCTTCCCCGCAAGGGATGGCTGGGGGCATTCCAGCCTGAGACAGTTTATTTCTGTGGCCTCTAACGGCCGGAGGATTTTGCTGGCGACGTACTGGACCACTTTCTCTGAGGGGGCTTAATCAGAGGAACAGGGGTGTAGGACATCAACAGGGTCTAGCATGTCCGCACACAGATTCTGACCATCAGGAACTGGATCTGGAGGGGCCTGGCACCAGGGACGGGACGGGCCAACCTCATCGTCCGCGTCACCATCAGCGTCCCCTGGCAAAGGGGGTTACACTGGTTTGGGATTGCTTGCTAGAAACGCCCGCTTTAGGCGGTCAAAAGCATCCCCGTCCACTCCAGAGTCTCTAGGGCGTTTAGCCGGTAGGGGTTAAGACTCTGCAGGGTTCCCACTGGTGTTGGGAGAGGAAGCAGGGAGAGCCTGCGCCACCCTGGCCAGTTTCTCACAAGCCTACTCAATTCTGCGAGACAGGCGGTCCTCTAAAGGCGCCATGGCCTGCTCCACCGCCTTGTAGATAGGCTCGTCCACAAACACATAGAAGTCCTCATCTCATTGAAGGGCAGTCAGGGATCCTCCTCCCACTGATCATCCTGGTTGGGCTCTTCATTGTATTCTGCCATGTTACTCAGAAGGTTAAGCGACTCACAGGTAAGTGGGAAAAACGTGCAGAGGGGTGACCTCTACATACATGGGCTGGGTGTTAGCCGAACTCAGGTGCGGGCAGTGTTCGCGTTCAACGTGGGTTCAAACCTTGGGACAATCAGCCCTGGTGCAGTGGGAACAAAGGGCAGCCTGCAAAAAAATAATGTCCCAATACAGACTCTCCTAGAAACCGTGATATACAGGCCTAAGTTAATACAGACCCCCGAAGCAGGAAAGAACCACCAAGATAACTCTGCCTAATGGCAGGGACAGACTCGGGTCGATGCGCGAGCGTTCGCGTGAACAAAATAATAACTACCTCACGGCAGGAACAGACCACTGGTACGTAGAGGCAGGCAACGGCTCAGCTCGGCGATGCGTCTCTGGCAAAGGAACGCGAGGGATGCCACAGGCGCCCTCTAGCGGCGGGAGGGAGCGCAGCAAGCCAGCACGACAGTACGAGCCGTTAGGGCAGTGGTTCCCAAACTTTTTTGACCTGTGGCTCCCCTGACCTAATCGGCAGTTGGCCGTGGCTCCCCACCATTTTTTTACCGGTGGGTGGGTGGTGTGTACCTCCGGTTCCGTCATGAGCGTCGGTTGGCCTGTGCTCATGACGGAACCGTTCGTCATGCGTCCATAAGCCCAATAGAACGTTCAGCACAGCGCACGAATTTGCGCCGCGCTGAAGAGGTTAAAGTATTTGGGACGCAATGAAGGTATTATATTGGTTGGAATGCTTGAATTATTAATCTCATCCACTGGCAATCACTTTGGCTGCATCCCAATCCATCGTTTTCCCCCCAACAGAGTTCCTGGTCCCAAACCCTTATTTATGCCAGCTGCTGCTTTCAGTACCTTTTGTTACTGAGACCCACTCTGAGAAAATGGAACATTGAGTTTGGTCTGTCGTAATCAGTATCCCCAGCCTTATTTTTACACTAAAAAGGTCTGTCCTTCCATCTGTGCGCCCATCTATATCCAAACATATTCAACCATTTGCACACCTATCCTCCGTATATCCTTCCGTCCATCATTTCACTCATCCATCCTCCGTCCATCATTTCACTCATCCATCCCTCTGTCCATCATTTCACTCATCCATCCCTCCATCCACCCTTTCACTCATCCATCTATTATTCATCTATCTGTACAATCATCCATGCATCCACTCTTCGACCCAGCCATCCATTCACTTACTCATCCATCCACCCATTCACTTACTCATCCATTCACCCAGTCATTTATCCTTCCACCCATTCACCCTTTCAGTCATTCATCCTCCCTTTCTCTCTCATCCCCCTTTCACTTATCCATCCATCTACCCACCCATTTACTCATCCATTCATGAATCCATCCATTGATCCTATTACTCATCCATTCTTTCACTCATCCAACCATCCGTTCTCTCATCCATCCACCCTTTCACTTCACTCATCTATCCATCCTTTTGTCCATCTACCCCCTTTCACTAACTCATCAATCCTTACATCCACCCTTTCACTCATCCATTCACCATTTCACTTATCAATTCATGCATCCACCCATTCACTTGCCCATCACCTACCCTTTCATTCATCCACCCATCCATCCTTTCACACACCCATCCACCAATTGACTCGCCCATCCGCTGCCCTTTCACTCATCCATCCATCCTTTCACACACCCACCCACACTTTTACCCATCCATCTACCCTTCCACCCATACATCTACCCTTCCACCCATACATCCATCTATTTACCTTTTCTCTCATCCATACTTCCATTCATTCACTCATCCATCCATCCTTTCTTTCATTATCTATCCATTCCCCCTTTCATTCATGCATTCATCCTTTCAGTAATCCATCCAGCCATTCAGACATTCCTTCACTTATTTACTCACCCACCTTTTCGCATTATGAGCTGAGCCTTTGTTTGCAGAGTTGCAGGCAGAAGAGTCCCATCATGAATGTACTACAGCAAGGGGTGGGCTGGTGGAAAGTTCACTATGCCCCTGCACATAGTCAGACTGAAAACGTAGAAGTCATGCATGATGCACAGTGCCAGGATGTGAGGTTACTGTAACATGGTGTTGTTTCCAGGGCTTTAAGCGGTGTAAAAAAACTGGGGGGTCTCTTCAAAGGGGGTGTTTGACGTAATTAACAGCGCAGCTTAAAACACCTAGGCTAAAAATCTGCGCTTCCATAGTGTTCCGCCTCACTGGTATTATGTTGTCTGTCATTGCATCCAGATATATAATACAGCAAGTATCATTACACCTGAACAAGCCAGGACTATTGGCTTTGTCAATGGTTGCTAGTTCCTTAATAAAAAAAAAAGGAGCAACCATGGCTTTGTTGAATACAATGTTGAAAATACTTCAGTTCTAAAATGATAGGACAGTGAGAGAACTATAACCCGTTCTTTTAACTTGTTTTACAGGCTTCTTTGAATGAAGTGTTTTCTAACATTGCAGCATGGGCGTTTTACTTTTTATCATACAGAATGCCCTTCTGTACACTGAGGCAGGAGGAGGCCGCCACATGGTGTCACACCCCCAGACTGCCCCATTGTTATTCAGTAAGTGGCAATCAGCGGCATACTGAATGACAATGGGCGGGAGGGGCTGCTCTTGTGCTCCTGGATGAGTGTGAGGCGCCTCCAGCAGCAGGGGGTGAGGCCTCTCACAGGGGAGCAGCGCTGCTCCCTGTGATGGCCAAAATTACAAATAAAAGGCCCGTGGAATTTACGGACGGTTGGTCACCCTAAGTGTGCGCGGCGCCCCTGGCACCTCATTACGGCGCACCGGGGCGCCGCGGCGCACAGTTTGGGAACCACAGCGTTAGGGAGTGAGAGCGCTCCCATGGCTCTGCGCGGGAAACCGAGTAGCGGTTACCGCGCTAGAGCAACAAGACACTTCAGAAAACTGCAGCAACGGGCACTATAAACCAAGAATCACTGAAGCGACGCCGCCGCACAAGATCGCTACAAGTCAAACTGTACCACAGATCAAAGGCACACAGTTATAAAAACAAAGCGGAGCGCAAGAGCACACTACCACGAGTCAGACCAAATTACTCTCCCGTTAAACAACACAACAGCACAATGCCTTCAACAACACAACTTTGGTTCCTGTGGGATATTACTTATCTTATTACTAGATAAATATAAGCTTAATAGCAATTCAATCATTGGGGGCAGAGCGGCAAGAAGGAAGAGACACAACTATATCAGTTTAAAACATTTTCTTATATTTCAAAATGCAACCAAATAATAATGTAATTTTTGCGACATACATATACTATACATATACTATACAAAGTGCAATGTGTCCCAAGTGATATTGTGAGCGAAACAAACTGTGTACAATTAAGGTGAGCTGTACATGTTTCAACGGTGACTATTTACAAGAGAAGGAAACTTGACTTAAAGCAATTATTTTAACCAAATGTTGAGAAGCGACTATACAATCATAGGCGCTGCATTAGTCTGATTTGTTTCCTAGTGCGTCGACGGCGTTTCGACCCTTAGAGTGAGGGTCTCATCAGGACTGGACAGTGAGGGACGTCTTGCAATGGGATGTGTACTAGGATACGACCCATGCGTGAAAAATTAAATTGAATTTACTTACAGTGAACCCAGCCGGACACACTGTTTGTAACAGCTGGTAACGCGTCCTATATGGCGGTCAATGCCGTCTCTGCGCCGGGTATTCAGGAGTTGCCTGTGCACTTCTATCATCCAGGTCAATCGCTGTCTTCGATAATTCGATAATTCGTCCGATGTTTGCATATCACAATATCACTTGGGACACATTGCACTTTGTATAGTATATGTATAGTATATGTATGTCGCAAAAATTACATTATTATTTGGTTGCATTTTGAAATATAAGAAAATGTTTTAAACTGATATAGTTGTGTCTCTTCCTTCTTGCCGCTCTGCCCCCAAATGATTGAATTGCTATTAAGCTTATATTTATCTAGTAATAAGATAAGTAATATCCCACAGGAACCACTGTTTTTCTGGATAAACGCATTACCCTGGTTCCGTTGTGAGTAGGGTTTTCCCTTGTTTTTCTTTTCGCATTCAACAACACAACAGCTCAATGCCTTCAAATTAGGAGGAGAGGAAAAAAAAGCACTTATCTGGCCGCAAGCAGCAAAGAAAGAGGGGGAATGGAGAGTAACAGAGGACCTCATACTCCCAGGAGCCCTGTGATTGGTGCATTGGAGGAGGACTGTCTATCCACTCTCTATTATTCTTGTGTTATTATTCCCTATGGTTCATGGGAATAGTGGTTGCATTTTGTTTAACTTTGAATGACTGCTATTATTAAAGTAAAGAAAGAAAAGCATAATCATCGCCTCCGGTCCTGCCATAGAATTTGGGCTTTCTCTTTTCCATCTTTAATGGTTTTAAGTAAACTAATTCCGGGGTCACACCCTCAAACAATGAGTTTTGGTAGATACTATTACTTTCAGCTTTGCTATGGAACTGGGTGACTTTTTCTAAGATAACAAGGCTTCTACTTGGTTTGGCATATTTTGCCTGTTTTACCTGATTTGCCTGTTTGCAAGTTGGGGATGAATGGAACTTCCCTCTTACATTTGCATTATACCTAAAGAGTCTTACAAGCTTTATCGTTGGAACTATCTGAACTTCCAATCGAAAGTGGATCACTGATTTTATTTATTTTGAATGTTTTTTTCAAGGAATTCAATCTCGGGCTCTTCTCCTTCTTCTTACATTATTTACTAAGCTAAATCTGGAAAGAACCCTGTTTTCCCATACCATTTTCCCTGGTGGTAACAGGACCCTAGGCCCTGGCAAATATAGACACTACTGGTTATCCTAGATATTGATGGTTTGGGAGCTCCCCTTAACTCTGGCTCCATAGAGGTTTTTTTTTACATTCATTTGTTTTGAGGTCAAGCACAATCTGGATGTTTTCTAACAGCAATATCTGATTGGCTTGTTTGGAATTCGCAGAGCACTAAATCTTTTAACATCCCTTTAAAGCTTGTTTGCATCAGTGTCAACATGTTCAGCTTTGAGAATTCAGGAGCACTATCTAACGAATGGCAATCTGAGGTGAGTGTGGGGATGGGGACTCGACTGGCTCAGGCGGAAATTTAGAGGTAGGAATATTCAAGTCAGCAATTGATTGTTGAGTAAGACGGGTCTCTAGCTGTGGAGAAAAGTTGAGGCGAGGAAAGTGTGAAGCTTGTTCCATGTCATACCCCTGTCTCCCTTAATTAAAAAAGTCCCCTGAAGCAATACCACTTGTCAATTTAGGACCGGAACACAATAGTTTGTCGGATAACAAAGTAGAGGAATAATTACATACAATTTTAGATTTTTGATGAATAGATGTTTGCACAAATCCACTAATGGTGCCCCATTTCACTGTAGAAACTAGAGTTTTATAAACGTGCCCGCTAATGTTCAGTTTAACATGAAGACATGTAATCTGTATTCATGTTGCATTTACATTTTAAGTCACATTTGAATATATTTTGAAAGTTATCTTTGAAAGGGTAATCATGTATGCTTTTATTCACGTATTGCCTTTGTTCTCGAGTTACATGTGAGTTACATGTGTCCAAGTATGACCATGTATTTGAAGTGCACATTTAAATGTTTAGTTAAAGTTAGTCTGACTAAAAGCCTTGATTTTGCAATGTATTTTGCTTGGTTAGCATGTTCTTTTCCTTTGCAGGTGTGTTTTCAAGTTTTCATTAGCTTGAGAAAAGGAGTACTGTTGTCTGTACAAGTGTTTTAATAGTAAGGCCTGAGAGGAGAGAGACATCTTGGCAAGAAAAGTGAAGACCTAATGAGCAGATGAAGCCTCCTATTCATTGCGTACCGAGAATGGAGAATGCTCAAGGTTGCAGTAGTTTTCCAAGTTCTGTGGAATGGGAAAGTCTGGTGATGTTGCAAATGCACAGCACAAGAAGATAATTGATTGGTTGCTGGTGGTGTGGGAAGAGATATGTTTGTTTTTTATGTTTCAATTAGTATCCATGCTGTTAGAAGTTAAGGCAGATTCCCACAGACTTTGAGGGGTACAGACCACTCTGCTTCCTTTGTTCTTGCAAGTGTGTAGTTTCATGCTAAACACGTGTTTCAATTCTGAAAGACAGTCACTGGAGCTTTTACTATGCTGACACCTTCTCGAGGGAAACATCCTTTACAACGCAACTTTTACCACGGAGTGTCTTTACAACGCGGTATTTACAACGCAAATCATTACAACGCATTGCGCTGGGGGGCGCTCTAGGATAGGGAATAGATTTAATTTACTATCCAACACCTTCCCTACTATCCACGGGGACTGGAGTTGGAATAGTAAATTAAACCATTCACTATCCAGCACCCCAAAGCGCTATGCGTTGTAAAGGCATGCATTGTAAATACCGCGTTGTAAAGGCATGCGTGGTAAAAGCATGCGTTGTAATGTCATACATCCCCTTCTCGAACATCTGAATTTCCTTGAGACTCTGTGCTACGAACCATCCTTATTTTAAACTAAGAGCCTTGATTAGATGACTTTAAAACTTATATTTAGAAGAGACAATCAAACTTTATTTAAGGAACACCTATTCCTATTTGTTAGTTTGTTATTGCTGTGGCTGTGATTTTTTTCATATCTTATACTACTGCTACTGAACCTATTGTGATATTTCAGCTTGCCAGCTGTAATTCTGTATCTTTTTAATATTCTCTTGATATGCATATATACTGGTCTGATTATTAATTGGCAATAAAACTACTTAAATTCAATTACTAATTCCTGATCCTTATTGTGGGGCCCAATGGGCTTCACGAATGTTGAATCGTTTTATTATTGCTAACTCCCTTTGCGTCGCAGTCACATAAAAAGATTCATCAGATGAGAGATTGTATTTCACGTTCCTGCGAGCTCTCACTGGTATCTATGGGTAGTGACATGCTTCATTGACCCCCACGCGAAGGACAAAAATTAAATACCCTTCACTCTCTTGGTTTTCTCATCTTTTTATTCTGAACCATCTTCTGAGATTGACCGAAAGGTATAGTCTTTGGATGTAAGAGTGTTACCTATTTACATTCAAAGGTCTGCCACTTTCCAAAATACCTATTTTTCATATGTGACTGTTGAGGGCTGAGGACAAGGAAAACAAATGTATTCCTTGACCCCGAGCTAATGAATCTGTTTTGCAATAACCTTAGCCTTTCAATCTAACAGGGTTCAATAGCCAGACATTGTCCTGGGGCGCTCGACAAAGGGCATGTCCACTACATGGGCAGCATTTAAAAGGGCTTCCATAAAAGATATCTGTATCCCTTACACATTTGTGAGACACTATCACTTATAGGTGAGTGGGTGGAAGGTACTCAATTGAATTTGCAACACACGTTCGGAGTGCTATTTTTCTATAATTTGTAATCTTTTATTACTTCATTAAACCCTGCATACTTATGTGGTGTCTAGAGGTTTCTGCTGTGACAACTCATTTTGGCTTGGGTATAACTCTACATGCTTAGGACTGTGTTGCGGACGAATGGCGAAGAAGCAATGACCATGTTACTTACCTGTAATCTTCATTACTCTGAGTCCAAGTCTTCCTCGCCACAGTCCTAAAGATCCCAGCCACCCCTCCCAGGGTCGATTTCAGCGCTGGTAATGTCTGGTGCGAAAATCTTTTTGTCGCCCCCCCCTACAATGACCTCTTTCTCCCAGGATTCCCTTACTACCACCCTCCAACAGTGTCCTTTATACAGCCATAACTCCTCTCTCACATGCATTTAATTGTTTTTATAGTTCTACTCACCCCAATGTAGGGAGTCAGGGCACCTAATATCACACACATTATACAGAGACAAGGAATCACGTCATCCATAATGGTGGGTAGTATATTTTAAGAGTATTTAGTCAGGAGAAGCGCAAACTCTGGATTTTTAAAGTACCACGGTGTTTGGGGTTTGCTTTACTGATAAGGTTGCATTTCTGCCCAAACTCTTTTTTAGAAACATTAGGATAATGAAAGACTGGGGCAAAAACAATTTGTTCTAACTTATACTAATCAGTTTGCATGCAGCTCTTTGATGAGAGTTAATAGGTGACGGTGCTATATTAGGATTTAAACTTACGAACTGCAAGTAACAAAAGGATTTATTTGACAAAAAACAGTAACCATCTGAGCTATCCACAGAAAATACAGTTCTGTGATCTGCATGATACATGTTCCTTGCAGCAGGCATATTCGCCCTCTACCCTACTTTATGATGAATCAGAACTGCCACTAGTCAAAACTCATCTCTTTCCAGCAGGAACAATAATGAACATAGTTATCTTGGCATTTTTATTGTTGCCTAAAAGCTGTCTGAAACACAAAGAACTTTGCAGCAAGTGCCTTTAAAACCATAGGTTATTTCTAATACAGCTCACCCCAGCCTCCCACCCTCCATCCCCTCACTACACCCCACCCCCAGGTCAGATCCAGGTGTGGCTGCACTGGGCGCACTGCTTTAGAGCCGGCCCTGGCCCCTCTGATCAGTTGTCACATGCAGGGCGGGCTTTAGCGCTGATGGCGCCCGGTGCAACAATCCATTTTGGCGCCCCCCCCCTCATGACCTCCTCCTTGGATTCCCTCACTAGCATAGGGCAAAAGGGCCCCTCATCTCTCCATGGCCCCTCTCGTGCATACATTTTATTTCTTTTAAATCATTGGTAAAGACTGGCTTTACTAATAATGTATAGCTACCCAAACAAACCATTTTTTAGCAACATTAGGAATAGATGATGAAAGACTGGAGGAAAAAACATAACGTTCTAACTATTTCTGCAGTTTGCAGGTAGCTCTTTGATGACAGTTAGTAAAAGTCACTGTTCTATGTTAGGGATGTATCTTATGCACTGGGGTTACAAAAGGATCTCTGTAACAACAGCAGTAATCCACTCCGCAATCCACATAAAATACAGATCTGTGACCTGCACGGTACATGTTCTTTGCAGCAGGCATATTAACCCTCTGCACTACTTTATGCCGCTAGACAAAACTCTGGTAACTCTCTCTAACAGGAACAATAATCACAAGAGCTTTCTTGATAGTTGTATTGCTACCGGAAAGCTGGTTGTACAAGGAACTCTACAGATGGTGTTTTTAAATTGTTTAAGTTACTGCTATGCGCCACACCCCACAGAGGTCAGTGCCCCATTCCCCAGTTCAGTGCCCAGTGCGGCAGCACCAGTCGCACAACCCTAAAGCCGGCCTTGGTCACATTGTTTTTCGGGAGGTGGTCAAACTTTCTAATATCTGGAAGTGTTTGGGGAAAGAAGGGGATTTACTTCCTGTCCTTGGCATGGCGGTGGGGTCAACAATACATATCACTACAGGAAGATAAGGTGGATTTTACATTTTATTATTTTACTTTGTCAGAAATATTCAATGGCGGGAAAACAAAGCTCATCTGTTTATTTAGGACGGTGGGAAGAAGACTTTGACTCCAGTAATCTATTGGGAGCAACCCTTGACCCCACCAGGTAGGCTACTCCCCCTCCGCACAGCACCGCCTGTGTGTCCCTGCCCCAGCTGCCGCTGCTGAGGAATTTTGAGGCCCTCCACCACCCACAGGCTACCACCTGCGCCTCATCCCTGGTGGCCAGTGGTAGGCCGTAGGTTTTTTCATCTTCCGCTTTATTGTTTTATTGTATTGCCTGTATTTCATTGTTGTGTCTGTGACTGCTGTTGTCTGTCTTCCCCCGCTGCCTGTTCGTGGTCCGTGCCCGATTTCCTCTCTCTGTTCCCCTCGCTGTCCCCGTGTCTCTCAGCCCGGTTTTTCCTTCTGTACCCCTCGCTGCCCCCATGTCTCTGCCCAGTTTTTACTTCTGTACCCCTCGCTGCCCCTGTGTCTCTCAGCCTGGTTTTCCCTTCTGTTCCCTTCGCTGCCCCAGTGCCTCTCTGCCCATTTTTGCCTTCTGTTTCTCAGCTGCCCCTGTATTCTTGTGCCCTTTTTGCCTTCTGTGCCACTCGTTTTTCCCTATATTTCTGTGCCCTCTTGCCTTCTGTGACACTTGTTTTTCCTGTATTTCTGTGCCCTTTTTTTGCCTTCTGTGACATTCGTTTTTTCCCTGTATTTCTGTGCCCTCTTGCCTTCTGTGACACTCGTTTTCCCTAGTTTTTTGTGCCCTTTTGCCTTCTGTTCCCTTCATTGTCCCTCACTGCCCTCGCCGCTGTGTCCCCTGCCGGCCTGCCCCCCTGACTGCCCCCTCACTGCCCCCACCTCCCAGCTGCTCCTCCCTTCCACCTCCCCATATATGCCGACCGCTGCGCGGCCACGCCGCTGGCGCCCCAAATGCACGCCTTAGGCAAGCCCGTCTGCGCTTGTCCGTGCCTGGTCTGCGCCCAGCGCCAAAACCCCTGGCTCCCGCACCCGCCACGACGACCGCCGCCACTACAACGCCATTACAAGAATGGGGTAACCCAATACGGTTCGTGGACCTGGGTGATCGTTGATATCAAAAAACAGTGGTCCAAACCGAAATAGTTCTTTAAATCAAACAAATGATGAACTCACAGTTACTCATTTTCCATTATTAGATGAGTATATGAATTGTTCTACTACATAGAATCAATCAGCAAAAAATGTTAGCAAGGTAAAGCAACTATCTGACACACAAACAATTTTTTATCAAAAAAGGAGAATTTTAATTAATTACTCCATCGCAACAAAATTGTTTATATACATTTGTACATCTTCAATGCTAACGGTAAAAGGAAAGAGAAACCTGCTTCTAAAAAAGGGGGGTGCAAGAAAGGAAGTGGTGATTAGAAGAAAGGGGTGTAAGCCTCAAAATAAAGTGACATGAGATTTAGAATGAATTGAAAAAACAAAAACTGTAAAAATCCAGCTTATTATGCAAAAAAGGCCACAATTGATTATTTTTCTTTTAACATTTATACAGTCCAGAATAGCATGTATAATGTAATTAATAAATGGTGATCCTGTTTGCTTGTAAACTAAAAGAAGCGTCGACGTTTCGACCCGTCTTTGGGGTTCAGGGGTAACTGGGGGCCTCGACCTGCGGGTCTTCCTCAGGACGTGTGTGGCACCACCTTAGACCGTAGATTTTCAAAAATGTGGATCCACGAAAGTTCAATGGGTGCCCTTGGTACTCCTTATTACAGGATGAACGATATAATCAGTTGACCGTAGTTTATCCAAACACCAATAAAATTGGGAGGGGCCCGTGTATCGGAGTCTGTGTAGGGCGTCCCACTATAAGCTGTGGAGATTCAGGAGAAGGCAGACACAATATTCAAACGGACACCGTCACTGGCTTTGCGTGTTCAAAAAGGACATCACTTTCGGCGATGTGTTTGCACTCGAGTAGTGAAAAAGGGGGGCGGAAGCGAACACTGTTCTAAAGGCAATCCGCACTTGCCAGAATTACTCCTCCGACACAGTGGATCTTACATGCAGTGGAGGAGTAATTCTGGCAAGTGCGGATTGCCTTTAGAACAGTGTTTGCTTCCTCCCCCCTTTTTTCACTACTCGAGTGCAAACACATCGCCGAAAGTGATGTCTTTTTTGAACACGCAAAGCCAGTGACGGTGTCCGTTTGAATATTGTGTCTGCCTTCTCCTGAATCTCCACAGCTTATAGTGGGACGCCCTACACAGACTCCGATACACGGGCCCCTCCCAATTTTATTGGTGTTTGGATAAACTACGGTCAACTGATTATATCGTTCATCCTGTAATAAGGAGTACCAAGGGCACCCATTGAACTTTCGTGGGTCCACATTTTTGAAAATCTACGGTCTAAGGTGGTGCCACACACGTCCTGAGGAAGACCCGCAGGTCGAGGCCCCCAGTTACCCCTGAACCCCAAAGACGGGTCGAAACGTCGACGTTTCTTTTAGTTTACAAGCAAACAGGATCACCATTTATTAATTACATTATACATGCTATTCTGGACTGTATAAATGTTAAAAGAAAAATAATCAATTGTGGCCTTTTTTGCATAATAAGCTGGATTTTTACAGTTTTTGTTTTTTCAATTCATTCTAAATCTCATGTCACTTTATTTTGAGGCTTACACCCCTTTCTTCTAATCACCACTTCCTTTCTTGCACCCCCCTTTTTTAGAAGCAGGTTGCTCTTTCCTTTTACCGTTAGCATTGAAGATGTACAAATGTATATAAACAATTTTGTTGCGATGGAGTAATTAATTAAAATTCTCCTTTTTTGATTAAAAATTGTTTGTGTGTCAGATAGTTGCTTTACCTTGCTAACATTTTTTGCTGATTGATTCTATGGAGTAGAACAATTCATATACTCATCTAATAATGGAAAATGAGTAACTGTGAGTTCATCATTTGTTTGATTTAAAGAACTATTTCGGTTTGGACCACTGTTTTTTGATATCATTAGCCACTACGACGCCAGCACTCTGCACGCTCTCAACTCCGGGCGGACCCACACCTGCTTCAAGGCAGCCCCGAAACGCACACACGGTCCCTTCACCTGCCGAAAGTGCAGCTACACCAGCCTCAGAGCCGACGAACCACCCGCCAAGAAAGGCCCCAACCACCTCCGATGCATACTACTGAACACCCGCTCCGCACGCAAACACGGCGTCGAGCTCTGGGATCTGCTCAACACAACATCCCCGGACATCGCTGGTTGAACGACTCCTCCACACCCGACATCGCCATAGCCATCCCAGACGGCTACAAGATCACCCCAGAGACCGCACCAACGGAGTCAGAGGAGAAATAGCCAGCATCCACAAGAACAGCATCAGGGTCTTGACTAGCACCGATGACGCGCTCAGCACCGCCGAACACATGCACTTCCAGATCCACTCAGACCCTAACTCCACCCTCACAGGCACCCTCGTCACTGACCCCCCCGGACACTGTCCCCAGTTCAGCGACTCCATCACCGACTTCATCAGCACGCACGCCCTGACCTCCACCGACTACATCCTCCTCAGAGACCTGAACTTTCACCTTGAGAACAACAACGACAACAACTTCACAACCCTGATCGATAACCTCGCTAACCTCGGACTGAAGCAACTCATCACAACGTCTCCGCCGGCCACATGATCGACCCCGTCTTCTCAAGCCTGCACGTCTCCACCAGCCACACCACCGAACTCCTCTGGACCGACCACCGCTGCATCCACTTCACCTTCCCGAAACCCACCACACACCACCACACCCAACAGATCCCCGCCGCTGTTGGAGCAAAATCACTGAAGACCAACTACATGCAAACCTCGCTCTCAGCCCACCCACCGAACCCTCCAACACCGACGACGCTGCCCACAGCCTCAGATTCTGAATCGAGGACTGCGCCAACAGCCTCGCCCCGCTGAAGAAACCCCCCCACAGAGACACCAGCAAGAGGGTCAGCTGGTTCACCCCAGAACTCCTTGCCTCCAAGCAAGACTGCCGGAAACTAGAGAAGGAATGGCACAGTGAACAAACTCCGGACAGCCACGCAGCACACAATGACGCCATCCGCAATCACCACCACCTCATCAGGGCAGCCAAGAGGACCTCCTTCAAAGACCGCCTCGACAACAACGCACACAATAGGGAGGAGCTCTTCAACATCGTGAAGGAACTCTCCAACTCCAGCTCCAACACCAATGACATCCCGCCGTCGCAAGCCCTGTGCGACTCCCTCGCCACCTTCTTCCACCGCAAGATAGCAGACATCCACGACAGCTTCAACACCCAGACAGCTCCAACAGACCCTCCGCACACCATCGACCACGACCCCCTGCTTGCCTGGGCCAGCGTTAACATCGATGACACCATCAAGACCATGAGCACAATCCACTCCGGCTCTTCCTTAGACCCATTCCCGCACCACGTCTTCAACAAAGCAAGCAGCTCCATCGTACCCCACCTGCACAACGTCATCAATCTCTCTCTCGAGACCGCGATCTTTCCAGAGAGCTGGAAACACGCCGAGATCAACGCCCTACTCAAAAAACCTAAGGCAGACCCAAGGGACCTCATGAACTTCTGGCCCATCTCTCTGCTCCCCTTCCCGGCCAAGGTCATCGAGAAAATCATCAACAGACAGCTAACCCGATACCTCAAAGAAAACAGAATCTTGGACCCTTCTCAGTCAGGGTTCCGCAGCAACCACAGCACCGAGACTGCCCTCTTTGCCGCCACCGACGACATCAGGACCATGCTGAAAAACAGTGAGTCCGCAGCACTCATCCTCCTAGACCTCTCCGCCGCCTTCGACACCGTCTGCCACCGCACTCCACGCGCACACCTCCACGCCGCAGGGATCCGAGACAAGGCTCCGGAATGGACCACCTCCTTCCCCTCGGGCAAAACCCAGAGCGTCCGCCTCCCCCATTCCGTTCCAAAGCCTCCGAGATCATCTGCAGGGTACCCCAGGGATCCTCCCTCAGCCCGACACTGTTCAACATTTACATGGCCCCGCTCGCACACGTCACCCGACAGCACGACCTCAACATATTCTCCTATGCCGACGACACTCAACTGATCGTCTCCCTCACCAAGGACCCCATCACAGCCAAAGCCAACCTCCACAAAGGAATGAAGGCCGTCGCTGACTGGATGAAGATCAGCTGTCTGAAGCTGAACTCAGACAAGACGGAGGTCCTCATCCTCGGCTCCAACCCTTCAGCCTGGGACGACTCCTGGTGCCCCGACACCCACCGACCACGCACGCAACCTGGGAATCATCCTCGACTCAACGCTCTCAATGACCAAGCAAGTCAACGCCGTCTCCTCCTCCTGCTTCAACACCTTCCGCATGCTCCGCAAGATCTACAGATGGATCCCAACAGATACAAGAAAGACAGTCACCCAGGCCCTCGTCAGCAGCAGAGTCGACTACGGAAACGTCCTCCCAACCCGACCAAGCTCATCAAACGACTACAACGCATACAAAACGCCTCGGCATGACTGATCCTCGACGTACCACGAAACGGCCACATCACCCCCCACTTGAGGAACCTGCACTGGCTCCCCGTCAACAAGAGGATATCCTTCAAGCTCCTCATCCACGCACACAAAGCACTCCACAAGACCGGCCCAGCCTACCTCAACAGACGGCTCTCCTTCTACATCCCCAACCGCCAGCTACGCTCCGCCGACCTCTCACTCGCCGTCCCACGCATCTGAAGAAAAACCACCGGCAGGAGATACTTCTCCCACCTCGCCGCCAAGACATGGAACACCCTCCCACTGAGCCTACGACAGACCAAAGCCCTGCTGATCTTCAGGAGGATACTCAAGACCTGGCTGTTCGATCAGTAGCGCCCCCCACCCCAGCGCCTTGAGACCCTTGCGGGTATGTAGTGCGCTTTATAAATGATTGATTGATTGATGACAGTTTGGTGAGAATTTATTTATTTAATGCATTTTTATATAGCGCGGACTTTACCCAAAGGTGTCAGAGTGCTTCACAATATAACCAATTACGTTACATTGGGAGATTAGAGAAGAGGATATTATATAGATTGCAGCTTCATGTGCCCCCAATTGCATACTTCTGAATATAATTTCTTATGTTCCATCAATGTACAGCGCTCCGAGTCACGACTTCTCTCTGGGTCTTCACAGCACATAGCCCTATATAAAGAGTCACCTTCCAAAGGAGAAGAGGTCCCCTTCAGGCACGAGGCCATCGCGTGCATCTGCGCGCAGCAGCCTCGCGCAGGCAGGCGGGCGGGCGGGGGCAGGGGGGTGACGGAGCTTTGTGTTCACACCCTGCCTGTGCGGCTCCCGAGCTGTCAGCCTCGCGCTTCATTCGCTCTAAAAATACACCACATTCTTCGAGAAGAAAGCAAAGTGCTTGCGTCTTCTGATTTTCCGCGGACACCTCCGCCGACGCCACCCGCCGCGACAAGGACGGGCTCACCCACACCACAGACCCGAGGTGCGCAAACAATGCCGCCTTAAGCAGGGTAACCTTTGAAACAATGACACGAATTTAAACACCGTGCGTCAGGAAAATAAGACTCACTGCAGACCATTTTCTGTTGATAATTTTCATAAAATTAAACCGGATATTGAACACTAAATTCCACCATCGATGTGCTCATTCTGTGGATATAAAATGCGTTTTACAGACCGTGCTTCACTTATATATGCAGTATAAAATGCAGGCGCACGTGGTTCTTTGTTCAGCAAATATCCAAAATTGTTACTGTTTTATGCGTCTGACAAAGTAATCCGAACACAAAGTGGATAAAATAAAATACAGACTTCTTTGTTTAGCAACTTTTCATATGTTGTTGATCAGTTGCCTGCTGCGTGATGACATATGCGTGCGTGTTTGGGTCTCCAAGAATGCACGTGCCTACTAAATGATTCGATCACCATTTATTTTTGATGTACCCATCCAGCGTGCCAGACCCAGGCGGCCATTTAGAGCTGTAAATGTTTGCTTACACAAAAGCACATTTCTTTACCGATCTTTATAGTTGCCCATCATCATAAAGATGTGTTACCCACCATAACATAGGGGGTTCCACTGAATAACACGTTTTAAGTCAGTCTGTTATGTTGCCAAATGCTTAAAGTGCCCTTCCTGGCATGAGTGGTATGTACCTAACTGAAAATGAAATCCTGTTGGAGGATATAGCTTGATTGGCATAGTAGAACTCATGACGGGCACATGCTGCCAGCGTTTATGTCAAAACGGAAAAAAGGAAGTTGTGAAATGACATGCAACACGTCGAACACTGACTCTTTTCCAACGCCCACACCCTTGAAAGTACAATAATAATAAAAGGCTATTACATCTGGAAACACATACATCAAGTCAAACAGTGTAGGTACACCCACATATCTCACAATAACCGAATAGCACGTGTTGTGACTTAAAGTATATGGACAACACAAACATCATGTTTTTAAACAGTGTTTATAGTGATTTAAAAAAAGTCAAAATAAATACATCCCTGACTCTGGGAAAGGGAACTTTGCGGGAGCTAATGCGTTAAAAAAATGTTCTTCTGGCAATCATATGCACGTGTCCTTTGCTTGCCTTGCAATGCTGCTGTACTTTGTCCCTGCCTCCTTATTAAGGTCAATATACCCTCTGGACCAGTTCACTCAGATACCTTGGGGGTGAGGAGCGGGGGAGGGGGGTGGGCAGGGACACCAAGTGGGAATTCATGGATGGTGGACAGGATAGGCCTGGCCTGGGGACGAGTTGTAAAGCTTTCCCTGGGGACAACAACACCTAGTGACCTCCTGTGCTGGGCAGATTGGATTTCCTCCAGGATTTGAATCATCCTTCCCATCTTCTGGCCCAAATCACGGTGGCTAGCCACTAACATTGCGTGACTCACACACACACATCCCCCCAAACCTTCATTACCTCCTGAAGAACAAGGAATGGTAGCATAGAAGCTGAGGAGAAGTGCTCAAGGCAAAGGAGACTCCAGCCTGTTGTCTTTCGACTGGGCACCCGCTCGTTCATGGAGTTGCAGGAGGGGCCGAGGTGGTGGCAGCTCTTGGAGCAGATTAACTGTCTGAGCCACCACCACAGGGGCTGGCTGCTGGCCAGTTACCTTCTAACTCAGTCTGTGGTAGATTCTGACCCTGAACTCACATCCATGCCACACCCCTCACCCTCTTTGTCACTTGGTCCCTCCATTCCACTCGCACGCCCCTCTGACTCCAGTGGCGTCTCCTGCCCAGATGACTATCCCCAATGGCTGGCATCTTTCTCTGGTTGCACAGTCGTACTTGAAATTGAGAGACAAACATCTATTATTATGATATAATGACTCACAACATCACAAGGACATTCAGAAAAGATGTTCTGACAAAAACGTGATACCTACATGCTAAACATCAACCAGTGATTTAATAACATCCATTCAAATCAGTACAGCTGATAAATTGATTAATGTCCATACGTACAGCAGACATGCTGATCTCCAATGGAAATGCCCACAAGTATATGTAAGCCATAAGCCTAAACAATAACCGTTGTAGTGCCGCTATATTTTCGATGGAAGTATCTACAATCACTAGATATCAAGCTCAATACGTCAGTATGCTGACTGTCATACGGCAGAGCACACAAATGCAAGTACTTTAGGTAGGCTTGTGATATCAAAACATATCTTTATTGGCATGTGAATCTATAGCCTCTATGCCCAGACATATTGATCAGTGAATAAAGCAATATATATATTCTTGACACCACTGCCTACCTAAGCAGTACTGTGTGGACCCCAGACTGATGTGTGCCTAACAGTAGTATCATAAGCAAAAAGAACAAATAATGGATGGAATGCTGAACAATGCAAACATTCACCCCCCCCACCCCAGTTTGGACCCAGCCATATGCAAATCAATCTTGACCCTGTTCCTCCTGGGAACAGTCCAGCCCGAACTGCCAGGCGAAGTAATCCCTGGACTGGAAACAAGCATCCTGGGAGCGGTTTCGGGGTAACACCCCTTATCAGCCAGGCTAGCTTGTATCTAGTGGCAAAGTGATTAAGGGACCTATGTCTGGGGATACCCTGCCAAATTAGGGCAAAAAATGTTGGATGGAGAACTGAAAACTTTCAGACACTCGCCCCCAGTCACAGATCTGGTTAAAATCCATGATCGTTCTTTAGCTCACTTCGCCACCCCAGTTCAGACCCAGCCATATACAAATCAGTCTTGACCCAGTTCCTCATGGGAACAGTTCAACACGAACTATCAGCCAGGTCCTCCCTGAAACAGGAACAAGTCTCCTGGGACTGGTTTCGGGGTAACACCCCTCATCAGCCAGGCTAGTTCGAATCCAGTGGCAAAGTGAGCAAGGGACCCATGTCTGGTCATACCTTCCGACCTGAGGCGACAAAAGCAAAAAAAAAACAAATGACGGACGGAATGCTGAACAATGCAAACGTCCTCCACCTCCCAGTCACAGAGATGTGGGCTTATGCCATCGGTTTTTTGCTCACCACCCCAGTTTGGGCCCAGCCATTTGCAAATCATTCTTGACCCTTCTCCTCATGGGAACATTCAATCCCTAACTGCCAGGCCAGGTCCTCCCTGGACCAGAAACAAGTATCCTGGGGCCGGTTGTGACTATATAAGGAGATTTCTCATGGTCATGTTTCTTAAACTTATGAACCTAATTGCTGGACTGCAAAAAATGAATAGGAAATTTAAATCAAGTGTTGCCTGCCTGTGATCAAATGACAGTCATCATTAACAAGCATTGGAAATGCAATAGGTCTCGCAGCATTAGAGTTAGTGCTTTTAGAATTGTTTATGGGTTTTTGTGTAAATCTTTAGCATTTTTGTTTCCTGTAGCCAATGCTAAAGAATTAAAAAAAAAAGCCATAAACATTTCTAAAAGCTCTAACTCAAATGCTCCGAGACCTATTGCACTGTGTGAGGGT
The DNA here is from genome assembly GCF_964261635.1 of Lissotriton helveticus. NCBI lineage: Eukaryota > Metazoa > Chordata > Amphibia > Caudata > Salamandridae > Lissotriton > Lissotriton helveticus. The sequence continues at coordinate 356,445,200 of NC_136061.1, read as the reverse complement.
GAGGGGTTGAGGGTGAGTGAGGGTGAGACGGAAAGTTGTGGAAAAAGTCGAAAAAGAGAAGACACTGGCATAGAGAAATCACGGGTAGTCTAGAGGCTACCATCATGAGCCTGTGAAGAAAGTCTTACAAATGTACAGATGTACACGTGCGACAAACATTAGTTAACAATATTTAAATTGCTAACAAACATAAAACCAGAACAGAAAGTAAATATTTTGCACACAAAAAAAAGATTTGGAATGAGGAGGCACAATATGGTAAGATGTGTGTGAGGACAACATTTCTGATTGAAATATGACGGCTCCTAAACGAATGAACACATATTCTGGGAGCCGCAGATCTGAAGGTGAGCCTGTCCAGTGAAGACGTGAACGGAATAGGAACCTGTCAAAAAATTTCTGAGCAGCCTTTTTTTTTGGGGAGGTTTTTTGTTTTCTTTTTAATAATTTACAGAAGAGATGCCTGTCATCCAATGAGAACGGTCGGTGCTCGTCTAAAACCCCCGCTTCTTTCTTAGTCAGTCAGTTCAGTGGCGTTTTATGTGGCGAAACGAACATGTGATGCATATGTGAGAGCCCTACGCCGTTTCATTTACCGTCCAGAATCCAACACAAAGAAAGCGTTATTTTTTTATTTTTAATTACATAACACGATTGTATTTACTCTTTTACACTTTATGTAATTTTAGGGGGTGGCGTAGCTACTTGCCTTCCTATCGCTTTCTAAGGTTTCGCGCTTGTCGCCGGTTTTCAGAGATCAGTGATTTATTTCCATGTTCGGTCGCCGCCGCTGTCTGGAGGGCTGTGAAGAGGCAGGGAGGGCTGGCGTCTGCCGCCGTGGGGTGGGGGATGGGCGACGGCGCGCCAGAAGGTGGCAGTAGTGCAGCGCGGTTGGAAGCACTGCCTTCCTTCCCCCTCCCCTGGCAATAAGTCATGTAAGGTTGCTGTGCTGGTTTCCTGGACGAGCTTTCAGAGAGCTGCAGCTTGCAGGAAAGCGCTTATGGCAGAGTCCCGGTAATCCTATCCGAGCCGCACAGTAATTTGAGCACTGTATCCCTCATACAAGTTGCAGAGTGCTATCAGGAAAAATAGCAACAACTCACGATCACGCGCGCCTGGTTTTTTGTGTGTTTCCCAGTAATATTGTCTTTTATTTGCTACCGCTAACATTTTGTTTGCTTTCTAGCGGCAGGCAGGCAGGGGAGGAGAGGAGGAGGGGGGAGGAGAGTAGGGGAGGCACGGCCTAGCGGCCGTGCAATCAAGTAGTGAGGGGGCGGAGCTGGGGGAGGGTGCGAGAGAGAGTAGGCAAGGCTAGCGGCAGGCAGGCAGGGGAGGAGAGGAGGAGGGGGGAGGAGAGTAGGGGAGGCACGGCCTAGCGGCCGTGCAATCAAGTAGTGAGGGGGCGGAGCTGGGGGAGGCTGTGGAAGAGAGTAGGCAAGGCGACACGGCGGGAGGGGGCGGAGCGGGTAAACAAAGACAGACATGCACGCGCCCGTGACTTTTAAGGTCAATGCGCATGCGCATAAGCTTAATGCGCATGCGCATTGACCTTAAAAGTCACGGGCACTGCAAGGAATCGCCACGATTCCTTGCAGTGTGGATAAAGAGTGGATGAGCCCCTATAGTCTCGCTTGCTCGATGCGCATGCGCATCGACAGGCGAGACCTAAAAACTATTCACATCCTGTTACTGTGCCTGGACTATCCGTGTTGATCTTGTGGAGTGACATCTTAGTTTACACTGCCTTTTTCTTAAAGTAGATGTACAATGGACACATGTGTGACAAATACCTAAATTCAATGATGGCACAGTAGACAAATACAAATAGGAATTTGACAGGTTTTATTTGCAGGTTTAGGCAAAGGATGACCATGATATCACCTGAGCACGTGGAATGATTATTCATCACACATCTACCTGGCACGTATCAAAGATGGGCATATTGGGTTACATGCTCACATCCATCCCCTTGCTTGGGCCACAAATCCACTCCCACAGTGGAATTTAATTCACAGAAAATGTTGATTATATGACTCCGATGCGCAGGGATTTTTCCCTGTTCATCGAGTCATTTAGATTTTTCAATGACCAGGTCCACCATGCCTCTCAAGGTGGATTCAGGCTGGTTAAAACTGAAAGAGAGCCATGCCACGCAAGGACAAAACTCCTTATATGTCAATGTCAGAATTCAATTTGTATTTGAGAAAAAAAAGACCCACCTTGTGAGTGGTTTTTTTCAGGAAAAAAACATTATACTATTGTGCACCTTAAAGATGGTATCAGTTTTGACGAAGTTATTATTCTGAACGGAGTCACTTAGAAGGTGGCTACACTTAGAGCCCAGAGTTTCCCTACAGGCAGTCGTGGGACTTGTGATATCGTGGTTGGACCATTACTGTGGTAGTAGAATCCCTGGCCTATGCTACTCTGACAGGCAGGAGAACACCCTGCCAACCTATAAATTGGCTCCTAGGTATGATCATCAACTATGCTACCTTAGGTCCTTATGTGCAACATTTCATGCTTCTGTAATTAACTTCCTGCCTACCAGGCCATACAATTGACAGTATTTGGCCAGAGGCCCCTTCGACAGAATGTTCAGCTTCGCTGGACTGAAGCGTAAGGCCCTCACAATGCCTTCCTAAGCCATGATGGCATCACAAAGACCGCAAGCAGCAGTGTATAGGAGGTCTTCCGAAGGAGCTCACGGTAAGGTAAGTGAACTTTACAAGTTGCTCTTTCCAGAACGCTTACATGATAGATTTATTTTAGTGCATGATGTACAGTGCATGTATGAACGTCTATCAGACAGTCACTCATTTCACCAATGATGGAGCTCATCCACCCAACGAGGATAGAACGTCTTTTGACAGTGAGGTACGTCATCCATGGGGGTTGGGTCTGGCATCTGCTATTATCAACAATCACAGTTACAATGGTGAATGCTTGAAATCATGGAGAACATGAAATCTGATATTGATGGCAGCCAGGGTCCGATTGGGATTCAAATTAGGCCCGGGCACCCAAAGGAAAAGTGTCCCACATTTATGGATAATGATCTTTCATGAAACGTTTCTTTATATCAGAGGAGTCCTTTTGTGAGGAATCTGTGATAAGGTTACTGAGAGACATGCTCACCTGAAAGGCTCTGATTACAATGTTTATTCTCAGGCCAGATCATCAGGTGCTCTGCTCACCCCATGGACCTGAGGCACCTGTTTTCTCCCTGGTTCCACAGAGGACAATGAGGCCAGCAGGAGCTGCAAGGGTATTTTCAGTTTACATATTTTGTGGAAAATTAGTGCGTTTTGGTGAACATTATCTGCGCCATCTTGCCTCTTCCCCTGATGCCACACTTTTGTCGTGCGCGCCCGCCATTTTAAGATGCCCCGATCAGAACAAACCCTTTTGCATGCCGCTGGCCCCTGACATAGCCCTTTGCCTTCACTAAGCCTGCACGCTGACCACCCCCTGCTTGCACCTGCCTTGAGTCATAAACCCCTCTTCGGCGCTGCTCTGCCCCCGGCCCTCATCCTGTTCCCAGCGCGACACCTCCCTGCTTTCCTTTCATGATCTCCGGCCCTTAGATGCAAACCCCCTTTTTCCCCGTGTGCCCGTTTTGTCCTCCCCGTTCCCAAGCCGACACCCAGCTCTGCCGATACCATCCTTGCCCCTCCCCGTACAATAGAAAGCTTCCCCCATCAAAGAATCCCCGGGTTGATCAAAGCCCCCCCCCCACCCCATGAGATCCGATCAGACTCCCCACATTCCGTGAATCGGCGGATTATCCAGCTGCGCGATGCTCATCACCTGTTGTGACTAGGGTGGGGACTTTAACTGTAAATGTGTGTGGGAACGGGCCCAAAGGGGAGTTCCGAGAATGTCTTTTCCGCACATCAAAGCTTTAAACATGTATGTGTAATCTGCAATAAAGTCATAAATGTGGATATAAGAGGCCAGGCCTCAGAAATACAGTTAGAGCACCTCAGAACGATACCTTCTGTCCGTTTCGTTGTGTTCTCCTCCGGAGAGAATAAAAAACCTTGTTTCCTGCTTTCCAGTCTCCAGCGCCTGCCTCTTCATTGATTTAAATAACTAGAGGGTCACAGAGGCAATACCGCCGGGCAAATATCGATTGTCCCCGACCCGATTGAACTTTTTACAATTGGCGCCCAACGTGGGGCCCATCAGCGACTCGTGGATCCAGTGGGAGAGGTCCCGACGACAGAGTGAACGACTGCAACGATCGGGAGAGCTCTTGCCCCATAGACCCTCGTCTGGCAGCCGATCATCCGAACTTCACTAGTTCCGAACAGACCTCTCTCGAGTGATCTACGGTCCTGACTGGGAACCATCAGGAGTGCCGTGAGAAATACGAGAAAAAGAGGACGATCGGGCGCTGGATTCGGAAGACAAGAAACTGTCCACATGGTCCGGGTAAGGTCGTGTTGCCACGACAAGTTGCGAAAGAATTTGTTTTGATTGCTTGATTGTTCAAAAATACTAGTATTGCCTTGTTTATTTTTATTTAGAGATTCACTGTCTGCAAACGGAGAAGCAACAGGCTCTCTCTCCCTTTGCAAGCAGTGGAGGATAAGTAGGGTAGCAGCCGTGCTTGTTCTTTTTCTCCCCCACTCAATAATTGCTTGAAACTGAACTGTTGTTCACAAACTATTGTTTCCTGGAGATTCTCTGTCTGCAAGCAGGGAAGAGACCATCCTTTTTGCAGATAGTGAAAAGGGTAGGTAACGCAGATCTTTGCGGTCCTACTCATTCTCCCCATTGTTATTTTGTTGGTCTTTTGGTTTTTTTGGATCCATGAGGTATTCACTACCTGCAAACAACGTAGAATAGAAATATTCTGTCTAGTCTTTGCACCTAGTGATAAGATAGGCAGTGCTGACTTTTTAGTCCCTCGTTACGAGCCGTCATGTCTGTCTTCTCCCCATTGATAAATAGCCTGTTTAGCCCGGACCGGGTGTTAGAGGTGGACCATATGGCTCCACTAGAAGGCACCCCTAATAAGGACATGTTCATAAACTATGGGTTAGTCACCATAGCTTATAATAAATTATGGCACAGGTATACCGAAGATAGCCAAGACAAACAGTGGCCACTGGCAGGATCCTTTGACCTTGATAAAATAGAAACGTTAGAAATAGCCCTTCGAAATAATAAGACGACGCCAATTATGCTCGACAGTCTCGGTATGTGGCGCAGAGAGGCTACGAAACGACAGAGAAAAGACGAGGATAAACCAAGTAGGGAAATATACCGACAGGACAACCCCAGGACACCGCTACCCACAACTTATCCCCCGACACTATACAAAGGACGACCAGACTTAGGGTCAGACCAATGCGCTTTTTGTAGGTATGTCGGACACTGGAAAGCCCAATGCCCGACTCTACTGAGCGTGAGTAAAGGCAAAGGGCCGACAAGAACGACAGACCGACAGTACGAGAAAAGGCGCGAGACAGAGAAGAACCCGACTTACATAGACAGACCAGACAGAACCACCACGTTTGATTATGCCCGATGGCACAGATTTCGCCAGGAAAATCTCAGCGGCATGATCAAGTTCTCCTAGGTCGGGCAATGTCAAGACGGGAACCCAGCCTCGTTTAAAATTCACAGACGGAAAGAGATAATTATGACCAATAACTGTTTTTATATTTGTCTTGGGTCTTTGTATGTCGTACTTGTACTGTCCCCCGTCTGAGTTCGTGTGTATGTAATGTACAAATCTGCGTCATCCCTCTACACGTATTTCCGTGTTACTCGACCCCTGTTAGCAGAAACTTAGCATAAAAGCAACCTGGAAAGAAAGAAATGATAAAACAAAATCCGTAGACCATTAATAAACTTGAACTTTTAATTTAACACAACAAACAAGGAATAATAACGATAAACTGTAGAAAATGAAAGTCAAACAGAACATTCGCCCCCCCCATTCTGGAACCTTCCAAAGTAGGGCAGGGTTACGGCTACGCCCAACCAACGGCAACCCATATAAGGCGAGCCCCGCCGCCAACTCTTGGTCAGGAAATCTTAACGTATGGGGGAGCCGGAGGAGAGACAGGAGCCCGCAGCCTGGGCATTTGCAGGTAGTCCCGCCACGTGTCTCCTTGGCCGGCCGCAACGGGCCTGGAAAGACTAAGGTAGTCCCGCCACATGTCAAGAGGAGAGCGAGGCACCTCTTCCTTTTCTCTTCCGTCACAGCCGCAGCAGTCCTGGACGGCGGGATGTCCTGCACGTACCTCCACAACAATTTGTCCAAGTTGGGATGGGAGGGAGAGGCGACGCGGACGAGCCTCTCCCACCTCCACCGGTAGGAGGTTTCCCAGCCCCCAGCCCGGCGCCGAACACCCCCAGTCAGGCGATGGTGCCCATACTTCCACAGCACCGGACACACCATGGTGGCACCCCAGTACTTGCGCAGCACCGAACACACAATGGTGGCACCCCAGTATTTGCGCAGCACCGAACGTACAATGGTGGCACTTGGGGAACACCGGATGTGGAGAGGCCTTCATGCGGGGCGATGAAAAGGAGCGGCATGGAGTGCACCGGGAGAAGGAGACGATGTGAACGAGTCTCCCTCGCCCCCCAGGTGGGGGCATCACAGCTGCACCCCAGCTGAACGTCCCGCTCTCACAAAACAGGGACCTCTTCCTTTCACTCCGAAGGGTCTCTTCCATTCTTGCAAACTCGACGAGAGTGGCCCCTGTAGGGCCTCAAAATGGCGTCTGGATCCGCTGGAAGGCGGGCCCCGGCCACTAGAGTAACTTTGGCCAGCCATACAACTCGAACATTTGTCCCATGGAGCACGAGCCCCCATCTCCGACAGCATCTCCGCAGCCTTGAAGATCATACAAAGGTCCCCGGCGGAGCCTTCGGCCTTTGCAGGTTTCCGGTAAGGGACGGCTGCTTCGATCGCCAACGAAACAAACATGACATTGCCACACCTTCTGTTAGCGTGAATTCTAGAACTGCCGAAAAGGACTCTGGTCCAAACTGCCAGTAATGGAAACATTTCCCCCTGATGCTGCTTCCGGACTGTGCCGGCCCCGCCCAAAATGGCGCTGGAATCAATCGGAACTTACGAACACCTCGTGGTGTTCCTTCGCACTAATATAAACTTGATGTTCTGAGATTTTTGTGATCCTTTGTACACTTGGCTAGAAAAGACAAGGAGAGCTCACTCGACGAACAGTATGAAAAGATCCCCGTTACAAATGTTGATTGCGAATATACAATGTATTATATTTTTATAACTGATGTAACCCTCATTTACGATGCACACGTACGGTATGCATATAGGAAATCTGATTACAACTGTTATGATTATGTTTCTAAATTATGAAAATATATGCCCCCGAACCCCCAGCCAATTAATAGACGTTTTAGTCTCTTACAAATGAATGAGTAAAACTTTCCGATGTTTTTATTGTTGCAAACGACACCCCCCACTGTACGCACTTTAGCCATTGCCACGACCGACCAAATACGACCACACCCTCCTAAACCATATGCTGAAATGAATTTGCAAAATAAAGTCTTTGAAACTATGGACGGGTATTGCATGCTTTATTTTAAAACAATATGGGATGGGTAGGAAAGTTCTTTTTCTGTGCACCCTACTCTGCTCTCTCTTTAAGGTTAAAGGAAGATGGTTGCCCAGCCCTGGAGGACGGATCGGATCGACAACACGACACTCCGTCTTAAAAGTACGCGACTGGCTCATGAACTCTCGCGTAGAGGAAGACCGTGACTTCCAAGGATGGGTAAAACGAATGGTGTAAATGAGGGAATGTAAAAGGAGGGTGAAATGAAATAATGTAAATATTGTAAAGTACAACGTTCCAAAGTAGCAGGGACCCAAGAACCGAAGAACTTTAGAACGCCACGGCGTTGAAAGAGGTTTAAGGATCCCGATAGTGAGATATATCCTTTGACTAGATACCTCGCACTAGGCCCCTCTGGTTTCCTTTTTATGTTTCCCCGCACACGCCCTACATGAACACACTACCCCCCCCGACTCCGAAAACCATATCCCCGGGGACCCTGCCCCAAGGAGGAAAGACGAGTAAAAGGTAAGTAAAGGACTTATGAATCCATGTATTTGAATGCGCGCGAATGCTGTCTCCCCCACCCCCCCCCTTTTTTCCTCCCTCTGCAGGTTACATCAGAGATTACAGCCAAGGTGTGGCGAAGATCTGAGACCTTGCCATGTCTAAATACGCGAAACGGACTAGCGCCGCAGGGTGGTGTCTAAGCACGCCTGCAAACTACTCACGTATCGAACAAACCCGAAAAATTAGCACAACCTGATAAAAAGTGATCACCCTTAAACCAGACCGGACGAATGAACCCACGTTACGTATGATGCGAAACTGTGAGGGAATGTGTGTGTGTGTGACTGAGGCGTTGACCCAACTGGTCAAAGGACCGAGAATGCGAGAAAGTGCGACAAAATGGTACCTCCTTTTTCTTCTTTCCTTTTCTCAAAGCACGTCCCCTCTACCCTGTCTAATGCTCAAACTGCATGATTACAAGATTCTAACGCGGACTCGTGAATACCCTTTACTGTGTAATGCACTAAATAGCCTTTCTTGAATGCACTGCCGCCCTCTCTGTTGCACGTGTACTATTTAGCCTGCCGTTGCACTCTTTCTCTCTCTCTCTCTCTCTCTCTCTCTCTCTCCCTCTCTCTCTCTCTCCCTCTCTCCCTCTCTCTCTCTCTCTCTCTCTCTCTCTCTCTCTCTCTCTCTCTCTCTCTCTCTCTCACTCTCTCTCTCTATTTTTTGCACTACCACTCTTCCGAGTGGTTAGCCCCGAAATTGGCAGATTGCCACCCCTAGCACACCACCTAATTGGCTTCAAATACCGTCAGTATTTGCACAAACATTTGTCTTTAAATACAATCACCCTGAGGCCGCGTCATTACCTCTCCTTTTCCGCTAGAAGTCAATGAACCCAGGTTGGGCCGTAAGGGAAAGGACAGGTAAGACGACAGAGGTTCCCTAATCTGGCCCGAAATAAGGGAACTACATGTCAACGGCTCCTATAGTATAAAACAAGGACCTCAGAATACGCGACCCTCCCCTCCCCGAATCGTCGCAATACCCAAACCAGAAAAACGATCACCCCCGTTACCTCCCCTGTCTATGTCCCTGGTTGTTTCCCATAAAACCCCTGTCCTTCCTAGTTAAGTAACCGGGCTGTAAAAGGTTACGTAGGACCCAGAATGATGTTTTACAAGGTTAACAGACTAGACCAAGGTAAAGAAATCATCAAAATGAACCCCGCAGTAGTTGAAAAACAGGATGCACCGATAGAAAGGAAATGTTTAGCCATGTTCGTCTCTCAGCAAAATACCATGTTGACGACTCACTGTACCCTTTTGTAAATGTGAAACTCTAGAGAACGGCATATCTTTGCCAGATTTGTCTCCCGAAGGTGGGTTACCATCAGATGAACCGTCATGCCTGTAATAAATGATTATGAAGGAAAGTCATAGTAAATCCAGCAGGTCCGCCACCGGTCATTCATATGCCAGTTGTGAACGTTAAATATAACGGACATTTTCATTCTTTGCCTGGAGCTGGGAGAGAAATAGACTTTTTGATTATCTTCATCCGCAAATTTTCTAAAAGACTGTCTTTTCAAACTTGTTTAAGGGTACTGCCGTTGGAGGAGAGAAGGACCGGATGTGGGAGCACGAGGCCTGACTGCAGACTAAGGGACTCCTGCAACATTAGCCAAGGCGAGACCACGACTGAAAAGAGCTGCAGGACGAGGCACTGTTTTCGACAGCATGAAAAGAAAGGGTCGACCTGATGCCCCTGCTCGACGTCCAGTGCCTGTCGACAAGTCCCCGCTCTCTGAATTCCGTCACACGCCCGCCTATTTGAAGTCTCTCGTTCCCCTAGTTTGTTCCTAATTTGGCCTTGCTCCATCCCCCTTTTTCCTCTGACCTACCCTATGGACTGTTTTGAACGCTCTTCTTCCATCGGAACTTTCTGACAATCACCTCAAAGGACACAGGGCGAAAAGGACCTTTCCGACCAGAAACGCGAGGAAAGGGTCGTGCCCTGCAACGCAGAACTTAGAACAGAGCTGGACTTGTAGCTCCACCGCCGGTGCTCAACAGCGCCAACGAAAGACCACAAAGAACAATGAGAACTCGTAAACTTCGAACATTTGACATCCTCAATCACCGTTTTTTTGCCTCATTTCTCTCCCAGCCGCCATTGTATTGATCCTGCTCCAAACCGAATCTGAAATATGTATTAACCTGCCAGTTCACGTTATGATATGTACTTGCTGCTCGCCGTTTTTTTGTATTTCATTCCTATGACTTTCCTGCTGAACAAATTTATCAAAGTTTATCAAATAGGTGCACCTCCTAAAAACTAGAAACCTCAAAATGTATTGTTTACAACTCTTTTTCTAGGGTTCCTACCGGTTTCTTTCTCATGCCCACCACAATAGACCCGAGTAGAAAATGAACCAGCAAGATGTCTTGAATATGTTAAAGGGAGGACTGTGGAAAATTAGTGCGTTTTGGTGAACATTATCTGCGCCATCTTGCCTCTTCCCCTGATGCCACACTTTTGTCGTGCGCGCCCGCCATTTTAAGATGCCCCGATCAGAACAAACCCTTTTGCATGCCGCTGGCCCCTGACATAGCCCTTTGCCTTCACTAAGCCTGCACGCTAACCACCCCCTGCTTGCACCTGCCTTGAGTCATAAACCCCTCTTCGGCGCTGCTCTGCCCCCGGCCCTCATCCTGTTCCCAGCGCGACACCTCCCTGCTTTCCTTTCATGATCTCCGGCCCTTAGATGCAAACCCCCTTTTTCCCCGTGTGCCCGTTTTGTCCTCCCCGTTCCCAAGCCGACACCCAGCTCTGCCGATACCATCCTTGCCCCTCCCCGTACAATAGAAAGCTTCCCCCATCAAAGAATCCCCGGGTTGATCAAAGCCCCCCCCCACCCCATGAGATCCGATCAGACTCCCCACATTCCGTGAATCGGCGGATTATCCAGCTGCGCGATGCTCATCACCTGTTGTGACTAGGGTGGGGACTTTAACTGTAAATGTGTGTGGGAACGGGCCCAAAGGGGAGTTCCGAGAATGTCTTTTCCGCACATCAAAGCTTTAAACATGTATGTGTAATCTGCAATAAAGTCATAAATGTGGATATAAGAGGCCAGGCCTCAGAAATACAGTTAGAGCACCTCAGAACGATACCTTCTGTCCGTTTCGTTGTGTTCTCCTCCGGAGAGAATAAAAAACCTTGTTTCCTGCTTTCCAGTCTCCAGCGCCTGCCTCTTCATTGATTTAAATAACTAGAGGGTCACAGAGGCAATACCGCCGGGCAAATATCGATTGTCCCCGACCCGATTGAACTTTTTACAATTTGAGGCACCAGTTTACCTCCATTTCCCTGAAACTATTGCTCAATCTCATGTCCCTTATGTTCTTGATTGTCCCCAGGCCTCTGCTCACCCTCAGTTCCCTCGGGCTAATGGTCACTTTCAGGTACACAAACTTCCTGCTCATGACATACGTACGTCCCTGAAGTTCCCATCCACATTAGGTGCTGCAGACTCAGGATAACCCTAGGGTCACTGACGTTCCTCCTCACTTCACTTTAATACCCCTGAAGTATCTGCTCACTCTTGAACAAGTGGCTTTCCTGGCCCCCTTCACATCCTTTGTAGCTGCCACCCTCCCTTAGGTGACTGCCAAATTCCCCTAGAAGTTGCAGCAACGCATCCACGGCCGTACACTTCAGAGTTGGGCAAGGTTTACTCTTTTAGTTGTCACCCAGAAGCCTCTCTGCAAGTGATGTGTCTGGTTATTGCATACAGCTTGGTACCACTTGATGACTTTTGTGTTTGTGGGGAGAGACTTGATCTGGAAAAGCTTGCTTTAGATCAGGAATTCCCTCCAAATGCAGCCTTTCAATTAGTCTCCTAAGAATTTTCTGCCCCATCGCTCTCTCTCTCCCAGAAACACATATAAATCTCTTCACTTCTCTCACCCTTTTCTCTGTTCCTTAATTTCACCCCCACTATCACCAAATGCAACTACCTTTCGGATTTTCTAGCTCTCCGTATTTCTGTCTATCCATCTATAGCACTAACTTTTCTTTTTCTCTCTCCCCTTTTACCTTTCTCTTCTTCCTTCTCTGTCTCCATACCTCTTTCTTATTTGCTGTGTACACATCCCTTATTCTCCTTATCACTTGTTTTGCTCCTTTCTGTTTTTTCTTCTTTCATTCTCTACTTCTGTTCCTCTCTGTAGTGTCTCTCATTCTACCTATGTTTTTCACTCTGTCTCGCTAATTTTCCCTTATTTTTTCCTATCTTTGTCTCTCAATCTACAAATCCCCTCTCCCTCTCTATCAATCCCGTGTCTCCCTTGTAGGCTTTACTGCACTTCTTGTTATATCTCTCATACCCTCATTGTTTAATTTGAGCTGGTGGTTTCGGGTTCTTAGCACCGGCACTTAATCATGAACACTGTTGCTTTTCAGGAGTACCAGTTACGGACATATTTATTTATAGGGAGATTAAAAGTGATTTGCCCAGAATCACAGGATGTTAGAGCCGAAGTCGAGACTCAAACCTGTTCCCAGCTTCTAATTTGGCAGCTCTGGCCATTACACCACATCCTCTCCCCACTTTCATGTTTCCTAGTTGATTCTGTTTTAGGCAGCCCTAACTGGAGAAATGGGCTGGTGCATTACCTCCTCGTCCTGTCTCCCCGTCCCATTCCTTACAAGTGAGCAGCTAGTCTGCTCCACAGAAACCTAGTACCTAGCAGAGCTTTTTGCCCCTCCCCCAGTATGGCGTCACCATCATGTGACAATAAAGGGGGAGGAGCGGCAGAGAAACTTCCTGTTCTTTTTTTTCTGCATTCGCAGTCTACTGATGTCCTAGCAGGAGCTGTTTGGGGATAAGTTTATCTCTTTTTTTGTTGTTATTGTGGCGGCCTGCTTTAACGGCCGCCTTTTTTACTTTTTATTGCTTGTGGGACTACCGGAGGTTTGTTCCCTGCTCTTTGTGGCTCCACCTTCTTGTAGTTTTATAGGGGGGGGGGGCCCTGTCACTTGCTCGGTCCGCTCTAGCGGCGGGCTGTGCCTCCTTTTTTGGCTGCTGCTTGCTTTTGGGTACTGGAGTGATCTGTTCAGTGATCTCGTGGTGCTTGGTACCCAATGTCATGGGTTCTATTCTGGAAAGTGCACGGGCGGTTGCTATTCAGCACAATGCTTCACATGAAGAGAGCAGTTGTGGAGCTCTCATGTAGTGTGTATAGGGTGACTCACCTTTTTTGGCCTCATTTGTTGCTATTACATAAGGTGGAGGCGTTGCGCTTGTAATCCGTGTGGGTTTCCCTGCGCAGGTTTGGATCCTGTTTGCAACGTCTTGTGTTTTTGTGCCTCCTCAGCCTGTTCTAGCGGCCGTTCCTTTATATGCCGGCCTGCTCTAGCGGCCGTTCCTCTCGATGCCGTTCCCATTGCGCCCTGCTTAGCGGGCGGGGTTTTTCGGCTGTGTTTCCTGCTGGGTGCTCAGCTCCCTGGGGATGTTTTTGGGCAGCCGGACACTTTTTCAGCACCCCCCCCCCTGTTTCCCGTGTGGGGACAGGGCCTCGGGACTTCATGCCTTTCCGGGCGGGTCCCTTTTTCTTGGGTCCCGTCCTCTGTGGCTGCTTTGTGTCCTCCTCTCTTGCGTTCCTGCCGTGGTGCTGGATGCCTCTTCACCTGCGGACTCTCATGGTTCTCTCAGTGCACAGTCGTCTCTCGCGATGTACTGTTCTGCGCCTTGTTTGCCTGCTGCTCTGCTGGCAGTGTGACGGTGCTCTCTGCATGCACCTCATGGCGTCCTTGTTCCTGCTTCTATGTGTGGGGGTTGCTGCTGCCTTTCGGGCTCGGCTGGCTGTTGGTGGGGTGTGGCGTTCCTCTGCTGCTTCCCGCTTTTTTGTCAGGGCGTGGGCCTGTTCTGCTGACATGGTCTGGGCCCTGGTTTTTCTTTTGCGGGAAGGTATGGATGCCTCCTCTCTCTTAGCCCTCCTGGTGTTGCAGGTGCACTGGTTGTTGTCCCTCTGTGTGCCACTGCACTGCTTATGCTGCTTCGGTTACTGCATGGCGTCCTGCCTGGTTGCGTTCCTGGTAAGCTGGGTCTTCCCAGTGTTCGGTCCTGCTTGGGTTGCCCTTTGTGGGTTCCCGTGGACGTGCTTGTGGTCCCGCGTGCTTGTGGCTCCTGCATGCCCTCCTTCTTGGGGATGTGGGTTTGCCTGCCGCCGTGCCTTTGGGCCTCCTGCTCGGGGTGCTTCGCGGCTCTTTTTTATGGCTGGGGTAGTGGCCGGGGGTCCCTGAGGGTGCCTGGTCCCGTGCCCCTGCCGGTGTTGCTGCCCCCACTTCCTCCTCTTCCCGTTGGCTTTTCTGCCTATGCCTGTTGGTGGTCGCCTCCGTTCCTTCCTGTCCCGGTGGTTGTCTGTTCCGGATGCCTGGGCGGTTCAGTCTGTGTCAGAGGGTTGCCAGTTGGTGTTTTCCTCTCCTCCCCCTCTGGAAGGATTCTTCGGTTCGGCGTCCTGTTTTGGATCTGAAGCGGGTCTTTCACTTCGTTCTCCGTCGTCCATTCCGGATGGTGTTTCTGCTATCCTTTCTGCCTCTGGTGCTTCCGGGTGGCTTCCTGGCAGCCCTGGATCTGCTGGTTGCGTTTCTGCAACCGAGATGCTTTGGCTCGTTGGTGTGTCTTGTACCTTTGGTGCTGCCCGCCCTCGCGGTCCAGGGTTCGAGTCCTCCCACTGCTGTGTGTGTGTCCCCAGGTGGTATGTTTTGGAGTTTTTCCGAGCTCTTGGCCCCTCTGGTGGGTTTTCTTCATTCCAGGGGGCTGCATGTGTTTCCCTTTCTGGTTGGCTGGCTTCATCGGCCCCCGGAAGTCCTCCCTGGTGCCCTCCCTGTCCCTGTGGTTCCTGGGGGCTCTCTTCCTCTTGGACCTGGGCATGGTGTTCCTCTCCCGGGGGTGCCGGTTGCCTTTCTTTCCCGGGTGTCTGCCCGTCTCTGGTTGCGGTGTCGGGGTGTTGGCGTCCGCTTTGCTTCTCCTTCCTTGGGCCAGGCTACGTCTGTACCCCCTGTTGCGTCGTGTCCTGTCACGCTGGGGTCCTGCCTCCTTGGACTACGAGACTCTGATCCCTTTCGCTCCGGGGATTCGGGCGGATCTCCAGTGGTGGTTGTCCCCACTGTATTTTTCCCGGGGGTTCGTCCTCCTTCATCCTCTGGCTGTGGTCGTGTTGTCCACGGATGCCTGTGCTTTGGGGTGGGGTGCCGTTCTGGGTGCCTCCTAGGCTCGGGTCGGTGGTCCCGTTTCGAGTCCCTCGAGTCCTCGGCTTGGAAGGAGTTGGGGGCGGTTTGGTTTGCTCTTCTTTGGTTCGCTCCTCTCCTTTGGGGTCGGGCGGTCTCTGTGCAGGCCGTAGTTCTGGTGGTTCACGCTTCTGTGTATCGCCTTGGGGGCTTGTGTCATGCTCTATTTCTCCTGTCCCGGAGGTTCGGCTTTTTTGCCGAGTCGTGCCTCTTGTCTCTGACGGCGGTCTATCTTCCGGGGTGGGTGATTGGGCCTGCGGCTTCTTTGAGTTGGGTGTTCCCCTCCTCGGTGTTCCTGGGTCTGTCCCTGGTTCTGTTGGATCTTTTTGTCCTCCGGTTCCGCCTTCCTTGGCTGGATCTTTTATGCCTCGGAGGATTCCGCCCTTCTTCCTCTGTTTTGCAGCGTTCCCTCTCGGTTGGCGTGGGCCACCGATGCTTTCTCGATTCCGTGGGCGGAGGGTCTGCTGTTTGCCTTCCCTCCATTTGCCTTCATTCCGAGGGTCCTCCGGGAGTTTCGGTTGGTTCGGGCGGGGGTTCTCCTGGTGGTTCCGGTGTGGTCTCGGCAGTCTTGGTTTCCCCTTCTGCTAGCCCTTTCCGTTTGCCCTCATTGGAAGTTTCCCCTGTCTCCCTCCGCCCTGTGGGCTCCTCTTCTCAGGTTTGCCTCCCTGCGCCGCCTCCGGCTGGGGGTTTGACGCTTGTGGGGTTGTGTTTGCTGGGTCTGGGTTGCTCAGTGGAGGTTGCCCAATGTCTCCGGCTTTCTAGGCGTCCTTCCGCCTTGAAGTCGTATGCCCCTCGCTTGAGATGTTTCTCCTCCTGGTGTCTTGGGAGGGGTCTCTCTTCTGCCTCCTGTGAGGCCGTGAGGGTGTTGGACTTCTTGCGGGATGGTTTTGTCTTGGGGCTTGCGGTTTCTTCCCTGCGGGCGCGATGGGCTGCCATTCTTGCTTTTCGGGGTTCCTCTGTTTCCTCTGTCTCCCCGTTGGTGGCTCGCCTTCTGGGGAGTTTCTTGCTTCAGCGTCCTGTCTCTCGTTCTCCTGTGCCTCCTTGGGTTCTTCCCTTGATTCTGCGGGCTTTGTCGGGTCCTCCTTTCGAGCCTTTGGACTCAGTGGCCCTGAAGTTCCTTTCTGCTAAGGTTATTTTCCTGCTGGCCATTACTTTTCAGAAAAGGGGGTGGTGATGAACAGAGTGTCTGAATTAAGCAGACCACTCTTACCCAGTCCAAAGATCAGGGCTTGATCCATCACCGTTATTTAGCTCACTGCCCCATCCCAGCTCAGAACCTGGCTATATGCAAATTAGTCTGTCCCTGGCCCAGTGCATCATGGGAACAGGGCAGACCAAACTACCAAGCCAATTCTTCACCAGAAAGGATACAAGCTACCAGGGACCGGTTTCTGGCATTTCAGCCTCGTCGGCCCGGCTTGCTTGAATCCTGATGGAGCAGTGAGCAAGGGACTCATGTCTGAGTATACCCTGCCACACCTATAGTGGCCAAAAACGATTCAGAAAAGGGGGTGGTGATGAACAGAGTGTCTGAATTAAGCAGACCACTCTTACCCAGTCCAAAGATCAGGGCTTGATCCATCACCGTTATTTAGCTCACTGCCCCATCCCAGCTCAGAACCTGGCTATATGCAAATTAGTCTGTCCCTGGCCCAGTGCATCATGGGAACAGGGCACACCAAACTACCAAGCCAATTCTTCACCAGAAAGGATACAAGCTACCAGGGACCGGTTTCTGGCATTTCAGCCTCGTCGGCCCGGCTTGCTTGAATCCTGATGGAGCAGTGAGCAAGGGACTCATGTCTGAGTATACCCTGCCACACCTATAGTGGCCAAAAACGATTCAGAAAAGGGGGTGGTGATGAACAGAGTGTCTGAATTAAGCAGACCACTCTTACCCAGTCCAAAGATCAGGGCTTGATCCATCACCGTTATTTAGCTCACTGCCCCAACCCAGCTCAGAACCTGGCTATATGCAAATTAGTCTGTCCCTGGCCCAGTGCATCATGGGAACAGGGCAGACCAAACTACCAAGCCAATTCTTCACCAGAAAGGATACAAGCTACCAGGGACCGGTTTCTGGCATTTCAGCCTCGTCGGCCCGGCTTGCTTAAATCCTGATGGAGCAGTGAGCAAGGGACTCATGTCTGAGTATACCCTGCCACACCTATAGTGGCCAAAAACGATTCAGAAAAGGGGGTGGTGATGAACAGAGTGTCTGAATTAAGCAGACCACTCTTACCCAGTCCAAAGATCAGGGCTTGATCCATCACCGTTATTTAGCTCACTGCCCCATCCCAGCTCAGAACCTGGCTATATGCAAATTAGTCTGTCCCTGGCCCAGTGCATCATGGGAACAGGGCAGACCAAACTACCAAGCCAATTCTTCACCAGAAAGGATACAAGCTACCAGGGACCGGTTTCTGGCATTTCAGCCTCGTCGGCCCGGCTTGCTTGAATCCTGATGGAGCAGTGAGCAAGGGACTCATGTCTGAGTATACCCTGCCACACCTATAGTGGCCAAAAACGATTCAGAAAAGGGGGTGGTGATGAACAGAGTGTCTGAATTAAGCAGACCACTCTTACCCAGTCCAAAGATCAGGGCTTGATCCATCACCGTTATTTAGCTCACTGCCCCATCCCAGCTCAGAACCTGGCTATATGCAAATTAGTCTGTCCCTGGCCCAGTGCATCATGGGAACAGGGCAGACCAAACTACCAAGCCAATTCTTCACCAGAAAGGATACAAGCTACCAGGGACCGGTTTCTGGCAATTCAGCCTCGTCGGCCCGGCTTGCTTGAATCCTGATGGAGCAGTGAGCAAGGGACTCATGTCTGAGTATACCCTGCCACACCTATAGTGGCCAAAAACGATTCAGAAAAGGGGGTGGTGATGAACAGAGTGTCTGAATTAAGCAGACCACTCTTACCCAGTCCAAAGATCAGGGCTTGATCCATCACCGTTATTTAGCTCACTGCCCCATCCCAGCTCAGAACCTGGCTATATGCAAATTAGTCTGTCCCTGGCCCAGTGCATCATGGGAACAGGGCAGACCAAACTACCAAGCCAATTCTTCACCAGAAAGGATACAAGCTACCAGGGACCGGTTTCTGGCATTTCAGCCTCGTCGGCCCGGCTTGCTTGAATCCTGATGGAGCAGTGAGCAAGGGACTCATGTCTGAGTATACCCTGCCACACCTATAGTGGCCAAAAACGATTCAGAAAAGGGGGTGGTGATGAACAGAGTGTCTGAATTAAGCAGACCACTCTTACCCAGTCCAAAGATCAGGGCTTGATCCATCACCGTTATTTAGCTCACTGCCCCATCCCAGCTCAGAACCTGGCTATATGCAAATTAGTCTGTCCCTGGCCCAGTGCATCATGGGAACAGGGCAGACCAAACTACCAAGCCAATTCTTCACCAGAAAGGATACAAGCTACCAGGGACCGGTTTCTGGCATTTCAGCCTCGTCGGCCCGGCTTGCTTGAATCCTGATGGAGCAGTGAGCAAGGGACTCATGTCTGAGTATACCCTGCCACACCTATAGTGGCCAAAAACGATTCAGAAAAGGGGGTGGTGATGAACAGAGTGTCTGAATTGAGCTTTTGGGTGGAGTTTTGGTGTGGTTGGGGCGCTGATGGCTTCTCCCCCTTCTTGCGCTTTTGCGCTGACAAGGTCATTCTCCGTCCGGTTCCGTTCTTCCTTCCTGCGGTGGTGTCTTCTTTTCACCGTCAGGAGGATATTGTTCTCCCGGTGTTTTTTCCGGCTCCTGCCTCCCCTGAGGAGGTGCTCCTCCATTCGTTGGATGTGCTGGGGGCTCTCCGCTTCTACTTAGAGCGTACGGCTGATTTCCGTTAGGTTGATTCCTTGTTCGTCCCCTATGGCCTCTCGGGTCTGGGGCTTCGGCCTTCTTTGTCCACCTTGTCTCGTTTGGTCCGGGACGCTGTGGTTTCTGCTTGCGATTCTGCCCACTGTCCTCTGCCTTCTTCTGTTCAGGGTCGGTCGACTCGGAGCGTGTCATCCTCCTGGGCCATGTTCAAGGGGGCCTCTTTGAGGGACATTTGCAATGCTGCCACGTGGGCTTCTCCCCATTCTTTTGTTACACATTGTCGTCTTCGGTTGGGGATGGCGGCCTCTGCTGCTTTTGGGGCTGGTGTCCTTTCTGCGGTACATGGTTTGTGTACTGTACTGTTTTCTGTGGATTAAAATGGACCTGTTTTTTTTCTCTACACTGTTTGGTCTGTTTTTTTCTTACAATCACCGTGTGCTTGGGTATGGGCTCACTTGTAAGGAATGGGACGGGGAGACAGGACGAGGAGGTAATGCCCGGTTACTCACCGGTAATATCCATTACTCCGAGTCCTGGTCTCCCCGTCCCATTCCTGAGCCCTTCCCTCCCTCCCTCTTTTTGGTTTTGGGGTGATTGTTTCGTTTCTGGGTTTTTGTCTTTGGTATTCTCAGGAAGTTTCTCTGCCGCTCCTCCCCCTTTATTGTCACATGATGGTGACGCCATACTGGGGGAGGGGCAAAAAGCTCTGCTAGGTACTAGGTTTCTGTGGAGCAGACTAGCTGCTCACTTGTAAGGAATGGGACGGGGAGACCAGGACTCGGAGTAATGGATATTACCGGTGAGTAACCGGGCAAGTTGCCTCCTAGTGAGACCCCCAGCACTTATTGTTTTACAAATTAACCACTGCTGATACCCTTATTCCTCTTCTCACTTGGTATCTCTCCTTGGAGTTTTATTTCATTTCTCTGTCTTGCAAACCTGTCCTTTTTTCCAAAGTCATGCTCTCTCCTGTTAGTCGCACTCACTTCACTTCCCTTTGCCCCTTCAACTCCTTTGTATCCTGTACCTCACCTAATGTTATATTCTGTTGTGTCCCATTTATGGCCTCGTGCAGAGAGTAACAGAAAGTGCTCCTGTGTTTGGAGGCAGCGCTAAAACCAAAGGAGAATCCTCTGGTGGAATTTTATTGATCATTTTGTACATTTAACGAAGGAAATTCAGTGAGATGATTGTACTCTACGTTTTGCACTACCTCGTGGAATACCAGGGGAACAGCGTTTACAACGCAACTTTTACCACGCAGTACCTTTACCACGCAACTTTTACAACGCAAGTCGTTACAACGACTTGCACTGGGGGGGCTGTAGGATAGGAAATAGTTTAATTTACAATCCAAAACCTTCCCTACTATCCACGGGGACTGGAGTTGGAATAGTAAATTAAACTATTCACTATCCAGCGCCCCCCAACGCAAGTCTTTGTAACGACTTGCGTTGTAAAACCTGCGTGGTAAAGGCATGCGTTGTAAAAGCATGCGTAGTAACGACATACATCCGGAATACCAACAACCGCTAAGCTAAGCTGTAGACTGTAGGGAGCAAGCTAGAATAGTGCATGTGAGGTGGTATCCATTCTTTGTATTCATAGACCAGGAAAACTCTGACACCCTTTTCCGCATTGATCTCCTCTCCATCATTTCTTTTGTCATTCACCTTCCTGTCCCTATGCTTTCCAACTTCGCTTTGCAGCGTTTGCTCTCTATCTTTTCCAGTTTTTGCCCCACTTTCTTTCATCACTTCTTCTCTATAGCCTCTTCCCCCTCCCTCCCTCTGTCTGCACGTATGGCATTATTATCCTCCCTGTTCTACCCTTACTCTGTTCCCTCCCTTCATTTCCTTTTCGTCTTCCCCTCTTTTTGTCATTCTTCTCCATTCTGTTTCACTTCTCCTTTTGTCTCTCTTCATTGCGCCCTTCACTCAATCCATTTTGTTAGTCTTCCGCCCATTTCTAGTATCCCTTCCCTTTGTCATTGTGTCCCTGGATGAATATTTTTCACAGCAACGTTTTTAAAAACTAATTGAGTGGTTAAAAAAAGTGTTCTTTCTGCTCCTATCGGTTGTTGAGCATATTTTTTAATTTTTCATTTTTGTTCAATTGAGAATGGGAACCTTTTCGCAATTTGTAAGTTAACAAGGTGATAGCAGGCACCCCGGCTCGTTTGGCTGTTGCTGGAGACAAAGGCAGTGCCTCTTAAAAGGCCTCCACCCGTAATCTGGCTCACTGCACAGTCCCTTCCCTATGCCCACTGTAACATTAGTTCTGGCTGTGAAACGTTAGGTAGAGAGCTGTGATGGTCAAAAGCTGTTCTGCTGCTACTCGAGGCCTCACTGTCGCGCTCAGACAATCCGGATGGGAGGAGACCCACCACATGCTGTGCCTCCTCACTTTGGTCCATTGTCCTACTGCCCATGACAATGAGCCAGCTAGGCTTTGTACCAGGTCTTACTGACCTCTGCTCTAAGGCTGCAGCAACCTTGTGGATTGAGAGCCAGTGGCCAAGCTGGTCTAGGCAAACATGATATTATTTACAGTCGGGAAAAAAGGCCCATCTGATGGCCTTTGTCACAGACCCTTTGGGCAATGGCTGAATGCTGCCCTGCCTATCCGACCCTCACGGCAGCACCCGTTATCTGCAAAGGTGCATCCACCAAGGGCAACATCCCTGTCCGCAGTGATACTTAGCATTAGTCTTGATTATAGTTACTGATGCCAGTGGCAGAAGTACCATGTTGGATGGCAGATTGCAACGGTAGGAAAGGAGGACCTGCTTCTTATGGTTACCCAAACTATTTGCTAATGTTTCACTGTTTTTGGACTATTCTGACTGGGATCCTGCTAACCAGGACCCCCGTCTATATGCTTTCTCCCTTAAATTACTGTGCATGTACTTTATGTACACTTCAGATTGGCTACTAAGGCACCCTTATCAGTCACTAGTATATGGTACCCATGTGCCCAAGGCATAGGTACCTCAGAGGCCTCCAATGGGCTGAAGCATGTATTATGCCACCCATGAGAGACAGCAGCCTGTGTAAGCTGGTGCTTGTACCGCTTACTTAGATATTGGTTCACTATATCAATCTAAATCACTACACTTAAAAACTTATCAGTCACCCCTATGGGAGGCCTTATCAATCCTGAAGGTGCTGGGTTTTACCTGGGAGGGTGCCCCTGCATGAGCAAAGCCCCTCTGCTGCCTTGGGAGATCATTATCCACAGTTTTCTGTGATGCAGCCAGGCATATAGGTCTAAGTGCATTATAACCTCGCAGTAAATGGTAACTTTAAAACGGCTGCTTAGACACATGATGTGTTTGGTGTCAAACACCTTGGAATCATATCTCCACAGCAGTAACTGGCGTGGGAGATATGATTCCACCCTCCCAAAGGGGACATGTGTGGGTCACTGGTCTATCTGGTACCAGATTTCTCGACACGGGCAGCACAAAATGGACGCTGCCAGCCACAGACACGATGCTGAGCCAAGCTCGAGCAAAGGAAGGCATGACACTGGGCATCCTGTCACAGGGAGGTGTGACCACTTCCCAGGCAGGATTTAGTGTATTGGGGCTGAGTGGGTGCACTCTGAGAGTGCCAGAAAGTCTGCACTGGGGACACATTAGTGTCCCTGTGCATAGTTCAGCTGAAACCAGTTCTGGGAGCCATTGACTCCTGCTCTGGTGCAAAACTGGACAAAGGACATGGGTATAGCCCCTCCCCTATGAGGGTCCCCATAATCTGTCCACCCCTTTCCCGTGGTTATAAAGTGGGATACCTGGCTACAGGATTTTGGATTTTACCTGGACAAGACTCTGCTAGGAGGAAACCAAGTACTTTGACGGTCTTCACGATGCTGGATGACTGAAGAATCTTCCTCGGAGTAAAGGAGTTACTCCCCTGCAGAAGCAGGCACCTAAATGCATCTGAACGGTTTGCTTCTCCCAAGCTCCTGAGGACCCCGAAAATTTCAGCAACACAGGAGGTATGTTTCTAAAGATCCCTGAGGTTGATCTGACCTCTCAACAATTCTGAGACCAGTATCCCTCGTGGGGGCCATGTAACCCGAACCCCTGTGCACCACGGAAAATGCATATGCTTGTTGGCAATTCCCGACCTTGTGCATTGGACTCTGAGTAGTCCTGACCCCAAGTAGTATTTGCACAGAAGATACCTGGCCTCCTCGCACTGAGTGCTCCTTGGACTGGTGCTTTGCAAACTTGCTTGAGGTCTCATTGCGACTCCTGGTCGGTAGGCCTGTGGGTCCTGGCTAGGGTCACCTTGTTTGTTCTTGGGCTTCCCTGGTTGCTCCAGATGTTCGCTGACTCCCCATTGCTTGGAGAGTCCTGTGGACCTTGCTGGTCCACACCGTAACCTGTTTGCTCTTCCTGTGTGGGTTGCATTTGCCGAGGCTTGTTGGTGCTCCAGCCAGACGCTGACCCTGCAGCACATGACATCCTTTGTGGGACAGCTCAGATCCTGGTTGTCCTCGACATCTCCTGGTCCTCGTGGCTGCAGAGTCAAGCATCCCTTCTTCGCACCTGAAACACCCAGCATCGGTGGGCATTCGACTACCGAGCCGCTGGTCACCTGAAGTGACCCAGACTCTATCCCCTCTGCTTTCAGGTTCCTCTCACCTAGAATCCAGACTTGGATTCCACCAGACACTCTTCGCCTTCCAAGCAGCAGTACTTCCTTGCAGCCCTCCATTGAAAAAGACGAAGATTTCCGACACCACTTGACCCCTATGCACCGGGCTCCTCAGGGATAGGTAACACGGATACCTTGGTACTCACTGGTGGGTTGGTTCTAGAACCTCTTAAGTTCCAAAGGGTTTGCTTGAAGTCCTCTTAGAAGTGTCCTTAAACTGTAAATTTGTAACTGTGACTTTCCCATAGAGTCGTTTGAAGCAGGCAGTTGTGTTTCCACACTGCACCTGTCCTCCGTGGGCTTGCTGTGTCACTGCCTTGGGTGGTTCCTTGGGGTCCCAGCGATTTTACGTGCTCTAGGCACAGTGTCTAGTCAAGTTGTGATTGTTATACCATTTTTTTTGCATATGGTTCGGTCTCCCCCTGGAGCCCGCTGTGTATTGAGCAACTTACGAATATTCTATTGATTCAGTATTGTGTGCTTTATGTTCTAATCTCGTGTAGAGGTTAGTAGACAGTATTATATTAATAAATACATATTTTATATAATTACTGTGTGGTTCTCCTTTCATTTAGTCATTCAGGAGGTGATATTCTGGTAAAACAAGCTGCTTTACATTCCTTCAAGATTATCCCTGAAGGCTGCTCTCTGCAGCTACCTCTAGGATAGCTTTCTAAAGGTTATCTTTTGACTTTATACATCATAAGTTGGGCTTCCGGTTTATGGTATTTATTTTTTTACCAATTCCGTCTGTATTTATCCATATTTATTTTTGGGTAATTTATCCTGCATTTATCCACATTTATTTTGGTTGCAAGCAAATGACGATGCTGCAGCTAGTATTTTTTCACATTTATGCGACAAGGGCTATGGAGAGATTGTAACGACTACACGCACTTAGAAGGTTTCTAAACAAAATTGAAAACACTGGAAGACAGAACATTCTATTTTAAACAAAAAAGCAGTACAAAAAAGCATTTATTGCACTGACATCTGAGGTAGATTAAGCAGGTATCATTAAACAGCGCATTCTAACAGGGAGTGATGTTGGATGCAGCCTCTCTTTTGGCAATGTTTGAAATAGTTGTTATTCTGATGGCATCAAACACACACTGTGGTACAAAATCTCTCCTGAAAGTTACCTGCAACCTGTTCTAACCCTTTGTGATGCAGACTGCAAGCTCAGCGTTAATGAGTAAGATTAGAAGAGGAATGAAGAATGCTTGAAAGGATGGGAAATTACTTTTGCAAGGGCAACATCAAGAAAGGAAAGAGACTGCGACCCACACCTCTCGATGGATAGTGCTAATTACACAGAAGCAGCTGGCATTTCACGTGTAAACAGTTAAAAAAAAAAGAATTTGTGTTTTCTTTAAACGGGGTCTCCATAAAGTTTGTACACTGGCAGTATGTTCAGTTTTTTAATTCCTCAAAGCCTGCCACCTGCTGTCGAGCACAGCACTACCTGCTAACAGGCCTTTCTGTCTTGCCACCACTGATTGTATTCAGAGGCTACCTTATTAGTGCTGCCCCCAGCAGGCCCCGCCAGATGATGCCTACATTTCTATCAGTGAGCTGGCCTCCTAATGCACCCATTAACGCAGTGGTTCCCAAACTTTTTTGACCGGTGGCTCCCTCGACCTAATCTGCAGTTGGCCGTGGCTCCCCACCATTTTTTTTACTGGTGGGTGGGTGGTATGTACCTCCTGTTATCTTCCTTAAAGTAATTGGGACGCATTCTTTCAATAATCCAACCATCCGTTAACTCATCCAGCCATCCGTTCTCTCATCCATCCACCCTTTCACTTCACTCATCTATCCATCCTTTTGTCCATCTACCCCCTTTCACTAACTCATGAATCCTTACATCCACCCTTTCACTCATCCATCCATTCACCATTTCACTTATCAATTCATCCATCCACCCATTCACTTGCCCATCATCTACCCTTTCATTCATCCATCCATCCTTTCACACACCCATCCACCAATTCACTCACCCATCAGCTGCCCTTTCACTCATCCATCCATCCTTTCACACACTCATCAACACACTTTTACCCATCCATCTACCTTTCCACCCATACATCCATCTATTCACCTTTTCTCTCATCCATACTTCCACTCATTCACTCATCCATCCATCCTTTCTTTCATTATCTATCATTCCCCCTTTCATTCATGCATTCATCCTTTCAGTAATCCATCCAGCCATTCAGACATTCCTTCACTTATTTACTCACCCACCTTTCCACATTATGAGCTGAGCCTTTGTCTGCAGAGTTGCAGGCAGAAGAGTCCTATCAAGAACGAACTACAGCAAGGGGTGGGGTGCGGTGGGGGAGAGTTCACTATGCCCCTGCACATAGGCAGACTGAAAACGTAGAAGTCGTGAGTCACACATGATGTACAGTGCCAGGATGTGAGGTTACTGTAACATGGTGTTGTTTCCAGGGCTTTAAGCGGTGTAAAAAAACTGGGGGGGGGTCTCTTCAAAGGGGGTGTTGGATGTAATTAAGAGCGCAGTTTAAAACACCTAGGCTAAAAATCTGCACTTAGCATAGTGTTGCGCCCGACTGGTATTATGTTGTTTATGTCATTGCATCCAGATATATAATACAGCAAGTATCATTGCACAAACAACAAGCCAGGACTATTGGCTTTGTCAATGGTTGCTAGTTCCTTAAAATAAAAAAGCAGCAACCATGGCTTTGTTGAATATAATATTGAAAATACTTCAGTTCAAAAATGATGAGACAGTGAAAGAACGATAACCTGTTCTTTTAAACTTATTTCACAGGCTTCTTTAAATGAAGTGTTCTCTAACGTTGCAGCCTGGGCGTTTTACCTTTTTCTTACAGATTGCCCTTCTGTACACTGAGGCAGGAGGCCACCACCACATGCTTGAACACCCCAGACTGCCCCATTGTCATTCTGTATGTGGCAATCAGCCCCATACAGAATTTTCAATGGGCGGGAGGGGCTGCTCTTGTGCTCCTGGAGGAGTGCGAGGCGGCTCCAGCAGCAGGGTGAGGCCTCTCACAGGGGAGCAGCGCTGCGCCCTGTGATGCCACAATTACAGACAAGCATTTGCAATGCAATAGGTCTCGCATTATTTAAGTTTGAGCTATTATTATTGTAAATGGCAATGTTTTTTGCTTTATGCTATAGTTTTCTTATGTACATAAAAAGCTACATATAAAGTATTTGTTGTTAAAATTATTTATGCAGTATTTAAATTTGTTTGCATAAAAGATTACAAGAATATCTTAGCAAAAAAGTTAAACTTTTTAATGGTAATTGACTAAATGTCCATTTGTACATTTTAATTTCAAATAGGTAAGTGTAAACATCACAAATATATTGTGCAAACAGTGCAAAATATTTTAGCCATAAATATTTTTGTTTTACGAGGTAGTTTGTAAGAAAATGATTGTAAAAGGCAAACACTGTAATTAAAATGTAACATATAACAGTACAGTTATGGCTAGTAAACATACATTAGTAGTATAGTATAATTGTAAACAAGATGTAAATAAGACTACAGAAATTAGCATGAATTATCACTTTAATATCAACTTTACAAACATTTTGAAAACACGATCACAGCTGGTAATCATGCATTGGCTTGTTATTACAAGCATTTCATTTTAATAAATATTTCTGATTCCCAAAAACAAATATGACAGTCTCTCAAAATAATGGCTTTTCAGTTTTAGTTGTATCTTTGATCTCCATGTCATCAAGTACTCATGAATATTACTGCCCCATGGACAGAGTCTGGCTTTACATGTCTACATATCAACATCCAATTCCATGAACACCCATCGCATGCCAGGGATGACCATCACCGCTGGTGAAGAGAAGCACAATTGGGTCAAGAATGCCCACAATACGTTGTGGTCCCATTATACCAGGGATGGGCTCAATAATGCCAAAGATGCCAACATCATGCCAAGCATTGCTAGACTAAAAGTGGGAATAATTCTAACAGGGACACCACCAATAAATTAAGAAGGAACACCATTACGCTAAGGCAAGCATTACCGCCTTCGGGTAAAGTCCGCGCTATATAAAAATGCATAAATACATGAATAAAGAAATACCGCCTTCGGGTAAAGTCCGCGCTATATAAAAATGCATAAATACATAAATAAATAAATACCGCCTTCGGGTAAAGTCTGCGCTATATAAAAATGCATAATTAAATAAATAAATACATACCGCAAAACATCCTCGTTACTCTGCCGGCCTGCGACCAGGAAGTCAGGCAGGCCGGCGCGACACCCGGAAACAGGAAGTAGGAGGGCGGGAGCCTACCCCGCCTCCCACGGAAGAGCCGCGATTGGAGCCGTGTTGGGAGCAGGGAGCACCGGAGCAGGCAGGAGCCTACCCTGCGCCCCGGTGCCGAAGGAGGGAAGAAGAGTCCTGCTGCCGGGCCTTGCAGCTGAGGAGAGGAAGCCGGTGAGTGCGTTGCTGAGCGGCGGGCGGGCGGAGGGAGAGGAGCATGTAGGCGCAGGGGGGGGGGGCGGCCTGTGTATGTGTGTGTATGTGTGTGCGTGCGTGTGTGTATGTGTCTTGGAGTGCGTGTGTGTGACTGTGGGGGAGGGGGTGTGTGTGTGAGCGAGTGTCTGTCTGCGACGTGTGTGTGTGTGTGTGTGTCTGTGTCTGTGTGCATGCATGCATGCGCGGTAGGCTGGGAGGGCGGCGCATGCGCAGTAGGCTGGGAGGGCGGCGCAGGACGGAACGTGCGCGTTCGCGCAGCCAAATCCGACTGCTAAAAATCATGCCAGTTTTGTGTCCCTCATTCCCCGGCATCAGCCGACTATAAGTCTCCGTCCCTGTTCCAGGGCGAGACCTAATAAAAGGCGTAGGGACGGTCCGTGGAATTTACGGGCAGTTGGTCACCCTAGACTGTGCGCGGCGCCCCTGGCACCTCATTACGGCGCACTGGGGTGCCGCGGCGCACAGTTTGGGAACCACAGCATTAACGCCTCGTGCTCGGCTATAAGGCACTACTAGAATGGACACAATGCTGCTTTAAAGGTCAAGTACTTGCATTTCTTACAGCGTCCCCCACATCTTTAACATGCAACACCTACTGCTTTGTGCGTCTACGTTAGCAGTTCTCTTAAAGAGGCCCGAGTGGTGTAGATTAGTAAGAGGAGCGTGGCGAGGTAACCCTCGGCAGGAGAGAGGCTGCAACGCACTGTTTGTCAGTATTTTCCCGGTTCTAAGTTATAAATACAGACAAAGGAAAATTAGTTTTTCGTGCGTATTTATATATAAAAATCCGTTTAAACGGAAAACCGGGAGCCTTAATCGTAAGCGTCGTGCGGACTGGTACAAGGTGCCCACTTTAATTAGTAGACAGCATATACTAGGCCACCTTCTCACAGCAACACCATGGATGGTGGATCACAACTTTAATGTAGATTGCTGCTCTTGCTGTGGGGAAACTCTGTCATAGAATAATCCATCTGGTATTATCGGGCTTGTGCACTGTCTACCCATGATGACGCAGTAGAACAGGAATAGCATATTTTCCTTTCTTGGAACTGAAGGATTGTAAAAACCTGTAGTTTTGTGAATATTAATGACATCTGAACATGACCATTAGTTATTTTGAATAGTAAAATGTGTAAAACATGAGATATGCCTATGAAGACTGTACTACAATCCATCATTATATGGCATGCCAAGATCACATAAAAATATACATATTGTGTGATACTTACTATATGACGTGATGTCCCTTCTAACTCTTTCAAGGCATGTTTTAATATGTTGGCCCAAGACATGCATGTCGCAAAAATATCCATTGCCAAACAATGTTGCCAAATTACATGTACTTTGGACCAGATGGCCAATTTGTATTTTACATCTTTCCATGTTGTGTTCTCATACTGTTCTCAGATACAAAAATACTGTTTGGGTTTTATTCTAGCCTTGGTACATATGCATCACCATGAGTTGACCTCAGTATGTTTTCTCATATTCTCCTTCAGCATCCTCTACAGTAATGGTGAAGAATAATTCGCTGGATACTTGAAGAATGTGTATACAGCCCATATCGAGACCTCAGCACCATGTAGGAAAGAGTCTTCATAGCACAAATCAGACCACAACACCATAATGTCTTCATGAAAAAGTTGAAATCACACCTTGAAGCTGACATTCATATGAGAACAGCTAACTCACCCATTGCAAAGGCCAAATTATATTGTGCTACTGTGCAACCAGTTATTTCCAAGAGGCTGTGGTATTATCAGATGGCATGTCACAACTAAATGTTTCTACTGTCCTTGCCTAGTTATTTGGAGTGATGCTTCTATATATGGAGAATTCTATTTTCCTGTGGGTTTGGCAACAATGAACAACATAAAGGTGGAATTCTATGGATTGGGATGAGTGCCATATGTGAGTGGTGCCGTTTGGTATTGCGACTTGATTGGAAGTAGGTGCACTGTCTGCAGCCACAAGCAAATTCGCCCAGTCCCTGTGCTGTTGGTTTGCGCTACTGATCAGTTCATCATCAGAGTCGGTGCAAAGTTCCCTAGATCCGCCCATGATTGTGTTGCATTGCAACAGTATTGTGCCACAACAGATGACAGACCTTGCACCAAGGAAAGCTTTCCTTATCTATATGTTGCTGTACATTAGTGTTTGTGGGAGCAAATAATACATGTACTGAGGCTGCAGACACTTGATGCCCCATATAAATTGTTGTTTCAGGGGATTCCTGATAGCACAGCAGATCCTGGCTACTGATACCCTTCAGTAACCCAACAATACCAGGAGAGGGATTACATATTACGCTTCCTCAAGGACTGCCACCTTTGTGCCATAATGAACATCACTGCTGTCCTCAGACAGGAACAAAAGGGAATCATGTGAGTTGTTTTCAAAAGAGGATGCACCAGATCAGAACCGCAGTGAACTGACACTTGCAGATGGTCTGTTTGTGTTGATGTAATACAACTAATTATTATTTTATATAGAAATGATTTTCGAAGCATATGGTGTCATGCTGTGATCATATCATTTTGCTATCACTTTACAGGCCTGATCGCCCTGTCACCCCCTGCCCCAATATCAGATATTTTGTGGATTGGGGAAACGTTACACAGACACTGAAATCGAAGATATCCACAGGGCCAGGTGGGTGGGAATTAAGTGAGTGGCAGTGAATACAGATGTGGGATGCCAACTTCCAGTCATGTGATTGTACAGCTACAGGGGTGTGTTGTTACTTGGACCTGACAGGTCGTATGAATCTCACTATGTGATGTTATTAATTGCTACACAATTCACTGGGAATTAGAGAGCGCCCTGCCTGTGAGGGGGCAATACTGATCCGAGTGAGGGCTGCAAAAAATAATGTTTGTGATAATCATCTGCCTTCTGCCACAGTCTTTCCCCATAGTCTGACTGCAAGGGAGTGCAGATCTGATTTGAATACAGTAATTTTTTGATATAGCAATATCAATTTTAAAATCCAGCATCAGTTTTGTGGGCCAACCATGGTGTTGTGTACTAATCTGTGTTTAGGTACGATGTGTTGATTATGCAAGGTGTTCTGAAACATATGGGGCCTGGACATCATATTCCTCCCATGTCATTTTGCAAAAGTTTTATTGTTGCGCAGGATGCTGTATTTCCTTGCTTGTCGCTGAACACGGAAAGTTGATAGATTTAATTCGGCGTTGCACAAATTGTGGCATGCAATCATTTCTTTATGTGACAAAAAGGGTGCAGATTTTTATGCTGTTCAATTCATGCTGCCTTGACATACTTGTCTACAAGTCTGACAAGTGTATGAATTATGTTGGAGTGCATATTTTACTGTCCTGCAGTTTATAACACGTTTAAGATATCGCACTTCCTGGTGTGTCAACACAAAACACTGATATCACAGGGTGTGGCGTATTTTTTTCTGAATCTAGTGACGGATACTTCAGTGGCCTGAGCAGAGCCTCGCAGGGGACCCTCATTGTGCACTTGTCTGCTAGTTAACAACAAGTTAAGTGTAACTCACCTCGGATAGATCAGTATGAGACAAGGTAGGCCACACACTGGAGTTCTTATTATTGTGATGTGTTTATTTCCAATATGTGGCGTGGTTTTTATTTACATTCATATAAGGGGTTGTGGCATTATAGATTTCTCAGAGGGTGGGGTGAGAGTTCTGGTGAATGCCCCTGTGAGGAGGGGCTTAGATATGTTTGGGATGCTGACATCATAGTCCAGAGTAGTTAAGAAAATGTGTGCACAGATAGGGCAAAAAAATCAGTGCTTAAACGGCTGACATTAGTTCCGCTTCTTGGTGGTGGGTCGGTCAGTGTTGTGATTAGCTCAGGCCCAGGATGACCTCTGAATGGGGCGCCAGAGGTGCAAAGACATTAATAGGGGTTGTGTCTCAGAGACTGCAAAAGACAGATTTTTTGTCTTTGTGACCCTTCTGTCTTGGGATATGGGAAGAGATAGGGTGGTGGCAGATGATGGTTGGCCCCATGAAATGCAGCTTCCAGGTCCC
Source organism: Lissotriton helveticus (assembly GCF_964261635.1). Lineage (NCBI taxonomy): Eukaryota > Metazoa > Chordata > Amphibia > Caudata > Salamandridae > Lissotriton > Lissotriton helveticus. Next base: position 356,412,789 of record NC_136061.1, on the reverse strand, counting down.
ACACTGCTGTTGTGAATGTGTGATAGTCACCTACCAGCAACTCATCCTGCACACTCCTGGCCTCAAGTTTCTGCTTCAGAATGCCATTGTGTGCCTTGAGCAGCCGGGTGGGTTCATCCAGCGGTTCCTCCTGCCATGTAGCCACACCACATCAGATTTTGATTCAAGACAGTGGCATCACCCACTGAATGATGGACCTCCCTCCCAACAGCAGGCCCTGTGACACCATATTGGGAAAGTTTCTCAGACGCAGGTCTTATGACCACATGTCTCTCCTGTCATGCTGAGAAAGATGGTGCAATGTACCTGGATGCTGCTCAAGACAGCACAGTACAGGGGTGGCCACAGTGGAGGTTGGGGGTCAGGGCACTGGAGAATATAACCAGCCCAATGCTGGTGCATGGATGGGGCGTCAGGACTATGCTTGGTTCAGCTGGGCTGCTCTTGTCTTGGGGATGGAGGGGATACGTGGAGAGGATATTTCTTCTTGGCGTTCCGTAGTGGCAGGACATATAATGCTCTCCCTGAAGACATATGATGTTCCTTGTTGGGTGGACAGCAGTGAGACCATGCTCCCTTCGTGCCGTGGCCTTGCTCTCACAAAGGAGGGTGTGGAGAGATGGGCATGAATGGTCACGTCAGGGAATAATCCCTTTAGTTATTGTTATTATAAAGTATGACATCATGCCACTTCATTCATGTCACACATTTTTAGCATTTCACATTGCTTGGCATACAATGATTACTACTTGCAGACGAAGTATGCCAGTCCACTCTGATATATTATAACATGGGTGTCTTGTTTTAATTAAGGAGATTTTAATGTTAGGAGATATTGTCATCCATTTACTTGATTTACGGCCATTGTGTTACTGTTACTGACTGTTTTGACAGCATGTGGATTGTAGAAGGAGGGCTTGATTGGTCTCATGGCCAACACTGTGGCATGTGGTGTGGTATTGCATGATTTGGCAGATGGTCTTCACAATTTCCAATGTTTTTGACATCTCTTGAAGTGAGATTGAATATAAAATGTCCTAGCTAACGTGAAGGAAATTTTCAATTCTATTAAGGACACGGAGGCGAGGATTATGCTTTTCTCTTCCAATATTTCCCGCTCAGCAGCCTTATCAACATATCAAATACAGAAAGACTACAAATCCCATGAGTCTTTGTATTAGAACAACAGCAACAACACAGTCCCATATAAACAATAGCAAGGAACAGCACTTCCTCTTTCTTCACTGCTCAGCGTCTCTTTCCTTGCTATTGTGCATTTTATCTGCATGTACGGGTGAAACAGATGCTATCCCGCATTCCGATTAATAATCTTGCTTCTAATCCGACCATGTGAAGGCAAGAGAGACCATATCAGATAAAAAATAGGACACCCAACAGAACGTCCAACCACAGTGCATATGAGAACAAAATATATACATTAGTGAAAAAGTGGCACAAAAGAGCATCTCATAACTCATAGGAGAAAATCAGTGTATCTTGGTTAATAACAAACTTCAGCCAATTTAACTTACGAAAGGCAGTTATACTTATCCAACAGCCAATAGCGTAGACACCAAGGGAGGGTACAAATAGGTAAGACAAATTGGGGGGGGACTATCCTCGCCTCCGTGCCCTTAATAGAATTGAAACTTCCCTTAACGATGGCTAGGAAATGTTATACTCTATGCCAGGACTGGAGGCTCGGCTTGCAGCTAGTTCAAAGCTGATCGACCACTAGCGAGGGCATGCATGAGATGGGCTTGAAATAAAAAGCCTTAAAAGTGGAATCGATATCTATTCCAGCTTCCCTCAGTATCCATTGCACTCAAAGTGCAATCGTAGCGGACGAGACCGGTATGATTGGTTTCTTTAATGAAAGAAAAAGTTGTGAGGTACCAGGAGGACGATACTCTTCTGTCATTTCCTCATATGCCCTAAGACAATGTACCACGCACAAATTGGGGTGATCCTGGAACACCAGATAATGAACCACCCTAGTATTGGCGTGAAAATACAAGAGGATATTTCTAGCGCTCGCACATTTGATACCCGTCTACAAGAGATCAGGCACAAAAGCATGGCTAGCTTTCCCGTTGGTTCTTTCCATGAGAGGTATTGGTTATCTTGCCACGACTGAAATAGTCTGAGGACAATGTTTACATCCCATAAAGAAGAATACTTTGCACACGGAGGAAAAGACAGTCGAATACCCCTCATCAATCTACAAGCCAAGAGATGTTCTCCTACCGAAATCTCATGTAGTGGGACATGCCCTGCTGAGACTGCAGAATGACTGGCATCAATAGATCGATAGACTAGGCCTTTATCGTCCAATTCTGATAAATAATTCACTATGTGAACTACATCCGCCCCCACGGGATCATAACCCTGTCATAGACACCAGCGTGACCACTTGCGCCACACCGATTTGTACTGTTTGAATGTGAACTCTGCCCATGCCTTTCTGATAAGAGCGGAAGCCCCCACTGAAAGGCCTGGGATTTCCCAACGACCCCTGCAATCTTCCAGCCCATAAGCGTTAAAACCCCCCTTGAACCAGAGGGTGTAGTTTGTCGTTCGAGCTCGCCAACAGAAGAGGAGTCTGGGGTAGTCGGATTGGAAAATCCGTAGAAAGTTCCAGTAGAACTGAAAACCAGACTTGTGACTTCCAAAGCAGTGTCACCAGGATCACTTCTGCTTTCTGACACCTGATTAATGCTGTGAGCCTGGGAATCATGGAGAAGGGGGAAAATGCATACCCCCGAAATGGAGTCCAGTCCTGTAGAAATTAATCCTTTTCTTCTGTGAGTGGATCTGGTCTCCAGCTGAAGAAATGAGGTAGTTGATGATTGAGACATGAGGCAAAGAGATCCACCTGACATTGGCCCTAATGTACCATGAGTCTCTGAAAGATCAGGGGATCTAACTTCCAGGCACTGATATCCTACAGGTGTCTGGAGTGTCAATCCGCCATCTGATTGAGGCTCCCTGGAAGATATTCCGCTGTGACGGAGAAATTGTGTCTGAGACAATAGTTCCAAAAGTCCTGTGCTAGATATGCCAGAACCTTGGCTCTCGTGCCCCCCAGGCAATTGATGCAACTCACTGCGGAGATAGTGTCCAGCTTTAGAAGAATGGCGCAGAACGCCTTGCTGGTGACTAGGCTCTGGATCGCTGAAGAACCTGCCAGGAGCTCCAAACAATTGATGTGGAGAGACTACTCGTGTTCTGACCAGTGCCTGCCTGTGGGTACGTCCCAGCAACGGGCGCCCCAACCGAGGACACTGGGGCAATCGCAGGCATTGTTGCACAGTGTCGACTTCGAACCCCAGGAAGGTCATGCATTGTTCTGGAGTGTACAGCAATTTCAGGTCGTTCAAGATAAATCCCAGGTCCTGCAGGAGGGTTTGAGTCATCTGAAACACCTCCTTCTCCTGGTGCATCAGGAGGATGTCGTCCAGCTAGACTATGAGGTGTACACCTCGTGCTCGGAGCCATTCCATGACTGGTCTCAACAGCTTGGTAAAACACCAAGGTGCTGATGACTGATCAAACGGAAGACAAGTGAACTCATAAAACCAGCTCCTCCACTGAAATTGAAGGACGCGTCTGTGGGAGGGAAAGATCAGCACTGTCAAATAGGCATCTTTCAGGTCGAGATGTACCATCCAGTCACCAGGTAAAAGGACATCCCTGTGAAGATGTACCCCTTCCATTTTGTAGTGGAGGTAAGCCACCCACGGTTGAAATCCCACAGATTGATCACTGGCCTGAACCCCTTGTCTTTTTTTTTACCTGGAAAAGGTTGCTGGTAAAGCCTCCGGGATAGGGAGAGGCAGGGGCGATGGCCCCTTTTCAGAGAAGTTCTGCTACCTCCCTGTCCACCACCTGTGCTCCCTCCCATGAGAAGACCAGAGGTCGTGATCGAGACCATTGGCGCGGTTTGCCGTGGAATTCTATGTGAAACCTCATGACGGTCAGTAGAACCCAAAGCGTCCTGTGTGTCCTCCGCTCACTTGGGTCGGAACCATTGCACTCTTCCCACCCCTGGTAGGAAAGATGGGATATACATTACTGGTGACACCTCCTGGTGCTTTTTTTGACTCTGCGGAAGCTGCCCTTTCTGCCACCCCCCTTGCCACGGCCTCTCGAGGGGTAGAAGCCCCCGAACCATTTCTGGTCCTGCCACTCCATGGAGCATTTTGTCTGGAGCCTGTGGGGGTTGGAATTGGTTGCCCGTCCTGAGGAACATCCCCTACCTCTTACGGCCCCTCCAAAAATTTGCTGACTGAACACTTTCTTGATGGATTGCTGTGCCTTATCAAGAGAGGAGTAGGTGTTCACAAACCGGGAGAAATCTTTTATGAACGGTTCTCTGAAGAGGCATCCGTTCGCCTCCGGGCCAGCCTCCGTACTGGCTAGCTCACCAAGTATGGGCTCGAATTTTATGAGCAGAGAATGTCTGCGTTCTGTTGATAGCGCACAATTAGCGTTTCTGAGGAATCATAGAGCCCTCTGGGCCCAACCCGAGAGTATCGCGGGATCTATCAAGTGGCCAGCCACTTTGGTGTCCTCCGCCATGTCCAGAATTTTCGTGAGTGACCCCAGACATTTAGCAACTTATGTTGGCAAGACCGCCAAGAGCAGGATAGACCCTTTTTTGGGTCCTTTATACATTTTGTAATAGAAGTCGCCATTCAAGAGGGGTGTGAATCACTTTATTTGCAAGTGCGGGCCAGGGACACTCTGCCTTCAGACAGACGCGGACCTCTTGGTCGATAGGCTTTCTGATGCTGCTGGCCACATAAGATGCCATTGAAGGCACCGGTATCCAATCTGCAGAGTGAGGATGATAGATGTCCTCAGGATTCAGCATCCCTGAGGTATCTGGGGAATCGTTGGCTTGAGGTGCCTCCAGCCGAGGTTTCTTGATGCCCTCTTCCGGGCACCAGGGTCTACTTGGAACTGGCTCATTAACCAAGTCACCGTCAACATTGGTATCCGCCCTGGTATTGTCTTCTGCCTCATCTTGGGGGCTGAAATCTTCGTCAGGGTCTCTCCCGGCTGGGAATCCTCCTGGGCGTCGCCATCATGGCGCCTCTTTAGGAATCCTGTGGTAGCCTTTCAAAAGCATCCATAGAAGCAGTCTTAGGGGGTTCTGCGTGTGCTTTGCCCTTGCCTCTGATGAGGGTACCACAGTCCTTCTGACTGTCAGTTCAATAATTCTGCAGCTTAGAGGGTCAAGCACAGAGGAGATCGCTCTCTCCAAGAATGCATCAATCGCATCCTCAAGCTCCACATGGTTAGGATGCAAGGAGTGCTCCTCATCCATGGGCTCCCAGTCATAGAATTTGCCTGCCATGGTCAGGAAGTATATTTAGGCAAATACTTGGGCACCAGTCAGAAGGAAAAAGGTAAAATACTGTCTTGGATTAGCCAAGGCTTGTTTGAAAAAGGGCACGCTCGTGGGCGTGAGGCTGGAGTGAGGGGAACATGCTCCATGGAGGAATCACTCACTGGAGCCAGTGTATAGAGTAAAGAGACCTTATAAACCAATTAATGGGAAAACACCACAGGTGCTGCCTCCAGCACGCGCAACCACCCGCTGTGTGCGTGTGCAGTGGAAGAAGCAGCGAGATGAACAAAGAATGTGGGGGAATGAGAGAGGGATTCCCCTTGTGTCAAGAATGTGCGCACGAGTGCCCCGCCCTCTATCGGGCTTGGAGCGCACCACGCAGTTAATCCCCTGTGGCGCCTGACTTAGAACACCGAAAGACGGAGCAGTGAAGCCTGCCCGGGGGATTATGCTAGAGCCGGGAGTGCGTTAGCTCACCGCTGTCTTGCACGGTCGTCAAACCGGGCGAAAGAGAATTGTGGCGCAGGCCTCCCTGAGGAAGAGGGGCCACCCTAAGGATTTAGGTCAGTGTCCCGACAGCGGGAGATAGCGCGCAAGCGCTGGTACAAATCAAAGGAAAAATTGACCAACTCTACAACCTTGTAACGATGAATCTAGATGCAAGTAATATATCAATATGGTCATTTATTATAGCTCAGCACAGTACATACAACTACTCACAATAAGATCTCCAGATCTTCTGTTTCATGGAACATGGAATCACCATGTACCATAGCAACAGATTACAGATGGAAGTTCAAACATAAATAACTTGTAAAGAAAGTAATTAAAGGAACAAACCATAATTAGAAAGAGAATATAACACATCTTTTCCCTTAAATGAAACAAAAGAAAAGAATTAAACATAATCTCTGAATTTCACGGGGGGACTGATAAATCTCCCCCTCGCTTTAACTCTGGAGGCTACAGAATCAATATCAATATTATCCAAGAGCCTCCCAGAGTTTTCACCCACATCATAGTCATCAGGATCATTGGAAAAATTGGTTCTCACAGAATATTCTTCACCTTCAACATTGTCCCGGAATTCACCTTCATTCCTAGAATGACACTTGACAACATGTCTTACATTCCACACTTTTCCATCCTGGGTCACAATGTGGTTCAAGTTGACTTTAACAACTTTACGTGCAGGACCATACTTGGAGGTCCCTTTTTCAATGACACCAGGCTTAAGTATCCTCACCCAGTCACCCACAACAAAAGTAGGAATTTTATCTCTCCACTTCGAATCATAGTTCTCTTTCATTTTATCCTGATGATGTTTCACCATCTGAACAGTATTACGCAAATCATCATCCGCACTACTTGTCATCTTTTTTTTTATCCACCATGGACATAACTTAGATACAGGTTTTCATTCCCTCAACAGATGAAATGGACTAAGCTCAGTGACAGAATGAGGAGTGATCCTATACATCCAAAGTCTCTCCCTCAACACTGTCTTCCACTCTCTACCAGAATTCCTGGCCCATTCTGCACAATCTTTAAGAACTCGATGAAATCTTTCTACTTGACCATTTCCTTGAGGTTCATAAAGAGGAGTAGTAATGTGTTTGATACCACACAGTTGAAGAAAATCTTCTATTTCATGCGACTCCAACTGTACACCATTGTCCGTAATCAAAACTTCAGGGCTGCCTTCATGGGCAAATACTTCGATAAAAAATTTGATGATAACTTGTGTAGTAGCGTGAAAGACAACCCTGACTTCTGGCCACTTAGAGTGATAATGTATTAATACAAGAGCAAAGCAAGCATCATGTGGTAAACAATAAAACGGACCAGATATATCAAAAGCTACTTTCTGCCAGGGATTTCTGGGCCAAGGAACAGGTCTTAAAAGTGCAGAGTAAGATTTTAACATTTTGTCACTGCTGATACATTTAGAGCATTTTCTCACTACCCTGTCAACCATCCTACCATTGCTAGGCCACCAAAAACTTGATCTCACCAACCTTTTCATTGAGGACATTTCAGGATGACCTTCATGGGCAAGTCTAAGAATTTTATCATGCATAAGCTCCGGGGGTGCACACTTCCCATTTTAAAAAAGAAATTCACTCTCAACTTCCAATTCATCAGACACATGCTGGAAAGGTTTCAACTCTACTCTTGGCCATCCATCCAAAATAAATTTTTTCAAAAGTTTCCATCTGTCATCTCCAGCAACACTGCTTCTCCACGAATCTTCAGAAATGGCAGAGAATTCCCCAACGGATGCAGCAAGCTCAATTTCATCACTTATCACAGACTCATCTTCACCAGGACAAGGTAAGTGGGAAAGACATCAAAAACAAGATTGGTGGAGGGTCTAAGGGGAAAATTATTTAAAGACCAAAGGACAGACAAACCCCTTATTCACAGTATAACAATACAAAAAGGACTGTCAATGGTCTGTACAACTAATGGGGGCAAAGAAAAGAAAAATGTGACGGACTCTGTGTCTACCTGGAAGGTGTGTAGAACAAAAAGGAAATGAATCCCATCAGCCCACCCATAGGGCAGAGCTTCATCATCTGGGATAGAACCAAAGATGGTCTGGTTAAGGAGCCACACACCTGTTGGAATTATGTGCTTCTCCAAACCCAAGGAACCACCAGTGATGGATCATACCAAAAATCAAATCAGTTTGAGATGGTGTGGGATATTAAATTGCAGTGAGAAAAGAATCAAAAAGTGAGATGTAAAATTGGCTACCATGACTTAAGGAAAAGTTTATTAGGGAAAATCATGGTGTGAAGATTAAAATGAGTGTGAGACAGTTTGAAATAATAACTGTCTGTTAAGGATGGTATTTGGTCAACATGTTTCAGCCTTTGTAGGAAAGTTTAAACCTACCCGGCTTTCGTCAGGATCTCTTGAACACTACTGCAATAAAGCTTGATCTAAGCTTAGTGAAAAAAGCAAAAATTAACACAAATTAATGATACAAAACATCCTACCGTACAATGGATTTTCCAGACGGGGGATGTCTATTTCATAAAGTATTTAGGATTCTTTCCTAAAAAGGGAGATACACAACAACAAATAGGTAGAACACAGACACACATTTTAACTGTTTTTGCGCCATATATTTCTTTATGCCAATAGGTCATTCTCCAAAACGATAGAGATATGTTTTTTATTTTTACTCACCCAAAAATGCTTGGGAGAAAGCCTCGCCTTTTCCTGGCCACTGCTCAGGGTTGGAGGCCCGCTCTAATTTGTGAAATAGAATAGTGGGTGTCTGGTTAGATCACATCCATACTAATGATTCACTGGCACAAAGTGCCAAAAACCTAGGCATTGTTTCTGAGTACATGACAGACAGCAAATGCAAGGGCTGGTGTGAGAGTGAGACACAGTTAGTAACAGATCTCTGATTCTAACAGTATATCAATGTAAGAGCAGTAAAAAAGCTCTTCAAGGCTAGCTGGTCGCGAACCTAGTTCATTTAGTAACAATAATACATAAGGAGCTCATCAAACTCCGCTTTGTAATTGTAATCCAACAGCCTGTATGTTGATATCCAGAGCGCTTTCCTAAGAATAAAAACGCTTCGCTGTGTAAAGCTGGAAAATGAGCGCTCTACTCAGTATAAAGTAGGAAACCGCTTCGCTTTAGAGCGCTGAATGAGCTTGGCTTGCGTCGCTTCCTCACCTGTCCGTCGGTACCCCTGGACTGATCCTGAGCCGAGGGGGAGGTATCGACTGGAATAGGGAGGAAGTTAATATATGTTACATTGGCCAATGGGGATGTTCCATAGCTGTAGGACCAGAGTGGAAACTGCATTATCAGCCAATGGAATCATTTTTACTTAACTGGAACAGGGAGGAAGTTAATAAGTATTACATGGGCCAATGAGGATGCTCCCTAGCTGTAGGACCAGAATGGAAACTGCAGTATCAGCCAATGGAATCGTTTTTACTGAAACAGGAAATGAAAACTGCATTATCAGCCAATGGAATCGTTTTCACTTGGCTGGAACAGGGAGGAAGTTAATATGTGTTACATGGGCCAATGAGGATGATCCATAGCTGTAGGACCAGAGTGGAAACTGCTGTATCAGCCAATGGAATTGTTTATACTAGAAAAGGAAGTGGCTGCTTCTCGAAGGAAGTGCGCCACAGTACTTGGACCAGCCCACACACAGGATAGCTATAGGACCATAGTGGAAACTGCAGTATTAGCCAGTTATAAAGTATTTATTTATTTGCTTATGAGTAGTTTCATAGGGAGACCTGCACACACTGACTAAAAGGGATCACCCATGTTGGTGGGTACAAACCCAAGTTCTTTATTAAGAATTTGTTCCTCAAGGTCACAAGGGTACAGGAGCTAATATTCACTATGAGACTCTCCCCTCTGTGCTAGGTCCTGCTTGTTGTTGTTGTTGCTGCAGATGGCCCTTCCTGCTTCGGGTGTTGGGAAAAGATGGTTCATCTTCCCAATGAATCTGTGGCTGGCCTCTCCTACCTCTGCTCCGTCCACGGCCCTGTCCTGAAACAGCCTGGTCATTAAACCATTGTGGTGGAGGCTGAAAATTGGGCATTGGTTGCGGGAATTGTGGCTGATGATATCCCCAAGCTGCCAGAGGCCACCGGGGACCTTGTTGGTAAAAATTACCTCCTTGTCTCGCCCCCCTACGATTGGGCCTATTGAAACGACCTCTTCCCTGCCCCGTTGATGTGCTACTGCACGGTGAGTCTGAGTCACTGAAGTGTGGGTCTGAGGAAGATGTGGAATAGTTAGACTCATGCCGTCTACCCTTCATGTTGTAATCTGGAGGGTTGTAGGTGTCGCTTGTGTATGGGTAAATTTTCTCAAACGAAAATTTAACCAGATCTTTATGAAATTTTTGAATTTTGGAAAAAAGTATAGACTCTTTGTACTCCTTGTTCGCTTTGGTAGTTTCATCAGAATTTTTCTTAAAGACAGTATTAGTTAAAGTGGTCTTGATCTTCCCCTCTAGGGTTTGTATTTCTATCAAGATGGCATCTGCCACTCTTTTGGCTGTGGTGATAATCAAGATCAACCAGTCGCGGGTACATCGCCATGTGATGAGCGACCAGTCTTTCAAAAACGTCTTATCTGTAAGAAAAATCCGGGGAGTGTTGGTGACTATGAGTCCTGTAGGAGCGCACTTCCCATGGAGATATTCAGCCATAATCTGCCCGTGGATGCATGTACGTGAATAAGTTTTCTTTAAAGTCAGAACAGTACCCCAATCATCCTGCTGACTCGGTCCTACCGCCGGTAGGGCATCCAGAATACTAGGATTCTCTGAAAGAATGGAATTTAGTGTCTCATCGTCAAACGACAAGCCGGTGAAGTCCGCCATCATACAACCTCAGAATAAATTGCCTTGGCGAGCAAATGCAACTCTGAAGTGAGAGCTGCTCAAAATATATATTCAAGAAAGAAGACCCGCAGCCGTGGCTGCTCTAGAACGTCAAAAACAAGATTGGTGGAGGGTCTAAGGGGAAAATTATTTAAAGACCAAAGGACAGACAAACCCCTTATTCACAGTATAACAATACAAAAAGGACTGTCAATGGTCTGTACAATTAATGGGGGCAAAGAAAAGAAAAATGTGACGGGTTCTGTGTCTACCTGGAAGGTGTGTAGAACAAAAAAGAAATGAATCCCATCAGCCCACCCATATGGCAGAGCTTCATCATCTGGGATAGAACCAAAGATGGTCCGGTTAAGGAGCCACACACCTGTTGGAATTATGTGCTTCTCCAAACCCAAGGAACCACCAGTGATGGATCATACCAAAAATCAAATCAGTTTGAGATGGTGTGGGATATTAAATTGCAGTGAGAAAAGAATCAAAAAGTGAGATGTAAAATTGGCTACCATGATTTAAGGAAAAGTTTATTAGGGAAAATCATGGTGTCAAGATTAAAATGAGTGTGAGACAGTTTGAAATAATAACTGTCTGTTAAGGATGGTATTTGGTCAACATGTTTCAGCCTTTGTAGGAAAGTTAAAGCCTACCCGGCTTTCGTCAGGACCTCTTGAACACTACTGCAATAAAGCTTGACCTAAGCTTAGTGAAAAAAGCAAAAATTAACACAAATTAATGATACAAAACATCCTACCGTACAATGGATTTTCCAGACGGGGGATGTCTGTTTCATAAAGTATTTAGGATTCTTTCCTAAAAAGGGAGATACACAACAACAAATAGGTAGAACACAGACACACATTTTAACTGTTTTTGCGCCATATATTTCTTTATGCCAATAGGTCAATCTCCAAAATGATAGAGATATGTTTTTTATTTTTACTCACCCAAAAATGCTTGGGAGAAAGCCTCGCCTCTTCCTGGCCACTGCTCAGGGTTGGAGGACCCGCTCTAATTTGTGAAATAGAATAGTGGGTGTCTGGTTAGATCACAGATCTGTTACTAACTGTGTCTCACTCTCACGCCAGCCCTTGCATTTGCTGTCTGTCATGTACTCAGAAACAATGCCTAGGTTTTTGGCACTTTGTGCCAGTGAATCATTAGTATGGATGTGATCTAACCAGACACCCACTATTCTATTTCACAAATTAGAGCGGGTCCTCCAACCCTGAGCAGTGGCCAGGAAGAGGCGAGGCTTTCTCCCAAGCATTTTTGGGTGAGTAAAAATAAAAAACATATCTCTATCGTTTTGGAGAATGACCTATTGGCATAAAGAAATATATGGCGCAAAAACAGTTAAAATGTGTGTCTGTGTTCTACCTATTTGTTGTTGTGTATCTCCCTTTTTAGGAAAGAATCCTAAATACTTTATGAAACAGACATCCCCCGTCTGGAAAATCCATTGTACGATAGGATGTTTTGTATAATTAATTTGTGTTAATTTTTGCTTTTTTCACTAAGCTTAGGTCAAGCTTTATTACAGTAGTGTTCAAGAGGTCCTGACGAAAGCCGGGTAGGCTTAAACTATCCTACAAAGGCTGAAACATGTTGACCAAATACCATCCTTAACAGACAGTTATTATTTCAAACTGTCTCACACTCATTTTAATCTTCACACCATGATTTTCCCTAATAAACTTTTCCTTAAATCATGGTAGCCAATTTTACATCTCACTTTTTGATTCTTTTCTCACTGCAATTTAATATCCCACACCATCTCAAACTGATTTGATTTTTGGTATGATCCATCACTGGTGGTTCCTTGGGTTTGGAAAAGCACATAATTCCAACAGGTGTGTGGCTCCTTAACCGGACCATCTTTGGTTCTATCCCAGATGATGAAGCTCTGCCATAAGGGTGGGCTGATGGGATTCATTTCCTTTTTGTTCTACACACCTTCCAGGTAGACACAGAGTCCGTCACATTTTTCTTTTCTTTGCCCCCATTAGTTGTACAGACCATTGACAGTCCTTTTTGTATTGTTATACTGTGAATAAGGGGTTTGTCTGTCCTTTGGTCTTTAAATAATTTTCCCCTTAGACCCTCCACCAATCTTGTTTTTGACGTTCTAGAGCAGCCACGGCTGCGGGTCTTCTTTCTTGAATATATATTTTGAGCAGCTCTCACTTCAGAGTTGCATTTGCTCGCCTAGGCAATTTATTCTGAGGTTGTATGATGGCGGACTTCACCGGCTTGTCGTTTGACGATGAGACACTAAATTCCATTCTTTCAGAGAATCCTAGTATTCTGGATGCCTTACCGGCGGTAGGACCGAGTCAGCAGGATGATTGGGGTACTGTTCTGACTTTAAAGAAAACGTATTCACGTACATGCATCCACGGGCAGATTATGGCTGAATATCTCCATGGGAAGTGCGCTCCTACAGGACTCATAGTCACCAACACTCTCCGGCTTTTTCTTACAGATAAGACGTTTTTGAAAGACTGGTCGCTCATCGCATGGCGATGTACCCGCGACTGGTTGATCTTGATTATCACCACAGCCAAAAGAGTGGCAGATGCCATCTTGATAGAAATACAAACCCTAGAGGGGAAGATCAAGACCACTTTAACTAATACTGTCTTTAAGAAAAATTCTGATGAAACTACCAAAGCGAACAAGGAGTACAAAGTGTCTATACTCTTTTCCAAAATTGAAAAATTTCGTAAAGATCTGGTTAAATTTTCGTTTGAGAAAATGTACCCATACACAAGCGACACCTACAACCCTCCAGATTACAACAAGAAGGGTAGACGGCATGGGTCTAACTATTCCACATCTTCCTCAGACCCACACTTCAGTGACTCAGACTCACCGTGCAGTAGCACATCAACGGGGCAGGGAAGAGGTCGTTTCAATAGGCCCAATCGTAGGGGGGCGAGACAAGGAGGTAATTTTTACCAACAAGGTCCCTGGTGGCCTCTGGCAGCTTGGGGATATCATCAGCCACAATTCCCGCTACCAATGCCCAATTTTCAGCCTCCACCACAATGGTTTAATGACCAGGTTGTTTCAGGACAGGGCCGTGGACGGAGCAGAGGTAGGAGAGGCCAGCCACAGGTTCATTGGGAAGATGAACCATCTTTTCCCAACACCCGAAGCAGGAAGGGCCATCTGCAGCAACAACAACAACAAGCAGGACCTAGCACAGAGGGGAGAGTCTCATAGTGAATATTAGCTCCTGTACCCTTGTGACCTTGAGGAACAAATTCTTAATAAAGAGCTTGGGTTTGTACCCACCAACATGGGTGATCCCTTTTAGTCAGTGTGTGAAGGTCTCCCTATGAAACTACTCATAAACAAATAAATAAATACTTTATAACTGGCTAATACTGCAGTTTCCACTATGGTCCTATAGCTATCCTGTGTGTGGGCTGGTCCAAGTACTGTGGCGCACTTCCTTCGAGAAGCAGCCACTTCCTTTTCTAGTATAAACAATTCCATTGGCTGATACAGCAGTTTCCACTCTGGTCCTACAGCTATGGATCATCCTCATTGGCCCATGTAACACATATTAACTTCCTCCCTGTTCCAGCCAAGTGAAAACGATTCCATTGGCTGATAATGCAGTTTTCATTTCCTGTGTCAGTAAAAACGATTCCATTGGCTGATACTGCAGTTTCCATTCTGGTCCTACAGCTAGGGAGCATCCTCATTGGCCCATGTAATACTTATTAACTTCCTCCCTGTTCCAGCCTAGTGAAAACGATTCCATTGGCTGATAATGCAGTTTTCATTTCCTGTTTCAGTAAAAACGATTCCATTGGCTGATACTGCAGTTTCCATTCTGGTCCTACAGCTAGGGAGCATCCTCATTGGCCCATGTAATACTTATTAACTTCCTCCCTGTTCCAGTTAAGTAAACATTATTCCATTGGCTGATAATGCAGTTTCCACTCTGGTCCTACAGCTATGGAGCATCCCCATTGGTCAATGTAACATATATTAACTTCCTCCCTATTCCAGTCGATACCTCCCCCTCGGCTCAGGATCAGTCCAGGGGTACCGACAGACAGGTGAGGAAGCGACGCAAGCCAAGCTCATTCAGCGCTCTAAAGCGAAGCGGTTTCCTACTTTATACTTAGGAGAGCGCTCATTTTCAAGCTTTACACAGCGAAGCGTTTTTATTCTTAGGAAAGCGCTCTGGATATCAACATACAGGCTGTTGGATTACAATTACAAAGCGGAGTTTGATGAGCTCCTTATGTATTATTGTTACTAAATGAACTAGGTTCACTACCAGCTAGCCTTGAAGAGCTTTTTTACTGCTCTTACATTGATATACTGTTAGAATCAGAGATCTGTTACTAACTGTGTCTCACTCTCACGCCAGCCCTTGCATTTGCTGTCTGTCATGTACTCAGAAACAATGCCTAGGTTTTTGGCACTTTGTGCCAGTGAATCATTAGTATGGATGTGATCTAACCAGACACCCACTATTCTATTTCACAAATTAGAGCAGGGCCTGAGCAGTGGCCAGGAAGAGGCGAGGCTTTCTCCCAAGCATTTTTGGGTGAGTAAAAATAAAAAACATATCTCTATCGTTTTGGAGAATGACCTATTGGCATAAAGAAATATATGGCGCAAAAACAATTAAAATGTGTGTCTGTGTTCTACCTATTTGTTGTTGTGTATCTCCCTTTTTAGGAAAGAATCCTAAATACTTTATGAAACAGACATCCCCCGTCTGGAAAATCCATTGTACGGTAGGATGTTTTGTATCATTAATTTGTGTTAATTTTTGCTTTTTTCACTAAGCTTAGGTCAAGCTTTATTGCAGTAGTGTTCAAGAGGTCCTGACGAACGCCGGGTAGGCTTAAACTTTCCTACAAAGGCTGAAACATGTTGACCAAATACCATCCTTAACAGACAGTTATTATTTCAAACTATCTCACACTCATTTTAATCTTGACACCATGATTTTCCCTAATAAACTTTTCCTTAAATCATGGTAGCCAATTTTACATCTCACTTTTTGATTCTTTTCTCACTGCAATTTAATATCCCACACCATCTCAAACTGATTTGATTTTTGGTATGATCCATCACTGGTGGTTCCTTGGGTTTGGAGAAGCACATAATTCCAACAGGTGTGTGGCTCCTTAACCAGACCATCTTTGGTTCTATCCCAGATGATGAAGCTCTGCCATATGGGTGGGCTGATGGGATTCATTTCCTTTTCGTTCTACACACCTTCCAGGTAGACACAGAGTCCGTCACATTTTTCTTTTCTTTGCCCCCATTAGTTGTACAGACCATTGACAGTCCTTTTTGTATTGTTATAAGTGGGAAAGACAGTCAGCTGTGACAATGCACAGTTTGTTCACACAGAAGGGTTTCAAGGTTGGCGCCTGCACAATTTCATCTTTGATCTGCTGAAATGCATCTTGTTGTCTTTTACCCCAACAGAATTCTGTCTTTTGCCTGGTAAGTTCCCTAAGAGGCTCCATCTCAGTAGCAAATCCCTTAATAAACTTACTGTAATATTCACATAAACCAGCAAAAGACAGTAGTTTCTCCTTGTTATCCAGTGCAGGATCTTTTACAATGGCCTCAACAAGAGATTTTTTGGGAACCACACCATGTCCAGAGAGAATGTGTCCTAGATACTCAACAGAGTCACAAAACATTTTACATGTGTTGCTTTAGAGGGTTAAACTATGCAATTCCAACCGTTAGCAAACTTCATTAACATGCTCCTTATGTGCTCCATGACTCAGGGAAAATACAAGGATATCATCTTGGAAACATTTCACGAAATAATCAAAATCCTTGAATATATGATGCATAGCTCTCTGAAAAACAGACGCAGCAGAGGCCACACTAAAAGGCATTCTCTTATATTGGAAGACCCCCTGCAGTGTAAGAAATGCTGTAAGTTCTTTAGAATCAAAAGTTAAAGAAATTTGGTGGTACGCTGATTGCAAATCGAAAGTGGAAAACACTTTGGCTCCCTCAAACATACATACCACCTCATTAATATTAGGCAACGGGTTGCAGTCTATCACCAAATTCGCTTTCAACGCTCTCAGATCCACACTTGGAGGATCATTAGAATGGCGGTCGGAAAATAACCCTGACCGCCATGGAAGCGGAAAACAACCGCCCGCCAGCGGTCAAATTTGGATCCACCGCTAATAAAGACCGACCGCGGCGGAACCGGCGGAACCGTCGCAAGAACAACTGCCCGTAGTGGGCGGTGATGTCCAAAATCCGACCCCGGCAATCGGGAATGCAGTTGATAAACAACAACCCGCCGCAAGCATAGCGGAGACACCTCACGGGAAATTAGGATATCCCCGATGGTCCCCTGGTACGTTCCGCTGTTTCCGACTGCCGTGGAAGAGCTGCAGCTTAGCCACCGCAGCGGACGATCCATGGACAACATGGCGGACGATGCAAAAATCCCACAAGAAGGCCGAACATTGCACAAATCAAAGTAGCCATGCACCCCAAATAAACACAATCACATCCCAATGACACCAACACATGCTAAAAAGAAAAGTACAATTCCCAGGACAACACACACAACACACCTGACAGGAATACCCCATTTGGACACACCGACATAGCTGAGTATAAAACCAGCCCCTTCCCTGACTATAATCCTTTGCAACACTCCAGAAGACAAGGGCATTCACCAGATCTGAGAGGAGAGGCAAAAGAACACAGCACACACACATCACCATCACCATCACACCAGCACCACCAACCCCCAGCACATAACACACCACACATACCACCACCACACCCACCACTCACACCCCTGCACCCACAAACACTTTCCACACCGCACACCATGTCCACACATAAAATGCCTTATTCACAGATAGTGAGTTGACAGTCTTGGTAAATAAGATAGTCAGAGTGCAACCACAACTGTTTGGTAGCCTGGTCCAACAGACACCATTAGCCACAAGGACACAGATGTGGGAAAGGTTAGTCCAAAGGGTCAATGCAGTAGGGACCATCCCGCGATCCAAAAAGTTGATCATGAAGCGGTGGCATGATCTGAAGAGGGTTGTCATAGAGAAGAGAAGCAAGAACCGGGAGCTCGCTGACAGGACTGGCGGTGGCCCCTCATTCCACCAAAAACATTCACACCATAGGAAATGTTTAATGTTTAATTGCTTGTAAAGCTCTTGAATGCCGTAGAGTCTTGGCGCTGAGGTGTGAGGGCAGAAAATAGAGTGATGATGAAGCTTATGTGGCTGTAAAAAGCCAGGTTTTTAGACTCTTCCTGAAGAGCTGGAGATTAGGCTGGAGTCTCATAGACAAAGGCAGTTTGTTCCAAAGCTTGGCTGCACAGTATGTAATAGCTCGGCCCCCCCATCTGGCCCGTTTAATCTTCACAGTTTCTATGAGACCATGATTAGCCGATATGAGAGCGCGTGAGGGAACGTATGGTGTAAAAAGTTTTTGAAGATCAGCCGCACTACCCCCGTTGATTGCCTTGTTTACCAGAGTTAGAGATTTGAATTCAATGTGCTGTTTGATGGGTAGCCAGTGATCTGATTCCAGCATCAATAAGATGGAGCCCTCCTCCACCCCACCCAGAAGCATGTGTCAGCCATTACACTACCCTAAAAAAACTAACAGGTATGCAGCCATCTTCCCTGGGAGGACTGTATGTGGGAGGGAGGTCTGCACTACTACTCCCACCATGCCCCCTAGCCCACGGCCCAGCAGGATGGAGCCCTCCCCCCACCCTACCCACAAGCATTTGGAAGCCATTGCAGTACATCAAACGATCCAACAGGTAGGTAGCCAACTTCCCTGGGAGGGCTGTATGTGAGAGGGAGGCCTGCACCACTACTCCCACCCTGGCCCACAGCCCTGCAGGATGGCGCACTCCCCCCACCCCACCCAGAAGCATTTGGAAGCCATTGCATTACACCAAGCGGCCTAATAGGTAGCCATCTTCCCTGGGAGGGCTGTTTGGGGGTGGGAGGCCTGTACCACTACTCCCACCATGCCCCCTGGCCCACATCCCAGCGGGATGGAGCCCACCCGCCACCCCACCCAGAAGCACTTAGAAGCCATTGCAGTACACCAAACAAACTTACAGGTAGGTAGCCATCTTCCCCTTGAGGGCTGCTTGGGGGTGGGAGGCCTTTACCACTACTCCCACCATGCCTTCTCGCCCAGAGCATCAGCAAGATGGAGCACTCCATAACACACAGATGCATGTGGCATATAATGGACCACCTCAAGCAAATTACTCGGTAGGTAGACATATTATTCTGTCTCATGACACCACTGAGCAGAATGTAATCCTCCTCCAGGCACACACAGATGTGCTAAAAATCCAAATATGAGCACGTAACAGGTAAGTAGCCAGTACGTGCACCCACACATATGTCACAAAAGAAATGGTGCCATATGGCAAGACCAGCCCTTTCATTGCACACATGTGCACACCAACCCCCCTTGACAAGCACAGTGTGCACACAGGTAAGCAAAGGGAACTCTCACAGCTACCAAAGTGTGACACAACAATGCACATGTATAAGACAGACTGGGCACAATCATGCACAGCACTCACTGATTAGTGCACTGCCATGGGGCCCAACCAACAAGGGCCATTACAAAAATGAGAAAGTGTGTGGGGTTATACATCAAGATATGCACATGACAGGACAAAGGTATGCAGAATACAATGGTCAGTACATGGCCAGATGTGATGTCTGCCAGGTCAGACAAATCAACAAGGAGTCAACAATGAAAACATGTTGTGCTGGTCCCTACATGGCAATATGTCCCTGTGAACATGATTTTTGCACGAGTTGCATGGTATGCATTGATACCTCACACCATGGACAAGTAATGCATGTACCACTGCATCATGTCAGGAGGCACAGTAGTACACATAGCAAACAATGTGATGATCAGTCAATTGTGTACTGAGCAAACAGTGGATTACACACAGCTAACACAAAGCTTGCGGAGTGCACTACAATGACCATTTCACATCTAATCCATAGGTGACCAAGAACTTACTGCAGAGGACAACACCAGCGAGCTGCAGAGCCAGTCTGCCCCCTGGTACATGGACTCTCGGATGTAGACTCCCTGGATTTTCAGGACGATGAGCTTGAGGCCTGCCCATCTGGGGTGCCAGGGAGCAACAGGTCCCAGGACCCTATCCTCCCCACCACCACATCTGCTGCAGCACCAACTGCACAGCTGACCCCTGCTGTTACGGCCTGTGCACCCACCACCATTGCCACCACTACCAGTGCCATCTGCAACACCCTCCCTGTCCCATTGGATGACCACCCCAAATCCCTAACTGAGGATGGCAGGGAGAGTGTGCAGTGACCATTAGGTGCGAGGCAACAGGTCCGTGGTAGCTGGTTAGGTGGGAGGGCCAGGGTCACCTCCAGACACCAGGAGGCTGGGACCCCATCCCTGGAACACATCACCAGAGTCCTTGGAGCATACGAACAGGCCCAGGGACAAAGTGGCCGGTCGGACGACCTGTTACGCGAGCTCATCCTGCTGATGAGGTCCATCAACACATGGTGGACCTCATGTGCCAGCAAGTGGCGCTACTGAGGGACAGGCCTGCATAATAACCAACACCTCCATCTCCCTCTGGTGGGCCGTAGGATGACAGTTCACCATCCTCCCCTGCTGCCACAGAGAGGGGTGAGTTCTCAGACACCACTGGCACCACAGCAGGGCCCACTCCTGCCAATCGACCAAGGGGTCGACCTAAGAAGAGCCTGGGAGTATCTGGAGGCAAAGCACCTGCCAAAAGCCAGTCACAGAGCCAGTCCAGATGACAACCCTCTTCACCACTGCATTGACTGTTTGTACTGTCCTTCCCCACACTGCCTTGTGAATGGCATCTGTCTGTTGGACTGGGTCACCACATCAATGTGGTAACTACTCTTTCATCTCATTTGGCATGACTGTCAACTCACTTCTCTAACACCACCTCAATGTAAATGTGCACCCCCCCTCACATGTCAACTTTAGAAATAAAATACCTTACACACATTTTTTTGTATCAACTCTGTCTTTAGTGCAGGATGTACAGTCTTCAACATGTACAAAATGTATTAGGAGAATGTACTGTATGTAGGCAAGGATCAGTTTAAGGCACCTAGGGAAACACAACAGAACAACAATCACTGGTGTGAGTATAGCATAACGGACATTACACAACACCTACCATATACATAACCTAACATGCAGACGTCACAATGGGCAACAAGTGTCAACATACTCGTCCCATATACGTTCACAAATTACATGTCCCAGTAACATAGCCAGCCACTGCTGAGTTTATACCTGGCTGTTTTTACAATTTCCACATACGCCTTCACGACAAAAGCAATATCACCAGGCAATGGGTATGTTGTACATTGTCACCCACCTTCAAGTGAAGTAGTGAGTGATGAGCTGTTGACGCATGTCACCACCTTCCTCCTCTCCACTGTCCTCATCACTGGACTCAGGTTGGTATGCAGGCGGGGGCCTTGGGTCCTCATCATCATCCAGGAGCAGGGGAATCTCCTTGCGAATGGCCAGGTTGTGGAGCATGCAGCATGCCACTACGATCTGACACACCTTCCTGGGCGAGTATGCCAGTGTGCCTCCGGTTTTGTCCAGGCAGCGGAAACGTGACTTAAGCAGACCAAAAGTATGCTCCACCACACGACGTGTCCTCCCATGGGTCTAATTTTAGCAGACATCAGCCGGGGTCCTGGGATTCCGCAGTGGACTCAGCAGCCATGGACAGTTGGGTTATGCAGAGTCACCTAGGTATGACTAATAGACATTGCAATGTTGCACAGGCAGAGGGCAGCAGGCCACACGCACCGCACGCTATACGACTAGGCTATACTCACCCTCAATCCATGCACGCTCGGGAAGCAGATTAGCCATCAGCCGGGGCACAATGCTGTTCTGCAGGATGTAGGAGTCATGTGCTGAGCTAGGGAATCTGGCACACACATGCGAGATGATCATATCTGCCAGGCGCACCACTTGCACATTAATGGAGTGGTAATGTTTGCGATTCCTAAATATGTGCTCATTTGCCTGTGGTGAAACAAGACCGACATGACAATTGCATAAATGAGTAGACAGAAGAGGCCATGCAAGTAATCACATCATACAGTGAGACGAGCATTGCTGTGATTATCACTGCACCTCAACGCATTGACATGTGTACACATTGTAGAGTCCAACACAACACTGTCCTGCCTCATCGACCATCTAATTCTTAAGTGACATGTGAGAAAGTACAGACCAATCTATGACACACATACACAAACATGGCATGTGTAGTCACCAGTGGAGTCAATGGGACATTGGCATTGTGTGTACGATGATGTGCCCTTGACCATGTGGCCAGTGTGCACTGTTGATGTGTGATATAATAACAGTGGTCCTTGACTATAGATTTAAAATGAAATCATCAGTAAACCAATATACATTACGTAATGCGAATCAATCTGCATTTATCAAGACTAAATCTGTATGGGAGAAAAAAGACTTTTTTTTAAACTCTCTGTATGACCTACAGAGACAGTACCCAAGGGGAACAACTAAATTTACAAGGAAACGAACCAAACAATAATGGTATAGTCTCAATTTCAAATTTTATCAGCAAAAAAGCAAACAATCACATTTATTTACAGTACCAACAGGGACAGTGCTGTTGATATCCGGCGCAAGTGCTACAAAAGAAGGAGAGAAAAAGGGGTGCTCAAGTGTTTTAAGTGAAAAATGAAGAAATCATGCTAAAAAACAGTTCCAATATTTACAACAATATACACAAGCGATAGCTTTCCGCAATTAATAATACAAACAAAAAAGCCTGTTCACTTCCTTCCAGGAAGAATAATGGAAGGGGGGGGGGGGTTGGGAAAAACTATGATACAGGCAGTTTACAAATTGGGCGTCGACGTTTCGACCCTATTGCACGTGGGGAGTTTACTACCTCGGCGGCGGGTCTTCTTCAGGACAATAAGGGGGAGGGGAGGGGGGAAGGAGGACAGAAGGGCTTGGCCACAATTCACTAGGATTCTGGATAGTCACCTGTAAGACAGAATTATGGTGGATTTTAGCCCAAATGTTGCTTAAAAGGCTGGTTTGTTTAAAAAGACATTTTTTTGGGGGGGGGTTACATTACCAATTAGTCTTATTTGGTCCAGATTCCGTCAATTGGAGTGGGTCGCCTGTTGGGTACAAGGTAGGATAGTGGTCAGTGATCTGCTCCCTACAAATCACTAACTACAATTAACCAAACCTCCTTGTGCGGAGTATCCTTCAACTCACCTGTCTGTGAGGCAGTTTAATTGTCGGTGAGTGGACTCGGGCAGTCTGGGGGTCCAATCTATAGGAGAGGAATACCCTAGTTAATTCCAAGTGGGACATGAAGCCCATCTGCCTTCAAGTTTAATGGTAGATGTGGAATTTACACTTACCAATATATTTTTCTAGTAGGCTGTAGATTACCGGCGCCCCCACGGGCCGTCCGGTAATAGTTTAGACAGATCACGCCTATGTTGCAGATCAGGTTGCAGCGTGTACTCGCTGGTTGAATGGCCGTCGTGTTTCAGCACGAGCCGATATCTAATTAAAGGATTTAAAAAGCAGACACATTACTTGTGTGACCGCTTCGCGTTTTGCCGTTACTGTCTGCAAGGGGCGGGGGTAATGTATCTCAAGGGCCTGTTTAGCAAAGGTGTCTTACCTAAATTCAGGCTCTCTCCGAGAAATAGCCCAGGTCGAGGATTATTATTTCCCAAACGGGACGAGTCAAGCGTCCGGATTCTGTAGTCACTACCGCGTAGTGGTGATAACGCGTGACTTTGTCAACCAATACCCTTAGGTTTGGTTCGCGCTTACATACTGATTCGAGCAACCTCAGACGCTACTGGCACACTATCACGTGTGCTGTTTGGTCCAATGACCTTACACTTGGCCCAGCGCGTAAACACAAAGGGGGGACTACAAATTTATCGTATTAGATCAAATAAAAAGAAAGGAAGGACTTATTTAATTTGCTTTCGGGTTCTTTTAAACCCCGTCCTATATGAAATATTCATTCAATACTTTTAGATGACCTGTGCTACTCGCAACAGATTTGAAACATTTTTTACTCAAATATATGCACAGTTGATTCATAATTGTAGTTCTTCTTATTAACACAATAGATTACACATAAACAATAATACAAATGTTATACTATACATAATGTGTCAATACAATACACAAGACATCTATTACATGTACATTGACTCTCAATTCTACATCATTTGTCACCTGAGCACAACAGTTGACAGAGTGGCCTCTAGGTGTACTAAACTGGGGACTGAACGCAATGTATAAAATTGTTCCCATCTGCCATGTGTCAACTATCAACAGCTATGGCTATCGATAGGGGGTGAACTCTAGGTACAGATAAGGTGCGGACTAGGTACAGTGTCCCGTTGGTCATTTATCTATTCCTAATTGCCACCATCTGTCTCATGACCTCCTCACGGTCATTCAGCCCACGGTTTACTGTGTCGAAGAGGTGCATCCAACGGCATTCGCGGGTACTCAATACTTTAGCATAGTTGCCCCCTCGTAGATTTTTGGTCACCTTCTCTATTATCCACCATTTGAGACTTTCAGGGTGGTGGTTAAACTGGAGAAAGTGATCAACAAGTGGGGCACCTAATACTTTACAGCGTATTTTGCTGCAGTGCTGTAAGATGCGGGTTTTCGTTTTTTGTGTGGTTTGCCCTATGTACATGAACCCACACGGGCACACTATGGCATAAATAGCACCCATTGTGTTGCAATTTGTGTGTTGTTGCATAGTATGTGTGTGGTCATTGTAAGTGCATGTCGTACATTCAGTTGTCATTGTACATGCCTTGCAACTACCGCATTTGTGGTGGCCTAATATTGGCGGAATATTCCACAATGCCGTTTGGCTCTCAATATTTTTCTGCGCCAGCAGTGACTGCACCACATAGTCCTTTACACTTCGACCCTTACGGAACGCATGCATCGGAGGGTCAGTAATGCCTACCTCATCAGCAACTATGTGCCAATGTGTGTTAATTAGTTGTTTGATCTCAGAACTCCGTGTATTGAATGTTGTTACACATATGAGTCTATTGTCAATGGTTGCCACTTGTTGTTTGGGTTGAAGTAATGTATCTCTATCATTAAACCACGCTCGTTTTCGAGCCTTTCTAATCAAGCCTCTTGGGTACCCTCTCTCCTGTAATCTTTTTATCAGGATATCAGATTCCTTGAAATAATCATGTTTTTTGGTGCAATTCCGTCGCAACCTCAGGAATTGCCCAAAGGGTAAATTGTCCCTGAGGTTGCGAGGATGGTGACTTGAGTATCTAAGGAGGGTATTCCTCTCGGAGGGTTTCCTGAACAGTGTGGTATACAGGACGCCCTCTTCAGCCATGATGGTCAGGTCAAGGAAATTGATGCTCTTATTACTTTGTTCAATGGTGAACTGTATGTTACTGTCTCTTTGGTTTAACCAACTATGGAAAGACATTAGGTCATTCACTGTGCCCCTCCAAATGAGGAGCACATCGTCTATATATCGACGCCATTCTGTGATTCTGGTTCTATAAGGGTTGTTGTCATTTAATATCCATCGATGCTCAAAGGCATCCATGAAGATGATCGCGAGATTGGGGGCAAAGCTAGCCCCCATCGCTACTCCGCTGGTTTGCTCATAGAACTTACCGTCAAAGATGAAATAATTGCGTCTCATAGCTATTTCCAACAGTGATAGAATAAAGCTGGTGGGGACCCTATGTGGACGTGTTCGGTTATCAAGTGTCCTTTCCATTGTGGTCATTGCTGCTTGTTGTGGAATACTCGTATACAAGGACGAGATGTCCATTGTTACGAGTAATTCACAAGTTGAATCAAAAGGTTTTGCATCCATCAAATGGATCACCTGCATGGTATCTCGTAAATAGCAGCTGGTGGATTCCGCTATGGGTTTTAAAAAGGTATCAATAAATTTGCACAGCGGTTCCAAGATCGAACCACAGCCAGAAATAATTGGCCTTCCTGGTGGTGCTGTTAGGTCCTTATGTATTTTAGGGACTGTGTATATTGTCGGGAGCGTGGGATATTGGTTATTTAAGAATTCATTTTCGGATTTGGTAATTATACCCTCCAGGTGAGCTGTATCAGTTAGGTCTCGTATTGTTTTCGCTATTTCCTTTGTTGGATCATTAGGTAATCTCCTGTAGTTGCCTTCCTTAGATAGTTGTGAGAGAATTTCAGCTTTATATGCATCTCTCCCTTGTATAACGATAGCCCCACCCTTGTCAGCGGGCTTGATAACTATCCCACTGTTGCTATTTAGATTGTTTAATGCCTGTCGTTCGGTCTTTGAGATATTGTATTTGACATATTTTCTCTCCTGAAGTAATTTAGTGATATCACCCATAACCATTTGTTCATAGGCTAGAATTTTTGGTGACATCATATGTGTTGGCGGGGTAAAGGTTGAGGGTGGTCTTAAGCCTGTGCTATTGATCAAATTATTGTTAGGTACTTTGTTAAAATGGTATTTAAGGCGAACCTTCCGAAAAAACTGGAAGAGCTCCAGTTTCAAATTGAAACTGTTGGGTAAGTTAGTTGGAACAAAGGACAAACCTTTTTCCAAAACTTGTTTCTCATCGTGTGTCAAGCTGTAGTTTGACAAATTTATCAGGGGGCTACATTGTGCTGATGTTGTGTGCTCATCTACCATCTGTAGTGATTTGAACGGGTCCGTATCTCCCCGTGGGACTCCTGTCCGAAATGCACTTGTTTCCCTCTCCCTCGATTCCAAGTTTGTTGACCCCTGTTCTGTTTCCAAGAGGCTCGTCCTCGACCCCCGGGTCGACCCCAGGGACGGCCCCGTCCTCGTTGATCCGACCATGTGTCCTGATCTAAAAAAGACTGATCAGTATCCTGTCCAGCAGCACTAGTGGATGGTTGGTCTGTTTCTGACCCGCTGCTGACTGAGGAATTGGAGAAGGTGTTATATCTCCGATATCCCCCTCTGCCTCTAGTTGTATAGGTACCTCTTGCTTCTTGGTTATAATACCCTTCTGCTAAGTAGGGATAGACCTTCTTTTTGTCAAAAACTTTGATATCGTTCGCTAACTTATCCAATTTGAACGATTGTGTTGTCGTATCAAAGTCTTTGAGGGTTTTATCAAGTTTTTCTAGGGTCTCCTTAGCGTTTTTTAAGGCTGTATCTTCTGTGATTTCCTTTCTTATCTCAGCTATTTCTTTGATCAGACGGGTGACTTCTTCTAATGCAGTTTCAACCCCAAGCACCATCCAGTGCCTGGAGCAGTTGTTAGAGATAAAACTGAATTTACCTTTGAAAACCGGGTTATCCACAAAGATTGCCGGTTCGTTCCGAACCTGGAGCCCAACTGGGATGACGTTGGCTTGTAGGTATTGGGCCAAAGTATGTCCGTGAAGTCTTGTTCTTACAAGCTTCTTCTCTAATCTTTCCAACTTGTTTACTTTATCACTCAGTGTAGGGTCTATTAGGCTAACTGGTCTACCCAGGAAGCTACCTCCTCCCTGTTCTCCAATCAGTGTTTTTATATAATCTTCACTGTATGTTAGGGTTTCATTATCGACCATGTCTGGTGATCAATAATGTGTTTATCGATTTAAAAAAAAAAAAAATACCTCAAACATACAAAAAATACAACATATAGTACAAACAATTTCACAAGTCACAAAAAACAACCCTCGCAGGCGTACCTGCACAAGAGACCATTAGATTAATGGGGTGTTCACCCACAAAATCAAAAAGGACCTGGGTATTTATGATATAATAACAGTGGTCCTTGACTATAGATTTAAAATGAAATCATCAGTAAACCAATATACATTACGTAATGCGAATCAATCTGCATTTATCAAGACTAAATCTGTATGGGAGAAAAAAGACTTTTTTTTAAACTCTCTGTATGACCTACAGAGACAGTACCCAAGGGGAACAACTAAATTTACAAGGAAACGAACCAAACAATAATGGTATAGTCTCAATTTCAAATTTTATCAGCAAAAAAGCAAACAATCACATTTATTTACAGTACCAACAGGGACAGTGCTGTTGATATCCGGCGCAAGTGCTACAAAAGAAGGAGAGAAAAAGGGGTGCTCAAGTGTTTTAAGTGAAAAATGAAGAAATCATGCTAAAAAACAGTTCCAATATTTACAACAATATACACAAGCGATAGCTTTCCGCAATTAATAATACAAACAAAAAAGCCTGTTCACTTCCTTCCAGGAAGAATAATGGAAGGGGGGGGGGGGGTTGGGAAAAACTATGATACAGGCAGTTTACAAATTGGGCGTCGACGTTTCGACCCTATTGCACGTGGGGAGTTTACTACCTCGGCGGCGGGTCTTCTTCAGGACAATAAGGGGGAGGGGAGGGGGGAAGGAGGACAGAAGGGCTTGGCCACAATTCACTAGGATTCTGGATAGTCACCTGTAAGACAGAATTATGGTGGATTTTAGCCCAAATGTTGCTTAAAAGGCTGGTTTGTTTAAAAAGACATTTTTTTGGGGGGGGGTTACATTACCAATTAGTCTTATTTGGTCCAGATTCCGTCAATTGGAGTGGGTCGCCTGTTGGGTACAAGGTAGGATAGTGGTCAGTGATCTGCTCCCTACAAATCACTAACTACAATTAACCAAACCTCCTTGTGCGGAGTATCCTTCAACTCACCTGTCTGTGAGGCAGTTTAATTGTCGGTGAGTGGACTCGGGCAGTCTGGGGGTCCAATCTATAGGAGAGGAATACCCTAGTTAATTCCAAGTGGGACATGAAGCCCATCTGCCTTCAAGTTTAATGGTAGATGTGGAATTTACACTTACCAATATATTTTTCTAGTAGGCTGTAGATTACCGGCGCCCCCACGGGCCGTCCGGTAATAGTTTAGACAGATCACGCCTATGTTGCAGATCAGGTTGCAGCGTGTACTCGCTGGTTGAATGGCCGTCGTGTTTCAGCACGAGCCGATATCTAATTAAAGGATTTAAAAAGCAGACACATTACTTGTGTGACCGCTTCGCGTTTTGCCGTTACTGTCTGCAAGGGGCGGGGGTAATGTATCTCAAGGGCCTGTTTAGCAAAGGTGTCTTACCTAAATTCAGGCTCTCTCCGAGAAATAGCCCAGGTCGAGGATTATTATTTCCCAAACGGGACGAGTCAAGCGTCCGGATTCTGTAGTCACTACCGCGTAGTGGTGATAACGCGTGACTTTGTCAACCAATACCCTTAGGTTTGGTTCGCGCTTACATACTGATTCGAGCAACCTCAGACGCTACTGGCACACTATCACGTGTGCTGTTTGGTCCAATGACCTTACACTTGGCCCAGCGCGTAAACACAAAGGGGGGACTACAAATTTATCGTATTAGATCAAATAAAAAGAAAGGAAGGACTTATTTAATTTGCTTTCGGGTTCTTTTAAACCCCGTCCTATATGAAATATTCATTCAATACTTTTAGATGACCTGTGCTACTCGCAACAGATTTGAAACATTTTTTACTCAAATATATGCACAGTTGATTCATAATTGTAGTTCTTCTTATTAACACAATAGATTACACATAAACAATAATACAAATGTTATACTATACATAATGTGTCAATACAATACACAAGACATCTATTACATGTACATTGACTCTCAATTCTACATCATTTGTCACCTGAGCACAACAGTTGACAGAGTGGCCTCTAGGTGTACTAAACTGGGGACTGAACGCAATGTATAAAATTGTTCCCATCTGCCATGTGTCAACTATCAACAGCTATGGCTATCGATAGGGGGTGAACTCTAGGTACAGATAAGGTGCGGACTAGGTACAGTGTCCCGTTGGTCATTTATCTATTCCTAATTGCCACCATCTGTCTCATGACCTCCTCACGGTCATTCAGCCCACGGTTTACTGTGTCGAAGAGGTGCATCCAACGGCATTCGCGGGTACTCAATACTTTAGCATAGTTGCCCCCTCGTGGATTTTTGGTCACCTTCTCTATTATCCACCATTTGAGACTTTCAGGGTGGTGGTTAAACTGGAGAAAGTGATCAACAAGTGGGGCACCTAATACTTTACAGCGTATTTTGCTGCAGTGCTGTAAGATGCGGGTTTTCGTTTTTTGTGTGGTTTGCCCTATGTACATGAACCCACACGGGCACACTATGGCATAAATAGCACCCATTGTGTTGCAATTTGTGTGTTGTTGCATAGTATGTGTGTGGTCATTGTAAGTGCATGTCGTACATTCAGTTGTCATTGTACATGCCTTGCAACTACCGCATTTGTGGTGGCCTAATATTGGCGGAATATTCCACAATGCCGTTTGGCTCTCAATATTTTTCTGCGCCAGCAGTGACTGCACCACATAGTCCTTTACACTTCGACCCTTACGGAACGCATGCATCGGAGGGTCAGTAATGCCTACCTCATCAGCAACTATGTGCCAATGTGTGTTAATTAGTTGTTTGATCTCAGAACTCCGTGTATTGAATGTTGTTACACATATGAGTCTATTGTCAATGGTTGCCACTTGTTGTTTGGGTTGAAGTAATGTATCTCTATCATTAAACCACGCTCGTTTTCGAGCCTTTCTAATCAAGCCTCTTGGGTACCCTCTCTCCTGTAATCTTTTTATCAGGATATCAGATTCCTTGAAATAATCATGTTTTTTGGTGCAATTCCGTCGCAACCTCAGGAATTGCCCAAAGGGTAAATTGTCCCTGAGGTTGCGAGGATGGTGACTTGAGTATCTAAGGAGGGTATTCCTCTCGGAGGGTTTCCTGAACAGTGTGGTATACAGGACGCCCTCTTCAGCCATGATGGTCAGGTCAAGGAAATTGATGCTCTTATTACTTTGTTCAATGGTGAACTGTATGTTACTGTCTCTTTGGTTTAACCAACTATGGAAAGACATTAGGTCATTCACTGTGCCCCTCCAAATGAGGAGCACATCGTCTATATATCGACGCCATTCTGTGATTCTGGTTCTATAAGGGTTGTTGTCATTTAATATCCATCGATGCTCAAAGGCATCCATGAAGATGATCGCGAGATTGGGGGCAAAGCTAGCCCCCATCGCTACTCCGCTGGTTTGCTCATAGAACTTACCGTCAAAGATGAAATAATTGCGTCTCATAGCTATTTCCAACAGTGATAGAATAAAGCTGGTGGGGACCCTATGTGGACGTGTTCGGTTATCAAGTGTCCTTTCCATTGTGGTCATTGCTGCTTGTTGTGGAATACTCGTATACAAGGACGAGATGTCCATTGTTACGAGTAATTCACAAGTTGAATCAAAAGGTTTTGCATCCATCAAATGGATCACCTGCATGGTATCTCGTAAATAGCAGCTGGTGGATTCCGCTATGGGTTTTAAAAAGGTATCAATAAATTTGCACAGCGGTTCCAAGATCGAACCACAGCCAGAAATAATTGGCCTTCCTGGTGGTGCTGTTAGGTCCTTATGTATTTTAGGGACTGTGTATATTGTCGGGAGCGTGGGATATTGGTTATTTAAGAATTCATTTTCGGATTTGGTAATTATACCCTCCAGGTGAGCTGTATCAGTTAGGTCTCGTATTGTTTTCGCTATTTCCTTTGTTGGATCATTAGGTAATCTCCTGTAGTTGCCTTCCTTAGATAGTTGTGAGAGAATTTCAGCTTTATATGCATCTCTCCCTTGTATAACGATAGCCCCACCCTTGTCAGCGGGCTTGATAACTATCCCACTGTTGCTATTTAGATTGTTTAATGCCTGTCGTTCGGTCTTTGAGATATTGTATTTGACATATTTTCTCTCCTGAAGTAATTTAGTGATATCACCCATAACCATTTGTTCATAGGCTAGAATTTTTGGTGACATCATATGTGTTGGCGGGGTAAAGGTTGAGGGTGGTCTTAAGCCTGTGCTATTGATCAAATTATTGTTAGGTACTTTGTTAAAATGGTATTTAAGGCGAACCTTCCGAAAAAACTGGAAGAGCTCCAGTTTCAAATTGAAACTGTTGGGTAAGTTAGTTGGAACAAAGGACAAACCTTTTTCAAAACT
Source organism: Lissotriton helveticus (assembly GCF_964261635.1). Classification (NCBI taxonomy): domain Eukaryota; kingdom Metazoa; phylum Chordata; class Amphibia; order Caudata; family Salamandridae; genus Lissotriton; species Lissotriton helveticus. The sequence continues at coordinate 356,380,868 of NC_136061.1, read as the reverse complement.
TGTTTCTCATCGTGTGTCAAGCTGTAGTTTGACAAATTTATCAGGGGGCTACATTGTGCTGATGTTGTGTGCTCATCTACCATCTGTAGTGATTTGAACGGGTCCGTATCTCCCCGTGGGACTCCTGTCCGAAATGCACTTGTTTCCCTCTCCCTCGATTCCAAGTTTGTTGACCCCTGTTCTGTTTCCAAGAGGCTCGTCCTCGACCCCCGGGTCGACCCCAGGGACGGCCCCGTCCTCGTTGATCCGACCATGTGTCCTGATCTAAAAAAGACTGATCAGTATCCTGTCCAGCAGCACTAGTGGATGGTTGGTCTGTTTCTGACCCGCTGCTGACTGAGGAATTGGAGAAGGTGTTATATCTCCGATATCCCCCTCTGCCTCTAGTTGTATAGGTACCTCTTGCTTCTTGGTTATAATACCCTTCTGCTAAGTAGGGATAGACCTTCTTTTTGTCAAAAACTTTGATATCGTTCGCTAACTTATCCAATTTGAACGATTGTGTTGTCGTATCAAAGTCTTTGAGGGTTTTATCAAGTTTTTCTAGGGTCTCCTTAGCGTTTTTTAAGGCTGTATCTTCTGTGATTTCCTTTCTTATCTCAGCTATTTCTTTGATCAGACGGGTGACTTCTTCTAATGCAGTTTCAACCCCAAGCACCATCCAGTGCCTGGAGCAGTTGTTAGAGATAAAACTGAATTTACCTTTGAAAACCGGGTTATCCACAAAGATTGCCGGTTCGTTCCGAACCTGGAGCCCAACTGGGATGACGTTGGCTTGTAGGTATTGGGCCAAAGTATGTCCGTGAAGTCTTGTTCTTACAAGCTTCTTCTCTAATCTTTCCAACTTGTTTACTTTATCACTCAGTGTAGGGTCTATTAGGCTAACTGGTCTACCCAGGAAGCTACCTCCTCCCTGTTCTCCAATCAGTGTTTTTATATAATCTTCACTGTATGTTAGGGTTTCATTATCGACCATGTCTGGTGATCAATAATGTGTTTATCGATTTAAAAAAAAAAAAAATACCTCAAACATACAAAAAATACAACATATAGTACAAACAATTTCACAAGTCACAAAAAACAACCCTCGCAGGCGTACCTGCACAAGAGACCATTAGATTAATGGGGTGTTCACCCACAAAATCAAAAAGGACCTGGGTATTTATGATATAATAACAGTGGTCCTTGACTATAGATTTAAAATGAAATCATCAGTAAACCAATATACATTACGTAATGCGAATCAATCTGCATTTATCAAGACTAAATCTGTATGGGAGAAAAAAGACTTTTTTTTAAACTCTCTGTATGACCTACAGAGACAGTACCCAAGGGGAACAACTAAATTTACAAGGAAACGAACCAAACAATAATGGTATAGTCTCAATTTCAAATTTTATCAGCAAAAAAGCAAACAATCACATTTATTTACAGTACCAACAGGGACAGTGCTGTTGATATCCGGCGCAAGTGCTACAAAAGAAGGAGAGAAAAAGGGGTGCTCAAGTGTTTTAAGTGAAAAATGAAGAAATCATGCTAAAAAACAGTTCCAATATTTACAACAATATACACAAGCGATAGCTTTCCGCAATTAATAATACAAACAAAAAAGCCTGTTCACTTCCTTCCAGGAAGAATAATGGAAGGGGGGGGGGGGTTGGGAAAAACTATGATACAGGCAGTTTACAAATTGGGCGTCGACGTTTCGACCCTATTGCACGTGGGGAGTTTACTACCTCGGCGGCGGGTCTTCTTCAGGACAATAAGGGGGAGGGGAGGGGGGAAGGAGGACAGAAGGGCTTGGCCACAATTCACTAGGATTCTGGATAGTCACCTGTAAGACAGAATTATGGTGGATTTTAGCCCAAATGTTGCTTAAAAGGCTGGTTTGTTTAAAAAGACATTTTTTTGGGGGGGGGTTACATTACCAATTAGTCTTATTTGGTCCAGATTCCGTCAATTGGAGTGGGTCGCCTGTTGGGTACAAGGTAGGATAGTGGTCAGTGATCTGCTCCCTACAAATCACTAACTACAATTAACCAAACCTCCTTGTGCGGAGTATCCTTCAACTCACCTGTCTGTGAGGCAGTTTAATTGTCGGTGAGTGGACTCGGGCAGTCTGGGGGTCCAATCTATAGGAGAGGAATACCCTAGTTAATTCCAAGTGGGACATGAAGCCCATCTGCCTTCAAGTTTAATGGTAGATGTGGAATTTACACTTACCAATATATTTTTCTAGTAGGCTGTAGATTACCGGCGCCCCCACGGGCCGTCCGGTAATAGTTTAGACAGATCACGCCTATGTTGCAGATCAGGTTGCAGCGTGTACTCGCTGGTTGAATGGCCGTCGTGTTTCAGCACGAGCCGATATCTAATTAAAGATGCTTGACTCGTCCCGTTTGGGAAATAATAATCCTCGACCTGGGCTATTTCTCGGAGAGAGCCTGAATTTAGGTAAGACACCTTTGCTAAACAGGCCCTTGAGATACATTACCCCCGCCCCTTGCAGACAGTAACGGCAAAACGCGAAGCGGTCACACAAGTAATGTGTCTGCTTTTTAAATCCTTTAATTAGATATCGGCTCGTGCTGAAACACGACGGCCATTCAACCAGCGAGTACACGCTGCAACCTGATCTGCAACATAGGCGTGATCTGTCTAAACTATTACCGGACGGCCCGTGGGGGCGCCGGTAATCTACAGCCTACTAGAAAAATATATTGGTAAGTGTAAATTCCACATCTACCATTAAACTTGAAGGCAGATGGGCTTCATGTCCCACTTGGAATTAACTAGGGTATTCCTCTCCTATAGATTGGACCCCCAGACTGCCCGAGTCCACTCACCGACAATTAAACTGCCTCACAGACAGGTGAGTTGAAGGATACTCCGCACAAGGAGGTTTGGTTAATTGTAGTTAGTGATTTGTAGGGAGCAGATCACTGACCACTATCCTACCTTGTACCCAACAGGCGACCCACTCCAATTGACGGAATCTGGACCAAATAAGACTAATTGGTAATGTAACCCCCCCCCAAAAAAATGTCTTTTTAAACAAACCAGCCTTTTAAGCAACATTTGGGCTAAAATCCACCATAATTCTGTCTTACAGGTGACTATCCAGAATCCTAGTGAATTGTGGCCAAGCCCTTCTGTCCTCCTTCCCCCCTCCCCTCCCCCTTATTGTCCTGAAGAAGACCCGCCGCCGAGGTAGTAAACTCCCCACGTGCAATAGGGTCGAAACGTCGACGCCCAATTTGTAAACTGCCTGTATCATAGTTTTTCCCAACCCCCCCCCCCTCCATTATTCTTCCTGGAAGGAAGTGAACAGGCTTTTTTGTTTGTATTATTAATTGCGGAAAGCTATCGCTTGTGTATATTGTTGTAAATATTGGAACTGTTTTTTAGCATGATTTCTTCATTTTTCACTTAAAACACTTGAGCACCCCTTTTTCTCTCCTTCTTTTGTAGCACTTGCGCCGGATATCAACAGCACTGTCCCTGTTGGTACTGTAAATAAATGTGATTGTTTGCTTTTTTGCTGATAAAATTTGAAATTGAGACTATACCATTATTGTTTGGTTCGTTTCCTTGTAAATTTAGTTGTTCCCCTTGGGTACTGTCTCTGTAGGTCATACAGAGAGTTTAAAAAAAAGTCTTTTTTCTCCCATACAGATTTAGTCTTGATAAATGCAGATTGATTCGCATTACGTAATGTATATTGGTTTACTGATGATTTCATTTTAAATCTATAGTCAAGGACCACTGTTATTATATCATAAATACCCAGGTCCTTTTTGATTTTGTGGGTGAACACCCCATTAATCTAATGGTCCACTGTTGATGTGTGCCAGATGGCCATTGCCATTGTATGGCCCCCAAATTGCGGAAGCTACCCCATGGCCCCGGCGGTGTGTCACCAGCACCCCCATTCACACCGGTGCGGTAGGCATTGGTATGGAGACATGCCCAAATGGCGGCTGGCATGCTCCGCCACCCAAATCGTGGAAGCTACCGCCTGGCCCCGGCGGTGTGTCACCAGCACCCCCTTCACTACAGTATCCTCTTCTCCATCAACAGTGAGGTAACTCCAAAACGAAACCAACCTACAAAAACTAAACAATGGAAAAGGAATATTAGGAATATGGATGCCAATGCCTTGGTGTCCCAATGCGATTCCGCCCTGACACCATCAGCAGATATGGCAGACGTCCAAGATCTCACGGACTTTTACAACGCGATTCGCAAAGGCCGAAATTCGCAGAATTTCGGCCTTTGCGAATCGCAAACGGCCTTTTTGCATGTTTTGGGATGTATGAAATATTCGCAAAATAAGGAATCGCAAAGATTTGCGATTCCTTATTTTGCCATAGCATTTAAGGAATCGCAATTTTGCGATTCCTTAAATGCTATGTATGTAGCATTTTTGTGTTGCGAATTTTGGTTAAGAATTCGCAAATTACCACCAACTTGTAGTTGATGGTAACTTGCGAATTCTTCAAAAAATGCACAATTTGGCATTTTTGAAGGTGGCATGTGATGCACACACATGCCCATAGGGCATAATTGTGCGCCATATGCACACACATGTACATTTCAGGGGTGCAGCAGGGTGTCTTTGAGACACCCCTGCACCCTTGAAATAATTCTCAAATTGCGATTAGCAAATTGCGAATTCGCAATTTGAGAATTATTTTGCAATCATTCCTATGGGCCTTCTGGCCCATAGGAATGCATTGGAAATTATTCCTTAATTGCGAATTCGCAAATAAGGAAGATTAAGGCAACGTTAAAAAAATAGCGAATTTCTTCATACATACCATTTTGCGATTCCTAAATAGCGATTCCTTAAAATTCGCTATTTAGGAATCGCAAAAGAGTTTGTTGATACATATGGCCCTAAGTGATTTGCCTAGAATCACAGGATGTTGAGCGTCTGTGCGGAGACACGAACCCTGTGCTCCAGATTTAAGGTAGACCGCCATAGCCGTTAGGCTACATCCTCTCACCGCTTGATAGTCTTCTCCGTTTCACCATGGGGGAGGAACTACAGCACGTTCACCAAACTCTAAATGATGCCCTAAGTGTCTTTCAACATCAGCAAACACCTACTCAAATAGTTCTTAACCATGAATTCCTTCAAGTCTTCCCATTCTGAAGGACTCTATCAACCTCTGCAATTTACAATGTCGTATTATTTCACATTGTGTTTATGTCAGAGTAGGCAATCCACGCAATTGATATTTCTATGTGTTCTGTACGGTTAACAGGCTGGAGAAAAATATTGACTTCCTGGATGGTTTCAGGTAGTTTTTTACTATTTTAAGCTTTGATTGGCGCTGATGTGTGGGATAATCTTAACCTAGCCTAAGTGATTTTATAGATTTACCCCTGCACTCATCTATGGGGAGCGTGTCATCACTTTCAATATTGGACTTCGATCCAGTATAAGAGAAAGGAAGGCAGAAAAAGGAGAAAGAAGCAGGGAGGCAATAATAGAACAAGCATTAGAAATGCAATCGGGCTCTGATTTATTTGAGTTTGAGCTAATGGCATTGTAAATGCCATTGTATTGTTGCTATGTGTTATGGAGTGTGTTCATGTGGTGTGTACTGCCAGTGATCTCCTTGTGAGTGTGAGAATATTGCACCGTTACTGCCTGTGATGTCCTTCTTGTGAGTGTGAGAAGCTTGCACCTCTGCTGCCTGTGGTCTCCTTGTGAGTGTAAGAAGCTTGCACTGCTGCTGCCTGTGATGTCGTTCTTGTGAGTGGGAGAAAATTGCACCTCAGCTGCCTGTGGTCTCCTTGCGAGTGTAAGAAGCTTGCACAGCTGCTGCCTGTGATGTCCTACTCACTACTCTACTCTACTCACTACTCTGCACTCACTACTCACTACTCTACTCATTACTCTGCACTCACTACTCACTACTCTACTCACTACTCTACTCACTACTCACTACTCTGCACTCACTACTCTACTCACTACTCACTACTCTACTCATTACTCTGCACTCACTACTCACTACTCTACTCACTACTCTACTCACTACTCACTACTCTGCACTCACTACTCTACTCACTACTCACTACTCACTACTCTACTCACTACTCTACTCACTACTCTACTCACTACTCACTACTCTACTCACTACTCTACTCACTACTCTACTCACTACTCACTACTCTACTCACTACTCACTACTCTGCACTCACTACTCACTACTCTGCACTCACTACTCACTACTCTACTCACTACTCTACTCACTACTCTACTCACTACTCACTACTCTACTCACTACTCTACTCACTACTCTACTCACTACTCACTACTCTGCACTCACTACTCACTACTCTGCTCACTACTCACTACTCTACTCACTACTCACTACTCTCCACTCACTACTCTACTCACTACTCACTACTCTACACACTACTTTCTACTCACTACTCTACTCACTACTCACTACTCTACTCACTACTCACTACTCACTTCTCTACTCACTACTCTGCACTCACTACTTTACTCACTACTCTACTCACCTCACTACTCTACTCACTACTATACTCACTACTCACTACTCACTACTCTACTCACTACTCACTACTCTGCACTCACTACTCACTACTCACCTCACTACTCTACTCACTACTCACTACTCTACTCACTACACTACTCACTACTCTGCACTCACTACTCACTACTCTACTCACTACTCTACTCACTACTCACTACTCTACTCACTACTCACTGCTCTACTCACTACTCTGCACTCACTACTCACTACTCTACTCACTACTCTGCACTCACTACTCACTACTCTACTCACTACTCTACTCACTACTCACTACTCTACTCACTACTCTACTCACTACTCACTACTCTACTCACTACTCTACTCACTACTCTGCACTCACTACTCACTACTCTACTCACTACTCTACTCACTACTCACTACTCTACTCACTACTCTACTCACTACTCTACTCACTACTCACTACTCTGCACTCACTACTCACTACTCTACTAACTACTCTACTCACTACTCTACTCACTACTCACTACTCTACTCACTACTCACTACTCTACTCACTACTCGACTCACTACTCACTACTCACTACTCTACTCACTACTCACTACTCTACTCACTACTCTACTCACTACTCACTACTCTGCACTCACTACTCACTACTCTGCTCACTACTCACTACTCTACTCACTACTCACTACTCTCCACTCACTACTCTACTCACTACTCACTACTCTACTCACTACTTTCTACTCACTACTCTACTCACTACTCACTACTCTACTCACTACTCACTACTCTACTCACTACTCTGCACTCACTACTTTACTCACTACTCTACTCACCTCACTACTCTACTCACTACTCTACTCACTACTCACTACTCTACTCACTACTCACTACTCTGCACTCACTACTCACTACTCACCTCACTACTCTACTCACTACTCACTACTCTACTCTACTCACTACTCTGCACTCACTACTCACTACTCTACTCACTACTCTACTCACTATTCACTACTCTACTCACTACTCACTACTCTACTCACTACTCTGCACTCACTACTCACTACTCTACTCACTACTCTGCACTCACTACTCACTACTCTACTCACTACTCTACTCACTACTCACTACTCTACTCACTACTCTACTCTCTACTCACTACTCACTACTCTACTCACTACTCTACTCACTACTCTACTCACTACTCTACTCACTACTCACTACTCACTACTCTGCACTCACTACTCACTACTAACTACTCTACTCACTACTCTACTCACTACTCTACTCACTACTCTACTCACTACTCACTACTCTGCACTCACTACTCACTACTCACTACTCTACTCACTACTCTACTCACTACTCACTACTCTACTCACTACTCTACTCACTACTCACTACTCTACTCACTACTCTACTCTCTACTCACTACTCTGCACTCACTACTCACTACTCTGCCCACTACTCACTACTCTACTCACTACTCACTACTCTCCACTCACTACTCTACTCACTACTCACTACTCTACTCACTACTTTCTACTCACTACTCTACTCACTACTCACCACTCTACTCACTACTCACTACTCTGCACTCACTACTCACTACTCTGCCCACTACTCACTACTCTACTCACTACTCTCCACTCACTACTCTACTCACTACTCACTACTCTACTCACTACTCTATTCACTACTCTACTCACTACTCACTACTCTACTCACTACTCTGCACTCACTACTCACTACTCTGCACTCACTACTCACTACTCTACTCACTACTCACTACTCTGCACTCACTACTCACTACTCTACTCACTACTCTACTCACTACTCTACTCACTACTCTACTCACTACTCACTACTCTACTCACTAATCACTACTCTACTCACTACTCACTACTCTGCTCACTACTCACTACTCTCCACTCACTACTCTACTCACTACTCTACTCACTACTCTACTCACTACTTTCTACTCACTACTCTACTCACTACTCACTACTCTACTCCCTACTCACTACTCTACTCACTACTCTGCACTCACTACTCTACTCTACTCACTACTCTACTCACTACTCTACTCACTACTCTGCACTCACTACTCACTACTCTACTCATTACTCACTACTCTACTCAGTACTCTGCACTCTCTACTCACTACTCACTACTCACTACTCTGCACTCACTACTCACTACTAACTACTCTACTCACTACTCTACTCACTACTCTACTCACTACTCTACTCACTACTCACTACTCTGCACTCACTACTCACTACTCACTACTCTACTCACTACTCTACTCACTACTCACTACTCTACTCACTACTCTACTCACTACTCACTACTCTACTCACTACTCTACTCTCTACTCACTACTCTGCTCTCGCATTGTCTCCCTAGGTCTCTCCCCTGCAGCTTTCCCTCCTATTCCCCCCCCTACGGTTGGCCCCTGTCTCTCACCCTGTAGCATTACCCCTCCTACTAACCCTAAAACCCTCACTGCTTTCTATCTCAACACCCGATCTGCAGTCGCTCACGCGCACGAACTATCGGTCTTGCTGGATCTCCATGCTCCAGATCTTCTTTTTCTAACGGAGACCTGGTTTGGCGAAGACTCCCTCCCCGCCCTGCTAGCCTCCTTACCGACCTCTTACTATGCCCTTCGGGCTGACCGCCCTTCTGGCAGAGCTGGGGGCGGCGTGGCGGTCATCGCACGTACCGACCTTCCTTTTCAAACTTTGTCCCTGCCTAACATTGCGACCTCCGAATACCTGGTCATCCGCACTACCTCCGTCACCCCTCCTCTGACCTGTTTTCTCACTTACCGTCCTCCTCAATCCCCTTTACAGTTTCTCTCAGACTTCTTGGAAGTCCTGGCCACCATCACAATCAATAATTCCTCTATCCTACTCCTCGGCGACTTTAATTTCTGGCCCTCCGACCCAGCCGAATGCTCGTCCTCAAAGGAATTCTCTGAAACTCTCCAATCCCTTAACTTTACCCCCCATGTCCACTCCCCTACCCACATCAAAGGTCACATACTAGATCAGATCTGGTCCCTGAATTGCCCGGTGGAACCCCTCTCTATTTTGCCCTGTACGTGGTCCGACCACCACCTGATATCTTTCTCCCTCCCTATTCACCCCCCAGCTAAGCCCCCTCGCCCCAAAAACACCTGGGTCCGAGCATGGGGCCGGGTCATTCCGGAAGACTTTTCTTCCCTTCTCAACACTTCCCTCCCCTCCCTACAGGGCCTTTCCACCCTTTCCCAGGTTGAGGCCATAGACCAATGGCTCTCCGCTGGGAGCGACTCTGTTGCCCCGCTCAAACGTATTACCTCTAAGCGTGATAAAGACGCCAACCGGTGGTTTAACGTAGAGCTCAAAGCCACCAAACTTACTGTGCGTCGCGCGGAGCGGGCTTGGAGGAGAAATTATTGCCCCACTCTAAGACTGGAGTATACTAACATCCTTACCCAGTATAAAAAAGATATCTTGGAGGCCAAAACCGCCTATTTCTCCTCCAAAATCCTTGCCGCAGAGAACCAGCCTAAGGAGATCTTTACGATTGTCCATAACCTGGCATTCTCGGACAGGACATCCCTTAAGCCCGTCCCCTCCGAGGAACTTTGCCATTCCCTCAACAACTACTTCATCAACAAAATTGCGACCATTAAAGCTAACATCCCGCCCTCCTCTCCTTCCTTTGTAGACCCCCAATGTCCCCCTCCCAAAGGACAACTCACTACCCTCCCCCCCATATCTAGGGAAGCCCTGTCCTCCCTAGTACCCCTGGTTAAATCTGGCTCTCCACTTGACCCTTGTCCCGCTCACATTCTTCGCCACATCTTTGTTACCTGTCAAGACCCCCCTCTTCATCTCCTCAACAGTTCACTCACTCAAGGTATTGTTCCACCTCCGTTGAAGTCCGCGGTTATTGTACCGATTCTGAAAAAACCTGGGGCAGACCCCTCTGTCCCTGCCAATTTCCGCCCCATTTCGCTCCTACCATTCCTGGCAAAGGTGCTCGAGCGCCATGTCACCGGCGCTCTGAGCTCCTTTGTAGAGACTCATGGAGCTCTCGCTCCTCGCCAGGCCGGTTTTCGCCCCGCACACTCCACGGAGTCCGTTGTCCTCTCGGTCTTAGACAACCTCAGGGAGGGTATGGATACCAACCAGCGCCAGGCCTTAGTGCTCCTCGATCTCTCAGCCGCCTTTGACACGGTGGATCATTCCATCTTGCTTTCCCGTGTCAGGGCGGCGGGGATCGGGGGGACTGCTCTGGTCTGGCTATCCTCCTTCCTGAGTGACCGCACCCAGGCCGTCCGCCTGGGTGATTTCACAGCGGACGTCCGAAAAGTTCAGTGCGGGGTCCCCCAAGGCTCCTCTCTTTCCCCCCTCCTGTTTAATCTCTATGTCGCCCCTCTTATTTTTTCTCTTCAACAAATGGAGGTCGCCGCATTTAATTATGCGGATGACCTCCAGCTTGTTTTCAACATCTCCTCTTCTCCCTCTTCTGTTCTCAACTTCCAAACTGTCATGCTCCATATCCGGGACTGGATGAGCCACAACCATCTTAAACTCAACCCCGATAAGACTGAGCTGGTGTTGACGGGTGGTTCATCCAGCCCCTGGTCCTCCCTTTTCTGGCCCACCTCTCTTGGTCCCTCTCCTGAACCCACTTCCTCGGTCAAAACCCTTGGCATAAAACTTAACTCTCAACTCACCCTCCACTCCCAGGTTAGCTCTGTGGTATCTTCCTCTTTTCTTTCACTGCGCACTATACGCAGGGTGTCCCGTTTCTTCACTTTTTCTGCCCTTAAACTCATCATCTTAGCCATGGTGGTGTCCCGCCTGGACTACGGCAACGCCCTTTATGCAGGTATCCCTGCATACAGCTTACGGCGTCTGCAGCAGATACAAAACCAGGCGGCCCGCCTGGTATTCAATCTTCCTAAATTTCACCGTTCCTCCCCCCTCCTGAAAACCCTACACTGGCTCCCTGTGCGAGCCCGGATCCAATTCAAGCTCGCCTCCATCACCTTTTTGGCCCGATTGGGCCTGGCACCAGCATTCATCTCCTCCGAGATCACCCACTATGTACCCACCAGGGAACTTCGTTCGTCCTCTCAGTCCCTCCTCACCATCCCACGCTACCGGACAAAGAAGTGGGGAGGTTCGAAATTTGCCACCCTTGCCCCTACACTCTGGAATTCCCTCCCCCTAGAACTCCGCACCATCACCCTCTACTCTCAATTTCGTAAACATCTCAAGACCCATCTGTTCTCTAAGTCTTTTGACTAAATCCTCATCAGCTCTCCCCGTCTTTTTAGCCCTGGACCCTGTTAGTTCTAGCGCCAAGAAACCGCAGGTGTATGAGCGCTCTATAAATATTTTAAAACTCAAACTCAAACTACTCACTACTCTGCCCACTACTCACTACTCACTACTCTCCACTCACTACTCTACTCACTACTCACTACTCTACTCACTACTTTCTACTCACTACTCTACTCACTACTCACCACTCTACTCACTACTCACTACTCTGCACTCACTACTCACTACTCTGCCCACTACTCACTACTCTACTCACTACTCTCCACTCACTACTCTACTCACTACTCACTACTCTACTCACTACTCTACTCACTACTCTACTCACTACTCACTACTCTACTCACTACTCTGCACTCACTACTCACTACTCTACACTCACTACTCACTACTCTACTCACTACTCACTACTCTGCACTCACTACTCACTACTCACTACTCTACTCACTACTCTACTCACTACTCTACTCACTACTCACTACTCTACTCACTACTCACTACTCTACTCACTACTCTACTCACTACTCACTAATCACTACTCTACTCACTACTCACTACTCTGCTCACTACTCACTACTCTCCACTCACTACTCTACTCACTACTCTACTCACTACTCTACTCACTACTTTCTACTCACTACTCTACTCACTACTCTACTCCCTACTCACTACTCTACTCACTACTCTGCACTCACTACTCTACTCTACTCACTACTCTACTCACTACTCTACTCACTACTCTGCACTCACTACTCACTACTCTACTCATTACTCACTACTCTACTCAGTACTCTGCACTCACTACTCACTACTCTACTCACTACTCTACTCACTACTCACTACTCTGCACTCACTACTCTACTCACTACTCACTACTCTGCACTCACTACTCTACTCACTACTCACTACTCTACTCACTACTCTACTCACTACTCACTACTCACTACTCACTACTCTACTCACTACTCTGCACTCACTACTCACTACTCTGCACTCACTACTCACTACTCTACTCACTACTCTACTCACTACTCACTACTCTGCACTCACTACTCACTAATCTGCACTCACTACTCTACTCACTACTCTACTCACTACTCACTACTCTGCACTCACTACTCACTACTCTACTCACTACTCTACTCACTACTCTACTCACTACTCTACTCACTACTCTGCACTACTCTACTCACTACTCTACTCACTACTCTACTTACTACTCTACTCACTACTCTACTCACTACTCTACTCACTACTCTACTCACTACTCACTACTCACTACTCTACTCACTACTCTACTCACTACTCTACTCACTACTCACTACTCTACTCTACTCACTACTCTACTCACTACTCACTACTCACTACTCTGCACTCACTACTCACTACTCTGCACTCACTACTCACTACTCTACTCACTACTCTACTCACTACTCACTACTCTGCACTCACTACTCACTACTCTACTCACTACTCTACTCACTACTCACTACTCTACTCACTACTCTACTCACTACTCTGCACTCACTACTCTACTCACTGCTCTACTCACTACTCTACTCACTACTCACTACTCTACTCACTACTCTACTCACTACTCTACTCACTACTCACTACTCTACTCACTACTCACTACTCTGCACTCACTACTCACCTCACTACTCTACTCACTACTCACTACTCTACTCTACTCACTACTCTGCACTCACTACTCACTACTCTACTCACTACTCTACTCCCTACTCACTACTCTACTCACTACTCTGCACTCACTACTCTACTCTACTCACTACTCTACTCACTACTCTACTCACTACTCTGCACTCACTACTCACTACTCTACTCACTACTCACTACTCTGCACTCACTACTCACTACTCTGCACTCACTACTCACTACTCTACTCACTACTCTACTCACTACTCTACTCACTACTCTACTCACTACTCACTACTCACTACTCACTACTCACTACTCTACTCACTACTCTACTCACTACTCTACTCACTACTCTACTCACTACTCACTACTCTACTCTACTCACTACTCACTACTCTACTCACTACTCACTACTCTGCACTCACTACTCACTACTCTGCACTCACTACTCACTACTCTACTCACTACTCTACTCACTACTCACTACTCTGCACTCACTACTCACTACTCTACTCCTTACTCTACTCACTACTCACTACTCTACTCACTACTCTACTCACTACTCTGCACTCACTACTCACTACTCTGCTCACTGCTCTACTCACTACTCTACTCACTACTCTACTCACTACTCTACTCACTACTCTACTCACTACTCTACTCACTACTCACTACTCTACTCACTACTCTACTCACTACTCACTACTCTACTCACTTCTCACTACTCACTACTCTACTCACTACTCTGCACTCACTACTCACTACTCTACTCATTACTCACTACTCTACTCAGTACTCTGCACTCACTACTCACTACTCTACTCACTACTCTACTCACTACTCTACTCACTACTCACTACTCTGCACTCACTACTCTACTCACTACTCACTACTCTACTCACTACTCTACTCACTACTCTACTCACTACTCACTACTCTGCACTCACTACTCTACACACTACTCACTACTCTACTCACTACTCTACTCACTACTCACTACTCACTACTCACTACTCTACTCTGCACTCACTACTCACTACTCACTACTCTGCACTCACTACTCACTACTCTACTCACCTACTCACTACTCTGCACTCACTACTCACTAATCTGCACTCACTACTCTACTCACTACTCTACTCACTACTCTACTCACTACTCACTACTCTGCACTCACTACTCACTACTCTACTCACTACTCTACTCACTACTCACTACTCTACTCACTACTCACTACTCTGCACTCACTACTCACTACTCACCTCACTACTCTACTCACTACTCACTACTCTACTCTACTCACTACTCTGCACTCACTACTCACTACTCTACTCACTACTCTACTCCCTACTCACTACTCTACTCACTACTCTGCACTCACTACTCTACTCTACTCACTACTCTACTCACTACTCTATTTACTACTCTGCACTCACTACTCACTACTCTACTCACTACTCACTACTCACTACTCTGCACTCACTACTCACTACTCTACTCACTACTCTACTCACTACTCTACTCTACTCACTACTCTACTCACTACTCTACTCACTACTCTACTCACTACTCACTACTCACTACTCACTACTCACTACTCTACTCACTACTCTACTCACTACTCTACTCACTACTCACTACTCTACTCTACTCACTACTCACTACTCTACTCACTACTCACTACTCTGCACTCACTACTCACTACTCTGCACTCACTACTCACTACTCTACTCACTACTCTACTCACTACTCACTACTCTGCACTCACTACTCACTACTCTACTCCTTACTCTACTCACTACTCACTACTCTACTCACTACTCTACTCACTACTCTGCACTCACTACTCACTACTCTACTCACTGCTCTACTCACTACTCTACTCACTACTCTACTCACTACTCTACTCACTACTCTACTCACTACTCTACTCACTACTCTACTCACTACTCACTACTCTACTCACTACTCTACTCACTACTCACTACTCTACTCACTTCTCACTACTCTGCTCACTACTCTGCACTCACTACTCACTACTCTACTCATTACTCACTACTCTACTCAGTACTCTGCACTCACTACTCACTACTCTACTCACTACTCTACTCACTACTCTACTCACTACTCACTACTCTGCACTCACTACTCTACTCACTACTCACTACTCTACTCACTACTCTACTCACTACTCACTACTCTGCACTCACTACTCTACACACTACTCACTACTCTACTCACTACTCTACTCACTACTCACTACTCACTACTCACTACTCTACTCTGCACTCACTACTCACTACTCTGCACTCACTACTCACTACTCTACTCACTACTCACTACTCTGCACTCACTACTCACTAATCTGCACTCACTACTCTACTCACTACTCTACTCACTACTCTACTCACTACTCACTACTCTGCACTCACTACTCACTACTCTACTCACTACTCTACTCACTACTCTACTCACTACTCTACTCACTACTCTACTCACTACTCTACTCACTACTCTGCACTACTCTACTCACTACTCTACTCACTACTCTACTCACTACTCTACTCACTACTCTACTCACTACTCACTACTCACTACTCACTACTCACTACTCTACTCACTACTCTACTCACTACTCTACTCACTACTCACTACTCTACTCTACTCACTACTCACTACTCTACTCACTACTCACTACTCACTACTCTGCACTCACTACTCACTACTCTGCACTCACTACTCACTACTCACCTCACTACTCTACTCACTACTCACTACTCTACTCTACTCACTACTCTGCACTCACTACTCACTACTCTACTCACTACTCTACTCCCTACTCACTACTCTACTCACTACTCTGCACTCACTACTCTACTCTACTCACTACTCTACTCACTACTCTACTCACTACTCTGCACTCACTACTCACTACTCTACTCACTACTCACTACTCACTACTCTGCACTCACTACTCACTACTCTGCACTCACTACTCACTACTCTACTCACTACTCTACTCACTACTCTACTCACTACTCTACTCACTACTCTACTCACTACTCACTACTCACTACTCTACTCACTACTCTACTCACTACTCACTACTCTACTCTACTCACTACTCACTACTCTACTCACTACTCACTACTCTGCACTCACTACTCACTACTCTGCACTCACTACTCACTACTCTACTCACTACTCTACTCACTACTCACTACTCTGCACTCACTACTCACTACTCTACTCCTTACTCTACTCACTACTCACTACTCTACTCACTACTCTACTCACTACTCTGCACTCACTACTCACTACTCTACTCACTGCTCTACTCACTACTCTACTCACTATTCTACTCACTACTCTACTCACTACTCTACTCACTACTCACTACTCTACTCACTACTCTACTCACTACTCACTACTCTACTCACTTCTCACTACTCACTACTCTACTCACTACTCTGCACTCACTACTCACTACTCTACTCATTACTCACTACTCTACTCAGTACTCTGCACTCACTACTCACTACTCTACTCACTACTCTACTCACTACTCTACTCACTACTCACTACTCTGCACTCACTACTCTACTCACTACTCACTACTCTACTCACTACTCTACTCACTAATCTACTCACTACTCACTACTCTGCACTCACTACTCTACACACTACTCACTACTCTACTCACTACTCTACTCACTACTCACTACTCACTACTCACTACTCTACTCTGCACTCACTACTCACTACTCACTACTCTGCACTCACTACTCACTACTCTACTCACTACTCACTACTCTGCACTCACTACTCACTAATCTGCACTCACTACTCTACTCACTACTCTACTCACTACTCTACTCACTACTCACTACTCTGCACTCACTACTCACTACTCTACTCACTACTCTACTCACTACTCTACTCACTACTCTACTCACTACTCTACTCACTACTCTGCACTACTCTACTCACTACTCTACTCACTACTCTACTCACTACTCTACTCACTACTCACTACTCACTACTCACTACTCACTACTCTACTCACTACTCTAATCACTACTCTACTCACTACTCACTACTCTACTCTACTCACTACTCACTACTCTACTCACTACTCACTACTCACTACTCTGCACTCACTACTCACTACTCTGCACTCACTACTCACTACTCTGCACTCACTACTCACTACTCTACTCACTACTCTACTCACTACTCACTACTCACTACTCTGCACTCACTACTCACTACTCTACTCACTACTCTACTCACTACTCACTACTCTACTCACTACTCTACTCACTACTCTGCACTCACTACTCTACTCACTACTCTACTCACTACTCTACTCACTACTCACTACTCTGCACTCACTACTCTACACACTACTCACTACTCTACTCACTACTCTACTCACTACTCACTACTCACTACTTACTACTCTACTCTGCACTCACTACTCACTACTCACTACTCTGCACTCACTACTCACTACTCTACTCACTACTCACTACTCTGCACTCACTACTCACTAATCTGCACTCACTACTCTACTCACTACTCTACTCACTACTCTACTCACTACTCACTACTCTGCACTCACTACTCACTACTCTACTCACTACTCTACTCACTACTCTACTCACTACTCTACTCACTACTCTACTCACTACTCTGCACTACTCTACTCACTACTCTACTCACTACTCTACTCACTACTCTACTCACTACTCTACTCACTACTCACTACTCACTACTCACTACTCACTACTCACTACTCTACTCACTACTCTACTCACTACTCTACTCACTACTCACTACTCTACTCTACTCACTACTCACTACTCTACTCACCACTCACTACTCACTACTCTGCACTCACTACTCACTACTCTACTCACTACTCTACTCACTACTCACTACTCTGCACTCACTACTCACTACTCTACTCACTACTCTACTCACTACTCACTACTCTACTCACTACTCTACTCACTACTCTACTCACTACTCTGCACTCACTACTCTACTCACTGCTCTACTCACTGCTCTACTCACTACTCTACTCACTACTCACTACTCTACTCACTACTCTACTCACTACTCACTACTCTACTCACTACTCTACTCACTACTCACTACTCTACTCACTTCTCACTACTCACTACTCTGCACTCACTACTCACTACTCTACTCACTACTCTACTCACTACTCACTACTCTACTCACTACTCTACTCACTACTCTGCACTCACTACTCACTACTCTACTCACTACTCTACTCACTACTCTACTCACTACTCACTACTCTACTCACTACTCTACTCACTACTCAGCACTCACTACTCACTACTCTACTCACTACTCACTACTCTGCACTCACTACTCACTACTCTACTCACTACTGTACTCACTACTCACTACTCTACTCACTACTCTACTCACTACTCTACTCACTACTCACTACTCTACTCACTACTCTACTCACTACTCACTACTCTACTCACTTCTCACTACTCACTACTCTGCACTCACTACTCACTACTCTACTCACTACTAACTACTCTACTCACTACTCTACTCACTACTCTTCTCACTACTCTACTCACTACTCTACTCACTACTCTACTCACTACTCACTACTCAGCACTCACTACTCTACTCACTACTCACTACTCTGCACTAACTACTCACTACTCTACTCACTACTCTACTCACTACTCACTACTCACTACTCTACTCACTACTGTACTCACTACTCTACTCACTACTCTACTCACTACTCACTACTCACTACTCACTACTCACTACTCTGCACTCACTACTCACTACTCTACTCACTACTCACTACTCTACTCACTACTCACTGCTCTACTCTCTACTCACTACTTACTACTCTACTCACTACTCTACTCACTACTCACTACTCTACTCACTACTCACTACTCTACTCACTACTCACTACTCTGCACTCACTACTCACTACTCTACTCACTACTCTACTCACTACTGTACTCACTACTCTACTCACTACTGTACTCACTACTCACTACTCTACTCACTACTCACTACTCACTACTCTGCACTCACTACTCACTACTCACTACTCTACTCACTACTCACTACTCACTACTCTACTCACTACTCTACTCTCTACTCACTACTTACTACTCTGCACTCACTACTCACTACTCTGCTCACTACTCACTACTCTACTCACTACTCACTACTCTCCACTCACTACTCTACTCACTACTCACTACTCTACTCACTACTCTACTCACTACTCTACTCACTATTCTACTCACTACTCTACTCACTACTCACTACTCAGCACTCACTACTCACTACTCGATTCACTACTCACTACTCTACTCACTACTCTACTCACTACTCTACTCACTACTCTACTCACTACTCTACTCACTACTCACTACTCTACTCACTACTGTACTCACTACTCACTACTCTACTCACTACTCACTACTCTGCACTCACTACTCAATACTCTACTCACTACTCACTACTCTACTCACTACTCTACTCACTACTCACTACTCACTACTCACTACTCTACTCACTACTCACTACTCTACTCTCTACTCACTACTTACTACTCTACTCACTACTCTACTCACTACTCACTACTCTACTCACTACTCACTACTCTACTCACTACTCACTACTCTCCACTCACTACTCTACTCACTACTCTACTCACTACTCTACTCACTACTCTACTCACGACTCTACTCACTACTCACTACTCTAATCACTACTCACTACTCACTACTCTACTCACTACTCACTACTCTACTCTCTACTCACTACTTACTACTCTGCACTCACTACTCACTACTCTGCTCACTACTCACTACTCTACTCACTACTCACTACTCTCCACTCACTACTCTACTCACTACTTTCTACTCACTACTCTACTCACTACTCTACTCACTACTCACTACTCTACTCACTACTCACTACTCTACTCTGCACTCACTACTCACTACTCTGCACTCACTACTCACTACTCTACTCACTACTCTACTCATTACTCACTACTCTGCACTCACTACTCACTAATCTGCACTCACTACTCTACTCACTACTCACTACTCTGCACTCACTACTCACTACTCTACTCACTACTCTGCACTCACTACTCACTACTCTGCACTCACTACTCTGCACTCACTACTCACTACTCTGCACTCACTACTCTGCACTCACTACTCACTACTCTGCACACTCACTCTGCACTCACTACTCAGTACTCTGCACACTCACTCTGCACTCACTACTCACTACTCTGCACTCACTACTCACTACTCTACTCACTACTCTGCACTCACTACTCACTACTCTACTCACTACTCTACTCACTACTCTACGCACTACTCACTACTCTACTCACTACTCTACTCACTACTCACTACTCTACTCACTACTCACTACTATACTCACTACTCTGCACTCACTACTCTACTCACTACTCTACTCACTACTCTACTCACTACTCACTACTCTACACTCACTACTCACTACTCTACTCACTACTCTACTCACTACTCTACTCACTACTCTACTCACTACTCTACTCACTACTCACTACTCTGCACTCACTACTCACTACTCTACTCACTACTCTACTCACTACTAATTACTCTACTCACTACTCACTACTCTGCACTCACTACTCACTACTCAATACTCTACTCACTACTCAGTACTCTACTCACTACTCTACTCACTACTCTACTCTACTCACTACTCTACTCACTACTCACTACTCTACTCACTACTCTGCACTCACTACTCTACTCACTACTCATTACTCTGCACTCACTACTCTACTCACTACTCTACTCACTACTCTACTCACTACTCTACTCACTACTCTACACTCACTACTCACTACACTGCACTCACTACTCACTACTCACTACTCTGCACTCACTACTCTGCACTCACTACTCTGCACTCTCTACTCACTACTCTACTCACTACTCACTACTCACTACTCACAGTACTGGTAGTACTGGTGGTGGTGGTGGTACTGGTAGTGGCAGTACTGGTGGTGGTGGTGGTACTGCTAGTACTGGTAGTGGTAGTACTGGTAGTGGTAGTACTGGTGGTGGTGGTACTGGTAGTACTGGTGGTGGTGGTAGTACTGGTGGCTGTAGTAGTGGTAGTACTGGTGGCTGTAGTAGTGGTAGTACTGGTGGCTGTAGTAGTGGTAGTACTGGTGGTGGTAGAACTGGTAGTACTGATGGTGGTAGTACTGGAAGTACTGGTGGTGGTGGTGGTACTGGTAGTGGTAGTACTGGTGGTGGTGTTACTGGTAGTACTGGTGGTGGTGGTGGTACTGGTAGTGGTAGTAGTGGTAGTACTGGAGGTGGTGCTACTGGTAGTGGTAGTACTGGTGGTGGTAGTACTGGTGGTGGTAGTACTGGTAGTGGTGGTACTGTTAGTGGTAGTACTGGTGGTGGTGGTACTGGTGGTGGTAGTACTGGTGGTGGTACCGGTAGTGGTAGTGCTAGTGGTGGTGGTACTGCTGCCCGTAGTACTGGTAGTGATAGTACTGGTAGTGGTAGTACTGGTAGTGGTAGTACTGGTGGTGGTGGTACTGGTGGTGGTGGTACTGGTATTGGTAGTACTGGTAGTGGTAGTACTGGTGGTCGTGGTACTGTTAGTACTGGTGGTGGTGGTAGTTGTAGTACTGGTGGCTGTAGTACTGGTAGTACTGGTGGTGTTGGTGGTACTGGTAGTGGTAGTACTGGTGGTGGTGGTGGTGGTGGTGGTACTGGTAGTACTGGTGGTGGTAGTACTGGTGGTGGTGGTACTGGTGGTGGTGGTAGTGGTAATGGTAATGGTAGTACTGGTAGTGGTAGTACTGGTAGTGGTAGTACTGCTGGTGGTGGTACTGGTAGTACTGATGGTGGTGTTAGTGGTAGTACTGGTGGTCGTGGTACTGTTAGTACTGGTGGTGGTGGTAGTGGTAGTACTGGTGGCTGTAGTACTGGTAGTACTGCTGGTGGTGGTGCATGTATCAATGAGTCTACTTTTTCCTAATGAAATAGCCATTGGCATTACGTGAGACACACAAGACATTTGTGAATTCCCATTGTAACCGCGGGAAGGCTCTGTTTTCCCTGATTATTGCGTATTCACGTTTTTTTCAAAAACTTTACAATAATGATGACTGCATGTTAACTCTGCGAGTCAGGCTCGACAGCACGTGTCACGAAGGTCACTTTTAACCCTCATCATTTATTCAACCAGTAGTCTGCATGTCAGCACTTATTAAAATTCGGAAAACAAAGCTTACAGAACCAGAATCCAAATGTTTTATAATAAAACGGCTTTAAACCCCGTTTTTTAAACCACAGACAAAAATAGTGCAGCGCAGCGTGCGAGGAAAAGAAGGAAATGGCGCCCTTTGGAAATGAGAGTATTCAGGAAACACAAGAACTACAGTGTGGACGAGCATGTATGAGTCATCTTCTGTGAGCCTCGCCTGCTGCCTCTCCTCTCGTCATTTTACATTGAACGCGCTCACCGCTCAGACCATCTGGATTGCATTACACGGGCACTCTGACAGCTCCTAATTAAGATTAATAGTCTGCCGTGCGCGTAACCGCAGAGAATATGCCAACATGGCCGCCTAACATTACATATGCCCTATGGCATCAAGACTACTACAAAAACAGCATGGCGACGACCAATCACCATTCAGATAATAAAAAAAAGCTCGCTCACTAAGGAATGTTTCTTTCCCGAGCCCTAAAGAAACTTTTTTTTTTCTTTAACAATAGGAGCTCGGAGCTCCGCCCCACTTCGTGGTGACGTAGGCCGAGCCCTAAAAAACTGTGGCAAAGGCCAAAAGCAGGCATTAAGAAGAACCTGCAAAAGTGAGATAAAGAGAAAAGAAATGCACAGTTGTGGAAGAAAGAAGCATAAGGTAGAATGAAGACCAGACAGCGTAATATTTAGCAACCCCAGCATTAGGCAGTGTCAAACTTCTAAGAGCAACTTTGGGTCCTTGCACTCTTTTTATAAATTAACAATTAGACTGCTCACCAAGGAGTTCTGTGGAATGAGCAAATGTTTAATGGCTTCCTGAAGTGGATGTAAATCCATAAAGTAAAAGGGAAACAGGGGAGGTGGCTACAAAGTTGCAGACAAAAACATGAGGTGCAGCTGCTGCTCAATTGCTGTTATTGGAAGCCTTGCCACTCAAGATGTGCTTGTTTTCAAGGCCACGCTATTGGCTGAGATACCAATTTGTTACTCTAGGCACCCCTGAAAGAGCACAGGTTGTGCTCATGACCACCTGTCTCTGCTGCTTCCTGCTGCTCTACTTCGCTCAGCTCTTAACAGTGGTGCCCCCAGCATTAGGGCAGAGGAGCACTGCCCCCCCTGCGACCAGGCGCACATAAACGATAATAAAACCGATTTTTTTTTATAAACAACTTTTTATTGTTTTCACACACAAATTCAGCCACATATTGCAATGCATAAAAGCATAGGTATATACAAAAGGTAAGACTTTCCCGATGTACGAATCTGGCAGGTTACAAAATAGTATAGGTAAACATTTCCATAACTCTAAATCAGTCCCCCCAGCCACTTCCCCCACACCCTGCGATATTTCTTAGGACAACCACGTGCTTCATACAATATTATCTCATGAGCGGCGCACCAGTCGACCCCACTCCGCCATCGTCCAACACTCGGAGAATCCGGACATGTCCAGGAGGCAGCTATGTCCCTTTTAGCCATAGCCAATGCACTTGTGACAAACAGTTTTTCATTCCTGGACCCGTCCAGCCCATCCGTAATCCCCAGAAGTGCGTGTCTAGCATCATGGGGAACCAC
Organism: Lissotriton helveticus; assembly: GCF_964261635.1. Lineage (NCBI taxonomy): Eukaryota > Metazoa > Chordata > Amphibia > Caudata > Salamandridae > Lissotriton > Lissotriton helveticus. The sequence continues at coordinate 356,356,425 of NC_136061.1, read as the reverse complement.
CCAACCCAGCACCTCCGTAAGCTCTTCTTCAATGTCACCCCAGAACCGCGTCAATTTGGGACAAACCCACACCATGTGGAAGAAGTCAGCGGGATCATGTGCGCAGCTTGTGCATGCAGGGGAGGGGCGGAGCCCATCCCGATGAAGGCGGGCTGGGGTCGGGCTGGGGTCAGGTAGGCAGCGTGCAAGTAGTATAGCTGCACCAAGCGAAGTCTGGCGGAAACAGTAATAGTCCTGGGGGCAATAAGGGCATCACGCAAATCCACCATGTCCAGAGTTCAAACCCATTGCTCCCATTGATATCGGAGTGGGTCGAGCGTGGTTGGGGTATTATTAATTAGTGTGCGGTAGATACAGGAGACTCCCTCCTTCTCCAGGTCCCCAAGCATGATCTGCGCCTCAGGCGGGTGGTGTTTAGGGATCCGTGTGCCCTCAGAGAAGTGTACATGGAGGGCATGACGCAGCTGCAAATATTTGTAGAATTGGGACTGGTGCAGGGAATACCGGGTCCGCAGGTCTGCAAAGGAACGCATATGGTCAATCATCCACACGTCCCCCAGCTGAGAGATCCCTATAAGATCGCAGAAGCGAAGCTATTAAAAACAAGCAGAAGGAGATTTTTAGAATTGTTAACATCTTTAGGAATCCCAAAACACTGACACAGGAAATTCCGCCATCTCAGACGCTGTGTAACTCCATAGCTAATTACTTTGAGCATAAGGTACAGGATATTACTAAAGATTTTCCTCCCTTTGAGCCATGTGCCCCTGATGAAGCTACCATGGCTGACACAAACATGGCCATTATGACGACTTTTCTTCCGATCAGTCTGGAGGAACCCCATCTAGCTATATCCTCAATCAAATCAGGGTCTCCTTTTGATCCTTGCCCTCCGGTACTGTTGCAGGCCATGGTAGGCACGGCAAATCCCATCATAAACAGTGTCATCAACTCTTCTCTCCTTTCTGCGGAGATTCCATCAGAATGGAAACTCGCAGCGGTAAAACCTCTTCAGAAGAAACAATTGTCAGATCCTACGACCCTGTCCAATCTACGGCCCATATCACTCCTCCCAGCACTTTGTAAATTAGCCGAAACATTTGTGAATAGGCAACTCACTGCATTTTTGGAACACAATAATATATTACACACCAATCAAGCGGGTTTTAGAGCCCAGCATTCTACTAAGTCCGCCCTTTTGTTTACGAAACTCTAAGGGCTGCTATGGATCAGGGCAAGAAGGCTGTCCTGATCCTTTTAGATCTATCTGCAGCCTTCGATACGGTCTCTCATGCTATCCTTTTAGATCGCCTGGCAACATCTGGCATAGCAGGAACCGTATTGGAGTGGCTTAGGAATTTCCTGACCCACAGACGTCAAGTGACCACTCTAGGACAATACTGCTCAGTGGAAAAAGCGTTGATGACTGGGGTACAACAGGGCTCCAGTCTGAGCCCAACGCTCTTTAATCTATATATGGTCCCCCTGATAAAACTAATCTTGTCCTTTAAGATCAGCACTATTGCGTATGCTGATGATACGCAGCAGATCCTAGTCCTTGATAAGGACATGGAAAACGCAGAACAAAACCGTAAAAACTGTATATCAGCCACCTTCACGTGGATGAGAAATAATCACCTGAAATGTAATTCAGGTAAAACAGAAATCCTGCCATTTGGACTTCATAATCTATTCTCTCCCAAGCAATAGTGGCCTGAGGATGCGGAAGCCCCACCCGAACACTATTACGGTGGTACGGAATCTAGGGATCAAATTTGATGAGACCTTATCATTCAAACAACAGGCGCTGGCGGTGGCAGGCACCTGCTTCAACGTCATAAAGGGCCTGAGGAAATTCTTCGATCTTCTTCCCCTGGCAGCCAGACGTACAGTGGTGGTGGCATTAATAACATCAAGACTGGACTATTGTAACAGCTTGTATGCAGGGTCGAGTAAAGCGGTCCTTCACAGGCTACAGATGGTCCAGCACGCGGTCGCCCCTGCCTGGTGCTTAGATGGCCGAGGAAGTCTTCTGCCCTTCATTGGCTACCCATCCATAAACGCATTTTGTTTAAAGTCCTAACTATTACTTTTAGGGCCTTTCATTCGCAGGGCCCGAAATATCTCCAGAAAGGCTTCACACGTTACTGTCCATCACGTAACCTCAGGTCCTCCACTGCCAACCTGCTTACTGTTGCTAAATTTAGGCTTACTACAAAGGGAGGGAAATCTCTGGCTGTGATTAGCTCTAGGGCTTGGAATAAACTCCCCTTTCATCTTCGCCAGATTTCATCAGAACAGTGTTTCAGGAAATCTCTTAAGACCTGGATATACACCCTCACGGATACAGTGTGCAAAGCACTGATATGAATGCTAAACGCTCTTTGGACAGTACAGTTGCGGATCACCCTAACATCAATCTCGGATCCAAAGCGCCAAGATTCTCCCTGGAGTGATAGCGCGCTATAGAAATGTAGTATTACATTACATTTACATTACATTACATTACATTACAGAAGCGATAGCCCTGTAGGCCACTCACCTCCTTAAGCCAGGTGCTGGACCAGAGGGGGGTGCACCGGGTCAACTTCTGTGTCCACTGAGTGTGCCGCAGCGCCACCCGCCATAGAAGGAGCACTGAGCACGTCACGTCCAGCAGTCGGGCTGGAATGGGGTCCCCATAAAGCATGGATTGGATGTCAGTCAGTGGCAGCATGTGCAGCTCAAGCCTGTAAGCCAAGTCAGACCACCCCCCATTAAACCAATCATGTAAGGAGAGTAAGCGTGTTGCCAGGTAATAAAGATATATGTGTGTCATCCCCAGACCCCTGTCAAATGATGGTATCCTGCAAGTGTTTAGGGCCAGGCGAGTCCTCCCTTTCCCTCATAGAAATTTAGAGGTCATACTGTCTAGCTCTCGGAACCAGTTCCTACGGAAGCAGGGGGGGGGGTATTTTGAGGGACGTAGAGGAACCTGGGAAGAATCATCATTTTAAACAATGTGATTCTCCCCCTGGGGTTGAGAGGTTGTGGTAAATAAATAAATAATACCCTATTTTTGAATGCATAAATGAATAACAGATAGCTCAATAAATAAGAGTCAAGATTCGAGGTAGTAGGAGTTTGCAGGTTTATTACAGCATAAAGGAATAGGATGGCAAGGCCCAGCAGCGCTGCCGGGATCAGGATCGGGACAAGGGGAACAACTTTTTAATAACAGTGCATGAGCATATATACATAACGCAAACACATAGCATTACATTGCAATAGGCGTAGCAGTGGGTGGAGCAAAAGGCGTGACGCGTAGCAGTCGCGAAAGATAAGGGTGAAAAGAGGTGTAACAGGGCGTATACATAGACATGTGATGCAAACGTAACAGAATATGTCATGAATGGGGCGGAAACCATGGAGGGGGCTACCTGAGGAGCCGGGACCTCTAACCTGATGGTGCGCGCAAACTAGCAATGACATGTTACTAGGAGAAGCTGGGGGCTATGAACTCTGTGCTAGGAGCAGAGACTGAAGTCTGGAGAGTCAGGGCGACATGTACCTAAACAGTATCTAGTATCCGATGTTTAGAGAACATGTTGATATAAACTAGAAGTCAGGAGGGGAAAGGCTAACTTGATTCTAAGACTGGACCATGCATTATTCTACATGTAGTGCGTGATGAAGAATATTAAATGACCATTAAATGCAGTATTTCTCTAACGTGGAGACGTGAAGGCTAGACAATGACGGAAACTATCGATGCGATTCAGTAGCTTTAGGAATGCAGAGAAGGAGGACTGAACTGATAACTGGAATCATAACATATTCTTGGCAGACTCAGAGGCAGAGCCAGGGTGAGCCGGGCACTGCGAGGCAGGAAGTAAGTGAAGGGTCGAGGATACAGGTGGGGGCTGTATCGCTCCTCAGCGAGGCTTCAGGAGACAGGAGCTGAATCTTGTGTCCAGGCCCTTTTGAGGCCTAGAAACGGGGACTTTTCAATAGAATAACGTGCACACTGAGAAACGTGGCAACGTAGCTTTACATAGGCCTGATATTCGTAGTATTCACGAGAACTGGAAACTGGCATACTAGAGGTGGACACAACTGTAATTGCGTCATTAATCGAACATAGGGAATGCATATGCATATTTAATCATGCACACATAACATATGATGGATGACACGTAGGGACACAGAACATGGCAAAATTTACTTTTCCACATTCCCTCCTTGTCACTACGTTTCCATCAGGAAACATCAATATTCATGATACCATCTATCATTTCATACAGTATCATTTGCTCGTCTCGAATTATCCTGGAACGGGATTTAGAACGGGGCTTGGGACTAGGAATACAAGAGGTAGCACAAATGCCGCAAATCGCAGGGCCACATTGTATACAGAGGCAGCAGCTGAATATGATCGCTACTGCAATACCTAGAAAGGACAAGACTTTCCATCCCCAGGCGGAAATTATATTCCAGAACCAACCGGACCATGTCCAGGTGCCTGGATCTTGGTGTAACAGATGGGCAATCTTATGGAGTCTGGTTATAGCTGAATAAACAGACGGCGCGTTATTTGGAATGAAAATGCAGCAACTAGATCCGATGACTCTACAGGCCCCGCCCCTATCGGCCAGTATGACGTCAAGGACGAGACGATTCTGTAAAACGACAAATCTCATAGCAGATTGCTCTTCGGTTAAATTACCTAGAGCAGAGGCAGTCTCATTTACTACAGCTTCGAGGGTTCTGGTTAACCTACGGATTAGCTTACTATTCTGGATAGGTCCTATAAAGAAAAAGAAACCTCTGTTGAAATCTGTATACTGTTCTAGAGCAGTTTCAGTATAATCGACAATTTGGGACTCCCTTCTATGTCTAATGTGTACTAGATGTGTGTTTCTATGATAATCAGGTGGGGCTAGGAAAACTGGTGGCAGTAGGAAGGCAATGTAACAGGTTCCCTCCCAATCGAGGGGCAGACGAACATATGCAGTTTGACCACAAATAAAATAAGAATGACGTGAAGCTTTGAAAATGGATTTCCCACTGTCACTATACTTGACAATAGTAGTACAATCACTATGTCCTACATGTACGGAACCATTATTTCGGACACATAATTCGCCTTTAACTGGTAGTACTGAAATAGCAGGTAAGTCTGGAGTAGTATCAGACTGAACATTCAGGACCATGAAATTCGAAGAATAGTTACCTAAATTATACACTTCATTTTCTAGATCTAACCCGGTTCTGTGGGGGAGACCTTGCTTGTCTGGGAAACATGTACTGTTAAGAAAAGACATATCTGTTGAGGATGACGTTAACGTGGACCATGCTCCACACGAACCATTATGTGAAAAAGGATAAGGAAAAAGTGGCAGAACTCCCTTCGGTATCTGGAAAGGGGGGAGTCGACCACATACCCAACAATTAGTGGCATTGCTGGTCTGGTGTGAATAATGTAACATGCGGATAAAAGAATTATTTCGCATAGCGAGGCGGTAAGAGAGTTCATGAGGAGGCAGATCACTAAACGTGTGCTCTACTGTAGCATTAGCAGACTTATTTACATGAAGAACTGGGAAATACAAGAAAAATGCATAACTGGTGCAGGAAATCATAATGCTGAGAAATAATATGAAACATAGAAAAACGATACATCGAATTGAGTTTTGACTAACTCTCTCACTATGGGGGTCTATTTTATACATGTCAGAAACAGTTTAACCGTTTCACCTAGGGGAGGACTTAGACAATAAAACTGGCTGACTTATTTTACTAGACCGGAGTTTCAACTTATACTCCTGCTGCGGAGTTTTCTCTAACAGGGGAGGGTTTGTAGCAATGTCTTTTGCGGGACAGTCCTTGAGAACAATATTTTGGCAATCCTTCAAATCCTGGGAAATGTTCTTTGAGACGGGTTTCAGTCCATAAAACTTTTTTATATGTGAAAGGTGCACCCAGCCTTTGCGACCCTCCAACTTCACGGCTGTATGGGTGGCGAGGAGGACCTGTCGGGGCTCCTTCCAGCGTGGCTCCAGCGGACTTGAGCGGTCAAAATTCCGGACAAGGACCATGGATCCTGGAACGATTTCATGCGGTGCCACCTCGGTATTGTCTGGAAATGCGGCGGCAACCTGTGAACGACAAGAGTTGAGGGCAGACATCAAGGAAGCTAGGTAATCTGTCAGCATATTACTTGAAACATCGGTAATACTTCGGGGTCTAGGAGTACCCCACATGTTAGGGGGGCGGCCGAAAACGACCTCATACGGGGACAGACCTGATCTGGAATGTGCGACCATGCGCATATAAAATAAAGCGACTGGCAGAGCTACTAGCCAGTCCACACCTTTCTCTTTACACACTTTTGCAATACGGATTTTCAGAGTCTGGTTATGTCTCTCTACGAGACCGGCTGCTTCAGGATGGCGTACACAATGAAACTTCCACTGGTACCCCAACAAAAGGGAAACATGCTTCATCAACTCAGATGAGAATGGCTGGCCGTTGTCAGAATATACGACTCTAGGGAGTCCATAACGGGGGAAGAACTCACGAACCAACTGCTTGGCAGTGGTCGCGGCGGTGTAATCTGGAACTGGATATGCTTCTGTCCACCTGGACAAAGCGCATACAACTACAAGGACATACTTGAAACCTCGACATCGCTCCATCTGAATATAATCCATCTGGAGGACTTCAAAAGGGTGGTCAGGGGGCTGGAATCCACCTTGTTCCACCGGGACACTTTTACCTGGATTAAACTGACAACATATCATACAGGTACGGACTTTCTGCTTGGCTGCAGCTCGTAAATGCTTGTTGAACCAGATGTTCTGGATACTGTCTAACATAGCTTTTTCTCCTAAATGTGCTGGACTATGTGCGGTATTAATAATGACTTGAACCATAGAGTCGGGGAGAAACCATGTGGCTCTACCCTTCGTTAACCATCCTTGATCTGTCTGGACCCCTCCTTGTTCGGACCATTTCTTGATTTCTTCGGGAGTAGCATGTAACTGGATATCTATGACATCTTGTGTAGGGTCCTTAACTGTCATACATGTAATCGGATCTGGAGTGTGTGTCTGTGTCGGATTAACTGGAATGTCTAGAGTCTGTGCTGTAAGCTTGGCTGTGCGATCTGCTAGATCGTTACCTTGAGAAATAATGTCAGTAACTTTCGTATGTGCTTTGCACTTCATGATAGCGATAGATGTCGGTAAATGTATGGCATCTAACAGAGCTTGAATAAGGAGACCATGCTGAATCTTGGTTCCATGAGAAGTCATGAAACCTCTCTCTTGCCAGAGCACTCCGAAGTCGTGTACAACTCCAAATGCGTAACGTGAATCTGTGTAAACATTAACTTTCAAGTTCTTGGCGTGTATGCAGGCTTGTGTCAGAGCAACTAGCTCTGCTGCTTGAGCGGACAGGGCGTCAATACGGTGTGTTTCAATAACTTCAGTGTCAGTAGTCACTGCATACGCGGCGACTAGTTCTCCTGTACTTGTTCTCATACATGAACCATCCACATAAAGTGTCAGGTCGGGGTCTGGTAACGGAATATCTGTCAGATCTTGTCTTGGCTTGGTCATAATGTTAACTACTTCCACACAGTCATGTGCGGCAGAATTCGGAGTAACTGATGGTAACAGTGTAGCAGGGTTCAGGATGTTGCAGCGTCTGATTTCTATGTGTGGCTGGAACAGTGTCAATTCATAACCTGTTAAACGTGCAATTGTCAAGTGCTGAGTCTGTGTTCGGTTTAACAGAACTTCCACGGAATGTGGAACTTGTACTGTCAAGGTATGTCCTAAGACTATGGAATAACTTTGTCTGATAGCTAGGGCTGCGGCTGCAACTGACTTGAGGCACGCAGGCAGAGCCTGGGCTACAGGATCTAATGTGCTCGAAAAATAAGCACAGGGCTTGTATTGTCCTGCTTGATCTTGTGTGAGAACAGATAATGCTGTACCTTCGCGTTCAGTGACGAAAAGTGTAAAAGGCTTACTGTAGTTCGGTGTCGCTAGAACTGGAGCTTGGCATAGGGCTTTCTTTAACTCATTGAAACTAAGTGTATGTTCAGATGTCCAAGGGAGGACAGTCGATACGGCTGCCTCCTGTGTCGTTAACTGTATCAGCGGCTTGGCTAGAAATGCATACTGAGGAATCCATTGTCTGCAGTAAGAAGTAAGGCCGCAACTGCCTACCCCTCTTGGACAGTAAGTGTCCTAAGTAGACCACTTGCTGGACACAGAATTGAAGCTTCGAAGGGGACACCTTGTGCCCCATCTCGGCTAGGAAATACAAGACTGTAAGGGATGCTCGCTCGCAAGCACGTTCAGAACGGGCTGTGATCAGGAGATCATCGACATACTGGAGCAGGGCAGTGTCAGTTGGCATGTGAATGTTGTCTAGTTGTCTCTTAAGTGCTTGACTGTAAATACTAGGGCTTTCTGTGAAACCTTGAGGAGCGCGTGTGAACATATAGCTCCTTCCATTTAAACAAAATCCGAAAAGGAACTGGCTGTCTGGATGAATAGGGACACTGAAAAACGCGTTCTTGAGGTCGATTACAGTAAAGAACGTGGCTTCGGAATCAATGGCTGTCAATAGGGAAGAGATATCTGGAACGACTGGGTACTGAGGAATAATACATTTATTAAGCTCTCGTAGGTCAATCACTAATCGATATACTGGGGGTGCATTTGGATCAGTACGTTTCATGACTGGAATGATCGGAGAATTGCATACATTGGAGTCAGTTTCTACAACCACTCCTTGAGCCATGAGCTCGTCAATAATTTTGGATAAGGCTGCTACAGCCTCAGGTGGCAATCTGTACTGTCTGATTCGTGGTAACACTACACCTGACTTGAGAGTCACACGATAGGGTGTGATTTGCATATAACCAACATCAGTTGGACCTTGCGCCCATAGATGCTGCGGGACATTAGACAATCTGGAATCAAAATCTCGTAATACATAGTGACCCTTAAAGTCACGTAGGAACAATCGTATTCCCTCTGGGGAACAGCATATAACTGCACCTAACTCTTTCAGTGTTTTAATGCCTAATAGGTTTTCTGGACATGACTTAGTAAGTAACAGATCAGTAGTGCGGGACAATGGACCTACTTCTAGAGTAACTGGCTTTGATATTTCATTTACAATGGGTTTTCCTGAAAATCCAAGGGAAACATTTCTTGAGCCTGAGAGCGGAGCCCCTGGAACTTCGGCGTGACTAATTGTGGTCCTACTTGCCCCTGTATCAATCAAAAACTTTCTGTCTTTCCCTAATACTTGACTGTGAACATAGGGACCTTCTTGATCTACAGGTATCTCGATGAGAGGCAAGCCTACCTCCCTCTCTAGGCTGTTTCATGAATACTGCTGGTACTCTGGATACTCAGACTGTGCATACTGGTACATCTGCTGTGTAACGTGCTGTGTTGCAGCAATAGGCTGCGGTGCGGTAACTGTCTGTGGTGCATTCTGTGGCTGAGGAATCTGTGAAACTTGTTCTTGTCTAGGCGGACGTGGTCTTTCTTTAGTCTTACCGGTAGCTATGTTGTGTTTCAGAACTGCACACTCGTTTATAAAATGACCTGGCTGTTTACAATAATTGCAGTTCCCTTTAACAGGAGCTGCAGGATGACTGGCTTGATTCGGACCCCTCTTCTGACTGTCTTGAGGAACAGATTGTGCAACTAGTACTTTCATTTTCGTGTCTTTCATACGTTTTCTCTCGTGTTCTTGTTCTTCCCTGATCCTATTCTGGTGGTATTGGAGCATCTGCAACATCTGGGACGGGGTATTAGCTTGCCAGGTACTTTCAAAACTCGATTTTTAATTTGTGGACTTGAATTCTCGACTAATTTAGTAACAAAAAGGTGAGGGTATGACTCACTACTTGTCTTGAGGCCACTGTTGATGCTAAAACATTTCTCAAATCTAGAATAAAAATCACTAATATCTTCGTCTTGTTTCTGTTTACAGGCTGAGATTGCATCCCAGTCTTCTTTTCTAGTTGTCAATAATCTGGGTAAAACTTGTATTAATAATTCTGGTAATTCTTTACATTTTGCTCCAAGACCGGTACCTGGTACTCGTGCCTTGTCTTCAGCTTCTAGAACTGCCCAATCGATCTTTTTCTCTCCCACCTCCCATTCTTTTTCCTTGAGCTTTTCATACACCCCTGCGGGCAGCAGAACTTTTAACATTTTAATTATATCTGGATACGTGTATTCTCCCATACGGAGCATGTCTTTTAATTCTCTATGGAACCCTGCTGGATCTTTATCATGACAGGGAATTAATTTCTTCATCTCTAGGAGTTCCATCTTTGTAATCGGAGTGTAAACAAACACTCGTTCTAGTTCGCCACCCGTTCCTCTGACTGGGTGGACTTCTCGTAACGGATTCTGTCTCTCCATATAAAATGGTTTACTTTCTGGGGGTGAGACATGAACAAAATGCGGGTTCAGAAACGTTCTATATTTGTGACGCTGTTCTAGAATGACACTAATTAAGTCAGTACCTAAACCTTTCCATCTATACTGGAGTAACTCGTTCAGGATATCATGTAACGGGCCTGGATCAGAGTGCTGACCCTCATACAATGTAATGAGGTGCTGAATCATATACATACCCGCCAGTCGTTGCTCGGCTGGGGGCATTTTCAGAAACATTTGTGCCACTATTTCGTCTGGAAAAGTGGTAGAATCAGTAATCCATCGGACTGCTGATCGGGCTAGTTCTTGTTCATGCATGGTACTTAACTCACTGTAACCGATTCGTGATTTCAGAATGTGATCGGTAGCTTGAAACACTTGTTCTAGAGAACCTTGTTCTGGTGCTGGATGATGGAAAATAGACTTGTGTTCTAGGCGTAAATGGCGATCTGGAAATCTAGATTTTCCTACATACGCTATTCTGTCAGGATTCTCGTCGTCTAACTCTTCAGGATCAGAGTTACTTTCTTTCTCGCTTACTTGTGCTGCTTTACGCTGTTCGTGTAACTTTATTATTTCTTTACGGATTTTCTTGTACATACTCTCCATAGCACCAACGGTCTTGTGCTTACCCTCGGCTATATTATCACTCCACCTTGTCAGGGTTTTCATTTCAGCCGGATCTTTAGACGGGTAATCTTGTTCTCTTATTAGACAATTGATCAGAAACTTTAATATCATGAGCTGGGTCTCAGCTTTCCTTTGAGACATGGCCTCGCCAATGCTTTCTGGATCATCCCCTGTACGGATGAAGCGATATATTCTGTCTAGATCTTCTTTCATATTCGGTAAGGTGACTAGATACTCGGCCACCTTTCTTACACGGAATGAATATAAAACCATATCATCCTCGCCTGGGACTGGATCATAGCCGCATTCGGCAAGGGATTTTCTTATTTCTGCTACAGTCTGATGCCTGGGCGTACGCTGTGATGCTTGTATATGTAATTCGGCTGTCGTTAAACGCTTGTGTGGCGGCGGGGTTTGAGGAGTACCTCCCCCTGCGGCCCCTAAACTAGAGTCGTCTACTGAGGCTCTTCGTCCTGGCAGAGTGGGAAATGGAAATGTAGGCTGGACTTGTATGGCGGGCTGGACCGGGGGTACCGTAACAGGTACTCCGGTGTCTGGAGGAGCGGGAAGTGCCTGATTTACAGGGACTGGCGGAGCACGAACAGGATTTGCATATTCTGGGACTGTGTTGTCCAAATAGGACGAAATAAAAATATCAGCTGCGGTCTGTTTGTGACGCAGCTTGGTCGGAATTAATGGTGGCGGGAAATTACTGGATGCCTCTGGGGTCGCCTTTGGCAAGCCCTCGGCAAGAAGAGGATACATACCCCTAATAAGGGCATGCCTCTGTCTGTCTGACTGTTCGGCTTTGACTCGTTCACCTATCTCGATTAGTTCTTTTTCATGGGCTCGTTCCAAGGATTCTCTACTTAATTCTGACTTTCTGATTTCTTTTTCAGTTCTTTTATGAGCTTCTTTGCGCCATAACTCGATGGCATCTTTCTGTGACTGTCTGGCTTTCTTTTTCCATAATGCCTCTTCTACTCGCATGATGCACTCGGCATCCCATGTACCCGATACGGGCCATCGGTACTTTTCTTCCAACTGTTTGGTATACTCTACCCATAAATCTAGATACAGTATGGCGCTTATGCCATGCTTCTGATACATAAAATGACCTGGACTGTCCCTAGGCGGGACAGGAACTGCTGCTTCCAGCAGACCCTTTCTAGTTTTTAACTGGCGTAACTTAGAAAACAAGGGCATGACTGGACTGTAATCTAGACACAATACAATACACAATGAACACGACACTTATTCCCCATTCATACCACGACATTAAAATACATGAAGAACATTTAAAAATAACAGTTCGAACAGAATACTACCTGGAATACGGAACACAGAATACATGAATTTTCTCGAGAACAGAACTGACTAGAACAGGAACTAGATGCACTGCTGAAACAGTACGAAACTTACCGGTCTCATAAAGAGACACGTCACGACCCGCATCCACCGAAGTGGACACTTCGTTTGTGGGTCTGTGTACCACCAACCCACGGACCAGAGTCAATTAAATTGACCCTGTCTAGATACTACCCCAGTAACGGTACTCACCGGGCAGCAAGAACGGAAGGCCTCAGACTGGACGGGACTGCTTGGACGCCGGACGGACGAACTTCGGACTTCTGTTACAGGTGGGCCTCCGGATACCTCGGACCTTGGACTCTCGGCTTGGGCTCTGGTCGGGACTCGCCGCGTTCCTCCACCGTCTCGTCTGGATGCTGGACCGCCTCCTCCGTCTCCTCCGTGGGCCTGAGGGATACTTGAAGCAGAAATATCTGCCGGTGCGCAGAAGAGTTCCGTCACGACTGCAGAGGGTCAGGGGGTCGGCGTGGCTTCACCGACGCGTGGGGAAAGGGCAAGTCCCTGTTCGGGCGCCATTATGTGGTAAATAAATAAATAATACCCTATTTTTGAATGCATAAATGAATAACAGATAGCTCAATAAATAAGAGTCAAGATTCGAGGTAGTAGGAGTTTGCAGGTTTATTACAGCATAAAGGAATAGGATGGCAAGGCCCAGCAGCGCTGCCGGGATCAGGATCGGGACAAGGGGAACAACTTTTTAATAACAGTGCATGAGCATATATACATAACGCAAACACATAGCATTACATTGCAATAGGCGTAGCAGTGGGTGGAGCAAAAGGCGTGACGCGTAGCAGTCGCGAAAGATAAGGGTGAAAAGAGGTGTAACAGGGCGTATACATAGACATGTGATGCAAACGTAACAGAATATGTCATGAATGGGGCGGAAACCATGGAGGGGGCTACCTGAGGAGCCGGGACCTCTAACCTGATGGTGCGCGCAAACTAGCAATGACATGTTACTAGGAGAAGCTGGGGGCTATGAACTCTGTGCTAGGAGCAGAGACTGAAGTCTGGAGAGTCAGGGCGACATGTACCTAAACAGTATCTAGTATCCGATGTTTAGAGAACATGTTGATATAAACTAGAAGTCAGGAGGGGAAAGGCTAACTTGATTCTAAGACTGGACCATGCATTATTCTACATGTAGTGCGTGATGAAGAATATTAAATGACCATTAAATGCAGTATTTCTCTAACGTGGAGACGTGAAGGCTAGACAATGACGGAAACTATCGATGCGATTCAGTAGCTTTAGGAATGCAGAGAAGGAGGACTGAACTGATAACTGGAATCATAACATATTCTTGGCAGACTCAGAGGCAGAGCCAGGGTGAGCCGGGCACTGCGAGGCAGGAAGTAAGTGAAGGGTCGAGGATACAGGTGGGGGCTGTATCGCTCCTCAGCGAGGCTTCAGGAGACAGGAGCTGAATCTTGTGTCCAGGCCCTTTTGAGGCCTAGAAACGGGGACTTTTCAATAGAATAACGTGCACACTGAGAAACGTGGCAACGTAGCTTTACATAGGCCTGATATTCGTAGTATTCACGAGAACTGGAAACTGGCATACTAGAGGTGGACACAACTGTAATTGCGTCATTAATCGAACATAGGGAATGCATATGCATATTTAATCATGCACACATAACATATGATGGATGACACGTAGGGACACAGAACATGGCAAAATTTACTTTTCCACAAGGTAGTGTCTGCCATTTCTGGAGGTCCAATTTGGCTTTCTTAACCAAAGGAGTGACGTTAAGGGCCCAAGCCAAGTCGGGGAACAGGGTCACCCATATCCCTAGGTATTTAAATGACTGGCGCTGGATTGGTTTGTTGGACTGTCAGTCATAACATTCCCCGGATAGGTGTAGAGGTACCAGGACTGACTTGCCAGGGTTCAGCTGGTCACGGGAAGCCCGTTCGAAGGACTGGAGAATCCGGAGGCAGTGAGGCCCGGTCCGGCCCGGGTCCGCTAAATAGATAAGAACATCATCTACGTAGAGGGCAATCTTGTCGGCCTCTGCATTGGGCCAGGCCCAACCCTGCACACTCCTCTCTGACCTTATTAAAGAAGCTAAGGGCTCCTTCACTAGGGCGACGAGTAGTGGAGGGAGAGGGCACCCCTGTCATGTTCCTCGGCAGACAGGAAAGGGCTCCGACAGGACCCCGTTGACTAAAACACGAGCTCTGGGGTGGGCATAAAAGACCCGGACCAGGCTCTGGAAGTGTGGACCGAAGCCCATTGTGGTGAGAACGGCGTCCAGAAACCCTCAATCCAAAGAGTTGAAGGCTTTCTCGAAATCCACAAGAAGGACTGCCAAATATGGGGTGAGCAAGTTACGGTGGGCTAGGGCCAGGTGCAGTCGCGGAGACAGTGTTGGGTGCCGTGGGAGGGCATACACCCGCACTGGTCCGGCTGAACCAGGATGGTCAGGTGTGGCTGGAGCCATTGAGCCAGGATTGTGGCAAAAAGTTTTAGAACCATATAGATAAGGGAGATGGGACAGTAGTCCGCACACCTACAGGGGGGTGGCTGGGATTTGGAAAGAACCACAATGGTGGCCAGGTCAGTCTCGGGTGGGTAGGAACCCGTGTCAACCGCGTACTCAAACAATCCAGCAAGGTATGGAATGAGGGTATCCCGATTTAGAATTCTTGTGGGAATCCTTCTGAACCCGGCGTCTTGCTGGAGGCGGTACGGGTTATGGCCTCGCCGATCTCCTCACGAGTGATAGGACGGTCGAGATCCACCTGGACCATGGTGTCTAAGCGCAGATGGCGAGTGTTCCCGGCTTCTAGCAAGCCTGTGAGTGGTTCCCGGCTACTAGCAAGCCTGTGAGTGAAAGCGTCGGGGATTTGGTCATGTATACTTGGCGGTAGTAGGTGGAGAAGGCGCGGGCGATCTACGTAGGGGAGCAGTGCACCAAGCCGTCCGGGTCAACTATTTCGGGAATAATGCGGTTCGCCCTGGGATAGGTGGCCAACCTGTGAAGGAGGGAGCCATTCTTGTCACCCCATCCATATACCCTGGCAACTGCCGAACGCAAGAGAAGTTTAGCAGCATCCTTCGAAAGTTGGCTAATCTCAGCGCGGAGGTTGGCAAGAAGTTTTTCCCTGGGCACGTCCTCAGCTATGGACAAGTTTCGTTCGAGGCGCAGCGCCTGCGCCTCGCGGGAGGAAATCTGTTGCAGTTGCTCCTGCCGCTGACACTTAAGCTGGCCCTTAGCGACAATAAAAAAAAATAAAACAGGTTTTAACCTGTTTTATTATCGGTTATTTTTATCTCCCTGGACCCACCTCCAGGATTTTGACGAGTCTTGGGGGCGGGTCCAGGAGGATAACACTGTGGTGGGGGAGTGCACTGCGCATGAGATGTTTGGCCGACGGTTTCAGGCCTGCCAAACACTTCATGTGCAGTGAAGCTTTCTCCAGCCTCAGCTGCGTTTCTGAGACTGGAGAAAGCAGGCACATGCTCAAGTCTGCTTGGGAGCACAAAGATGTAGCGCTCAGACCAATCATGACGCTACTTTCCAGCAGCGTCATGATTGGCCACAGTGTAGTCTGAGAGCCTGTCCCAAAATCAAGAAGAGCGGGATGGAGCGGACTGCAGAGGCAGCGGAAATCGGGTACTTTTATTTCTTTTTTTTTATTCCCCCCCCCCAGCTCCCTCCTCCGGCCTGGCCCGCCATTTTGGCAGGGGACAGGCTATGACTGTCAGCTCAGCTCGACACCACCACCGCTTTATTGTTCAAGGATGTACTATTTGGTGATTAATGTTGGAGATAAGCCCCTGAAAGCCACAAATCACCAACAGGATATGCTATTTGGAAGCAGCAAGTTAGCTGCTTTGAAAATTGCTGGTTTACTGACAATTTAATGCGGGCACCCACCCGGTACCCTACATGGCCAAAGTAGCCCACCTGGTCTGAGTCAGCCTAAATCCTGCCCCCCTTTGACAACCCCTGGGTTTCGGGTCTTTGTTGTATGGCCCCTGGCACACAATTTATACAAGATGGTGTCACACTTAGGGGAGCAGGTCTCCTTGGCTACTGCGGGGTCAGGGGGTTATGAGCCCATGGAAGGGCGAGTGTTGGCCCTGCTCCTTGAACTGATGTGCCTTTAATTTACGCACTATCTTTTCGGCTTGTCTCCTGGCTTTGTGCTTAATGGATTCCATGTGTTGGCACAAGGAGTGTGTTGTATGGTCTACCGTTCAAGGATCTGACCCGTATTGTGGGGACAGAATACTGGGGTCTGCGATAGAGGCGGTGACTGAGTATGGTATGGCAGATTGAGGTGCACTTTGTATTGTCTCCTTTTATGTTCAACGTTTTGCCATTGATCTTCCCTGTGTGATTTCTCTTCCAAACCTTTGCTCTAAGGAGATCCATCTGAGCAACAACAAGGGTAAGGGGATGGAGAAGCCTACTAAAAGGAGGAAGTAATTGGTCAATGAAGTTAAATGTACCTATCTAGTGGAGTCTGCGAGAAAGGAAAATGTGACCCTGTCACCCATGACCACCTCAATAAGGAATTTTGTCACAAAACATTTCAAATTTAGCTACAACCCCTCACCCGGACAAAATTTGGGAACGCAAGTTGCAATAGATGCTGACATTGGCAATGCCCAACAAGGGAACCATTTGGAGGGCTTGTTGGCCAACAGTTTGGAGAAGGGTCCCAGACTCTCCTCATCCCCGTGCCGTAGCTTTCCAGCCTATCTAGGAGAAGTGAGGTTTCGTGAGCTCTGTGGCTTAGTCTGCTCTTTCCCTGATTCAAGAGGCACTGAGCCGAGTGACAGTTTCTAATCAGGCTTCTGTAACTGCGTCAATTGATTTACAGACTTCTTCATCTTCATCCCTGAAGGATGTCCTTTTATTAAGGCAGAAGACTCTGCAAGGAATCCTGGAGACTATTGGGGTTGTTAGCTCTCCAATCCAATCATCTAAAGGAAATTCAATCTGAGCTCCATAAAGTTAACAGTTGCTTGCCAACAGTAATGAGTCCGTAGAGGATCATTTGTAAGCTGTGATTTTACAGGTCGCTGGCTCAATTACTCTGAGATGTATGTGCCAGGGTGCTGGTGAGTCCCTTAACTTAGTTCTATATCTCAATGTCCAACGCTAGTTAGAAAAAGGCAATATGCTTACGGATGCCTAACATTTCCTCTAATTATGACTTGTTCCAGGGTCGGAGGGCATTTGAGAGAACTAGGTTTCTGGGAGGGAGGAAAAGCCGTAGGGATAACATGAAAGCTGAAGCTGATCAGCTGCGGAAGAGGAGTTGGAGTTTTAATAGTGGTCAACATCTGTCTCTCCTTTGCCGCAGGGTTATTGCAGCAATTGGCTTCAATCAGCCCTCAAAGCAGGGTAAAAAACAATCAGCTGGTAAGAGTCATTCCTTAAAAAATGTATAAATTAAACAAAATGAAGACTCTGAAGTTGGAGTGAGTGCAAAGTTCTGCGGGCCTGTGAGGCGGGAGGTAGTAAAATTACAGTTTCATTTTGTTACCGGGGACACGCATGTTGTTGTTGTTGGACATTTTATGAAAGTATAAGAAAGCTAGAATATTGAGGCCGTTGCATCAGTCCATGGTATTAGCTATGTTCCAACAATTCCCCTTACTCTCAGGGACATCTTCGGGTGCCTTTGTAGGATTCCAAGGACGGAAGGGAACTAACTAAGATAGATTTCATCTTTCATTTGATAATATTAGCAAATATGGTGGGAGAAGCAGAACAAGATCTAGCTGATGTTGGCCTGGGGATTAGGATTCTGGTTAATAGTGGACGCACTAAAAGAGATCCCAGCCGAATTCCTGTTTTAAGCTCCTGTGGAGAGGTAGCCCTGAGCCTGTAGGCGTTTATTTCATCCTACTCTACACTTGAGGGATCGCTAGAAGTCAGTAACCAGGGACTTGGGCAGTTGCTCAACACTTGGACAACCTGAGAGTTGTAATACTGACTGACAGAGCTTTAGAGCATAAAGGGCCCTGTCATAGAAATACGTTAATAAAATAATCAGTACTCCTCATTGATGCACTTGCGGGGTCTGCAAGAGGGGGAAACATGGGCAAATTAATTTTAGAGCGAAGAGCCCTCTAGCAAGCTGAGAATCTTAATCTGGAACTTCCGTGGGTTTGTGTGAATTATGAAGTCAGGCCCTCTGGATGGAAAGTTGAGTTTGTACTTTATAGTGTTGTTGCAGATATCTTCTTTGCAAGCTTTGAGGGCTTTGTAGCTGTTAACTGCATGGATAATAAGAATGTATGATGTTACAACGCATACATTTACAATGCATGCCTTTACAACGCAGTTTTTACATCTCAACATCCTTTACAACGCATAAAATTACATCGCATACCACTACGACGATTTTTTAAAAACTACACTTACAGCGCATTCCATTACATTGCATTATACCTTTACAACGCATACCATTACAACGCATACCATTACATTGCATTTAAGGGAAGTGTTGGATAGTGTAAGGG
The DNA here is from genome assembly GCF_964261635.1 of Lissotriton helveticus. Classification (NCBI taxonomy): domain Eukaryota; kingdom Metazoa; phylum Chordata; class Amphibia; order Caudata; family Salamandridae; genus Lissotriton; species Lissotriton helveticus. The sequence goes on along the minus strand of NC_136061.1, from coordinate 356,337,465 downwards.
TAAAAAGTTACTATTCTAACTCCAGGGGATGCAACAGTAGTGTAAGTGTTTGATAGTGTAGGTGTAAAAATTACTTTTCTAACTCCAGGGGGTGCAAAAGTAGGGTAAGTGTTGGATAGTGTAGGGGTACTATGCGTTGTAATGGTATGCGTTGTAATGACATGCGATGTAATGCCTGCGTTGTAGTGACATGCGATGTAGTGTCATGCGTTGTAGTGACATGCGTTGTAATGGATGCGTTGTAGTGACATGCGTTGTAAAGGATGTTGCGATGTAATGCCTGCGTTGTAAATGTAGTGCGATGTAATGGTTGTGTTGTAAAGGTTGTTTCCCAGATAATAAACGTTGGAAGGGAGATCCTCAGGATGGGGGTGGTGGGGGGTTGTTGACCTTAATCTTCACCAAGTTAATAGAGAAAAGTTTGGATATAATCTATCTGTTCAGTGGAGTACAAATCTCAGTAATAGACTTTGGATGAAGGATAATTGATCATAGGCAGGTTGTATTAATAGGAGTATATATCCAGAAACAGGAGCAGCATAACATGAACAAATGGGTTGACGATTTTGAACGTTCCTTTCATAAAGTGTTGGGGAAATTCCCGAAGGCAATGCTAATTTTGGCTGGGGACTTTAATTCTCGGTTACACCCAAGCTATTTGGATGAAGTGCTGCACGAGGGTTTGGAGCCCTCCAGCCCACCATTGTACCCACTGCCTTCTTTCCCAGAGATGCAACTAGGAAAGAGGTATGGGCTTTGGACATTTGGTTGATTAGATAATGGACTTTTGTGTCTAAATGGTCGTTTTGAGAAGGATATCCCGAGTCCAAACATACTGCTTTGGCTGCCATGGCTGTCTGTCTGACTTAATAGAGGCTCTTGCGCTGTCTAAGTGTTTGATGACACATTATTATTGGTCAAATCGAAGAGTGGTTTGGAAATGTTTCTGACTCTTGATATGTCCTGCCACCAAAGAAGGTTGTTTACCTTTTTTAAGATTATTCCCCAGCTTTTGTTTGCCAATGGTGGTTGGCTTAAAGCCTCTGAGTTACCAGCGCGTACTTGTGATAATATTTCTACCCATGACACACTGCTTGTTCTTATTTGCCCTAGGTTCAACACATTATGCTATAAATACATCCGCTCTCTTTTGTTACCATTGAACCCTTGACAGGTACGACCAGTTTGATTGTTTTTACAATTTTTAACTATTTTAATGTATGTTTTTCTTTAGCATGCTTTTTATCAGGTGTTTATTGATGGATGTGCTGAGATGTAATTATTTACTTTATCTGTTGTTTTACTTTCTTGTATTTTTCATGCTACAATGAGATGTATGTATGTATTTGCACTTTTATGATTTGCATTGGTTGAATTGAATAACGTTTTCTGACTGACTACATGTTTTTCCAGCATGGCAGTTTGGGTTTATCTAGACTTTAAAGGAATGGCCTATGAGGGAAGTGACCATTGGACATTCTCTGCCGCTCTATGTAATGAGGAAATGGTAGAGGTGGTTAGGGTTTTATCCCTAAGTATAATCTTCCTGCAGAGATTCCCTACACGGTTGGACCTGCCATTCCTACAGCAGTTGGCCGCGTACCAAGGGTCGGACTGTGTCGATGTATAGGCCGAGTCAACTCAAGATAGAATTGTGTGGTATAATATGGTTTTAGAAAATCTACAAGCATGCATACGTGTGAACTTAAATTATCTTGTGGTATGGTGGAGTGGCCACGACAGAGCTGTATGGTGGTTTGATGCTACTTGTCAGACCATGAAATCCCATCTGAGGAAGGTAACTCGACAGCATAGGCTAGGGTCTAAGAAATCCTCCAGTGAAGATTTGAAGCAGCTAAGTAGGAAGTATAGGCAATTACTAAGAGCGAAACATCTGCCTTTTTTCATAAGCATGGAACAGAAATGCTAGACGTAATCAGTCAGGGGACCAAAGAGCATTCTGCCAAAAGGTGAATAAGCTTAGTGATGCACATTGGGGGACACTTGCTTGTATGATTACTGAGGATACTTGTGTATCAGACTTGGAGGATCTCTATGGCTTATTACCATTGCAGTTTAACTCAGATCTGTACCCAACTATGGGTTCGGTCCGCAATTGGTTTTCGGCCAAAGAGATCAAGCTGAAAATTGATCACTTAAGCTAACTAAGGCGTGGGACCTGATAATATTCCAGGAGTTTTAGTTAAGGTAAATAGCGATTGGTGGGAAAGGGTTTACATGCATTTGTTTGGTGGAAAAGTCAGAATGGGGATCTATCTCCCATCATGCGAAGGCTCTGTGGTGAAATCTAATCTGGAAAAAGAGAATGGTAGACTCCCCTCACACTGTAGATTGATAAGGCTCCTGGGCATCTCTGAAAAGGTCTTTTCAAAATCTTATTGATGCATCAGGGGGAATGTGCCCAGGAAAATAAGATCTTTCCTATTGACAGGGGTTTTTCGTGAGGGCCATTCCACTGTGGATCACTTCTTTGCCCTAAAGGCCATCATCAGGAACTCAGTGGCAAAAAAACTAAAGCTGTGTTGCTGTTTAATAGATTTCCACATGGCCTGAGGAGAGGGAGCAGGTGAAGCTTTCGGTCCCCAGAAGGGACCCATTCATACAGGACCACATTGGAGAGGCGTGGGGGCTCCAGTGGGGCTGGAGATGATGCTCGTCTTTCCCTGAGATTCGTGGATGGGACCTAGCATTTCCCTCCTACCTAACCCTGGTGATCTCTTGGCTAAAAGTCTTCCTCAGCAGCACCCCACAGGCACTCCATGGAAAAGCACTCTTACACCAGACAAAATAAAACAACAAAAAACACTCTTACACTTCCCAAGCACCGAGGCCTTGGGCCTCTTGTAGGGTGTCTGATGGCAACAACAAAATGCCTGAGTGCCCAATCCTCAGTCACCGGAGCAGAACCAGTCCATCAGAAGTCCACAGCACCCTTTCATTCACGGTCCCCAGCAAGTGATTCTCCTCTAGTCGTGAGGGAGAGTAAGGGAACTGGTGTCTTCAGTCCTTGAGAGAGTCGTCCACAAATCCAAGAGTACAAATTAGGAGTGCTGCACCCCTGCATTCCAAGCAGGGGTCATAATAGAGTCGGTTCTTTTTGTGCTCCTTCCTGAATTCTTCTATGTCAAAAACAACCTGAAATATGAATTCAGGGCTCCTCAAAATATGGACAATGCAGCAAAGCTAATCCTTCTACCATAGTGTCATCTAAAGATACAGTTTAAACACACTATATACATAAAGTTCACAAGTGAAAACATTACAGGTTTATATATGTTGCCCAAAGAGAATGGCGTAGTTCCTCCCAGTTCCCAATTGAATTGTAATAATGTAGACTGGGCCTGATCTGCAACAGTACTCCTGGTAAGCGGGTGCTAGATTGAGTCGCTCTGCCTGCATGTGTGCTCAACCATGTAGACAGGTGTCAAACTGAAGAACAGCCGCGGCCCGTGGAGGGAGTTCCGTGGGGCAGAAAGGCGGGCGGAGGAGGGGCAGGGTGGGAGGTGCTAAACACCGGAATCTGGATAATGTGAGGTACGTAAGCAATTTAATAAATAAAACGAATTTTGTAGGGCGCCCTGCATCGCATTTTGAGATGCAGGGCGCGCTACGAAATTTGTTTTATTTATTAAATTGTTTACTTACCTCACATTATCCATATTCTGGTGTTTAGCACCCCCCGCCCCGCCTTGCTGCCCCATGGAACTCCCTCCACGGGCCGCGGCTGCTGAAGAATCCTGCTTTGAAACCCTTACTCAACCTCTTTCTAAAATGTGGGTACTTTAGGTTGCAGTTCAAATCCCTTTTAAGCAGCAGAAATTTTCGTAGGTTACAATTAACCTGATATATGAATTCTCTACGCAGTGGCAGCTCCGTTGCTAAAGCGGAGGAGCGTCTCCCCACATCCATGAACCAGCAAAAGAAAGGAAAAAAATTAAATGCTAATAAAGTAATGTTATTATCATTTTATTTTCTCCTCCTGCTGCTCCAGCTTTTGTGAGGGGGAGGGCGAGGCTGCAGAGCAGGGGAGGAGTGGTAGAACACTCTCCAGTCCACAATGACTGTTTGGCCAGCCCTCTCTGGCCGCCCAAAACAGTCATTCGCACTTTCCCTCTTCTCCATCTTGGCTGCATTACAGCCTGCATAGAGAACATGCCCACTCCTCCAGCCCCTGGCTGAGCGTTGTGTCACAGCACTCAGACCAATCACAACCCTGCATTGCAGCATTGTGATTGGCTGTGGGGAGCGTGAGAAACCTGGTGCTTCGTGCTTCCTGTTTCTCCCAAGAAACCAGGAAGAGGACGCAGGGGAGGCAGCAGCAGCGGCGCAGCTAGTCGGCCAGGAGGTAAGTGTTTTTTTTTTAAACCCACCCCTCCTCATCCCCCGCTTTCCCTCTCCCACCCCACTGCTGCTTCCAGGTAGCAGTTGTGACTGTCTCTACCTGGCAAAATATGGCCGAAGCAGGGTCATTTGTCTTTGTACCATGTTGCAATATAAGGTTACAGTCGAAACAATTTACACATGAAGTTCATAAGTGAAAAAATTACACATGTACATACTTTGCCTAAAAGGAATTGTGCACTTCCTGTCTGCAACCAACTGATTTATAGAAATGTAAAAAGCCTGTCCCCATCTATCACAGTAATCCCTGTGTGAATGCCACAACTTTAGGTAAAATTGGAATCCAAGTAGATAGGCCCACACCCCCCTTAATTAAAGGATTCTTGGTACTCATACATTTAACACAAACATTGGTTAGCTTTTTTACGGAAACAGGAGAAGGGAACAGGAAGAGAGACATACTGGAATCCATAAGGTTCTGAGCTCCATTCACCAGCTGTAATTGAAAGTTATTATATAATCATATTTCAATAGGTTCTACGAGAATTAGCAATCAAGATATGTTTGCAGTATCAGTCCCACCCTCTTCAACGTATACATGAGTCCCCTTGCATCCATCGCGCGCCAACACAACCTCAACATCATCTCCTACGCAGACGACACCCAGCTGATCCTCTCCCTCACCAAAGACCCAAACACCGCCAAAACCAACTTACACGAAGGAATGAAAGAATTAGCCGAGTGGATGAAGCCGTTTAAAACTGAACTCGGACAAAACGGAAGTCCTCATCTTAGGTTCATCCCCCCCTGCCTGGGACGACTCATGGTGGCCACCGGCCCTGGGAACCGCACCCATACCTACGGACCACGCTCGTAACCTGGGCTTCATCCTGGACTCCTCCCTCTCGATGACCAGACAAGTCAACGCCGTCTCATCATCATGCTTCAACATCCTACGCATACTCAAAAAAATCTTCCGCTGGATCCCCACCGAAACAAGAAAGACGGTCACCCACCCACTGGTCACAAGCCGACTGGACTACGGAAACACCCTTTACGCCGGAACCACAGCCAAACTACAGAAAAAACTCCAAAGCATCCAAAACGCCTCAGCCAGACTCATACTAGACATCCCCGCCAAGCTCCCATTTCCGGTCACCTTAAAGACCTCCACTGGCTCCCCGTCAACAAGAAAATAACGTTCCGTCTCCTCACCCACGCACACAAAGCCCTCTACGACCTAGGACCCGAATGCCTCAACACGCGCCTGTCCTTCTACACCCCCACCCGCCAACTACGATCGTCCAATCTAGCCCTCGCCGCAATTCCGCGCATCCATAGATCCACCATGGGGGGAAGATCCTTCTCCTACTTAGCGGCCAAGACCTGGAATTCTCTCCCCACCCACCTCCGCCTTACACAGAACCACCTCTCCTTCAGAAAACAAATAAAAACTTGGATATTCGATAAGTAAGTACCCCCCTCCCTCAAGCGCCTTGAGACCCTCTGGGTGAGTAGTGCGCTATACAAATGTCAAACTTAAACTTAAACTTATGTAGTATGTACATAGCAACTAACCACTTGGAGGCTATGGTTCAGGTGCGCCAAAAGAGTGACCCCGAATATTCTAGGATGAATGGAGCTGAGTGAGTATGAGTGTGAGGTTAGTATGAACAGTACATAATAATTCCTGCCTAAGGGGAACAACCCGAAGGAATGAATGAAAACAACAAATGTTTAACAGAAAGGACTCTCAGTGTGCCATAGAGCAAAGAGCGAGAAAGCCCACAAACATGCACAGATACCAGGTGAAGTTCATGTGGAAGCGCTGTCCTGCCTACTATGACCTGGTAGATATAAACCTGGTCACCATATTGGATGTACATATCCCCCTGTTTGCTACACAGTTAACGACCCCCATCGTGGAGTGGTTAAAGAATTAGGGGCATATTTACAATAAGTGGCGCATCCCTGCATATCAGCAGGGATGTGCCACTTATTGTGCGCCGTGGCTACGCCAACATGGTTGCACTGCATTTACAATGCGGCTCACCATGGGGCAAAAATGGCACAGATGCATCACGCATCTGTGCCGTAAAAGTGTCGCATTGCTGGAGTTGCGTCGCAAGCACGACGCAGCTCCAGCAATGCTCGGGGGGCCCTATTATTCCAATGCTGCGTCAATCCTTACGCCTGCTACAAGCAGGCGCAGGGTTTTGACGGAGCATGGGCACCAAAATGACTGAGTGAAATGTTGTAGATTTCACTCAGCCACTTTCAGGAGGCGTTCCTACGCCGGAACGCCCCCCCCTGCGCAGGAACGCCTCCTTCTAGCGCAGAGCTTTACAACGTGACGCATCTCCCAGATGCGTCACGTTGTAATTACCCCACACCATGGTGCATCTTTTGCGCCGCCGCTGCGTCACAAAAGTGACGCAACAGCGGCACAACGGCGGCACAAAAGCGGCGCAAGGGACTTGTAAATATGCCCCTTATTCTTTTTTTAAGTAACTTTATCGAGTTTTCTGGAATTTTTACAACATGAGGATCAGTTTATGACAGTCCTCATACAGGCATCAAGGCAGATAAGAAAACATGCATGAAGAAAGACAATAATACATGACGTTGTTAAACTTGTAGAACACAGTAATGACCCTGAGCCTGCAACATGAGGTATAGTATCGCGGCAGAGTCAGCGAATGGGTGCATTCGGTGTCACAGCACCCAACCGTAAGAAGCATTGCTCGCAGGAAGGGGCTTAAGGCGTGTGGTAGTAATTGTTGGGTGAATATTGTGCAGGAGTGGAATCATGTAGTGTAGAGGTCAGACTATGGTATCGTCCCTAGCATTACTTAGTAGTGAGGAGCAGCTCGTCCCACGTAGCTGCTATGGGGGGGCTTCGGGGGGGCTTCGGCGACCCCGTACCTCCTCTCGATGCAGGAATACAGACTCCATCTCATTCCAGTGTACAACCGTATTTTGCGATTGCATGACTCCAGGGAGTGAAGGAGACTTCCACCTCATTGTGATTGTGCACCTAGCTACTAGGAGGGCCAGGTCAATGAAATGGGTGACCGCTCCTCTGGTGTTTATAAAATCCCAGCAGATATCCCTCCACGCAGTGTAGATTTTGGTGGGCTGGGGTTCTGGCAACAGTTGTGCAAACGTTGGCCAAGAAGGCTTGTACTATTGGACAGTTCCAAAACTTGTGTACAATGTCTGCCTGAGGGGCGCGACAGCGATGGCTATCTGATGATGCCTTGCAGTACATTTTGTGGAGTCGAGTTGGCATTAGGTATGCTCCATTTGAGATATTATGTTGTATAGAATGGGGATACTTATTTGAGAAATGGTTGTTTTACTAGTTTGATTTCCTTACATCTATGTGCTTCCTCCTCACTGGGTCACTGAGCACCTTTTCTTGTATGTCTGTTGTCTACTGATTGTGAGTATATATTGGTCTTCTGTATATAAAATCTTCTTGGTGCAAGAAGTGTTCTTGATTGTCCCTTTAGGGCGGTACATACTATTGATAACAAAAATTCCTAATAAGGGTGAGGTTTTCTGGCTTACATTGAGTTTTCGAGTGCTCTGAAGTCTACTCTGGTGATTTAAAAATGTTTTTAAAGTAAACCACATGAACCACTGTGTCATGTTTATGTTGGTTGCTAGGTTCCCACTGGTGTAAGGGTTGCCCTAGCTTTGTGTACTTACTTACACATGATCCGAGCACTGGGACTGCACTACATACTTTTTTTTTTTTTTAAGTTCAAATCTTCTTTATTGTGCAAGATGAATCGTAATACACAGCTTTTCGCGCCTACAACCCGGAGGCCGGCAGCATAATAAGGTAACCATAACACAGCCTCGTGACCGGCATCCCTGAGGCCCGGTGGCACAGCATATATGTGAGGGAGGATATTAACACAGCCGGTGTTGCAGGGCAGTTAAGGATGAGCAGCAGTAGAACAATGTTTTTGAAAGTTTTGTTCATGTTCATAACAGCTAACGAAACACCCCAACGATAGAGTAACTAAGAGGCAATTCATGTTCGTACAGAAGGATAATTGGTAGTGAGCTGGTGTGGCAGTCCAGGCAAGCAGAGGTGGGCATAGCACTATAGCCGCAGCACAACTGTCCCAACATTCAAACCATCAGTATCAGGAAATAAGGATGTGTGCGGTGCCCTGGTGTGTAACCTAACAGAAGGTGCACTAGCATGTGTCGGGTACGGCGTAGGGATTCTCTGTATGATAGAGGAGGAATGATAGGCAACCTGAGGAGGGAGGTCTACGATGTCAGGCACCGCGTGGGGCCCGAAAAGTAGGTGAAATCACTACAGCCAGAGGGCAAGAGGTCCCTGCGAGGGCCGTCCAGAAAGGACGTGTGTATACGTGAGTGGGGTCTATGGTCAGGTCTAGTGTTCGAGCCAGGACGCTGAACTGTATCAGGGTGGTCCCCCGTCGGGTCTACGTCTTCGGAGCGTGCGAGTAGGTAGCTCACCAGTGGATCCCAGATGTCGCTGGGCCGACTCGAGATGGGCAATAATTCAGTGAATGTTGTATGTTGTTCTTGACAGTAGGTCAAGTCCGCCAGCCAGTCCTTAAATTTGGGCGCCCTGCCTCTGCCCCATCGGCATGCCACACGCCTTTTGGCTAAGAGTAATGCGGTATCAACGAATTTCCGGCAAGCCCTAGGGAGCTGCAGAGTATACCCAAGAAGTGTCACCAATGGATCCATAGGTACCGACTCCCCCGCCATCTCCGCGAGAGCATCTGTCACCCGCTGCCAGTAGCATGCCACATGGGGGCACTCCCATGCCAGATGTAGAAAGTCGGCATGTTCGGCGCGACAGCGCTCGCAGCGATCATCATCCGCCAGGCCAAATCTTCGTTTCCTCGCCGGCGTGTAGTACATCCGCTGTAGGAATTTATAGTGGATGATTTTCAATCTGCTACTAGCAGAGATGCGGGAGGTAAGCGCACAGCAATGGTGCCATTGCTCGTCTGTTATGTCAGTGGCAAGCTCGGTAGAACAGCGCATCTGAGCACTGGATTCCGGCATCGGATCAGCTCCCCTGAGCTGGCGGTAAAGGCCGGAGACCAAATGGGCCCCGTCTTGCGAGCACAATAGGAAATGTAGTGGAGGCAGGACCTCGGGTTCATCGGGAAAGTCGGGCAGGATGTCTCTCATCCCCGCTCGCAGACGTATATAATAAAAAAGCTCGAGAGGGGTGCGGTTATGTGTCGCAAAGAAGAGGTCCGCCGATTTAAAACGACCGTCGGAGAACAGGTCACCCCAACAGGTAATGTGAATCCTAGCACAAAGGTTGCGGAAACCTTGTTCCCACAAAAGGCTGAGATTAGGATGATAAGTAAGCGGCAACCTGGGCGAGTAAAGTAGGTGACAAGACAAGCTCTTGCCTATACGGCGCCATGCGTCCAAAGTACACGAGACCGAAGTATTCGGCGTGGTTATGGATGATTCAGGGCAATGTAGCAACCCATTGAGCGGGAGAGGATGCACTATCCAGTCCTCCACCGCTATGTGCGGCATGAAAGGGGTGGGAGCCATCCAGTGGTAGGCGAAGTGTGCTTGCGCACACTGGTAGTATGCCTCAAAATCAGGGACTTCAAAACCTCCTCTGTCATAGGGGAGGGTTAGCGTGGACCATTTGAGCCGGGGGCTCCCGCCTCCCAAGAAAAGCCTGCGCAACTCCATCTTCAGGGTCTTGAAAAAGAAAGCACCGGGGAAGTAAGGAATGTTGAGAAAAAGATAGAGAAAGCGGGGAAGGATCACCATTTTGATGAGGGATGCCCTTCCGGCCATGGAGAGCGGCAGGGTGATCCAGCAATCCACAGAGGCGGTCAGCTTGGTTATTGCCACTCCGTAATTGGACCGCAATGTCTTATCCTTGTCCCGGGAGATGCGAATCCCCAGGTATCGGAGATCAGACCGACACCACTCCAGTGGATAGTCAAGAGGAAAGTCTGTCACCACTTCCGTTAAGGGGAAGAATTGTGACTTGGACCAGTTGATGTGCACACCTGACATCCCGCCGAACGTAACAAATTCCCTAAGTAAGGGATTGAGGTGTGTCTCAGGGTGCTTAACATAGAGCGTGATGTCATCCGCATATAGAGACACATCTATTTGACGCTGTAAGCATTGTACCGCTCCGTCCCGGTGTAGTTGACGCAAGCGGCAGGCAAGAGGTTCAACCGCTATGGCAAACAACAGGGGAGAGAGTGGGCATCCCTGACGCGTGCCTCTGGTGATTGCAATAGGATGCGATAGGCGACCATTAATCAGTACTCTCGCCGTGGGGCGAGTGTAGAGTAGATGTACCCAGGATATAAACAATTTTGGGAACCCCATGCTGGCTAGAACCGAGAATAGGAAAACGGCTGCAACAGGTATATCTGGGTGAACTGTGCGGAGCAAAGAGAACAGGGTACGAAGGTTGTGGGAAGTGGACCTGCCCACCACAAAACCAGATTGATCGGGCAGCACAAGTCTAGTCATCAGCAGCGACAGCCGGGTGGCCAGAACTTTAGCGAGTATTTTAACGTCACAATTTAAAAGGGAGAGTGGGCGGTAAGAATTGCAAGATTTGGGATCTTTATCTGGCTTTAGGAGAGAGGTGATCACCACTTCGCGCATAGAACAGGGAAGCGCCCCGTCACAGAGTGACTCCGAATACACCTCACGAAGAACAGGGGCCATGATGTCAATGTATGCTTTATAAAACTCGGCAGGTATGCCATCGAGTCCTGAGGCCTTGCCGTTCTTGAGGGACATAATGGCCTCACGGACCTCATCCAGCTCGAAAGGTGCCGCCAGGAAAGCCCTGTCTCCATCGCTGAGCCAGCACAGCGCCACGTCGTTGAGGTACTCAGCATAGGACGTGCCGGATCCCGTGGTGGAAGTGTAGAGCGAGTGGTAGTGCGCCGTGAATGTATTGAGTATCTCATCCGAGCCCCTGACGGTAGTGCCGGGAGTGTTCGTGAGTTCGAGTATAATATTATGTGCTCGTGGAGATTGTGTGAGTGTGGCGAGCACTTTCCCGGGCCTATCTCCCTCGCAGTATTTACGGGCTTGCCAATGTTTACCACGGAACTTAGCTTCCCTGGCAGCTTCCTCCTCGTACCTCGACAGTGCCTCTCTGAAGGCAGCATGCGGTTCGGGTCCTGTCTCAGACACCATGCGTAGCTCCAGAGCTCGCAGCTCCTTCTCCAGCGTGCTGATCGAATGAAGGATATCGCGCAGCACACCATGGCTCTTGGAAATGCAATATCCCCTAACAGTCACCTTAAATGCCTCCCATATGTGTTCAACCGAGTCCACTGATCCCTTATTTCTAGGAAAGAAGGCTGCTATCTCCTCCCCCAGTTCAGTGCAAAACAGGTTGTCCAGCAGTATATCGGGGCGGAGTCTCCAGTGTGGCCTCGGGCTATCCCACCCAGGTGTGCGGAAGTGTAGCAAGACGGGACTGTGATCTGAGTATGTTCTCGGCAGGTGAACCACTCCCACCAGCTCCGCAGCTATGCCTCTGGTGACCAAAAAATAATCTAAGCGTGCCCATGTTCCAGTGTGTGAGGTGAAGTGTGTTCCCTCCCTCCCATGAGGGTGCAAGTGTCTCCAGGCATCTAGCAGCCCACCCTCCATGATCACTCCCTCCAGCGCCTCTCGTGCTCTAGGCTTATAGGAGCAGACTCCATCCGCCCTCTCCAGCTGAGGTGCCAGCGCCAAGTTGAAATCCCCACCCCAAACAACGTGTCGTGACCCAGCAGATATAATCTTGACCCACAAAGTAGTGAAGAATGCAGGTGTATCGACATTTGGTGCATACGTGACCACAAATGTGTATGTGTCGCGACCTAGTCTGCCCCACAACAATGCAAAGCGGCCCTCCCCATCAACCAGTTCTCCATGTTTCTGAAACGGTACACTGTGGGTGATAAGAATGGCAACCCCCCTCGCATAGGTGGAATATGAGGAGAAAGTGCGGTCCCCGGCCCACCTACTCGCAAAGGTGGTCCTACCTTGTGGTGACAAATGGGTTTCTTGCAACATGGCAACCTGTACATGATGTCTATCAAGATAGGCTATGACATTGCGACACTTTTTAGCATCATTCAAACCTCGAACATTCCAGGACAGGCAGGTCAATTGTGTGTTCGCATTCAGAGCAGCCATAGATAGATCAACAATAAGCACAATAGTGCCAACAAAGGCAGCGAAATAGGGCCCCCCCGCCCCACCAGCACCGGTGCACACACCAGAATAGAGTCCACGCACATAGTCCAGTCAATGAATGCCTCCTCATAGAACACCCCCCCTCTCACCCCAGCATCCCAATCATGCCAGCAGCCAAGTATCCCCACCCAGCACCCCTCCCCCCACCCTTTCCCCCCCAACCTTAGCAACAACAACAAAAAAAACATCAGCAGTTCTAAGGGGATCACCCAGTAGGGGTATGACATAGAGTACGCACAGCCACTCCCCGGTCCATAGCTCCAGTACTGTACCGCCCTCGGTGGAGACTAGGGCCAGGAGAGTGGTCCTTGGTTTACATTACCACAGGAGTGTTGAGTCCGTGCAGGTCCATCATTTGTAGTTATCCAAATGCCTGCGCTCCGATCAATAGAGAGAGTTCAAACCAGTGCAGATAATGCCCCCAGTGCAGTAGATGTCAGCAGTCAATCATCGTGTAGCGCCGGAGACAGGTCTGCATCCTCTCGCTCCTCTGCGGCATCGTGTTCCTCCCTGTGTGCTTTCCGGAGTGATTTTAGGAAGTCCTCCACTTTCTGCGGGTTGGTGAAAAATCGTTGCTTACCCTGGTGTGTAACTCGCAGCTTCGCAGGGTATAGGAGCGCATAGTCCACTTGGGCCTCTCGCAACTTCTTCTTTACTGGGAGAAATTTGCGTCGTTCTTCCTGCACCATTGGTGTGAAATCCGGGTATATGGAGAAAGTGACGCCATTGTACTGCAGCGACCTTTGAGACCGGGCCGCCCTTAGTGCAGTGTCGCGGTCCCGGTAGTTCAATAGTCTAGCAATAATGGGCCGCGGTGGAAGTCCAGGCTTGGGCACAGGCGCCAAGGATCGATGAGCCCTTTCCACGATGAATTGAGGAGAGAAGATATCCTCCCCAATCGAGCCTTCAAGCAGTTTTTCGATATATAGCTCCATCCTACCCGTGTCTGTGGACTCTGGTACATTGGTGACTCGTATGTTGTTCCGGCGGCTGCGGGCTTCCAAGTCCTCATTTTTAGCCGCTATGACCCTAAGCAGATTGTCCATCCTAGTCAGTTGCGCCGTGTGAGTTGAGGCGGCATCCGAGTTGTCAGAGATGCGTTGTTCCGCAGACGTTATCCTCTCTTCGTGACGATCGACCTTATGCACCAAGGCGTCTAGCCGAGCAGTAACTCCATCGACTTTTTCGACGACGGTGGCGAATCCTTGTCTCATCTCCTGAAACAGGTTGTGCAGGTCGATGTCTTTAGTAGGAGATGTGGTAGTCTTCGGGGACGGCACGCTGGGCCCAGGTTCCACCTGCGTCGATTTCGCGCCCTTTTTGGCGCCATCGAAACTGAGCTTTGTTTGGCGGTTCTCAGGCCGCATCATGGTGGCAACTGGTCGCAGCACCTGAGCGCCGTATAGCGTATCAGTACTTCGGGCCCAAGGGGACCGGCGGGCGACCACAAGGGAAGTCCGTTCTCACAGTCCACGCAGGTAAGTAGCGACGCAACAGTCGCCGGACAGGGTAGCGCGCCCGTGGATCAATAGACGCCCAGCAGGAGGGTACGGCCACCTGGCAGTTCCTCGCGCTCCTCAGGTGTTCTGGTGACGAGGGGCGACAATGCCCAGGATGAAAGTGGCACCAAAGCTTCCCCCCGCGGAGCTGGCAGGTCGCGGGTGCAGTCCCGCTATGCAGCGGCAATTTGAAAGACCCAGATCATTAGGCCCAGGAGTAGGCAGAGCTCTGCTCAAAGAAGGCGCCGTCAGGGATCTCGCCTCGCCGAGGCACAGTCCAGGGTCCCCTCTTGTAGTACAGTATCAGGGGAAAGGGCCAGTTCAAAGCAGCTTGGGGGACACGGCTTCGCCTTGAACAATCCCCGGGAGTGCAGTGGCAGGCAGGGTCTCCCTCGGCCCCAAGCTCAATTTCGGATTACTTCAAAGGCACCGTCAGACGCAGCGGCACCTTCCGCCGCGGGGCTCAGGCGCGACCCCCGATTCCAATCCGGGCAGCCCACAGGTCCGCGCCACCCCGCCGAGAGCACCAGCTGGATGGGGGCCTCTCTGATCGCCCGGGAGCCGTCCCGCCCTACGGCGCTCCCTCAGGTGCAGGAATCAGCTCGCCTGCGGCCCCAGCGGCGAGGTTCAGCAGCAGCAGGGGGGGGCCCTCGCATGAGAGGAGGTGACAGCCACTTACCCCCGTTCCGAGCCTCCACGCGGCGTCCGCTCCAACTCCGGGCGGCCGCCCAGGTTCGCGGCCTACCTCCTCGTGGCCGTCCCCGGTGTCTCGCAGGTGGCTGCAGCTGGCCCTCTCCGCTCGCCGGTTCCAGAGCAATCGCCGGCGAGTCTTCAAAAGCCAATATCTCCGGTCCCGAACCTCGCAGCGACACCAAACTTGGGTCGAGTGTGGGCAGTAGCGTCCTGCAACAGACTAGGGGAAAATCCGACGATGTAGCACCCTGTAGCGAAGGATATGTATAGGATAATTAACCAAGGAGCGGGAGCTACGCGCCTAGGCAGCCATTCCGCTTGTGCGCCCTCTAGCGCCCCAACTGCACTACATACTTAAAGAAAGGCTGGAGGAATTGACCATAGAGACAGCACATAGAAAACAAAGACGCTTCTAAATAAGAGACTCCTAAGTGGGAGCTGATTGCGTCTCGCTAAATGTCGCTATGCTAGAATCCAAGCGAGACAGAAAGTATATTTTATGAACATAGAACTTCCAGCAGTCCTTGGTTATAAATGAGCCCAGAAGACACATGTTAAGACATAGGGTATCAAAGGCAGCTGCGTTTAGAGGCAAACCAATGGTACCAAGAGTCTGCACAATGAGGGGGCTCAGCTTGGTGCATAGCACCGGATACTGTATTATTGTAGCATCGGTCACCATTCAAAGGCGGTGTCCACCAGAAAACAACTACACAGCTATGCACTGGAGAAGTGGGATTGTCGTCGCCTACATCCAGACTGACACAGGTGAAGTGTGAGTAGCATAACATGGACTGTTCGGTGCTGTGTTGAGAGCACAAGTAGCAGGAAAACGCACATCTGGTGTGTACACATACACAATCATGAATGCACCATTGTGAGAAGGTTTCTGACCAGGCCAATGGAAGCTGTGGCATTACATGGCTGCCAAGTGTGTCACCACATCTGGCAACTATGCAGGGCAATGTCATGCTAGGAATTGTAATACTTCTATTGACAGAATGAACTTATCCACCACGGTAACGAATGTGTGTGGACTGGGGACACACGCACACGCACATACACATACACACACACACACACAAACACACACACTCACGCCCACCCAGGCGCTTGACCTCTATCCCTTACTTAAAGCAACTGTTTCCAAATGCCTGCAAGAGAGGTCTCTGACTCTAAGCGGCCTTACACCTACCTGAGCAACAATCAGAGAAAAGTGACTTTGATTGCAGAAAGTCATCAAGTTGAGATTTTAGAATGGACTCAATTATGCTGGAAAGGAAGGACAAGGAATACATTGGACGAGAGTCACTGAAGTCTTGTATAAAAAAATACTTTCTTCAGGAGAGGGGTGACTGTGGCTTGCTCTAAAAACTTCTGCAAAAAAAGAGATTGTTTTAGAATTATATTTTGCTTGGACCCTGATTGATGTAGCTTAGAAATTATACCAACGACATCACTTGAAGTAACTGGGAAGAGGGTATGGAGCTCCTACAGTGAGTAAAGTGACCCGCCTGCCCTTGTTAATCAGCCTTTCAATCACATATTTGGACACCACGATTCGGGCACAATTGACAGAGAGCCTACTGTGAGTAGGCGTGACTTACACTGGAATTACTCCTGAATTCCTGTTATTCTCAGGGGGTGGAAGGTGGTAGCATCAGCAAAGAGGCCAGGGCTAAACAGGTATTACGAACATGGTGCTGCTGTAGACGCCTTCCATTTGCACCTCTGATTTCGTTGATGTTCCCTTTGAGCTCCCATGTTTGAGAAGCTAGTTTCTAGAAATGAAATCACGCCACCCCTTTTCAATTTTTGGGGAGAGAGCGTGTGTTTGTGTGTGTAAGAGATGCAGTCTCTGCTACAGTGCTTTTGTGGCATTTCAATTTTTAAACTTTTCTTTTCTTTCCAAGACATAGCACAGGAACCTCTACTTTGTTCAAATTTTATAACTTTTGTGGTGATTCAAACAAACATGGAGTTGGAGCAGTAAATTAACAGTGACCACAAACCTTTTTCTGACTAAGTTATTATTATTTTTTTCATTAGAAGATTTTTAATCTAAGTGTAAACATCTGGCTGAGAGCAGAGGCAAATTTAAAGATTTGGCTGTAGACCAAGGTTTCTAGATGGCTGCTGTGGTTGTGACACAGTGATATGCATGTGTATTTTCTATCCATAGCAATAGTTTGAATCATTACTATTATCTCTGTGGCAAGATATTGTGAAACACACGTGTAAAACAAGGCATGGAGTTTGCAGAGTGGCAATTAGATATGAAAGTGCTTTGACGAAAAATGCACTGATTGCTCGTTCAAGAAAGCTGTGAGCGGCAGGATTTTTTAAAGCAACAAACAGAAAAAACATTTTTTTCAAAACTTAGATTGCCCCCAGAAAAAGGGGGAAACTCGTATGTGGGACGTTCTTTTCTTTTTCAAATGTACAGAGTGATATAATCAGTTTAGAAAACTGATAGCTTTCTTCACGTGCAAAACCCAAACAGAGTTCACTCTTTTATTCACATCTTGCCTAAAACAAGCTATATGTTTGCATCGAGCAATAATCAAGAGGAGAAGCAGAGAGAGACAGAACAAGAGAAAGAGAGCGTAGGAAAGAGAGAGACGGAGAGGGAGAAGAAAGCGAGAGACAGAGAGAGCTAGAAAGACTGAGTTTCTAACCACAGTGAATGAGCAAGTATATCACACTGCTGCATTGGATTCCTATTCGTAACTTGGAAGCAATGACATCTGCAAACGAATGGTCATAGAAAGAATCCATTAAATGAGTAATACGTGGCTGAGGAGATGAGAAAGTAATTCACGATAATGCAGGGATGAAGAGCAAGTGATGAGGGATAGGAGCAGAGCTAGCAATGGAATCACATTTCCTGCTGTAGAAGCCAAACAATGTACCTTGCTAAAGAGCTCTCATATTTCCTAAGTCCATGCATGTGTAGTCCATCCTGTCCAGGTTTTGCTTTGTACTTTGGTACTTGTGGTCCGATTTATCCCATTGGTAATCAGAACTACAAGTACCACAATGCAGGGGAATCACATAGAGTGAATGAGCTACCCGGTCCTGTAATTGGGGCATTTGAGAACTCTGCTTCTGGTGGCATCTCAGGCCTCCGCCCGCGTCCCTTACGCAAGGACCAACCCTGCCCTGCCCTCCAGTGTATCTACACAACCATGTATATCTCACACCTCGTCTTTCTTGATCTAGTTTCCATCATTCATCCTCCTCACCTCTTCCCACACCTACCACACCCTCCCCATCTCTCCATGTCACCGTCTGCTTGTATTCCGTAAGATGTAACAAAAACAAGACAATCTATTTAATCAGATGCCCTTGTAGTCTTTAAAATATCAGGTTATCCACTAGGAATGAATGCATTGGAATGATGGAACGCTGCAACAGTACCTGTCAAGACGCTCACCACCCATGATTAGAGCCAGCAACATACAGTGAAAAATGACCTAAGGACTGTCTTGTTAATTCGCTTATCGATTCCCTCATGAGTACCAACAACACAAGCACCACATCTCAGCACACCAATGAATTTACTGATTATCAAGCCATATCAGGAGTTTGCATAGTGCCAATAAATGAGCTAATATGATAAATATATGATTTATTTTGTTGTTGTTAATAGAATCATGGTCCGGCATTGGGTTGGCCAGTATTGAATTACTACTTCCCTCTTATAACGGGGTTTCTATTTGAATCTAAGCGAGCCTTTTAACTCCCATTGAGACTCGTGAATTATATTAAATAGGGAGCGCACCATTGAAATTAAAGTCAGTCTGTACTTTTATTTACAACCCCCCACCCAGTGCTGAGTATTTCACAGGGAACCCATGAAAGCAGAGTCTGATATCAACATTTTTTTTTAAAGATCTGCTGTGGAGAACTTGGTGACAAGGACAAATGTGACAGCAAATCTGTTCTAAGTGCTATATTTTAAAATATCTTGGGTCAATATAACAGTGGTAAGATAACTCTGGAGGTTAATGCAGTTTTAGGAGAGTTCTGTGTTTCTCTGCAATGCCAGTTTTGACTCATAGAAGCTTAGAGGATTAATGTGCCAGCTGCTAAGCACATCTTGTATCATACAGATCATATATTTGAGTTAAAAAATGCTTTATTAGGGAAATTACATTATGAAATATAGAAGAATACTAAAATGTAAATAAAGATGAGACATATCACAGTAGTAATGCCGTTGTTCATCAAATAAAAATCGAATTGAACAAGGAATACAATTGCTTGACCCATGCAAAATAAGACATATCTATAAAGCTAACAATGAACACAATTTTGCATTGTAGAACTAATAGCATTTTATGTGTTTTTGTATTTTTTTTAGGAGAAGGGGGGACAACTACCTATACCATATAAGTATCTATAAAGAAATGAAAAAGGAAAAAAGGATGGCAAAAGATATTGTGGTGGTAAATAACCTAGAGGTATACCGTGAGTCATATAAAGAGATTGAAGGAAGGATCTGAAGTGTAATATAAAGTATTCATGAAGGTTTGAAATTCTTTAGATTTCTACTGTTAATGATATCGGGATTTGATAACTAAGAAGTGAAATTCATCTATAGCAAATCTCTCTTAATGGCTACCTGTAGTGCGAATGAATGTGCAGTATCCAGTCCAAGATTATGACAGATCAAGTTCCACCATGTGAAAAAATTTATTGAAGTTCTTCCAATTAGAGGAAATGACTTGAAAGGCCACCACCAGGAGAAGATCCACCAACATGCCCTTTACCTTGTCACCTGACCATTAATCTGAACACCCACAAAGAAAAATATAGACAATGTTGTAAGGAGTCGAAATAGAAAACATTTCCGAAAATTTGCACCATACCTGCTTCCAAAAGAAAGAGAACTTTAGACAATGAAAAAACATATGAAGAAAATCCCCATTAGAGACGTTGCGGGTCCAGGAATTATTATTGTTGAAAATGATCATTTTGAATAAAGAGCAAGGAGTTTAAAAAGCCTATTATAAAAGAAAAACATGGTCTGAGTGGTGCTGGCAGAGCAAGAAGTATGGCGTAAATTAAGCCTTAATTTGTTCCATAATGATATGGAGAAAGTGGACTGTAGGTCCTGTTCCCAGGAATCTTTTATTTTAGTTTTAGCCCTAACTGAGTCTGAAGTAGAAAGCTGTTCATATAAAAAAGAAGGTTTGACTACGGTAGAAAAATTGCGGGTGTTATAGGGTCACAGAAAGACCGAGAAGGAGTAAAGGAATATTCTATGGCATTTTATCTAAGAATGCCTAAAAGGAGGGTACATTTGGACCTTTTTGAGGAGGGAATACAGAAGCAAGTGTGCAGTTCCTGAAAGGGGAATAAACTGATTATTAGAGATGATCTGGGAAATCAATGCAATACCATTGTCCAACCAGGGTGACCACTTAAAAACTTTGTTGGCCATAGTGATGCTAGGTTTCTACCAAATGGGGGATAATAACAATAGCTAAGAAGGTGTGTAGACCTGAGAAATAAACTTTTTGGTAATATGTCTTGAATGATTAAATGAGGGAGAAGACATAGACCTATGCCTTTGAGCGATAAGGGAAAATTGAAGAAATGAAAAATGGGAGATTAAAGAAAGCTCAGTGGAACAGCAGAGTTGGGGTGGGGAAGGTAGTAGTTGATATTCCTAAAGAGGACCATATCTGTTTGAGGGTGAAGACAGAATAATATTGTGTAAAGTTAGGAAATTTGACCCCACTATTTATTTTTGACTTCTTGGGTTTGGATAGGGAAATCCGAACCTGTTTCTTATTCTATTAGAACTTGGATAATAAACAGTCAATAGGTCTAATAAGGTTTGAGGTAAGCAAAGAGAAAGCATCAGCAGATAGAAATTACTAATAGGCAACATCATTTTAATTGGATCTAATCTACCCCACTGTGAAAGATATTGAGGGGACCATTGAGCAGAAAGAGTAGAAATCTTATGCTTTACAGCTTGTATGTTAACCTTAATGGTTTCTTTAATGGAAGGGAAATACAAAATACCTAAACATTTAATCTTAGAGGAATTCCACAATAAATCTGTATTCTTAAACATATCATTGAGACAGAATTTGTTGGGAGGCATTACTTCGGACTTGTCTATGTTTAGTCAGTATCCATAAATCGAAGAGTAGTGAGTTAACAAACGAAGAAACTAAGGGCTGGAGATATAAGGATTGGAAACACAAAGTACAATATCATCCACATAAGCAGTGAATTTAATATTTAACTATCTGTGATTATAACAGTTAAAGTCTGGGATTTTTGTATCCAAAGCAAGAATGAAAAGTAAAGGCGATAGGGGGCATCCCTGTCTGGTGCCTCTTCTGAGGGAGAAGTAGTGAGACTGAAGGCCGTTAGTGAATACCGAAGTGGAAGGGGAGGAACAGAGAATTTTGAAATACTGCAGAAATCTGGGTCCAAAGCCAGGCCATTTGTGGACTTTGAATATGAATTTCCAAATTCCACTTTTGAAAGCTTTTTCAGCACCCTGGGTGACCGCCGCTAAAAGGGTTTTGCTTCTAGAGGCACCATGAATATTTAGGAAGGTGCGTAAATTGTCTTAAATGTTTTGGTGTTTTACAAAACCAGACTAGGGTAGGAATTAACTAATTAGCACGGAGCGCAAAAATCTTTGAGAAAAGTTTGCAATTTGTATTGATAAGTGAAATTGGTCTGTACTTCTTGCACTCAGCCAAATCCTTGTATATTTTTTTTATATTAGACATATCATAGCCTCCGAAAAGGAGTCAACCGTAGTATTGCAAACCATAAGATGTTGAATAAGTAATAAGATCTTTGGTACCAGAAGATCAGAAAATGCAGAATAAAATTCAAACGTAAAGCCGGCTGGACCTGGTGCCTCATCCTTTGGGTGTTTGAAAATGACTGTACAGATCTCAGCACAGGAGATATATGCCTCCAACAGAGAAAGTCAATCTGTGGAGCTTGTAATTTTGGAATTGTATTAAAAAAGAATCTAAAAAATCATTAGTGGAATGTATGTCTTTTGTGTATAGTTTGGAATAAAATTCAGCAAAACAAGTCATAATCTCCTGAACTTTGAATAACTGATTACCAGGTGCATCATGGATAACTTCTATGTTAGACTTTTGTTTTTTGACTTTTAGATAATTGGCTAAAAACTTCCCAGCCTGATTGGAACCGTTGATTTTTTAGAAGGGCACTACTGCCATTGATGATGAATGTTCTATTAAATCTAAGTTTGCTTTGGATGAGTTGTTCTAGAACTTCTTTATGAGACAAGAAATAGTATTCATGTTATAGTTTCCTAATATTTTGAAGGAGAGTAGACGATTCTTCGGCAGCAGCCTTTTTTTTAAGGATACATGGTTAATAATATAGGCTTGTGCTGTTGCTTTGGAAGAGTCCCAGACAGGATGAAACTTGACGTCAGAGCGAATATTATTGTCAAACAAATCAGTGATGAATTGTTCAAATCCCATGACAACCTGCTGATCCTGTTGTAACCAGTTGATGAAAGGCCATCTACTAGTGTGCATAGGGGAATAGGTAGACTCCAGATCAATTATCACTGGGGCGTGATTAGAGATGAGGATGGGGCCCAATTCAGATTGGATCAAATGTTGTGTGAGATTTTTGTCTAGAAAAATATAATCTATTCCAGAGGAGGAATGGTGGGTTGGGGAAAAATTGAATATTCTAGAAGATTGCGATTGTAAATGTGTCAACTAACCCTCTATCAGAGACTGTTCTATGGCAGGCCATTTGCCTGGTGTTGGGGATGGATTTGAATGCAGATGTTCTATCTAGACAGGGATCTAACAGTTGGTTACAGTCATCACCTAGGACGAGATTGACATTCATAACCAAAATAAGTTTAGTTGAAAGTGAAACCTAATAGTGTTTTCCAACCCTATAAGGGAATAAAAGGGAGTAAGGGCACCCATTAATAATTAACCATTGTATCTAGATGAATCCCTTTACCATCCACATTAGTTTCTTGCTTTAAAATCTTTAGATTAGCTTTTATGAAATCACACCATTTTTATGATGAACAGCAGGAAAACAATAAACAGAACCGACCCAACTTTTTTAAAGCAGATTTATTTATTTATTTTATTCATTTATTTGAAAAGTTTTATATAGCGCTGGCTAGACCCGGAGGCATCAGAGCGCTTTACATGAGGGCGAGCATTGTTTCAGAGCATAGTTACCAAATGAATTTATTTTTCAAAAAGATGAGTTTCTTGTAACATTGAAATATGACAAGAGAGTTTAGAGAGGTGTGTGAGTACACTTTGTTGTTTGAGAGGGCTCTGAAAGCCCTTGACATTCGAAGAAATATTCCTAAATCTATTAATAAAAAATAGGTGAGCAGGGTACAAAAAAGTAACCTCTTTAAACATGGAAAATACATTACAAAGTAACTGCATACGAGCCGATTTGTAAAAACCGAACATGGAATTTTTTTAATGAAAAAGAAAGTATGACGACAGGAAAGAAAGTGAAAAAAAGAGCAGGGAATGTGTCAAATGAAGACCTGAAACAAAAGAAAACAAGCATTTGTAATGCAATCAGTGTGAGATTGCCAGATTATGAGCTATTGGCATTGTAAATGACAATGCTTTTTATTTTTTGTTTTAAAAAACCTGTACTAATAAAAGGCATTGTCATTTGCAATGCTAATAGTTTAAAGTTTTGCAAATGCAAGACCTATTGCATTACAGAGAGTGCGGTGTCCCTAAAGTAGGGGCCTCGCTCTGCGTTAAAGTTTAAAGGAAAAATAAACACTGAAACAGAATGCGGTGTCCCTGAAGAGGGCTCTGTGCTCTGCATTTAAGTAAAAAAAAACCTGAAACAGAGCGTGGGGTGAAGAGGAGTGCCATGGAGGATAAACCAGCCAAAACACCCAGTCCAAAATACATGAAGTTAGAAAAGTGAATGACCGAAGATAAGAAAGGAAAATTTACTGAAAAAAGGAGATGAGGACATGAACTGAATTCATCAATATCGGACATTCATGAACCATAAAAGGAGGTCTTACCCATTCAAGGAGGGGGCTTGGGATAGACATTCAAGTGAAAGGAGACTAAACAACATCAGAACAATGAACAACATTATGGACATCAATAGCAACAGACAAGGGTCCTGAGAGAGAGAGGGAGAGAAGATGTTAGTGATAAAACAAAAGCATCAATGCAATAATATCAGTCCTATAAAAATCATAAACCGGAAACAGAAGAAACAAAGTATAAATGGAAGTTTGTGTACAAGTATCCATAGCTTCTCTGTTGCAAAGATGAATGAACTCTTTAACTTGGGCTGGAGGATCAAAAGAAGTAGAATTATCCTTCTAGGTGACCTTGAACATACCTGAGTGAATAAGGCTGTATCTTGTGAAAATAACAGGCAACGATGGGCGCCGGTCCAAGAACTCCTCGCATCAAGCAGCTGTGACTCTGGAAGCATCCTCTGAGAAGAAGATCTTGTGTCCAGATCGAATCATCTGTTTCCTTAGCTTGGAGGCGGTAAGAAACTTCATTAAGTCTGTATACTGGAGGAGAAGGTTGCTAATTCCTGTATGTTTAGGTGTGAAATTTGAGCCGGTGGGTTTGGGCCCACGACGATGGGCTCTTTGGATGTTAAGGAAAGCACTGCTGGTTAGACCCACTATTTTGATAAATTAGTGTGTAGAAAGGTGATCACAGCACCCCCTTCAGCTCTCTCCGGTATACCATGGACACAGAGATTGTTGCACCTGTTTTGTTTTTCTAAATCTTCGGCTTGTCTTTTGAGGACATCATTCTCCTTGGCCACAGCGTCAACTTTAGAAGTTACATTTTGAGTATCTGCGATATGGAGCTCTATATCCGAAACCCTAGTCTAAAGAGAAGACCATTTGTCTTCTAGAAATTGGAGAGTGGTATTGGTTTCCATCAAGAAGAGTTTCAACATTTTGAGTTTGGTCATTAAGTCCACCATGGTAATTGGGAGGGAAGGTTTCCTAGGAGAAGCAGAGTGTTTTTTAAGTCATTTATTGCAACCACCAATACTCTCATTGTGGGTAATGGAGTTGGTATTGGTATGGGAGCCTTTCTTCAGAGGAGGACATATTGGAGTAGTTGTGAGCAAGATGAAGAAAAGCGATACCATCAATATGGCGTACAAAGGAGAAATTCTGTGCTTAAGACTGGGCATCTATACCGAAACTGCCTAGTGCAAGTAAGTGATAGTAAGGAGGTTGAACTGAGGCTGATTGGCGAAAGGTACCTCAAGTAGTTTAAAAACGAAGTGACTGAAATGAAGAAACATTGGGTAAATATCCTCAAAAGAAGAAATTAATGCAGCTGAGAAGATACTTCCACTGTTTAATAAGGCAGGAGGGAGTACTAGATAATGATGAACAAAATGACTGGGCAGCGAGCAAGCGGAGTGTCATATTTCAGTCAGACCCAAAAGAGTGGGAAAATGCCAGTGTGGTTTGCCATCAGTAAAATGAGGGGATCGGGAGACTCGAAGAAGGGAGCTCAAAGCTCCAAATGGAACTCACCGCCAGGGTCCCCAAACCCCAAGCTGCCTCCAGCAATCATTGAATGCTGCCAAGTGTGTCTCTGGTTGGTAAAACGACATAAACCCAGACCAGGGGAGTGCAATCAGCTGGTGGCCTCCTAGAAAGCATCCGAACCGCATGCTTCAGATTGCATACTTGTATTTTATGTAGATAGGCAAGTGGGCCACTGATTTTCTGTTACAACTATCAAACCAGTTAGTCATATATGCACTTACCTGATGTGATTTGCTGGCAGGGACGATGGCTGGAAGATAGTCCGAGCACTACCCTTGATGTTCGATAGGAGACGAGTGATGCACAGATCTCGCAACCATGTAACCAAGGGAATGAGGGAGTAGATAAAACAAACCACAGATTGGTAGCCATCTGCCTCGGGAAGGAACCTCCCTTGCTGACTCTTCAGTGTTCTGTCCTAAGGTTAACGTCCGTTAGGAGCCTCAACCACATGTAAATATGCACTGTAGAGACTTGAAGTCCTATGGCACAGACATAACAGGAGTTAATAACTGTCACTCCTAAATCACAGAGAAACACATTTGCAATGATACTTCTCAAGGCTTTAAGCCGTTTTGCTAGGATTGATTAGCTTCTGTGCAACTTGTCATATATCGTCACAAAAATTGTCTGACAAGGTTTACACGTTAAAATCAATCAGG
This sequence comes from Lissotriton helveticus, assembly GCF_964261635.1. NCBI lineage: Eukaryota > Metazoa > Chordata > Amphibia > Caudata > Salamandridae > Lissotriton > Lissotriton helveticus. Next base: position 356,311,405 of record NC_136061.1, on the reverse strand, counting down.
AATAACTAAAGCAAAGTCACAGAAAACACAACTAGTTCACATGTGGCATCCAAGCAGCCAGGATAGTTAGCTGCGTTATCGGGGGCAATCCGCACCTCGTAACAGGTTCTAGCAGTGCAGGCCTTCTGCCCCCTAGCAATAGAGCAAGGCATCCCACAGGAGTCTCCCAGAATGCAAACCGGTTCAGAGGGGCCGCTGATCCCAGCAGCTCAGAATAGTAGAATCAGGAGCAGCTCTCCCAGAGACAGGTGACGAGGAGTGAAGAACTCCAGGAACCAAACAGCGCAGCCGCACTGCGGTTTCTCTTCCTCCTCAATGTGTCAACAGGTACACAATAGAACTGACCACAATAGCAAGTGCTGATGCTTGCTGGGAACGGCCTTATATCCGCACTCACCCAAGATGTTTCCCGAGGTGTGGAGGATTGACAACCAGCTCTATGTCCAATATATACACCCATAAAACTGCACCATAGAGTACAGGCAGAGGAGCGTGACCCTACATTCACACCTAATGTGACAGAGTCCCCTGACTATACTTCCCTAGAGGGGGTTGTGCATGACAGGGTCATTCTGGGAATGGAGCGTTATGGCAGTTTGGCACTGAGATCATTTTGTCACTTCTAGTTCATAAGTTGCAGTCCTTCTAATATAACACAGTGATCTATTTACCGGCATTAAGCAAATGCTTGCAAACTGTATGTCATGGGTTTAGACCCTTATGATTTTTTTACAATCTGTTATTATAAAATTGCCAAGAGGGCTCCTCTGGGAATTAATACATTCCTTTTAGTATGGGCAACCCCAATCACAGTATTATGTTTTATATCTTGACTTGTTCGTGTTGCCACTGGCAAGGTCCTGTTCTCTGCTGCACCATTCCTCCAGAACTGCTGCTTATCCTATCACCCTGGTGGGATGAGGTCCCAGGGTTTGAACCACCGCATTGCCGATGCCTGCACTCGGGCGAAGGACTTCAACTCTCAGAGTGCCATCGTTTTGCTCCAGCTGCCGCGAGTGAGGGGGAGGCGTGTCACCGTGCATATAGCGCTGCCTCTCCACTCGCTTTATGAAAAGGACAAAGGAACCCACACTTCATTACATTTCACACCATTTTGATTCGGGATAAAAAGGATAAACAAAGCTTAATATGTTTATCTTGGCGATTAGTTGCGCCGTTTTATTCATCAATTTTATCAAAAATAGATATCAATTCAGTCAAGAGAAATATCAATGTCTTGAACGTACTGACCATGAACGTACAACAAGAAATTCAAATCAAAAATTACGTGATTACACAATGACTTGACGCAACATACATATAAATTGTGAAGACATATAGCCAATAAATAATATACAAAAAACATGTGGTTACATTTCACACGAAAGGGGAAATTGTCAACGTATTTTTTCGTAATACAATATTTAGAAATATTTGACCAAAAAGAAGCCTTTCAATGGGTCTCCAAAAGAACAAAACGACCTCTCGGTAGAAATGTTAGTAGGCTTAGCGTTCCTAACAGTTTCATCTATTGTTCAAAACTTAGGACTTGATCCTGTCCGCCTACGCGTTTCGAGTTTGGGAGGTTTCTTCTCAAACTCTCTTCAGGGCCAAATGAATTCTTTTCCCCGTTTATTAAACCTAATAATAAAGACACAAAAAAAAAAAAATTTTTTGTGGATGCTCGTTACAAATTGCTCCACTCAACCTGCTCAATCCTTCTCTTATGTACAACTTAAAATGACACGTACCTCTGGGGAATTGAGGTAATTCGGTTCATCCAAAACACTTGTGTAGATTTGTAGGGTCTGTGCGTTTTTCTAAAAAAAACAGGGATTTTTATGAAGTGCCGATTGTAAACATTTGTTTTAAATAAACGGTAAACAAAGGCATTATGCTCATACCTGGATGTAAGGTACAAGGGGAACCAATATTCTGCTGCAATTTTCAATAATGAAGTTGTTCGTATTTCACATGGTACACTGCAAGTAAAACAGGCATATTACTTGCTTATTCTATGTTGGATTCTCGTAGGCTCCCAAGTGCTATTATGCACAACCAGGGAATAACTTACTGAATATCTTCTTGACCGTCAAATTTCAATGTAGCCTTAGTTCTCAACGGGGCCGGGTTTGTGCCGGTGCCCCTTCTGGAGTATCTTCAGATGCCGCGGTTCTGTTTAGGAAAACGTGGGCGTTGGTTAGGACTCGTTCAAGAACCATGCTTAAATTTCAAAGGCATGGCGCGCGCGCTGGGTATTTTAACAAACAACGCGGCGGCACTGCCTGAGTCGATTATAGTGGACAAAGATTTAAAACCAGTAGTATTATCTAGAATGATTCTCTGGTAACAAAGTACAAACGCTGTGAATTACAGCGTTACCGCTGGCCCGCTTATCGCTACGTAGTTGCCATACCTTTCAATTTTGCAGCGTTCACCACTTCCTCATTCCATCACACAAAGTGAATGGGATTCGGTTCCCTCGGTATCTCCAAGAGACCAACTCCTTCTTAATTGACCAATCAAAGGTGGGATGTTTTGCTTTCCCACACTGTTGCATTGTGGGGCCTGGAGTCCATTAGACTGTGGAGCAACCACTCGCGGCACGGGACGAAGCCCTGGCCAAGGGCAGACCCGTCTGTGCCCAGCAGGGACCAGCAGAGACTGGACTGGGCCACCACCCTGACAACAGGCCACTAACTGTTTTTCGATGGTAAGCCTAATTACTAGCATTAGAAACTGTAGTTTAGGAGTGGCATTCATGAACCATTGTGTTATATCCTACTTAAATGTAAAACATGTACTCTAGCCCTGCTGCCTCTAGCTGCTCAGCCAGAGTGTGACTTGGTCTTAGAATGTTGGTGTGCCTGTGATGCGTGGAATGCCTCGGTGTCTGAGTGGGATGAATGTGGCAGTTAGAGATGGGCTGAGCAGCTAGGCAGGCTGCTCCTGGTGGGGCTGGTACCACACTAGGCTGGCTGGAGTCAAGAAAGATGTAACCTGAACTGAAGACTTAATAAAGAAGACCTAAATATACATCCTGGCTCCTGGTGTCTTTCTACATGAATCAGGCTGTAAGGAACTACAAGAGGAACCAAGAGATCCTACAAGCAACTACTATTACAATGAAGGTATTTCCAGGCAAGCCAGCGCCAGCCCCACCGGTGTCCTTCCAACGGACAGCCCCAGCGAGCAGTGTCACCTCCAACTGACACTATAGCCTGGAAATACTACAGCCACCTAATGGATTACAGTGAGTTGGAAGAGTAGTTCAACTACAACCGGATTTGGTGTACCAGCCACAAAAGTATTACAGTGAGCTGGAGGAGTAGTACAAGTACAACCCCATTTGGTGTTCCAGCCTAAAAAAAAGATTACAGTGAGTTGGGAGAGTAGTACAACTACAACCGCATTTGGTGATCTAGCCACAAAAAAATGAAGGAAAACATATAAAAAAAGACAATTTTCATTTCAAATATGGAAAAACTAACAGCGTACAGTTGCTGCACAAAAGGACATTGCTGCCAAATATGGTTTAAAGAAATGTGGGACCTTTGTCTACCTTTGGATGTCTGCTCTAGAGGTGAGGTGCCAGCTCTAAGTCTTTGGAGGTCCTTTGGCTTCTACATGTTGGTCCCTGTCTACATCGGAGCAGAAATCCCCACACAAGCTTTTCTCTGGTTCTCGCCTGCACAAGGTTACCACATGCTGTCTTATAGCAATGATTTATGCCTGTCAAGAATTCCTATCAAGGTGACTGTCTTCTATTTCAACTGGATTATAGTACATCTATGTTGGACCATGTGCTATTTGGGAGTGTGCTGTTTATGGAGGTGAGGGTCAACCTCTTAATTTGGACACTTAACGGAAGGTGTCAGATTTTCTGTCTGCACCGGAGTAAACACAGAAACCAGCCCGTGTGATTCCCGGGCCAAAGGTTTGCAGTGGTTGTTTTATCGACTTTTCTCTTGTATTTGAGGCGGTTATTATTCAACGTTTCCCAGCCAATCTCTTAATTTGTGCCAGTACGGGGTCAGCCATTTCCTGTAATTTTGCAGTCTTTGGTTGCCCTTAGACATTAGGCAGTTCAACTGCAGCCTCCATTTTCAAAATAGCCTTGTCAGGAGTCAAGTCTTGCACGCGCTTACCTTTGTCTAGTAGCATGGTCGCGTGCAGTCCTCCGGTGAAGTTCCGTGTGAACTCGCTTCTTCTGTGTGACGTGTACGGCTGTTTGGATTTCCTCTTCTGGCTCTTGTGGACGTTTTAGTGCACACAGGCACCGTGAGCCACTCGGCAGCAACGTTGACAGCGTGCCGCCATCTTGTGGTTGGCGGCCGCTTTTGTTTTTCCCCATGCAGTGGTGCCTGTTTGCTGCAGAGATGTTGTCACACTGCTTCCTTTTTGCCAACCACAATGTTCGTTTTTTTAAATAAAGTTTTCTGGAATCAATATGAAGGCTGGGGACAACACAGTGTTATCACGATTTGAACATCATCTGAAATCGTCGATTTTGGTACTTTCTTGCAAGAACCTCCGTTTCATTGATGTCTGAGGTATTGTTTTTGGATATTTGTTCCCACAGTTGAGTTAATGCCTGCTACAAGTCGCAACCACAATCTCTGCTACACAGTGTTTTTTTTCTTCATATTCTGGCTAATAGTTGTTTCATCATGCCGGAAAGTCGCTGTATTTAATGGTATTGTGGTACTTGCCAACATTCTCTCTCTTTTGACATGCAACACTGGATGGACATGGTGTTGTTTCCTACAAGGCATTTCCTGCCTTTTTGTTACATTATGGTTATTTATGTTTATGCTATTTCTATGTCATAATGTATTTTATTTGAGGTTGGGTACTCAACAGTGTGTTGTATTGGAGCATTTCAGTGTTCAGGGGGGTAAGTGTGTGTATTTAGTAGATTTTCTCCTACAGCATTCCAGTGATGCCACAGGTTTACTCTTTTCTTAGGATGGGTCTTATATTAGTTTTAGGGTGGTCATTACAGTTGGTTCCGTACCCATAGCATGGGTGTGAATTACAGTTCTGGTTCACTGTTATGTTTTGTTACCCCTTTATGGCGGTATGTAGTTTCCTCTAGAGGTTTGGGCATGTGTTAGTTCTCATATTGGATCCAGGTTTATTATTACAATGGGACTGTGTGTTACTCCTACATTGGGGTATGTAACCTCCACGAGGGGGTTGGGGACATGGGTTAGTTCCCATACATATATATCTAGGTAAACTCGTACGCGGGGTTGGATGTGGGATTATATTCCTTTTAAAGTTGCACGCAGTACAATAGTACATACCTTTATGGTTGGTTCTATGGGTGATGACCCATTCATTTTTGTTTCCCTTACTCTTGGGATTGAAGTTTCAGGGTATTCTACCTTTAGCACTATTCAATGTAATGCTCTTGGGCATTTGTGTTGTGGGGTCTTTTACCCTTGTGTTATAGTGCTTACGTTACAGTATATGGTACAAAATGCTACGTACTGAAATATGTTTAAAAATTCTTTTTTTAAGGGGGATGGGGGATATTGCTATTCTAATGTATGTATCTTTACCATCCTTTCTTTACTTGATGGTTCTTTCTCCTGTGATGTTTTGTCTCCATTGCTGCATCCTAGAGATTTGTACTATTATTGATTAAATGTAACCAGAACTGAAGACTTAATAAAGAAGACCTAAATATACATCCTGGCTCCTGGTGTCTTTCTACATAGGACACAACACATTGAGAAGGCCGTTTTTATATTTGCAACGCTCTACTGCCTTGGACACTGTAAAAATCATGAGTAAATGCAAGGGTCCTGCTGCTACGTTTGATGTTTTTATTATCAGAGCAGAATCGCTACTAAATCACGAGATACAAATAGTAGAAAGGCGTCTATCCCTTGATCCTGTTAATCTTTCCACACACAGCCAATTGTGTTCACCAAAACCGACAGACACGCCGCAACTAATCCCGCTGAGACCCTCAATAACGGTTTTAAATAAGTCATCGCTATCTAATATTTCTACTACTTCTCTACCAGTGGTACAAGATGATATAAATAGCATAACTAGTCCTGGTATGGCACTCAGACTATGATAACAAAGATCGATTGTTGGGAAAAAGGGGGAAGAACAACGGGTAAAAAAGAAAGCCAATCCCGTTACGAGGAACCCACGGAAAAAAAAGTCGGGGGTACTGTCCAAGCGGTAAAAATAAATCACAACCTAGATTCCCAAAGAGTGATCAAAAAATCGGTTAGCACACAGACCGAGGTAGACTACGCTCTGCATTTCCTGCAAATAGAATTAATCGCTGGGAATATAGAGCGAATAATAAAAGCGTCCTTAGAGTCTGTGAATGAGGTTATGCTATCTCAGATCAAGGATCGTATGAGTGAGAAACTAAACTCATTGGACAAAAAGATAGAGGAGTTGAATATTACTATAGGGCAGTTGAAGAACAGTAGTGACCCTATCTGCCCCATTGTACAGAAAGGAGGGCTCCAACCTATACGATACCAATTACCAATACAATCACTTCCACGAGTGGAGGACCAGGTTTCTTCTGGTAAGGGTAACACAAGTAACAGGAGCAACATGCCCAGGGACGTCCCCAAGACAAAATCCTATACTTCAGTAAACAACGGGGTGGGCAGAACTGAGGGTGGGCTACAGGCCCCCTATGGAAACCAAGGGAGCTTGATAGATAGTCAATATGGACAAGTAGCCACCGATAGACCTGGTACCCATTCTGGTAGGGCTGCACCATATAGCCCAAAATGCACAGATTTAATACCAAATACTGATGTTTTACAACTACCCCCGCTTCATGCCCTTATGGGCTAATTTTAGCTGGAGTCCCTGTTTTAAGAAGAGAACAGAAAGAGAATTGTTGTAACCTACGGAATAAAACAGTTGATTGGTTAGCGAAATTTAAACAATTTAAACCACTAAACACTGAAGATATTCTCATGGTTCGCAGGACAATCCACAAAGAATATAAGAGTTGACTGTGTGGCGATAAATTTTAGACGCCCTCAGATGGTACGGAATATATTAAACATCCGAGAGGAGATTTTGCTCAAAAACCCTTGTATTTGTGCTCTTCCATTAGGTTACTTTTACAGACCGCCCCCCGGAAATAGTGTCAAGGGTGTGGACACTTTTGTCCCACTTTTAAATAGATTCGAGGGATTATCATCGATGATTTATATTGATAACAAAAATTCTCACTACACAGAGTAAATGCTTTGGTAATTCCTCAGATGAATGATCCTATGGCCCAGCACAGTCCCTGTATGCACATAGCGTAGAAGTTTCACAGTGTGCTCCAATGGTTGTTGGGATAAACAAACTATCTAAGCAGGTGGGAGTAGGGACCACTCTGAGCTCACAAATGTCCTGCTTGGAGCTGTACCCAGACCACTTAACTGAAACTAATATGTTAATTCTGCCCAACGGAAATACGGGAATCAGGTTACCCTCAACTATAGAACTGGGCAAGCACTTGGAAGTACGCCTTACTTCCTGGAATATAGCAGGGCTAAATAGGAATTTAACTGACATGCTATGGAATGAATATATAGAGCAGAGCGACATTTCCCTCCTACAGGAGACTTGGTTATGGAAAGCCCCCCACAGAGTGGGCTTTAAGACGTTTTGTGTGGATGCTAGTCCGTCAGCAAAAGGTAGGCCATGAGGGGGTCTGGTAATATGGATTAGGATCACCCTCGAAATTGATATTGTCCCATTGTATATACCGTCGCAAGACATGGTGGGTCTAAAAATGGTCACCCGGGATGGTAAAGCCTTATATTTAATTAACATCTATAATAGGCCAAGTCCTGCCAACAAAGAATCATTAGCAATAGAACAGCTTAACTCTTTTTTTAGATGCATTAGGGCCTAAACTAAGGGTAATTGTTGGTGGCGATTTCAACTGCAATTTTAAACCAATATTGGGCTTTGATAATCTCTTTGAGGACGAAGATATGGCAAGTAATATTCCTGCCATAAAAAGTGAAAGGGAGGTACGGTGTACTTTAGCAGTGGCCCAAATTTTGAAGCTTACAACGGGCCACAGTCTAAGAGCATGTAATGGCCGTCTACCCTTCAATAGACCAAATGCATACACATTTTGTAGAGGTAGCTCCCGGAGCAATATAGATTATATACTGGTGTCCATAGAGTTTTGGCCATATGTTCTTGAGTTGAAAATAGCCCCTAGAACGGAGAGTGATCATCGTCTCCTACAGTTGACGCTAACATCACAACCCTTTTTATCCACTTCGGTGGGTAACAGCGATAATAATACTATTGAGGACAATTTTATAATAAGCAATAACCGACGAGCGGTAAAGTGGCCGCATATTCTAGGGAATAGCCAATCTATGACAAGTATTTACAGTATCTTTGCAGATACTATTACACCCTTTTTAAACTTACCAGTAGACAAAACTCCAACGTTAGATCTACATACCACCTTGGTAGATGCTTTAACTCCGGTTGTAAGCAATATACCCAAAGAGAGGAATGCAGTAGGCAACTACCAGAATGTGGTGGAAAATCCCTGGTACAATAGAGACTGTCGGGTAGCTAAAACAGAACTCATCCAGGCAATTAAAAGTAATAATTTAATTGCAATAAGGGAAAAAAGGTATCATTATAAGCAATCCCTAGAAAAAGCGAAAAAAAACATGGGATGATGACATCTGGACCGATCTAATTAGCGCAGCTAAGTCCAAGGACCAGACAGGCATTTGGAGATTGATAGCGAAAGGGAACAAAGCAGGAAGGACCATTAAAGATCTATTCCTTGGTGAAAAAACCTGGGTTGAACACTTTTCCCGCCTCTATTCAGATATTAATTGTGAGCCATTTGTTATAACTAAAGATTTGGCACTTGCTGAAAAGGCTGCCAATTTGCACTTTAGCTTGGAAGAAACAATACAGGCAATTGAGCCAGTTAAACCGGTGAAAGCTCCTGGACCTGACAAAATTCCTGGGGATTTATTGAAAGACGACACTGGTGTTTGGGGACCATATATAAATTATCTATGCAATGCAATAGTTGCAGGTACACCTATACCCAAAACATGGAAAGGGGCAGAAATTGTCACAATTTTTAAAAAGGGCAATCAATATGATCCAGCAAATTATCGCCCTATCAGTTTAATCGGCATTTTACAAAAAGGTTTTGCTAGGCATATTTTAAGTAGATTAACTGAGTGGATTGAAGAGAACCAAGTACTTTCAAAATATCAGGCAGGGTTCAGAATCAAAACCAGTACGATTGACCAAGTTTTAGATTTACATGTATATGGTGGACAAACATAAGAAAGGGCAGTTTGTATATTGCCTTTGTAGATTTAAAGGCAGCTTTCGACCTAGTACCCCAGAACTTGCTGTGGGATTCATTGAAATGTCTAGGGGTCCCAGGCGAACTACTGGTACAAATCATTAGGCTCCACGATGGAAATTTTGCTAAAGTAAGATGGGGGCCTCGGGGGGACTTACTAAGGCAAGAACAGTGAGAAGGGGTGTACGCCAGGGGTGCGTACTGGCACCCACCCTGTTCTCACTGTATGTAAATGACATCCCCGAATATTTGGAAAGTTGTAAAAATGACTCACCCTAGTTGGGGGGCAAAGTGGTACCAGCAGTATTATTTGCTGATGATACCATCCTAATTTCTCAAACCCCTAAGGGACTGCAATGTTTAATTAATTCTTTCTATATATGTTGCACTAGGAAAGGCCTTGAAATCAACTCCAGCAAAACCAAATACATTTCAATAAATCCACATAGATCTTTTAAAAAGAACTTACGGCCTGATTCATGAAGCAAAATTGCGCCCGCAATAGCTGCGAAAATGCTATAGCGGGCGCAATTTCCCTAATCGGCATTCATCAAGAAAATAGCGAAAACGCAATAAAAAAATAGCGAATTCGCTAATAGATTCTCAGATTCCCGGCAGGAGTGCGACAAACCACGGAATCTGAGAAAAAAATAGTGAATTCGCAATTCAAGCGCAATCGGTATTCATGAAAATTCTCAAATAGCAAAAAAAAAACAAATCGCTGTTTGCGAGGCGCAAATTAAGGACAACCCAAAGCAGGTGGTAACCATAAAAGCCATTGGAATTTTTTTTGTTGAAAAACCGTTGGCCAATCAGGAACAGGTGCAGGCCTCACCAAACACACATAAGGAGATTCAGCAGCAGCAGTTGGAGTCTCACAATGCCAGGAATGTACATGGTGGTCAGGCGGCGAAGGCTACAGCGAGCAGCATGGAGGAGACGCCGAATCCAGGACAGGATATTCCGCCAGCGGGTCACTCTGCTGGGCCAAACCAGAGAGCAGATATATGCAAAGTACCGCCTGAATGGGGAAATGATAATGCAGCTAATACAGGACCTTGACCCCCTGATGCAGCACCCAACAAGGCGGACCAATGCCGTGCCTACACATGTTCAGGTATTGTGTAGCCTGCACCTCCGGGCCTCCGGGAGCTTCCAGGGGATAGTAGCGGTTGCTGGGGGGATATCCCAGCCCACCATGTCACGCTGCCTCAGGAGTTTCGTTGACGCAATGCTGACCCAGCTACACCGACACATCAAATTTCCCACCAGCCAACAGGATCTGGACTTGACCAAGCTACAATTCTACAATGTGGCCCATTTCCCACATGTGATAGGATGCATAGACCCACATCGCCATCTGCCCACCAGCTGCAACGGAGTACATGTACCGCAATCGCAAGTCCTACCACTCCCTTAACATACAGATGGTCTGCAATGCTAAGACATATATCACGGACATTGTGGCCCAGTACCCAGGGAGTACCCATGACTCATTCATATTCCGGCACAGCGGCCTCCACACACGACTGGCCAGGGGAGAATTTGGGGAAGGACACCTACTTGGTAAGTACACTTTGTCAACAATGTCACATTGCTATGAAGTAGCTGCGCAGCACAGGCACTCACCCTCTGCTCCTCTCATTCAGGTGACAGTGGCTACGCCCTCCGTGAATACCTCCTCACCCCATACCTAAACCCTGCTACACCACAGCAACGGCGTTACAATGTTGCACACATACGGACAAGGAATTGCATAGAACGGACTTTTGGGCTACTGAAGAGCCGTTTTCCGCATACTGCACAAGACAGGTGGGGCCATGTACTACAGTCCTGAATTGTGCTGCCGCATTGTGGCTGTCTGCGCAATACTACATAACATTGCTACCAAGCGCAGGATACCTGTTGACATATCTGGCAGTGAGTCAGAAGGGGACGACCGGCCACCTGCACATGGGCGTCATGCACACGGGGAGAACCCAGCTGAAGGCCACAGACGCCGCAACCACATCACCATGAACTGTTTCTAGTACACCCTCTCCCCTCACCCAACAACTCATAATTGCATGCAAAATATAATAATGACACTACGCCAATGTGTGATGCCAAATTAAATCTTATTGTTTGAATCACAATAATGTATCCAGTTGACATCCTTTCATTGCAAACAGTATTTCAGCATACTGCTGCGTCCAATACACAGGGCAGGCTTATGTTCAGCCTGTGCCTGTACAAGTACTATTCAGTCATGTGCGCCTCCGGTGCGAAGCACCCAAGCGCCTCTCCGGCTCCTCCTCATCCACCGCACGTGTCCCTGCATTGGGCCTGGTGCTGCGTCTCAGCACCCCTACGAGTGAGGCAGAGTGCTGCTCACACTTGATGTCCCCTCACTGGCATCGTCACCCCCGACAGTGGCAGGTAGAGCAGGGTGAAGTGCCATCACGGCAGTGGTCAGGCCCTCAAGTACCCTGGCAACATCCTCGCAGCATTGAATGAGCTGCTGCTGCTGCGCCAGGCACCGGCGCGATAGCTGCGAGGTGGCATTGCCAATAACATAGTTTGGCCGGGTGTAAGCCGTCAGCCGGGTCAGTAGCTGACGGTGGCGGCGGCGGTCCGTGTTGCGCTGTCTAATCATTGCAGCTGTGTTCGCCTCCATGGCTGCAGTCATGCGGGTCATCCCCTCCCCCACACCTGCCATGGCTGCCGTCATGCGGTCCATCCGGTCCCCCACACCTGCCACATTGCGGCCAATGTTATGCAGCTGCAGCTGTATGGCCCCTTGCCGGCGTGCCTGCAGCTGGTGAATCCGGAGCATGCGACGTTCGACACTCATGCTCGGCAGCCGCTGTCCATTCCCACTCCCGGTGCTGGGAGCATTGGTCTGCAGCCGAGCCCTGCCAAGCATGCTCTGCTGGCCTACCACAGTAGGTTGCCGCTGTGTCGCCGCTGTCGCGGGACCTGATGTTGATGCGCCAGCTGCTGGTGGAGTCAAGCTAGGCATTGCTGGTGCAGCAAAGGCTGGAGGCACAGTGGCAGTGTGCCGGGATGCAGGTGTTGGTGCTGCAGCAGAGGCTGGAGGCACAGTGGCAGTGTGCCGGGATGCAGGTGTTGGTGCTGCAGCAGAGGCTGGAGGCACAGTGGCAGTGTGCCGGGATGCAGGTGTTGGTGCTGCAGCAGAGGCTGGAGGCACAGTGACAGTGTGCCGGGATGCAGGTGTTGGTGCTGCAGCAGAGGCTGGAGGCACAGTGGTAGTGGGCCGGGATGCAGGTGTAGTTGCTGCGGCAGACGCAGGAGGCTGTGTGTATGACGGCACCTCATCGTAATCCTGTGCATCTTCATCTATGTGCAGCCTCTCGCTGTCGCTGCTGTCAGCGCCACCTGTGAGGGGAAGTGGACGTACATTAGTTGCATGTATCTGTCACACGTGCAGTTGCTACATGCATGCTGCGTGACATTCCCTGACTGCCTATAGAATTGCGTACTTTTGGACCTGTCTGGCTGCATTGGGGTACTTCTACATTGTGGCCACACTACATGTCCCACAATGCTTTAGGGCATTAACTGATGTGCACCGATGGCATGACTTTGGAACATTATGGGAGGCTATAGGGTCATGGCCATTCATAGGGGACAGGGTCGCAGTTGCATGCCACTTACCTTGGCTCTCTTGGGTGGGGCAGGATGAGTCCATTCGGGTGACTCCAATACACGCCTCTTCCTCCAGCGTGTCTTCAACGCGATCCTCCAGGGGGGTGTTTGGAGGGACTGTAGGTCCTCCCCCTCCAGTGCCCAGGGACTCTCCCAGCCTCTTGACAACCCTCTCCTTGGCACGACCTCGGAGGTCGTACCACCTTTTCTTCAGGTCATCCAGTGACCTGTCGGCCACACCCACAGAGTTCACTGCGGCCGCTATCCTGAGCCAGATCCTGCGCCTCTCCTGCTCGGGCACCCTCCTTGATTCTTTCCCGAAAAGTTTGGAGTGGTTCTCCACTACCCCTTCTATTAGGTGCTCCAACTCTTGTTCCGAAAACTTGAGTTTCCTCTTGCGCCCGGGGTTGCTGGGCCCAGGTACTGCCTCCTCAGCCATTGCTGCAGTGGTATTGGAGGTGGTAGTCCAACTTAGCAGGTGTCCTTCCAGGAGCTGTCTCTGTTGCTGCCTCGAGGTCTGCCTCACTGTGGTGAATGGGGGTGGGAACTGGCTGCTTCCTGGTTGTGATGTCATCACTATGCTCGAAATGCGACTTCCCGTTTTCCCGATCTCGCGCTTTTTGCGGTCCCGCTATTGATGATCTCGCTATTAGCGATATTGCTATTCCGACACGGATGTTGCCGGAAATAGCGGTTTTCATGCGATTTTCGATGATCGGAAACGGTATTTGCGGCCGCGTGCGATTCGCTTTTTTTTCTCGCTATCCATCATGAATACCGTTTTGCGAGTCCTTAATAGCGATTCGCTATGAATCACTATTGGGGGCTCGCAAAACGGCCCGTTGATGAATAAGGCTGTATGTGCTAAATAATCAGAAACTAGAGTACGTGCAAAGTTTAAGCTATTAAGGTATCACATTAGACACTAAGCTGAAATGGAGACAACAACTGGAAAACAAAAATGTATAATTATGCTCCAAAACTCATCCCCTATCCTGAAGAAACACGGGGCTAGCATTTCAAAAGCAGTATCCACCGCCTTGGAGGTATTTAAATGCAAAGCCCAATCAGCCTCCCTTTATCGAGCTGCAATATGGGGGTCTTACTGCACAAAGAATTTTGAATTGGGAGAAAACAATTTTTTTCAGAAATATTCAGTCTCCCCATTAGAACACCGGATCTGGGATCTAAACATCAAACGCACCGACCACCATGCTTTATTAAGACCTCTTTTATTTTGGCTGAGGATTTGGTCAACCCGAGAGTTATCATACTAAAAAAGAAGGCCTAGCGGAGGTTATGAAAATTGATCAAAGCAAGGACATCCCATGGCTCAAACATGTGACAATGTGCATGAAGAAACTAGGCTTATCCCATTACTGGGAGGAACCATCTCAGCTGACATAGGGTTGTAAGAAATCGTTAAAGTCTTCCTTTTGGGCCTATATTAATAATAATGTGTTACATAGCTCCCTTATGGGATCTTTAACAGTAAGATTTCTTCTCTTTAAAGATGTAGCGCAGTATGAAACTTTTTTGGACGAGGTACGTCCCCAACTAGCGAAATCCCTGTTTATTATGAAATTTAGCTATGTGGTGCTTCAGACAAATGCTAATAAAGCCAGATGGAGCAACAACCATGATGAAAGAAATTGTGAGTGGTGCGAGTTATGTACAAAAGAAGTGAAGGAAAATGACTTACATATATTATTTTTCTGTCCCTCATACGGTATCCCTAGGAATAAATGGATTAAACCTTTTTGTAAAAACTTGAATGTTAGATGCGGTAGAGAGGCAGAACGTATACTGAAGACAGATACGTCACAATTGGTTGTCTTCAGTGTAAGCAGATTTCTATTTAATGTGAACCTTATAAGAATTAAAGTTGGACTCAAGCTATAATAGCTAAGGATTATGCGATCTTAGTAATTATCGCTAAAGACTCTTGCACTTGCACTTTAACATTCTATGGTCGTTTACTGGGGAATTGTGATTCTGCAATGACCTACTCCTAGTTATGAAATTACTGAAGCCTTGATATACGCAGTATTGAATGTACGGTTAGATAAAAATCGTATGGCTCTCAAAACAATGCCGCCTTATTTTTAAATGCCTAGCTTTTATATGCTTTTTATTGTATTTATTGAAGTAGCTTAATTTTAATGGCGTGGTTGGAATGGATCATGTAATTGCTATGTATTTAACCCCTTGGTCACGGCGGTAATTCTGCAGCGGTGCGGTGTCTATTAGACACCGCCAGCCATATTATGATGGGCTTGCAGACATGTCTTTCCGTGGCGGCAATGCCGCCATGGAAAGGCATGCGGAGACTCCCTGCGGGGGCCCATTGCGGGTCCCCTGGGACTCAGGGAGGTGGGGCGTGCACATGGGGGGTACCAATGGTACCCCCGCATCTCAAAGTGCAACATGGCAGGCACCGCGCAGTGCCTGTCATGTTGTGCTTTGAAATGTACAACGTGCATTTTTACCATTGCGGCGGGCGGCGCTTTCAGCACCGCCCGCCGCAATGGTAAAAATACAGGATGCGCCCGCCAGTGTGGCGGGCGCATCCTAATGGCCAAGGCGGGACTGCCGCTCCTATGGCGGGAGGTCTCGTTTTGCACGGGGATGGCGGGCGGGCAAAGTCCACCCGCCATCCTAATGGACCCCATAGTGTTTAAAAGTACGGATGATATGTGATTCCTACACCTTATTACTCTCATTGTCTTATGTAAAATTTCCTATATATTGATTTACACACTTGTATGATATTGTGTCTCTGTGTAGTGTACAGAGCACTGACTCCCTACACTGAGATGAGTGCAATTAAAGAACTAAATATAAATAAATTAGTAGGTGTATTTTAAATTATTATTTGTGTTATTGACACCAGGGCAAATTCAGCAAATTTCCTTGGGTCTACTGGACTGGCTCAAAAATACCTGCCGTAACCAGGACTGATCCCTACTTTCCAGCGATGCTCCATCCATGAAAGGGATGACGTTTAACTTCATGTCACATTTTAGTCTGTAGGTGAGGATACCTGAAGCATGTGCAAGAATGTGAACAGCTTGTTTTTTTTTTTTTAGAGTTTGATAGAGCGTGAAGTCGACCTTACATGAGCACCAGTTGTGGTACAGATGGACACGTTCATTTTTTTTAGTTAGGCACAGGGAGATTAACGGCCACATTCATGAAACGAAAATCGGCTCGCAAAGGGCCAGATTCTGAGAATCTGGCCCTTTGCGAGCGCAATTATTGCATTTGGGATTCATCATCCCAAATGCAATAATCGCTATTATAGAATTCGCTATTGTGCGGGGAATTGCATTTAAGGAATCTCTATTTGAGATTCCTTAAATGCAATTCATTAACCAATTTTAAATTGCGAATTCGCAATATTTGGCCGCTATTTACCACGAAGTCTGACTTCGTGGTAAATAGCGAAAAAATAGAATAAAGCACTTTAGTGCATTTTTCTCATTTGCATGTTACACACACACATGACATGTGTGTGCGCAACACCTGAGTAAATTTTCATTTCAGAGGTGCTACAGGGTGTCCTTTGGACACCCCTGGCACCCTTGAAATCGCATCCTTATTTGCGATTAGCAAATTGCTAATCGCAAATAAGGAATAACTCCCCATTCATTTCTATGGGCCTGTAGTGCATCTAGAAAGTGATTTGAGAGTAAGCACTGCTGTCTATACTCAACAACCCCAACCCTTATAATTTCCAGCAGGCCAGGCTTCAGCACAAGCACCAGGATTCCAAGCAGATTGTAATAGTAGTTTAAGTAGGAGGCCCCTGTTACCACACCTAAGCCTTGACATTTCACACTAGGAAAACGGGCTACTTACACCTTGCAATTTGCTCAACAGTTATTTCTTTGCATGCTGTGAACTTTGTAACTTAATTTTCAGGTTGTTCTTTTGCAGTGTACTTTCATTGATACAAAAGTTTAAAAAAACAGCTGCACATTCAGAAAAAAGAAAGCAGTATTGTTGACAAAGAGGAGCGTTTTTCATGCCTTACAATTGTAAAACCAGTAATTGCAGTCAAACAGGTAACCTTGGGACTGTATTAGACAGAGTGCCTCGGTTACAGAGGGGCCGCAGATGCTTGTGCAGCCCCTTCTGTAAGAATGATAGCGTTGGCACACATTTATAGCCAGAGCTATATTCAGAGGACTTTCCCTCCTTTGCATGGGGGTGACCCCACACAAATTACGGGAATCACTATGCCCCTGCGCCTGTCTTATATTAGAGAAGCAGGCACAGAGGCAAACAGGCAGATAACATGGGAAACAAAAGCAATCATCCAGACTAACAGAATACTCCAGCCATTGTTGAGTTTTGTACCAGTGTGAACTGAATGTTCCATAAACTGCATTTACTTCTCTCGGTCAGACCATGTCATGCTATGTTGGTTTGTAATGCTCAAAGAACAATTGATGGATGGAACGCTGAACAATATCAAACACTCATCCCCCAGTACAGAGATCTGGGCCTAAATCCATTCTATTTTGCTCACCACGCCAACTCAGTATGGACCCAGTCACTTGCAAATCAGTCTTGGCTCTGCTCTCCATGGGAACAGTCCAGCCTGAAATGCCAAGCCAAGTCCGCCCTGGACCGAAAACAATAATCCTAAGACTAGTTTCGGGGTATCACTCGTCATCAGCCAGGATAGCCTGAATCTAGTGGCATGGCGAGCACAGGAATTACGTCTGGGAATCCCCGTCCCACTGGAGTGATGCAAAAAAAGAACCATTGATGGACCGATCGCTATACAATGTCAGACACTCACCCCCAGTATCCATAGTTTTTGTTGATTGTTTGGTGATACCCCGAAAACGGTCCTAGGATACTTTTTTCTGGTCCACGGAGGACTTGGCCTGGTTGTTCAGGCTGGACTATTCCCATGGGGAACAGTGTCAAGACTGATTTGCATATGGCTGGGTCCAAACTGGAATAGCATGTTAAGCAAAAAAACTACATATTTAGGCCCAGATCTCTGTACTGGAAATGAAATGTTTAACATTGCTCACCATTCCGTCCATCAATTGTTCATTTTTTATGTTGGTTTGATAAGCACACTCTCACCCAGGAGGGTATCCTGGTGCCGAGCAGGTGTGAGATTAGCCAAACCTAGGGCCAATTGTTGTTACTCGATAAGCCAGGTCTTCAGCTTCCTGTGGAATTCAAGAGAGGAGGCTCGGATGTTAATGGCACATAATTTAAGAGCAATGTAGGAGAAGGCTCAACTTCAGGATCTGGTTTTCCATTTACTTGGGTTGTGAGCAAGTAGGAGTGCTGCCGAACTCAGGTGTCCTGAAGGTTTGTGAAAGCAGATGATATTGTTGAGGGGTGCTGGACCAGAGTGCCTTAAAAGTTTGAAAGAGGAGTTTGAAATTTGCTTGTTTGGGTTAGGGTAGCCATTGTAGCTCCTTGAGTTGAGATGTGTGTATGGTGGGACATTGGGAGGGATTCTGGCTGGTGAGTTCTGGATGTTCTGCAGCCTCCCAATGAGATGCATATTCATCCCAGTGTAGGGAGTGCTCTTGTAGTCGCTGGCGGCAATAGTGTGGGTGATGATTTTCGGGATGTTTACTGGGATCCATTTGAAAACCTGCCTCAGCATCTTCAGAATCAATCAATCAATCAGGGAGTTTATAAAGCATGCTACTCACCCTGAGGGTCTCATTGCACAGGGGGGGGGGAGAGAGTGTAGCTCAGGATCAGTCAGAAAACCAGGTCTTTAGGTTCTTCCTGAAGGTGTGTAGAGTGGGGGAGCGTCCGATGTTGACTGAGAGCTCGTTCCATGTATTTGCTGAGACGTAGGAGAAGGCTGTTCTGCCTTCTCTGGTTCTACGGATGTGTGGCATCTCTGCCATAGCGAGGTCGGCGGATCGGTGGTTCCTTTTGGGTACGTGAAAGCATAAGGCACTTATGGCGTGGACTTTAGCTGTGATGATGAGTTTGCAGGCAAGAATGAGCCAAAGGGTCTTGGCTAGGATGAATTAGTTCTGAGGTAGGTCTGGATAATTCTCATTAATGCCACTGCTTGTATATCATCCCACATTGCATAATACGAGGTAGCCCTCTATTGAAATGAATTATGATCAGCGCTAGTACATGTGATATGCACAGAGCATCACCAGGGCCACTGAATTTATGTAGTATGGGAGGACCAAATTTTGCAGCAGTGTTGACAAAATTATGCACACTCAACAACAAAGGGAGAGCAAGGGAAAGGAGACACTCTCTCAGTCCCCAACCAATCGTACATAAACAAAAAGAGAGAGGTCAGATCAATCTCTGATCAAACTTTCAGGGATTTTTAAAGACCACACGAAACGGAGTCAGAAATAAGGTTGGCACATCCAATTTGGGTGATGAAGAAAGCCCTCACACACCGACCTAGTCAGTGTCATGCTTCATCATCGGGCCCCACCAAAGAGGCCGAGTGCCTCTTTGGTGTGCTGCGACGCCAGAAAGACTGCGGAGCTGGTTGTGTGGGGAGGGCGTGCTCTAGATTACAGTGAATTAATTTAAAAGTGCCTTAAAAAGGGTATCCAAAACAAAATTTAATGAGTGATCCCTAAGGCACACAAAGTATTAAGTGTCTGGATTTAGTTGCCAAGGATTATGGTTGGTTAAATACAGAATATACTCAAATTAGTTTACTTAGTCAATGGCTAGGATGAATTAGTTCTGAGGTAGGTCTGGATAATTCTCATTAATGCCACTGCTTGTATATCATCCCACATTGCATAATACGAGGTAGCCCTCTATTGAAATGAATTATGATCAGCGCTAGTACATGTGATATGCACAGAGCATCACCAGGGCCACTGAATTTATGTAGTATGGGAGGACCAAATTTTGCAGCAGTGTTGACAAAATTATGCAGCAAGAAAAGGCTAATTATGTGGTGTAATACAGCGACATTTTGTGATGGCAATACTTCATTATTTTGTCATTTGTTTTACACTTGTTAACACTGTTTGGGCCTAGGTTGCACCTCATTAATACAAGTTAAACACTCAAGTATAGCAATAAGCAACTGAAAGGTGAACAGTCAACCTTTGCAAAGGGTCTTCAACTGCACTACAACATGTAATTGCAGCATTTTTGGTAACTTTTGATCCCTTTGAGCTAGGAGCATTTGTTTAAAGTCGTAGATTATGCAACAGATGATAGATTATGTGGCAACTGAGGCAAATCCATACTTTTGTGGAAAACACCACAGCCGTAACATTGCAATGTTCCAGTGGCATTGACTATAGCCTGAGAATGTGCAGTGTACTGTAAGAAGATATCAGTATATGAAATGGTCACATTTGTAACCCTGCTATACCGGTGAGAACAAATTCAGGTCAACACAATCTCTTCCTTGAGATAGCACAGTTATTTACTACACCTGAGCATCTGGAAGAAAACAGACAGACACTCTTAGTGCCTGAATTAAACATGTGCACTTAAACCTTTGTGTAAGTTTACTATTTTTGGTATTCATAAACTACATTTAATTTTACAAATAGTAATTTTACGGCTGTAGAGAATCTGCACTCATGGTAGATACTTCACACATAAAAAGTTAGGCCTGTCCTATCTTTTCATGTCCAGAGCTCTCCATCTTGACTGCAGCATCTCTGTAGTCAAAATATTTTGTGAATACAAAAAAATATTAAACTTACATAAAAGTGTACATTTACATTTGTGAATCAGGCCCCTACTGTATTAGGCATTGTAGTTCCACATTAATTCTTGGGCGACATTTATGATTCTCTCACCCTGGTGGCTACTCATCCAATGAGGCGTTCACTGCTACTATCTGAATAGTATAATGCATGTCCCTTCCTATAGTATACTACTGTGTGGATCTTACTGAATCTAAAATACATAAACTCTCTCAGAACCCCCACACAAACCATAATTGAGGTGCAGAAGGCTGTTCACAGGCGTTGACCCTCGTGTCATTGTACCTGTCGCATCATTGGCAGGTACACCTCTGTCCGAACTCTCCCAACTAGAAACGGGGTACCCACTAAAAGCCTTATCTGCGCTTGTGTCTGAAGACTGGCTCTGGGTCAGCTTGAGGTGCTCTTGGAACTTCGAGCCCTTAACAAGCCGAGAATGTATGTTCTACCACCCTCAATTTACCCAGGATGTGGTATTACAGTGAGAGCTTCTAACTTTGTAACTCAACAAGCTAGGTTCAAGTCTAGGCTGTGGCTCAACATCCTGTGATTCTTGGTATGTCACCAGTGCATACTATAAATGAATGTGACCTTGTGTAATGTAACTGGTGTTCATATAAAGCACTTTGATACTTGTAGGTGGAGTTCGCACTGAATAAAAACTGCAGAAAACTGCACCTAGAGGTAAAAAGCATACATAAAAAGGAGAGACAAATAGATTGCCATTTAGTGGCTGATTTATACAAAGTGAAAACATAAACCTGGATAAACTGCAGCTTCCCCACTCAAACTGTGTGATCTTGGGCAAATATTTTATGTCACCAAAACAGGTTTCTCTTCATACTTGTGCATGAAAGCACGTTCAAATACATGAATCAGAAAATCACTATACCAAAACCTATTGTGTTTGATTTAATAGACTAATGTTGCCTATAATATCTGGCCCACATACAGGGTCCACAGAAAAACGTTCTTGCCTGTTTGTTCGCTATCAGCACTGTCACCAGAGTGAGGCCGGGGGTAGGAATGACTCTAAGCTCATGTTTATAAGTACTTCTCAGTGCAGTCCCATTTTCTGACATATTCATGTCAAAGATTCCATGTGTTAAAGAAATAAAAAACATTAATTTAGAAGTGACTGTATCAAATGTGTTTTTTTATGTTTTACTTAGCAAATATTTTCAAGGCTTGACACTTGCATGGCCTACAGTGCCAAGCCAGAGCCTTAACTCGCCGCTGGGGCTCTCCCACTTAAACCCCTTCCTTAAACATTCCGATCTTGAGATCTAGGAAGCACTTAACAGGTGCTTTCTCCATGGCCTCTTCTGTCGTGATTGGGTGGGCCAAGGGTCATGTTTGGGTGGGCCTGGCCCACCCGGCCCCCCTGCTAGAACCGGGCTTGGTCCTACCTAAGGGTGGACGAGCCACTCGAACCCGAGCCCAAAATGACCCTGGTTGTCAAGAACAGAACATGACTAATAACTGAACGCCGCAGAGTGCCCTGTGCTCGACGGATAGCACAAGGAGGAAGAATGCCACTGCAGGTGGGGGAGGCGAACATCCTGTGATGCTGACGCATTAGAGAGGGGATGACCACGACTGCAACAAGGTAGCCCATATTTTTCTCATCTGTAGGACCAAAAGGAGTGATGTGCCATACTTGGTGTTATTCATAGTTTATTTGGAGGGTGTAACATGGTCCAATCCATTCTCTTTTCACCTCCTTTCCTAGTGGTTTATGTATGCCACAGACCCTTCTCTAACCCTCCTTTCCCGCATTCCTCCTTTCACTCCCCTCATCTACCAGGAGATGTTTTGGGGATGATTTCCACCCCCAACATTTGAATCCGCCCAAACTTCTTCTCTATCGAGGTTTGCGCAGTCAGGTGTGGGGGCCTTTGTTTTCACAATAGAAAGTACAGTAAATGGAGAGATTTATGTGCTGCAAGTCTCTGGTTGCTTAGTAAAGTGCCAATATTGGGGAGAGCTCGAAAAGCGTCGAACAGGAGGGGGAGCAGGACTCTAAAAGAGGCATGTCTGAAGAAGTGTAACCAACATCCCTCTACAAGGACTGGTAAAAACAAAACCCTTCCAGAAGGAAACCATTTTGACTAAAACCCATTATGAGGACATTGATGTCTGTGGAGCAAACCTTGTTCAGGACTCTAGGCTTACATCAACACATTGGTGATTTTAAGATGATTCAGGAGCTTTCTATTGAGAGCTGTGGAAAAGAAGATTACATTTTAGAGTAATTTAGAAATTGCTGGGTTTAGGTTGATTCTTTCATTTCTGATGTACTAAAGAAGGTTAGTTAAACTGCTATAAACCTGGCAATATTAGAAGCAGCCCGGGCAACTCTTAAGTAACTATGCTCAAGTCAGGCACACCGTTGCATACCTCTATCAAAAGGTTTTAAAAGCCACTGCCGCAGTGCTTAATTTGAGCAGGTGCTTTCGGGTGCTCAGCACCGGCACTTCTTTCACAGGGCCGGGGCTACAATTGCAGGTGGTGGTCTCAATATTAATTGTTCAAATTCAAAATAAAAAGAATAACATTCATTGCATGGTGACTGGCTTGTAAATGTTCATAGACAGGCCAGCATACGCCTGTCCAGGAAGGCATTATTGTCTTTCACCACGTTAGTGATGATCTAATCATGCCGATCACAAATCCAAGAAGTCATCGACAAACTATGTCTTGCATTCTATTCCCCGAGTCTGCTGCACCCTGCCACTGCCTGAGCCTAAGCCTCCCATTGGATAAATGTAGCTGGGCGATGGCTCATGACGGAGTTGAGGCAAGGAAGCTGCGAGAGCTCATTTGGAACTTGGGAGTGAGGGATCTTGAGGAAAAATAAACAAAAGTAAGTGTTGACTTTCCACTTGCTGTGTAGCCAGAGTAGCATATCCTGCAGTCCTGCATTGCTGCTATCCTCAATGTGCACAATGAGGCTGTTGCCCAACACAACTTTTGTGCGCCATGGCGTCACCAGTAGAATCTGTGCCCTGCACCCTAGCATGGTAATTGCTGAGCGTGCGTGAGTCTAGTGGGCACCACAGCCATACTTTCCGACATTGGCAGCATTACGGCTGGGGATAATGCCTGTGCTGTAGCAGGCAGGGTCACAGCAAGCTAAGCAGTGGATGCCAATGCCGTTGCCATCCCTGGACCTACTAATTACAGCCAGCACTAGTAGAGACATCACCTGTTGTGCACGAGCAGCTACCTGTTCTGCAAATAACCCAGTTATACTGCACTGATTAATATATGCAAAAAAAGCATTTTCATTTGGTGTACATTTTGTTTTTGCACTCAGTGTAGGTAAGAAAGTAAAACGCGTGTCATCTTCCTCTTCTTTAAGAAAGACAACAAGAAAACACAGAGTTCAAAATAGCAGGGACATGTACAGGCTGATGACAGGGGTCACAGGCAGCAGCACTGTTATAGATGAGAGCGAGAACAGGAGTAAACAGGAGAAAGAAACAACAGGAGAGGTGAGAGATTAGACGGAGCTGAGTAGAAGAAAAGGAGAGCAAATCAGATGCAAAGAGAAAGCAGCCATGATGTGAAGAAGAGAGCATTAAAAAGAGAGAAAGGATATAGAGGACAGGACAGAGGAAAAAAGCGACAAATGATAAAACGGAGACACAGCTAATCACTGCTAGAAGAGTGATAGTAAAGAGCCAAGATCGAGGGGAGAGAGAGCAGAGCATGGATAAAAGTGAAGAGGAAAAAAAGCCGGGTTAGAATGAATAGAGGGCAAATCAGAAATGCAGGGAATAAGGTAACACACCAGGTGTGACAAAGATGATAGAAAACAATTGGAGAGGTGAGAGGATTGACTCTTAGAGCAAAGACTTAGGGTACAGACAACATGTCATGGTTAGAAGATAAAGACTGAGGCAGTGAGAGTGTTGAAAGTGGGGCTCACCGGAGGAAGAAGTGAGCTGTGGCCTCCTTAGCTAAATTTTCAGCACCTGCACTTCTTTTTTTTACAAATTAAGCACTGCACTGCCATCACCATCTGGCTAGATTGTGGCTATTCATCAATTTACCGTATTATCTTTTGCCAGTTTATATAAGCTTGTGTTTTTATTCCTGTCAAGAATGAGCAGGTGAGTGGAAATAGAGATGGAACACAAAGGGGCGTAGCTTGGTCAGTAAGATTAGGGAGTGGGGGGAGCAGGGGGGAAATGTAGAATTTCCAACAACTACGTTGCCATATAATGATAACATGCATTATATGGCAAGCAGGGCGCATGAGATGGGCTTAAAAGGCAGTGGAAAGGGAGAGGAATGCTGTTTGGTAGGGTACTAAGGGCCAAACATACGACCATTCCAAATTGCGACTCGCAATTTGCGCTCAAATGCAAATCGCAATTTGGAATGTACAGCAGTGTCAGAGACACTGATTGCGATTCCCAGAGGGGCTGCAAAATGCGAGGCACATGAATATTAATGAGCCACTCGCAACTTGAGATCCCATTGGGAATGGCTGACCCTCCCAGGAATGGTGGTCTGCTGGACTCAGCAGACCTCCATGTCTGGGACTGATGTTCAATAAAGCAGTTTTATTTTTAAAATGCAGCCCGTTTTCATTAAAGAAAAACAGGATGCATTTAAAAAATAAAATGAAAGGTTTTCGTATCATTTTTTAAGGGCAGGTTGTGGTCCCTGGGACCACTGCCTGCCCTTAAAAAATATTTTCAGAGCCACTCACTAAGGGCACCCCTTCCCATTTGTGACTCCATTACCACCCTCTTGAAGAGGCCAGTAAATTGTGAGTGTTTTGCGACTGCAATTGCGGTTGCAAAACATTCATACATGGCTTGTGAGTCGCTGTTAGGAAGGGAACGCCATTTCCTAACAGCGAGTCGCAAAACCTATTTAGCGAGTTGTAAATAAATTGTGACTCGCTAAATAGGCTTTATACATGCCCCTGTAGGTTTTTGCAGGAGCAAACGGGTTGCATACACGTTTGCGCATGCAAAAAAGGGTCGTACATCTGGCCCAAAGTGAGAGAAAACACAGTATTTTCTAAAATAACAAACATTTTTGAAGACTTTCAAAACAGAGAGAGAGTGTGTGTCCGTTTTTGTCTGTCTGTATGTAAAAATACGACAGACACCTCACCCTAACCCAACTGAAATCCCCTGTACCCAACTATTTACAACAAAATACATTTATTAGGGGGGTGTAACACCCCAAATACCCCCTTAAGATAAGCCCCTGGGAACACACCAAATAAACAATGGGACTGCAAGTGAAAAGGTTTATCCATGAGAAAAATCTCTCCACTGAAAAATATTTCCCCATGTATTTTTGCATATGGATATGTACACCTTTTATGCTTAGATATGTGAATGATTATGCGTTTGAATATTCATGGGATTTCTTTAGAATTTCATAAATGTCTTATATTTGCATTAAATATAGTTACAAGCCAACTGGAGTGAATTTCGATCCGGCTTGATAGAGCTGCTGCCTACTGACCTATTGTTACCAATTCTGTAACATATACAAAGAGTGGGCTTTGACTCCACCAAGAGGATTATTATCCTCTACTCCCATGAACTTAAGTATTTGGTTACCATTCCACCTCCTATGTTGTGCTTCTTTGCAACGCATCAGGGACTATATTATATCTGAAAGGATATCAAATCGTTACACATTAAATTATTTATCTCATGGATGGAATGTATTCAGAAACCATTCGTTTTTTGTTTGTTCACTTCTGGAGGCCTTTTGTGTTTTAGTCAGACCTCAAACTGCAAGCCCGATGTAATGGTTTTGCCATTGCTTGTTCAGAACTGAGTTCCTATGTACATATAAAATAGACTAGATCACTTTCTTGGGGCCCTTTCTACTCTTACTGGTTACGGAAAGCTGAGATTTCAATCGGCACCTCTCAGTGACCACTGGGTGTCGCTGTATAACCAACAATGCTTGTGTTGCTAGGAAGCGTTAATTTCCAGGGTAAAAGAGGTGGCTTGGGTGGTGTAAGGAGCTTTTGATTCAAACATGTCTGCTTTGCACACACGCCCAAAGTGCCTGCGCCGAGAACACCCATGTCGATGATGGGTTTGTTTTCCTGGAACTGAAAAGACCTTTGGCTGTAATGAACGGACAGAGAGTAGGTGCAGATGGGCCTCAAGCCCTTGCTATGGAAGAATGAAAAGAAACTCTTCTCTTGCACAAACCAAAGGCAGTGCAAGCTTCCTGTCAAGGGGCGCAACGTCGTGGTGAGCGGGGGATGGGTTGTACTTGTGGTGTGCCATCCCTCTGATAAATACATTCTTGGATTAGTAGTCGACCCTGCTGGCCCTCGGTGCAGTCTACCGAGTGTGTGTTGGCTTTTCCCTTGATCTGATCAAAAGAAACCTCTAATCTTTTTTTTAATGTCCTTCCTCCTCTTTTCCCTAAGAAAAGAGGTTATATCTTGTTATTTTTTTGGCTCGGGAAATTAAAAATATAAAATGACCGAATTGCTAAAATAGTTGTAAATCTACACTCATAGAAGCACTCCTATGATTTGGTGTAGATTTAATATTTTGGCGGCACCTGTCATGTTTCTAGGCATACTCCTAGCAGTGTCATGCGACATTTTGGTTGTGCAAAATATTTGGACTTTATTACTTCCAAATTGCAGATTGTAGCCAAGTACAATTCCTCCTTTTATTTTGTATTTATTTTTTTGCTGTTTTATGTAGCACGAACCAGTAGCTGCCGTCACGGATCGAGGGGTCGGGAGATTAAAGGAAAACTTTCCTCCTCACGTTTCTCTGCATCTTTCCTCGTCATCGTCCCCCCACTCCAGCCGAAAGAGGAAGCAGCCAGGCTTTCATGACCAATCACAACATTGCAATGCAGCGTTGTGATTGGTCGGGAAATTGGGGCCTAAGCATATCCTCCATGCAGGCTGTATTGAACCTTGTATGGAAAACATGCAAAGTGCACATGACTGTTTGGCCGGCCTGAGAGGGCAGCTCAAACATTGATTACATAATGCCACCACTCCTTCCCCTGGTCTGAGAGCAGAACAGCTCTGCCCCTCAAAGACACAGGACAAATAAATTGATACTAACGTCCAGTGAGTATCATTTTATTTTTCCTTCATTTCCACTTCTAAAAGCGGTGAGGCGACGCTCCTCGCCTGATTGGAGGAGCCGCCACTAGCGTGAACTCAACCTAACACTCCCTCTCCTGTACTCGTGGGTGTCCCACAACGGTACACCCTATCTCCTATCCTCTTCAACCTTTTCTTGGAGCCATTAGATAATTCTCTAAATTGCACAAACATTCTCTTCCATACGTACGTGGATGACACACAACTTTATTTGAAAATCTCATCCTCTAAACGCTACGCAAAACTGGCTAACGGAGACCATCTACTTTTCAACACCTCCAAAACTGAATTCCTTTTCATCTCTCGTCCGAACCAAATACCTAAACTAGTCCTTTGGCTGAATCACCTTACTGCCTTCAATTGCACCCCCACTCATCATAGATTCAGCTAAATCTCTCGGAATCACCCTGGACAAACACCTGAAAATGAAAAATCATGTTAGCAAGGTGTGTAAGGGAGCTAATCACTTGATGAGGACACTCAGAAACAACAAACATTCCTTCCACAAAAGGACTTCAAGCAGGTGGTACAAGCTCGGGTCCTGCCGAGGCTGGACTATGGCAGCGCGACGCTCTGCGGCCTGCCCAAATACACCCTGAAACCAGGAAGGGCATCACTGAATGCTGCGGCAAGACTGGTCACAGGTACCAAACGAAGTGAGCACATAGCCCCAATCCTAAAATCTCTTAAATGGTTGCCTTATGAAGCTCAAATTCAGTTAAAGATTGCTGTTCTAGCGCACAAAGCCCTGCATCTCAAAACTCCCAGGTACCGTGCGCAAAAGCTTGAATTATCCTGTGGCGGTTTGAGCATCAAGAAGCTCTATCACTCTCCTCCTGAAACCCCCCATCCTTAAGAAAAACAGAACCGCTCTCCGAGCCTTCTCTGGCGCTGCTCCAAGGATTTTGAACTCTCTTCCACCGGAAGTACGCAGAATCTCCTCAAAGACTGCTTTCAAACTTGAAGCCAAATGATTCCTAATGAACACATATTTACCTTAATTTGTGCTTGGATCACTTGTTCGAAATTACTGTTCTAACAACCATTGTACCCTCATGTGATGCTGCTCGTCATTACTGCATTCTGTGTCCCCCTTCATTGCCTGTTATATTCAGGTTTATCATATTACTCTCCGTGATTCACTTGTCTAGGAAACATGCGAGTATTCCTGTTATGTATTCATACCTGATGTCCATACGGGATCTATGCTCTTTTTTCCGCATTTTATACCCCCTTTCTTCGACTGTTACATACTCGTTTATTGTACTATTCTCCTTGTTTCATTTGAATGGAAAGTATGCGTTTATTTGTCTGGGATATATGAGATTATTCCTGTTGTATTTTCTTACTTGTTTTCAATACTGGATTTATGTCCTTCCTTCCTTCCTTCCTTCCTATGTAAAGCGCTTTGATATCCTTCGGGATCTTGTCCGCGCTATATAAAACTTTATAAATAAAAATAAATAAATAAACAGTATTGGAGGGCTTTACATGAGCACCAGTTACATTACACAAGGACACATTTTTTTTTGTTAGGCACAGGGAAATGCAT